>NC_141539.1:86927500-87589166 GCF_021556685.1 Rattus norvegicus | reverse complement strand
GTATTTTTTTCTTTACATGAGATCATTATTTCAGGTATTTGGTTACTGTTTTGATAAGAAAATAAAAGTACAGAGTAGGAAGTTGTACTTGCTGTACTTATATCTATTTAACTCCCGTTATTTCATTTGCCAGAAATTTAAAAAGAAGGCTCAATTAATAAATATCAATGATTCTATGAAGAAACAAACTAACACTTTAGAATGTGACAACATTGTTCTGGCAATGAGTTCTGGCAAACTCATAAGGATAGGTAATATTTATTTAAAAATTATAATCTTCCACACTGGAGAGGTTAATTAGGCTTACCTTTGAATGAATTGTAGCTAAGAACTTATGTGGTAAAATTTTTAGTTTTTTGTAGTAAACTAAATAAAACATAAAATTTTTAAAGTATAACAAAATTTAATACAGTCTCAGAAACATTTGGAAGGAACTTGATTATTCCCCAAAAAATGATATGATAAGATCTTGTTAGTATAAAATATTACTGTTCACAGTTTGTTTATCATTGTATGGACTGGTGTTTGGGAAAAGAGAAGGTTCTGATACTATTTCATTCTGCATAAAGTATTGCGAATTTTCTTGTTATTTACTTTTCCTTAAAAACAGACTCAGTTAATTTATTATTTATCATTGTGATAGCAAGTCTATCTAGTCTTGAAAAATGCAAGAAAATTTTTAAAAAATATTATGCTGATCAAGATACACAAGGCAACAACATAAGATTGATGTTTATGACATATTTTTATTAAAATTACAAAATGATGTAAAATTGTACAGCTAAATATACTTTTATGTTTAAAAAAATGAAGACATTTAAGAAAAACTATTCATTTTAACCAGTTTTGAGGAGCTATGGGTACTAGTAGAATATTTGTGAACTTAAGGTCTAATTTGATCATTTCTACTACTACCACTACTACTACCACTACTACTACTACTATTACTACTACTACTACTACTACTACCACCACCACCACCACCACCACCACCATCACAGCTTAGAAAACAACTTAGAACAATAAGAGGAAAGAATGTAAGAACTAGGGGATTGGGAGGCATCTTATGGAATCTGTTTTTTTTTTTTTTTGGACATGGCATGGCTAAGTCTCACTCATGAACTCATAGCAACTCTACTTGTCTATGCAAGACATACACAATATCAAGCTAGCCAAAAAATTCAGTATACATTAAGTAGATGATTCCAAACTTGTCATACACCAATGAGCTATATATAGTGGAGAGTTACAGGGAATGAGGTAATCATTATGGGGGATACCATCAATGGTATATTTCTTGTGCTCCAGTGATCCCAGACTTATGCATTTTCTGAAAAAGAAAACTGAAAAAAACTTAGAAATAGGTTCACTGACATTTTCATCTTGGACTATTCTTAACAACTTTTCAGAGTGAGGGATGAGGAGGTACTTCCCTGTACGGGCAGAGCACTTTGCTTCTTCCTCAGCGCTGAGTGTTAGCACTTAACCTATTTACCCACAGAAGGTTGTGAGAGTCTCTTTATAAATTATTGAAATTGACACAAATAATTCATACTGTATACATCAAGATCCTTATGGCCCAAATTTGTTAAATGGAAATGCATTCAGGAAATCAAAATTCCAATCATGCTTAAAAATGCATTTCTTCAACTAAATTGCATTTATATATTCTATTAAATGTGCATAATGTATATGTGTGTGTGTGTGTGTGTGTGTGTGTGTGTGTGTGTACTCAATATTTTGTTGGACATTCTTGTAAGTAACTGACCATTACAAAATTGATCTCTCTCTCTCTCTCTCTCTCTCTCTCTCTCTCTCTCTCTCTCTCTCTTGCATGCACACACACACACACACACACACACACACACACACACACACACACACACACACACATACACACATTCTCCCCATGGCACATTCTCCCCATGATAGCCCATATTTTTCCAACTCCCACTCAAATTTTCTTCTTCCCAAAATATACCCTACTTTTAAAGTTTGTTCTCCAGCAGCCAGCTGCTTTTATTTATTGTTATATGCATTAGCATGTGTGGAAAAGTAACTTCTTGAGAGGGCAGACCTTTCAAAGAGAAGGATATGACATACTCAGCATTGTTTATGTTATTCCCCTGCTGGAAGCACAAAAGGCTTTCACTGTAAGAACTCAGTATAGCTCTTCTAAAAAGCAGAACCAGAAACTAGAAAGACCCAGGATGTAGGGTAAAGCAAAACAATACTTGAACAAAAAGAGGATAAAAGAATATATTGACAAAATGACCCCTAATGTCATTCCTCTATTCTCATAATTGGTGGAACCAGCCCAGGACAAAGATGTTTGTTGCAGTCAACAAAGTTGAAAAGGGAGTTAAAGTTCTGAAAATCGCTTTGGCATCAAACATGGAATTGACAGAGTTTCTGGTTGCCTGTCTTAATTCAGGTACTTTAGTTACGTGATTGAATCTCAGAAGTGACTTTGAACTTTGGACTTTTAACATTGCTGATACTGCTAAAAACTATGGGAACTTTGGAAGTTGGACTAAATATACATGTTTGTTATTCTATGTTTAGGTATGGCCCCTAAAGAATTGCGTGTTTGAACTAGCCTATAGGGGCCAGAGAGTGGAATGTGATGGTTTGCATATGCTAGGACAAGGGTGTGGCACTATTAGAAGGTGTGGCCTTGTTGGAGGAAGGGTTTTCACTCTGGGAGTGGGCTTAGAGACCATCCTCCTAGCTGCCTGAGAATGCCTAGTCTGTTCCTGGCTTCCTTCAGATGAAGATGTAGAACTCCTAGCTCCTCTTGTACCATGCTCCCTCCTTGATGCTAATGGACTGAACCTATGAACCAGTGAGCCACCATCAGTTAAATCTTGTTATTTGTAAGACTTGCCTTGGTCATGGTGTCTGTTCACAGCAGTAAATCCTCATAAAAAAATGGGTAATGGGAAGAATATGATGAGAATATATTTAATGTTAAAAATTATATTTCTATTTAAAAAAATACAAAAAAACCCCAAAAACAACAAAAAAAAAATCAGTCTTTCTAGGGCCTGCATCTCAGAGTAGTTTCCATTTCTGGCTTTTCCACAGAGTTTCTCACAAACATCTACTTAATTTGTGAACATTTATTTTTACGTTGGTGTTTTGTTTAAAGGAAATCATTTTTATTGAGTCAAAACAATCTGCATTTATAACTTCACTCCTGGCATAAGGTTGAATTCATATGACTATCAATATTTTCTAATGGAGTAAAGAGTATTACTGATTTGATCTAGTCAGTCTTTTACTTGTTTATTTTAACAGCATTACCTGAAACTTTGAATTCTTAAGTTATAGTAATTTGCATCACTATTATGTAATTCTTAGCTGTCATATATCTCCACATTTTATTTATTTTAGGAGCTTTATAGTTTTCTCTCATAATTCTAGGAGCAGTAATGTCAGATGCTCCATATAATGTAGACAAAACCCATCTGGGATTTTCAGCCTTACCCAGGTTCTCATGTGTTCCCAGGTTTCTCTCTCAGGAATGTATTTCTCTAAAAATATCTCAGTAATTGTTCATGTCATGTTCAATTTCCCTTTTGAGCTTAAAGATAAACAATGATTTACTGGTGCTATGTCTTTCAGGCCTAAGAAAATGAACATCCCGAAGCTTGTTGACACTTGGGATGAATTCTCCTCTGCCGGTCCTCTGTCCAGTGTCTAATCTTGCCTTATAATTAATTAGCTGTCAGATCTGCTAAGCATCCATGAAGAGAGGCACAGATGTCAGGCAAATTGTTCCTGAAATTAAGATCTGAACCAAGAGTGTTTTTCATCCTGACCTTACAATTCTTCTTATTGATTCTGTTGTCATTTTCACTTGTTAAGAGCAGAAAGAAATGGGCAGAATGTACTTGTTTCTGAGACTGATTTGCCATATAATATTTGAAGAAACAGTTTTTATTTCAAAATATTATTTGTAAATATACACAGAGATCTAAGGCCTCACATATAAGACACTGAAATAATAATACGAATATAACAAGATAATATAGATAATTCATATTAAAATCTCTTAAAAAGATTATTATGATTAAGTATGTGAAAAGATACATGGAGCACTTTCTGTAGTAACATCTTTCACAGATAAGCTGCAAGTCCTTTTAACACATATCTTATATTGTTCACAATTTTTTTAAAAAAATTATTATATTTCTTTTAAGATAGTTATAATACCTGATATTAAACTGGTCCATATTTATTTTGCATTTATAACTTTGTCTGCAATGATTACTGTATAATTTTCTAATATAATTAAGATATAATACTATAATTTTTTAATTTAATTTTATAGACTCCCATTGAAAGTACAGTGTTATGGCTTTGTCACAAAAATGGTTATCCATATAAGTAGCTGCTTCTTTAAAATATTATTTCTTATTAACAAAATAAATTAGTAATATGTCTTAACAAAAGAGATTTATGAGCATGTTTTTTATATAATTACCTATTCTTCAGCTTTATATTTTAACAGACAATTAGACATTGAAAGGTTTGAAAAAAGAGGAAGAAATTTTCACTTTTCACATTATTAAGTTCAAGTTTCAAAGTAGTCACCATTTGTTTAATTACTGCTTTTACTATCACCACTTAGTACAGGTGTGTGTGTGTGTGTGTGTGTGTGTGTGTGTGTGTGTGTGTGTTAGCATATGCATTTTAGCAAGGTTTTACTACAATAGGTTTCTAATTGAAGAAGACCTCAGAAGATGGAAAGATCTCCCATGCTCATGGATTGGCAGGATTAATATGGTAAAAATGGCCATTTTACCAAAAGCGATCTACAGATTCAATGCAATCCCCATCAAAATACCAATCCAATTCTTCAAAGAGTTAGACAGAACAATTTGCAAATTCATCTGGAATAACAAAAAACCCAGGATAGCTAAAGCTATCCTCAACAATAAAAGGACTTCAGGGGGAATCACTATCCCTGAACTCAAGCAGTATTACAGAGCAATAGTGATAAAAACTGCATGGTATTGGTACAGAGACAGACAGATAGACCAATGGAATAGAATTGAAGACCCAGAAATGAACCCACACACCTATGGTCACTTGATTTTTGACAAAGGAGCCAAAACCATCCAATGGAAAAAAGATAGTATTTTCAGCAAATGGTGCTGGTTCAACTGGAGGGCAACATGTAGAAGAATGCAGATCGATCCATCCTTATCACCCTGTACAAAGCTTAAGTCCAAGTGGATCAAGGACCTCCACATCAAACCAGACACACTCAAACTAATAGAAGAAAAACTAGGGAAGCATCTGGAACACATGGGCACTGGAAAAAATTTCCTGAACAAAACACCAATGGCTTATGCTCTAAGATCAAGAATCGACAAATGGGATCTCATAAAACTGCAAAGCTTCTGTAAGGCAAAGGACACTGTGGTTAGGACAAAACGGCAACCAACAGATTGGGAAAAGATCTTTACCAATCCTACAACAGATAGAGGCCTTATTTCCAAAATATACAAAGAACTCAAGAAGTTAGACCGCAGGGAAACAAATAACCCTATTAAAAAATGGGGTTCAGAGCTAAACAAAGAATTCACAGCTGAGGAATGCCGAATGGCTGAGAAACACCTAAAGAAATGTTCAACATCTTTAGTCATAAGGGAAATGCAAATCAAAACAACCCTGAGATTTCACCTCACACCAGTGCGATTGGCTAAGATCAAAAACTCAGGTGACAGCAGATGCTGGCGAGGATGTGGAGAAAGAGGAACACTCCTCCATTGTTGGTGGGATTGCAGACTGGTAAAACCATTCTGGAAATCAGTCTGGAGGTTCCTCAGAAAATTGGACATTGAACTGCCTGAGGATCCAGCCATACCTCTCTTGGGCATATACCCAAAAGATGCCTCAACATATAAAAGAGACACGTGCTCCACTATGTTCATCGCAGCCTTATTTATAATAGCCAGAAGCTGGAAAGAACCCAGATGCCCTTCAACAGAGGAATGGATACAGAAAATGTGGTACATCTACACAACGGAATATTACTCAGCTATCAAAAACAACGAGTTTATGAAATTCGTAGGCAAATGGTTGGAACTGGAAAATATCATCCTGAGTGAGCTAACCCAATCACAGAAAGACATACATGGTATGCACTCATTGATAAGTGGCTATTAGCCCAAATGCTTGAATTACCCTAGATCCCTAGAACAAACGAAACTCAAGACGGATGATCAAAATGTGAATGCTTCACTCCTTCTTTAAATGAGGAAAAAGAATACCCTTGGCAGGGAAGGGAGAGGCAAAGATTAAAACAGAGACTGAAGGAACACCCATTCAGAGCCTGCCCCACATGTGGCCCATACATATACAGCCACCCAATTAGACAAGATGGATGAAGCAAAGAAGTGCAGACTGACAGGAGCCGGATGTAGATCGCTCCTGAGAGACACAGCCAGAATACAGCAAATACAGAGGCGAATGCCAGCAGCAAACCACTGAACTGAGAATAGGTCCCCCGTTGAAGGAATCAGAGAAAGAACTGGAAGAGCTTGAAGAGGCTCGAAACCCCATATGTACAACAATGCCAAGCAACCAGAGCTTCCAGGGACTAAGCCACTACCTAAAGACTATACATGGACTGACCCTGGACTCTGACCCCATAGGTAGCAATGAATATCCTAGTAAGAGCACCAGTGGAAGGGGAAGCCCTGGGTCCTGCTAAGACTGAACCCACAGTGAACTAGTCTATGGGGGGAGGGCGGCAATGGGGGGAGGGTTGGGAGGGGAACACCCATAAGGAAGGGGAGGGGGGAGGGGGATGTTTGCCCGGAAACCGGGAAAGGGAATAACACTCGAAATGTATATAAGAAATACTCAAGTTAATAAAAACAAAAAAAAAAAACAAAAAAAAAACATTTTCTTAAAGTTCTTCAGTGATAACTAGCACTCTTCTCCTTATTTTCACCTTTATTTTTTATGTTGCCCTTTATTCTCCTAACTCATTTACCTCTTCGAGTTCCATTATTCCTCTTTAACATTTCATTCAATTGATTTCAATCATTTCTCTTGAAATCCTTCCTATGTCCACTTACTTGTTTTCTGACCTCTTTCCATAAGTCAAATGGAGCACATATGTCTTACATTTCACAGTTTAATTCAACAAATGATAAAAAACAAACAAAAGAATAAGTGAAAGACAGATCATTTGTATCTTAAGTGTGCCATATTACTCAGAATTAGTTTCAAAGTATCATTCATGTATCATATAACTAAATAATTCAGTTTTACTTAATAAACAAATGATATTCCACTTTGTAAATTTAGAAATCTTCTCTATTCATTCATCAGGTGATCTTCTTTATCCAAACATCTAGGTGGTTTCCATTATCTGACCATTCTAAATAGAGCAGCAATGCAGATGGATAAGGAGATATAGTGGGATGTGCAATCCTTTGCATACATGCCTAAGAGTATAACATCTGGGCCATGTCGTAGATCTGTTTATAGATCTTTGGAGAGCTATCTGGCAGTAGTCAAGCCTCTTCTGGGAAAGGTGCATGGTGTGATGCAGACTGCTCTCCCTATGGCAAAGCCTGAGGAGTTGCATCCCCACAGGTCAAGACCTGTGGGGATATTTGTGAAGAATCTCCTCGCCTTCCCTAAGAGAATGCTTGGTTCATTATTGTCTTCCATTTGCAGTTTTTTGGCTTTGCTATTGGAAGTTTTTACTCTCACTTTGTCTGTGACACACTTCTCCAGAATTAGAAAAAGAGAGCTAAGACCATGTTCTCTGTGACCACGGGAATGAAACAGATCACTATCACTCTGTTTGTTATTAATGGTGAAGTGGTTGAGTCAAAACAAGGCACTGATCTGGATACATTAGCTAATATCCAGATGTTCTTTTCCAATGGGAACTTAGTTCTGACAAAATTTTGCTCAGCAACCTGTTCCAAACAACAGTTAGATGATATTAATAGCTTAGCAAGGTCTTGTTGGATCATTGGTTCCAAGATTGAATGGGAATATTTAGAGGTGAACCAAGCAAGGATAAGGAGCCGACTCAGTTTACTAACTTTCTGAGAATCCTTGGCATTAGAAGAACTATATCTCCTGATTAGGATATGGGGAAATTCCCGGTGTCAATAATTTAATCAGAATATCCTAGGTAGGTAGTCTGTCACCTACTACACAGTATATCGCCTTTATACTGTAACCACAATTGCTGCCAAACACGGTCATATGTCTATGTACCAATTTTCCGGGTTAGATACTAACTTCTTGCCAAATCTATATTTCCTCCTTCTTAATGCACTTCATGGGTTAGCAGGAAAACATGGATATTGAGGGAGAGACGGAGTAGAAATAATTAAATGTGCATGTTACTGTTAAATATTAAAAGTTCTTAAAGAATGCACATGAAAAAATGAGAAAATGAACATGAAATTTTAAACCTCTGAAAAAGTATGTATATAAAAAAGATATTATGATTTGTCTCAGCTCCAGAGTTTGTGAGTTACACCTCATGGTCCAAGTTTCTTTCACCTGTTCCACACACCCTCCTGTAGAATCTGACCCCTCCTGAGTCAGGACTCCAATGAAGAACCTCTCCCCTGATTTCCATAGAGGCTGTATCAGGTTGCACTAGTGTTGGTAATGAATAAATATTCTATATTTTCTATATCCACGCCAGCATTTGTGGTCCTTTTTGTTTCCAAGTGGTAGTTTTATAGGATTTAATAGACATACTGGCTTAGTCAATCACGACACTAAAGAGTGTAATGCATGTTGTTGATTGAAATTTTCTTCTAAAACAGATTCACTATGTAAACACAAATGCACACACATTAACATAAATAGGTAAAGACATAATGATGTACATAAATGTCTCAAGAGAAAGACATCCAGAAGAACTGTAAAATCTACTCATCCTGAGAGAGTCATTAGTAGTGATTTCAGTTCAGATTCTTCAGGACAGAATAGGGAAGTCATGAACATTACAGACACATGTCACTGAGCCACATAGCAGCAGCTCAAGGGAAGACAAACTCGATCTGAAAGAAAATAATAAAAACATGAAAAACTTGTTTCAGGGTTCCTTCCTTCTTTGTGCTGTAGTTTTTTTTTCTTTTCCTACAGAAAATCTGAAGAGATTTTTTCATACAATATATTTAATTAGCACTTTCCGTTCCCAATCCCAGGACCCCCCCTCCAATTGAAAAGCTTGCTATTTCTCTCTTATTAAAAAAAACATGCATGTAATAAGAAGGATAAGAATAAGAATAAGTATAAAGTAAAATCATCCAAAGTGAAAAGGGCAAAACAAACACACAAACATATCGGGAAAAATAAAGAGCTCATGAAAAATTGCAAAAAACAACACATAGAACCCAATGTACAGACAGAAAATCCTTGAAAACAAAGTTGTGAACCATAATATATGAGCAAAAGATTTCTAAGTTTAAAAAGAAACAAACAATCCCCAAAGTATTATGAGACCAAAATTTCTCAATTGAGTTTGTTTTGCACTGGCCATCTACAGCTGGGTATTGGGATTGCCCTTAAGTGTGACTTGTGTGTCCACTCAGAATTATTATTATCATTATTATTATTACTATTATTATTTAATCTTTTTTTACAGTCCAGTCTTTATTCCCCCTCCTGATCTGTCCTCTGACTGTTCTTCATTGGATTCCTCCTCTTCTGACTCCAGGAGGATGTCCCTACCCATCCCATCAGGCCTCCCCACTCCCTGGACTTCAAGTCTCTCCAGGGTTTGGTGCATCTTCTCTCACTGAGGCCAGTCCAGGCAGTTGTCTGCTGTTTATGGGTCATGTCGGGGACTCATATCAGCTAGTGTATGTTTCTTGGTTGGTATATCAGTGTCTGAGAGGTCTTGTGGGTCCAGGTTAGTTGAGACTGGAAGTTTTTCTATGTGGTAAACTCATCCTTAGCTTCTTCCATTCTTTCCCAAATTCAACTCCAGGGGTCCATGGCATCTGTCCATCTGACTTTTAACTGCATTATTTTCTTCTGTTATGAACAGTTATCAATCAGAGATAGCTTCTGTGTTACAGATAGAAATTTCTATTTCCCATCTCACCACCAGGACTCCATCTGTATTAGACATGTATGGGAGCTATGCGTGTTGCCAGAGATTCTGTGAGTTCACACATGTGTTGGTCCTGATATTTTTTTAATGAAAATAGATACTCTTCCTCTACTCCTTCCAGTTCCTTCCCACCTCTCCTCCAATCCCTGGTAAAATTTTATATTTATTTTGATTTGCACTTCCTTGACACCTAAGAATTCTAAACTTTAAACAATATGTTTCTAGCCACTTGAATTTCATCTTTTGGGGACCCTGTATTCTTATCTTATTTATAAACTGAGTTATCTATTTCCTTGTTGATTAGGTTTTTTTTTAGTTCTTTTTATATTCCAGGTACTAAATTCTACCAAGTGAATTGAATAATTGACAAAGACATTTTTTCCAAAGAAATGGACAGTCTTTAGACTGTCTTTTCATTCAGATTATGGTTTCCTTTGCTGCTAAAGCTTCTTGGTCTCATGAGGTCTCATTTGTCAATTGTTGGTCTTAAGGCTTGTACAACTTAGCATTATCTGTCAAGTCCTTTCCTATGACTATAAATTCAGTTACACTCCTGACCTGTGCCTGTATCTTATTCAGAGAATCAGGTCTTAAATTGAGGTTTGACTCTTGTGGAGTTGAGCTTTGTATGGTATCATTGGTAAAGATCAAATTTCTTTCTTTTACATGTAGCTATGTGGTTTGAGCAGCACCAGTTGTTGAAAAGTCTGGGTTTTCTCTTGGATCCCCCAGGTAGAGAAGACCTGCTATTGAAGGACTTCCCTTTTGCACCTGAGCTCAGGGCTCTCTGGTAATGTCAGACTTCGACCTTAGCAACAGGGTTTCCCTAAAGTTGATTTAGAATTTTGATTAAGATTAGGTTGAATTTGTTGCATTTGCTATAGCAGACAAATTGTACCAATCTGTAAATGTGGGTTGTCAGTCAGTCCATATTCTAGTATCTTCATCATTTTCTTTCCTCAGTGTCTTAAAGCTGTCACTAAATTATTGCTAATCTTACTAATGACTCTTTGCCATTATACTTTGAAAATTATGTAACATGGAATAACTGGAGAATCTATATTGATGTCTCATTTTACCATTGAAACTTCTGCTAGTTATCTAGGTGATCAGCTTGAGGGCCTGGGGGATTTCTTTATATCTCATGAAACTCTAAATTACTAAGTATTTGACAACTTATCTGTGTTGCTAATTTCCTCTATCTTTGCTTTAGTCATAACTATAGTTTTCAGATGCAAGAAGAGGGTCATTCTATGTACTCCTGTACACATTCATTGCCTTCTAAACTCCTATGAATATGTATGAGAGGTAGAGGAGGCTCTGTGGACATTTCATCCCTAAGAAATCCCAGTTAATTTTCTTTATTACCCTCCTGTTCGCCCTCATTAGCATTGTTGCCGCAGGCTGTTGTAAATTAACCACTCCCTAATAATTGATTTTGACAAATGATCTAAGGGAATGGCTTTCACTTCCACATACATTTGAGTCATTTCAAATTAATATCATCTCAATGAGCATTATGTACAGACAAGTGAGAGACAGGAGGTTGAATGAATAGCATTGCACAGTTGGTGGGAAATGAAAAGCCACCTTTTCCCTATTATTTTAGTTGTGATGCTGGTTTTGGTGTCTAACTACAAGACAGGAACCAGAGGGACTACTAGGCTTTCAAACTCACTGTTCAAACAGACAATCAGATGTTTTTGATGAGTGCTTCTTGGACTGGTACAGCATTTAGAAGATGTTCAAGAATTTTAAAAAGGTTAAATTTGAAAAATTTGTTCTCTGTATATAATTTTGTCAAAGAGAATTTTTCCAATGCTTTTATCACTGATTCCAAATGCCATGTCTAAGGTTGTTGTGTCCGACATGCCCAGTTTGTTAAATCAAGGTGGAATTATATGGAGTCACACCTTAATTCTACAGTTTTCATTTCTCAAGAATAAAAGTGTTTGAAGCAAATTCAGAACTCAGAATACTTTGAAATAGCGTCACTATCGCAGACAGACTTTATGTCTCATTGTTCTTAACTGCAAGAGGATTTCATGATTTACAAGTAATTATGGGATCTACTTCACTTATGTTACATATTCTACATCAACTAAAATATCATTTGACTTCTTTTTTTTTATTTTTTATTAGACATATTTCTTCACTTACATTTCAAAGGTTATTCCCCTTCCCAGTTTCCTGTCCATAAGCCCTCATTCCCTCCTCTCCCCCTCCCCAATACAGGTATTTCCCCTATACATCCCCCTTATTGCCACTCCCCCTATATTCCCCTGCACTGAAGTTCCAACCTCGGCAGGACCAAGGGCTTTCCTTTCCACTGGTGCCCCAACAAGGCTATTCTCTGCTACATATGCAGTTGGAGCCCTGGATCAGTCCATGGTAGTGGTTTAGTCCCTGGACGCTCTGGTTAGTTGGCATTGTTGCAAGCTCCTTCAACTCTTTCAATACTTTCTCCAATTCCCCCCAAGGGGGTCCTATTCTCAGTTCGGTGGTTTGATGCTAGCATTGACCTCTGTATTGGACATGCTCTGGATGACTTCTAAATACCATTTGTGATTTGAAGCATCTGCCTGATACTGACAGATTATGGATGTAGTCCTCCTTGACTCCTTACTCCCTTCCTTTGTCCTTTCCTCTTTTCCTCCCTCTATCTCTCTCTTCCTTTCTTTCTTTCTCTCTTTCTTTCTTTCTTTTTTTCATTCTTTCTTTTTTCTTTCTTTCTTTCTTTTTCTGTCTGTCTGTCTTTTTTTCTGTCTGTCTTTCTTTTTTCTTTCTTTCTTTTTTCGGTCTTTCTTTCTTCCTTTCTTTGATAAAGGATCTCACATATCATATTTTAGACTAGCCACTAGTTTTCTATCAATATAGAATGGCACTGACTTTCTGATTTTCAACATCCCAAGTCCTGAGAGTGCTGATAATTGCTTTATGTCCACTTTTTCCAACACAGGATGAAGATTAAAGCCATAGTTTTGTGCAACTATGGAAATCTTCTACCAATTAAACTACGTCCCCAATGCTTTATTTTTATTTTAAATTATTTACAAACATATAGCTCGATGACAATTTTAATCTTGATAATATTGACATAGTAAATAATTTGTCATATTTGGATCAAAATTAAATTTCTCATTTTTAAGATATAATGTTTGTAAAAGTTATGTCTTATTTATACAAAGAAGAATCACCCAAAAGATCACTTATTTATTCATTTCAGATATAATTTCTTTGAAACTTTTATTAGGCTCTAAAATCCCCAAGGAGAGAATAGCTATATTGAATATATGAATACTGAAAGTAACTATTGCAAATACATGAAATACAAATATAATTTATCTATTTCAATCAGAAATCTTATATATAATATGAGGACAACAAATATATTATGTCAGGTATGATGCTTTTTATTCCTAGAACACTTTACTGCTGTACCATGCAAAAGAGATTCCTTTGTGGAAGTGCATTATTTTTAGGTATAACCTAGGTTCACTGTGACGTTAGAAGTGGAAAATCTAGGATATCAAATTACCAGTAAAATTAGCGTGTACTTGAATCAGCACTGAAGTAAGGAGGGTCTAAATTGTTATGAATGAAAAGGCTAAGAAAGCACTTTGTAGTTAGGCAAGTACTTTCTTTCCTAGAATCATATACTGTCAGTTTTTGTTTACTCTCTGTAGAGTTGACAAGTTCTGTCAGGTCATGGCTGACATACATGTAGTGTCATAGCCCTGTTATCTTCAAAATTTCTATCTAAAATATACTTTCAAAAATTTTTTCAGATATTTTCAAATTCTTAAATCTTGAGAACTTTTTCTACCAGCAAGTAATGATGTATAAATACATTACTATGACTGTAAATATATACAAATTTTAATACTTAATTTCATATCTTGAAATATTTATAGACTGTGTTTCATTAATTATTATAACCTTCAACTTTTACTAAAAATAAAATGTCTTTAACAAGCGCCAAATAAATCGAAGAATACCAATGATCAATAAATTATTGCAATACTTAATATATATCATATATTAAAATATTTGTTTTAATATTTGGTAATTTCTAGTTTGTATATTTTAATACTGATAGAGTTTTGAAATTTGTATGCATTTTTATTCAATTGTATTTCTATAGATTTTATTTACAGAACGTTAAGAAACATGCTCATGAATATATAGCTAATTTATATATACAGATATTTAAAATGCTCTTATATAAAATCAAAGCAGATATTATTTCATTTTATATATTTTAAAATCAATAAATATTGCATTAAAGTGCTTCATGGCTTTTGACATAGTACATTCGTTTTAGCCACACTCCCATGTTTATAGTAAGTGAAGTGAATGCTTATTCAATCAAGATAGAAAGCTTTAAAGTTCATCATGGTGTGATGATGAAAACACTGCATGAAGCTTCAGCTCCAAGAGATAGATCCTCAGAAGATAGTAGAGAAACCAGAATAGCAAAAAGTGCAAGGCACAGAAACCAAGACCAATATAAGAATTTTCTTCACTTTATTATTTTAGTAATAACAGAATATGAGCAGTATGTTCATTAGTAGGATTACATGCATGGTTCTGATGCATGTTTATAATGAACAATATATAAATCTATCTACTTTACAAATGCCTATTTCTTAACTATTGTGAAACACTGAAGACCTTTCTTCGTGACCTCTGAACTCTGCAGTCATTATTACGGAGTTCAACCTACTGTATAATCATAACCCAGCAGCTCATGTTCCCCAGAGCAGTTGACTGCTTCCTGTTCAGTATCTCTTATTCTCTTGTGACGATTGTTCTGCTGTCAACATTGATGATGCAGACATGAGACTATGATTTAGTCAGAGTTACTTGCTATTTTGCTTCTCAGCGTCTGCTGTGTATAAGGGACACCATTTCACAAGTGGTACTTGATTTCACTGGGAATGCAAATGTGTGAAATACAATATATATGTTTACAATAACACCAATTAGTGATTTTTAATTTTTAGTTTGTCTTTTTTAAAAATCAGCTTTACAATGAGACTTAATTCAATTTTACTCTGACATCTAATTACCTAATATATTGATGGTGGAATAAAAAACTGTTTAGATAATGAGAAACATCCAACATAGCTAATTATTTCTACATTATTCTTGACTCTGGACTATATACACATTTAGCTCTGTATTTGAGTAATAAAAAAATGTGTTCACTAATGCCTGGATATGTCTCATATTATAGTGACTTCTTCGGTGTAATTATGGTTAGTGTGGTTTAATATACCTGTGGTGAAGGGAAAACAATCAACTTCCACGACCACATTGTAGACATCTGCCTCAGTTGTCTTGACCTTGCAAAAGTTTTATTCATACTCAGAAATTCCTACTTGCCACTTCCTAAAGGTCAAATTCATATATGCAAATATATGGTATGGTATATCTAAAATTTCCGACATGTCATCAGACACATGCTACTGATATATTCACTATGAATTTAATTTTATGCTTTAGGTAATAATCTCCTTGATGAGAATTACTAGTGTTCCCATCTACACTTTCCTGAGTTGCACAAAATTGTCTCTTTTTTCCCTCTCTTCTGGCTGCTGTCACAACTGAGCTCATTCAACACTTCTTCTACTATGTTCCTGGTTAGCTGAGGCTGATAGGTTTATTACTTCTTAGGAACGTGATGTGATTTATGAGGCTCTGTGAATACCATTTTACATAATGTTTCTACGTAGGTCTTCCAATAGGACAATGTGTTTCTGTGAGAGGCAACTTAGAAAGGGTCCTGAGTCATGGTTCTTTGATACTTACTGTCACATGATAAGAATATATATGAGATTTTAAACACAAAACTTTATTATATATGTATGGATAAAGCATTATAGACACATTATATATAATCATAAATAATATAATAATAAATTAAACAAAATTCATGTCATAATATTACTCTATGTAAATTTTATATATTTATATATGCCTTATATATAAGGAAATGTATAGATAATATTCCCTTAAATAACCTTCTTTGCTCTATCTCAGGGTTGCCTGAATAGTTTCCAGTGCTGTGAAAGAAAATAGCAAGGTAAGAAATAGCCTTTTTCTACTGGATTTTACTTATCATATGCCATTAATATTTTTTTCATAAATTAAGGCAGTTGTACATATATTATGATAGATAGGAACTGGGGGCAGTGATTATACATGTATTATACTAGTTGAGGGCTAGAGACGGCCATTGTCTTATAAAAAGAATTTCATTTACTATTAGCTTGATGGGTAGAGAAACATAAAGGTGGAAGGAGGAGGAGCTTTTATTCTCACCAGTATAATATTTTATTTGCTTTTATATTATTTATTTATTTTTATCTTTTTGCACACAAGATTTTATTTTCCTTCCTATCTGTCCTCTGACTGTTCCACATAGCATCACTCCTCCTCCCCCATCCCCACACCCCCATCTCCGTGAGGATGTCCCCACTCCACCCACCCCACCAGACCTCTACACTCCCTGGGGCTGACAGTCCCTTGAGGGTTAGGTGCATCTTCTCTGAGTGAACCCAGACCTGGTAGTTCTCTGCTGTATGTGTTGGAGGTCTCATCTCAGCTGGTGTAAGCTGCCTTGTTGGCAATCCACTGTTTGAGAGATGTCAGGAGTCCAGGTTAAGAGACTGCTGGTTATCCTACAGGGTTGCCTTTTTCCTTATCTTCCTCCTGCTTTTCCCTAATTCAACCAGAAAAGTGAGCAGCTTCTGTTCGTTGGTTGGGTGCACTCTTTCTGACTCTTTCAGCAGCTTGTTGGGTCTTCGGAGGAAAGTCATATAATAGGTCCCGCTTTGTGAGTGCTCCGGAGCCTCAGTAATAGTGTCAGGCCTTGGGGCCTCCCCTTGAGCTGGATCCCATTCTGGAGGGTCCTTCCAACCTCCTACCTCCTGAGGTTGCCTCTTTTCATTCTTTTCGCTGGCCCTCATGGCTTCAACCCCTTTTTCCCACCCAATATCAGATCATGTTTCCTTCTCCCCTATCCCCTGTCTCCTTTCCCTCCCAGATTCCTCCTTACCTCACCTTGTTTTTTCTCTCTCAGGGTGGGACAGAGGGGTGCTCACTTGGGCACTCATCTTGTTGATGTTTTTGATCATGAGTTATGGAAAATTTTAAAGAAAAACCTAACGTTTTCCAGGCTATAAGTCAGAATTGTACTATTTTCTGATTTTTTAAAAATATACAGTAATTATCAAAGAGAATCAATTCTGATATAATATATACCTTGCATAGATGACATGCAAGGGACCCTGAAAGTTTATCTAACTCAGTGTCCATAGGAAGAAAATGTTCAAACCGACATAGTTCTGGAGTCTGTAAATCAAAGAATTTAGAGAAGTATGTTGACATTTAAAGAATTTTCAAAAAATACCTCATATTTATTAATCTGTGTTGTTGTTTTTGATTGACAAAATCCTCGTACAATACTAATGGCATCTATTTCATAAAAATAAACTTGTTCTCTAAGATATATCTGAACTTGTACTTAAAGCAGTAACTTGACTTGGGCCTTAAGAATAGAAATACTGGATACGGTTTTCTTTGAAAAAATAAAGATACAATTGTCTTTCTCTTTTACTTCTTTTATGAAAAAAATTTAATAGAATCTTATGATCTCACAATTGTCTCTCTTATAAGCAAAGAATAAATTGTGTCATATGTGACAGGAAAACTACATAACAATAAGATTGCCTAAATAAGATCTGAAACATGACAATACCATTCCAACGTGGATTCAGAAGTGCTCACTGGGTACTACCAAAGTTTTATAAGTAATTAATGGCTGCAAAGAGGAAAAGGGGGAGCATAACTATTTTCAGGAATTATTTTCCTAATTGGTTATCTAATATCAAATATTCAACCTTCAAAACATATATACACAAGCAACAACGTGTGTGTGTGTGTTTGTGAGTGTGTGTGAGTGTGTGAGAGTATGTGTGTATTCAAATAGAAAGATGCCACGAATCTAAAAGGAGTAGGAATGATATGGTGTTGGATAGAGGAGAGAGATAGAGACAGATATATTAAATAATGTAAATAAAATAGCCATATATGAAACTAAAAAAATTATAAGTAAAATGAAAAGACATTTTAAAAAGTGTATATTGCTTTCACCGTATTTGGAATAAAGTATGTCAGAGTGAAAAACTATGGGTAGTATACAAAATTCAGCAGTGTCATACGTGATTTCAAGTTAGGTAATTATATATACATGGTATGTACTAAACATATTTTTTAAAGAGTTACATTCTGCTTGCCCTTGAAAACAATAAATAGTGCAGTCCTAATAACATAATTCATCATTACATAACTTTTAACAAGAATAATTGTGTCTCCATGTTTCTTGTTTACACCATTAGTTTCCTTATGATTATTTGTCTTTCTAACAGTTCTCACAGTGAGGAAAATAAATTCATGACATTTCTTAACTAAAATTTGATACAAGGAATCTTTACTCTGAGAAATAGCATCTTAATAGAGTACCAATTATGGCAAAATATATGTCATTTTCAGAGTTACTTATTTCGATCACTGCTGCTGCATTTCAAGAAACTTTTCACTTCCACTTGCCATCAGAGAAGAATTAAATTCTTATATGCCACCAAATTACTATTTATAAGTTTGCTAAAGTGATTTTAATGATATACGAGAAAAAAGTATTTGGAAAATATTTTTTGAGAATTTAATTGATGCATTCATATGTAAAAACTAAAAACAGTTTAGTTATCAAACCTGAAAGATTTTCTTGCAATGAATGAAAAATAACTTTGATTCAAAAATGTTATGTAGGATGGTGATTTACAATAATGTTGATAAGATATTTATTCACAGTGTTGATAGGATGGCTGGTTCTAAGATGTGTCCTAGTTAGGAAAGATAGGTTTTCACCAAACTGTCAACGAAAGTGCTATACTTTTTACATAGTGTGACAGTATCACATGACTGAAGCGGTTGTGTCCATCACTTAATAATAATCACAAAAATACATTGTCTTAAAATTCACATTTATAGCACTCCATATAAAGCTAGCCAAAGCAGGTAATTTTGCTGTAAATTAAATTTACAAATATCCAAATTCCATATAAAAATGTAAATGATTGGTTTGCCTGTATTTATAACCATGTCAGGGATGAATTATAACATTTTATTGAAAATATTCTAATGGAAACTTCATTCATTTTGATCATAGATTAGATTTTGTTTAATTAAAGGAAAAAGAAAATATAACTATGGCCAAGTAATTTTATAGCATATTTTTTCATTTAAAATGTGGGGTTTTATGAAAATATTAAAAATTTTTTGGCTTTTACCAATACACATCTGTATTGCATATGGCATGACCATTTATTCAGTCTTATTTAATGTCATTTGAATTGTCAAAGCACATTTCTGATCCATGAGAATGTATAGACATTTTACCCTTCTATATCTTTGATTAAAGAATTTTAAATAGCCATGTACTGCTTCTCTGTCAATCATTAGTTATGTGCCATATCTGAAGTAGGCATTTTCTTGAGCATATCCTACCTTTCATGTTAATGTAGCTTAATAGCTGTACTTTTCTTTCACCTTACTTAGAAGTATCCTTTTCCTTTTTTCTTTTTCTTTTTCCTGTTTTCATATTTCAGCTAAGTACACTTTATTTTTATGAGACATTTATTTATATTGGTACTCTTCTTTTTAATTTTTATTGGATATTTTATGTATTTACATTTCAAATGCTATCTCCTTTCCCTGCCTCTCCTATCCCCGTTTCCACTGCCACTTTGAAAATGCTCCTACTCCACCTACCCACTCATACCTCAACTCCTTGGCATTCCCCTATACTGGGGAAATGAACTTTCATAGGACCAAGGGCTTCTCCTATTAATGCCAGATAATGCCATCCTTTGCTACATATGTAGATGGAGCCATTGGTCCCCCCATGTGAATTTTATATATAATATTTGGATTTCTATCATTTTTACTTTACCCTCTCCAGCCACAGTCACCTCCTGCTTACCCTTTAATCCTCAAATTATTAACCTTTAATTTAATTATTGTTATATATATGTATATATACATATACATATATATGTACATATGTATGTATAAAATCAACATGCAAAATATTTACAGGGTTGTCTTCTTATCTGTGTACATTTTGTATATTAAACAAAATACAAAATATCTTTCCCCAAATTTAATTAATAAATATCCTCAAATTGTATTTATTCAAATATGACAAATTAATGGTAAGACACTTCTGTAATTATATATACTGCATTTCAGATTTTAAAACAAATTAAGGTTTCAATTCTATTCATAAAACAGTGATAGATTTTTTTCATTATAAAAAGAAAACTGTGTATGAATATCCCGTGCTCAGCATGAAGATCAATAGACAGGTGGAAGTTGCATTAAAAGATCCAGAAGAAAGATAAGATATCTACTTTTCATCTGTTCTTTTCAGTGTAAAATTTTAAACCCAAGACAAAAGAAATAAGCAAGAGAAATCAGTAAAGAATATTCAGATGGAAAGGAGGAATAAATGTTTCCTTTCTATAAATGACACAATCTTTAATATAGCACACTCTTAAGTAGCAAAAATTGCTGTTGGAAACTATAAATAAATATTCACTAAAGTCGTAGAGAATAACATACTGTAGAATATTCAGACATGTATCTCATACCCCTTTCCCCCCAAGGATTACGGATGTTTGCAAGAGAAGTCAAAAAAGGGTAAGTGTCAGAGATTGTCCATGAAAACATAAAAATTTAGTTTTATGTACACAATTCAGTTGTATGTATGAACTCATAGGCATTATAACAATATTTGCTGAGTCAGCTCAACCTCAAGTTACACAGAATTCCAGCTTGAAGCAGGAGGAAGCAGGCAGAAAGCAGTATCGTAGCTAAGAATCTATCATCACTTTATTGCTGTGAAGATAAAGATAGTTGGGTTGTTGTTATTGTGGTTGTTGTTACTTTGAGGATATGATACCTGATAGCTGGACACTCTCCAGAAAGAAAGGCCTAAGACCAAGAGCATCTGATACATACAAGTTGCACATGATGAATTTTAAACAGTTTGTGAAAAATGACAGGATTTTGAGTGGGTAAAAAGATGGGAGTGGATTTTTGAAGGATTTGGACACAAGGCATTTGCATGTTAAAAATATATGGTAATAAATTATCAAAAAATTATAAAACATAATCTTTAAAGCTTCAGGACAGAAAAGCAGTGTGTAAAATAAGTTGTGTTACCAATATAATCAAGGCATGCTATTTGAAAAACAAATCATAAGAATAATCCAATTTACAACAACAAATGTGAAGATGTAAAGTCTATCAAGGAGATCAAATAAATTATGATAAGTATAAAATATTGATAATATATTACACAATCTTGAATAAAATGAAAAATAATAAATGTTCACAGTTAACAGGGTTATTATTAACAAATGTCCATTCACCTCAACATACCTAATATGTTTAAAATTCAATTCTTCATATGAAGAAAAAAAAACTAAATTATGTACAGATTTACAAATGACACTGATTATTATAGTCTACCTTGATTACAAAGAATATTACAGAATTCATAATGGTATCACATTCAAACCAAACACCTGGCATAAAAACAAACACATTAAAAACAAACACATAGCCAATGAAATATACAATAATATGAGTAATCATGCGTATCCGTAACACGATGATTTTGACAAAGACTCTACAAATCTGCTTTGCAAGGAATCAAAGAAAGATTGTGCTTCTTATACATAGTGTTAAATATACCAGATATCTATTTACAGACAAAATTAACTCAAAAGAGTATATGTAGAAAGGTGATATATGAAACATCTTTAAACTACTTGATAAATAAACATAGAGGGATGCTTTAAAACATTGGAACGAGGATATCCCATGTGTAACACACAATTTGGAAGAGGTAAGAGGGGTCTCTACCTGCATCCAGAGCTGAAAGTCAGTCTCCAGAAGCACTGACAGACACCAGTCAGAGTGACTAACATCATGTCAACTAACCAGAGCTCTCAGGAACTAAACCACTATCCAAAGACTATACATGGACTGACCCAGGGCTCCAACTGCATATATAGCAGAGGATAAAATTGTGAGGCACCAGTGGAAAGCGAAGTCCTAGATACTGCCAAGGTTGAGCCCCCCCATGCAGGGGAATGTCCTAGGGAGGGTGTTAAGGGGGAGTGGATTGTGGGCAAACACCCTTATGGTCGAAGGGGAGGGGATAGGGGCTTATGGACAGGAAACTGGGAAAGGGAATAATATTTTTAATGTAAAATAGAAATATATCCAAAAAAAACTCTCAGGTGACAACAGACGCTGGTCAAGATGTGGAGAAAGAGGGACACTCTTTCACTTTTGGTGGGATTGAATGTTGGTATAACCACTGTGGAAATCAGTCTGTAGGTTCCTCAGAAAATTGGACAGAGTGCTACCTGAGGAGCCAGTTTACCACTCTTGGGCATATACCCAAAAGATGCTCCAACATATATCAAGGCACAAGCTTCACTATGTTCATAGCAGACTTATGCATAATAGCCAGAAGCTGGAAAGAACCCAGATGCCCTTCAACAGAGGAATGGATACAGAAAATATGGTACATTTACATAATGGAGTACTACCTAGCTATTAAGAACAATGACTTCTTGAAATTCACAGGTAAATTTATGGAACTAGAAAATATCATCCTGAGTGAGGTAACCCAATCTCTCTCTCTCTCTCTCTCTCTCTCTCTCTCTCTCTCTCTCTCTCTCTCTCTCTCTCACACACACACACACACACACACACACACACACAAATGCACTCACTGATAAGTGCATATTAGCCCAAAAGTCCAAATTACCCAAGATACAATGCACCAAACACATGAAGCTCAAGAAGAAGGATGATGAAATTGTGATGTTTCAGTCTTTTTAGAAAGGAAAACAAATATTTTAGGAGGAGCAATAGAGGCAATGTTTAGAGTAGAGACTGAAGGAATGGCCATTCAGATCCTGCTCCACCTGGGGATCCAGCCCATATACATATAGCCACCAATCCCACACTATATTGCTGATGCTAAGAAGTGCATGCTGGTAGGAGCCTGGTATTGCTGTTTCCTGAGAGGCCCTGCCAGAACATGATAAATACAGAGGCGAATGCTTGCAGTCAACCATTGAACTGGAAGTGGTGTTCCCATTGGAGGAGTTAGATAAAGAATTGAAGGAGCTGAAGGGGCTTGCAACCGTATAAGAACAACAGTACCAACCATTAAGAACACCCAGGGAATAAATCACTATCCAAACAGTACACACAGACAGACTCATGGCTCCAGCTGCATATGTAGCAGCAAATGGCCTTCTTGGGTACCAATGTGAGGAGAAGCCCTGATTCTGACAAGGCTGGACCCTCCAATAAAGGGAAATATCAGGGTGTTGAGGAAGTAAGATGTGGGTGGATGGGTGGAGGAACACACTCATAGAAGAAGGGAAAGGGGGATGGTATAGGGGATTTATAGA
Source organism: Rattus norvegicus (assembly GCF_021556685.1). Taxonomy (NCBI): domain Eukaryota; kingdom Metazoa; phylum Chordata; class Mammalia; order Rodentia; family Muridae; genus Rattus; species Rattus norvegicus. Next base: position 87,565,481 of record NC_141539.1, on the reverse strand, counting down.
TGGGAGACTGGGAAAGGTGATAACATTTGAAATATAAATAAAAATATCCATTAAAATTTAAAAATGCACAGACAGTAAGTTATATAAAGGGTGAAATCAACCTTATTCTAATATAATGTTGATCAGTGGTATCATGTCAGGGATCATGTGCTGCAGTTCCTCCACTTTGTAAGTATAGACACTATCTATGTTTGAAGACGCTTACTTAGGAAAGGCTTGTCTAGTCAGTATGAGGCTTCTGACCTTGGCTATGGTCTTCCAACACATTTTATGGGGAGTAAGCCTGTGTTTTATTTTGTTTTTTCTCAGATACAGATTTATGGGGAAACAAGAGAGTCTTTATATGCAGGACAGAATTCCAAAATACAGACAAGTTTTATTTATAAGGCTACTTATAATATTTAGAAAATAAAAGACAACCTAAGGATAGAGTACAAGGGATACTAAGAAAATAGTGAGGTGATTAGAAAATGAAACGTGTTTAACCATTAAAAATACAAACTTGATAATGTTATAAAGAGATAGGAAGAAGCAAGATGCTAACTCTGTGTATGTACTAAATTGAAAGAGTGTGTGTGTGTGTGTGTGTGTTTGCGTGTTTGCAGAACACATGTACACATACATTGTTTTACACTTAAATTGTGAATCTGGCAAATAAATGATGTTAAATGTTAAAAAGAATACAAGAAGAGGAGGTAAGAGGTCAACCTATAGTCAGAACTTTTCTACATTCTTGTTCTACAAAACAGAAACAGAGAGAGCACGGCCAAATTCATTATATGAGGTTATAGTCACCCAGACACTGAAGCCACACAAAGATTCAATAAAGAAAGTTATTTACAGACCTTCCCTCATGAGTATCTACACAACAATATTCAACAAATACTTGCAACCATAATTCAATAACAACTCAAATAGATCATAAACAAGATCAAGTAGCCTACACCCAGAGTTGGGAGGGGTTCACCATATCAAAATCTGTCAATGTTTTCCATCACATAAACAAACTGTAAGAAAATAAACAGGGGGTTGGGGATTTACCTCAGTGGTAGAGCGCTTGCCTAGCAAGTGCAAGGTCCTGGGTTCAGTCCCCAACTCCAAAAAAAATTAAAAAAAATAAAATAAAAATAAAATAAGCAGATGAACATCTCATTAATACTGAAAAAGGCATTGACAAAGTCCAAAAACCTTCTATGAAAAAGTACTGAAGAGATCAGGGGGAAATGCACATGCCTAAACATAATAAAGGCCATTTTCCAGCAAGCAAATAGCCAACATGTAATTAAATAGGGAAAAACTCAAAGCCATTCCATTAAAATCAAAGCGAAGACAAAGATGTCTTCTCCATACTTCTTCAAGATATTACTTTAATGTCTAGCTACAGTAATAAAACAACTAGGGTAGATCAAGAGGGTACAAAATTTAAGGAACAAGTCAACTGCTAAAGTATACAAAAAGAGACCACAACATTTTACCAGGGAACTTCTAGAGCTGATAAACACCTTCAACACACTGGTTACATACCACATTAACGAAAAATGAAATGAAACAAAAATCCAGTGGCCCTACTATATACAAATGACATACAAATGACAAAGAGGTTGTGGGAGAAATTTGGTAAAACAAGCATTCCTTACAATAACCACAAATCATTTAAAATATATTGTGGTAAGTCTAACCACATTAAGTAAGTACGTAAAAGACCTTTATGACAAGGACTTCAAAAGGAAATTGTGGAAGATATCAGCAAGTGGAAATCTTACTATACTCATGAATCAGTAGGATTAATATGGTAATCATGGCCATTTTACCAAGAGCAATCTATGAATTCAACACAATTCACATAAAAACATCCCAACAGAGTTCTTTCCAGATATTGAAGAACAATATGAATTCAATTTCATATGGAAAAACCCTGCATAATAACCATGAAATAAAATAAAAAACAAAGCAAAAAACTGCTCTTATATAGCAGCATTGCTAATCTCAAACTCTACTACAAAGTTATAGTACTAAAAACCACATGATACTGGCATGAAAACTGATAGGATGATCAATAGAATTGAAATGAAGATCTATGGATAACTAATTTTTCGTAAAGAAGCTACAAATACGCAATGGAAAATGATTCTAGATTGAGCAGCAGAGAAAAAATAATGAGGATTGGAAACAAGACTTGTAAGAAAACATTTTAAAATTAATCAATATAAAATAGACAGCAGAATATCAGAATTACAATATAAAGAAAATTAAAATGTGGTAGCAGAACATTGAACAGAGAATACAAGAAGTTATTAAACAGAAGGAACAAAAAGAGAGATATGAAGCATGGGCACTTAAGTGAGGAACTTAAGTGAGGAAATTAAGATTTTTTTAAGGAAAATACTCAGGCAGAGACAGAAGATAAAATTAGAGAAAGCCAAACAGAGGCTGTTAGAAAACAAACTTTAGTTTATCCAGTTAGTATATAATGAAGACCACCAGGTGATGATCATCCACAGGGTTTTATGGAATTCGAATGGCAACCTGAGTTAATACTGAGAAAATTAAAAGCATCACTAACTTTGGCGTGCATTTGCCTTTCATAAAACAAGTCTGGACTTCTTGGGCTATTAAAATTTGAATAATCAAGAAGGAAGGATATGGCGAAAGCATTATTAGACCCTGTGTCACATTTACAATGGTTCTCATGGTGGAGGGAAGAGGTGAAGTAACATGACAAAATAGATGCGAGAAGGGAAATAGGATGTAAGCAGAACATCAGTACTCAGAATAAAAATCATGTAAGAATTGGTTAAAGTAGACACACTGTGAAGTTTAAAGTTTTATAATGGGTTCCAAGTCCATTGGTTAAAGTGGCCCCAATGGCCACTTCCCCATTGGATCTTAGGTATCAGAGATGAAATACAGATTTTAGAAAGTGATAACTCAGGATGTCAGAGGAAAGTGTGTGTTAGCCTCACAGAGTACAGGAGACATCCAGCCATTGCACTGTTAAGGCATATCAAAACTAATGCCATGCATGTGTGTCTTTTATTCAGGGACTCCAGAGCTTTGAGGTGGGTGCAATTTGTCCACCCCAGTCAGGTAGTAAAGAGTGGATTAATGATTTACAATGGATAGTCTAACTGAATATAGACTAGAAGAGTGCACATAGAAGAATGTCAATCAATATCTATCACTTAGGGCGAACCTCAAGGCAATGTGAATCAAACATGTTTACAGAAATCTAGATACACTGAAACTGATAAAAGAGAAAATGAGGAATAGCCTTGAAGACAGTGGCAATGAGGCAACTTCCTACAGACAACACCTGTGGCACAGGCCCTGAGGTCTACAAATTAATGAGACATCATGAAACTCAAAGCTTCTATGAGGCAAATGGCATCATTAATAAGACAACATGTTAGTCTACAGAATAGGAAATTTTTGCCAACTCCACATCTGACAGAGGGCTAATGTCTGAAAAATATAAAGAACTCAAGAGGAGCTGACCACCCAGGAGTGCAGGCATCCTGAGACTGCAGGACAGACTGCCACCTCTGCACACCTCCGCCCACATCCCTGGTCCAAGGGGAACTTGCACAGTGCTTCTGCAAACAAGGATATAGGAACAGACAGCCACCAGTACCTGTGGTTCTGCTCTGCGACCAAGACAGAACTGAACCACCCAAAATGTTCCCTGCACCCAAACCCCATGGGGGAGGGAGCTCGACCCTCAGAAGTGTGGATACTCCTGAGAAGTCAGAGATTATCCTTTGCCCATAGTCCAGACCCAAGAGGGAATCACCTAGTGTCAACTGTGCCAGCTGGGAGCAAGGACTTATGAGCAATCAGGAGCAGGACCCTTTGAATCCTGCCTGTGCTTAGAGCTAGAAGACAATCTCCAGAAGCGCCAACACACCTGAAATCAGAGAGCCTGTTCTCAGGAAAGGCTGAAAGCAGACAGGAAAACAGTTCTACAGGAGTGCTGACACAGAGGCCAACAGCAGAGTCAAGTCACTCTCAGAAACAGCAAGACAAGCAAACACCAGAGACAACCCAATGGCTAGAGGCAAGCACAGGAACCTAAGCAACAGAAACCAAGACTACTTGGCATCATCAGAGCCCAGTTCTCCCAACAAAGAAAATACTGGATATCAAAACATACCAGAAAAGCAAGATTTAGATTTAAAATCACATTTTTTGTTAATGAAGGAGGAATTTAAGAAAGACATAAAGAACTTCCTTAAAGAAATGCAGGAAAGGGCTGGAGAGATGGCTCAGCCGTAAAAGGCTAGGCTCACAACCAAATATATAAGAAATGCAGGAAAACACAAGTAAACAAGTAGAAGCCCTTAGAAAGGAAACAAAAATCCCTGAAAGAATTACAGGAAAAAAAAAACAACCAAACAGGTAAACAAAATGAAAATGGAAATAGAAAAAAAAAACAAAAAGCACAAAGAGAGACAACCATTGAATATAGAAAACCTAAGGAAGAGACAATGACCCATAGATACAAGCATCACCAACAGAATACAAGAGATAGAAGAAAGAATCCTAGGGGCAGAAGATATCATAGAAAACATTGACACAACTGTCAAAGATAATGTAAAATGCAAAAAGCTCCTGACCCAAAACATACAGGAAATCCAGGACACAATGACAAGATCAAACCTAAGGATAATAGGTACAGAAGAGAGCAAAGATTTCCAACTTAAAGGGCCAGTAAATATATTCAACAAAATTATAGAAGAAAACTTCCCTAACCTAAAGAAAGAGATCCGCATAAACATATAAGAAGCCTACATAGCTCCAAGTAGATTGGACCAGAAGAGATATTCCTCCCATCACATAATAGTTAAAACACCAAATGCACAAAACAAAGAAAGAATATTAAAAGAATATTAAGGGAAAAAGGTCAAGTGACATAAAAAGGCAGACCAGTAAGAATTTCATCAGACTTCTCACTAGAGACTATGAAAGCCAGAAAATCCTGGACAAATGTCATACAGACCTTAAGAGAACACAAATGCCAGCCCAGGTTACTGTATCTAGCAAAACTCTCAATTAAACCTAGATGGAGAAACCATGGTACTTCATGAAAAACCAAATTTACACAATATCTTTAGATTTACACAAAATCTAGTCCTACAAAGGATAATAGATGGAAAACTCCAACATAAGGAGAGAAACTACATTGTACAGAAAGCTAGAATATAATTTCCTTGCAACGAAACCAAAAGAGAGACAAAGAAACATAATTACACCTCTAACAAAGAAAAGAACAGGAAGTGACAATCACGATTCCTTAATATCTCTCAACATCAATGGACTCAAATTCCCTAATAAAAAGACATAGACTAACAGACTGGGCAAGTAAACAGGACCCAGCATTTTGCTTCACAAATAGGATGTACTTCAGATATTACCTCAGATTAAAGGGCTAGAAAAAGACTTTCCAAGCAAATGGCCCAAAGAAACAAGCTGGAATTGCCATTCTAATGTCAAATAAAATTGACTTTCAACCAAAAATCATTAAAAAAGATAAGGAAGGACACTTGATATTCATCAAAGAAAAAATCCACCAAGATGAATCTCAATCCTAAATATCTAAGCTCCAAATGTAAGGGCACCTACATTCATAAAAGAATCTTCCTAAAGCTCAAGGTACACATTGCACCTCACAGGATAACAGTAGGAGATTTCAACACCCACTCTCATTACTTTGCAGAACTGGGAAACAGAAATTAAACAGAGATATAGAGACACTAATAGAAGTTCTGAACCAAACTGATTCAACAGTTATTTATAGAACATTCCATCCTAAATCAAAAGGATATACCTTCTTCTCAGCACCTCAAGCAACCTTCTCCAAAATCGACCATATAATTGGCCACAGAACAGGCCTCAACAGATACAGGAAGATAGAAATGATTCCATGCATCCTGTCTGATCAGCACGCACTAAGACTGGTCTTCAAGAACAACAATAATGACAGAAAGCCCACATATACATGGAAGTTGAACAATGCGCTACTCGATGACAACTTGGTCAAGGAAGAAATAATAAAAGAAATTAAAGACTTCTTAGAATTTAATGAAAATGAAGGTACAATATTCCCAAACTTATGGGACAAAATGAAAGCAGTACTAAGAGGAAAACTCATAGTTCTGAGGTGCAAAAAGAAACAGGAGAGAGCCTATGTCAGCAATTTGACAGCACACCTAAAAGCTCTAGAACAAAAAGAAGGAAATACACCCAAGAGGAGTAGAAGGCAGGAAATAATCAAACTCAGAGCTGAAATCAACCAAGTAGAAACAAAAAGGACTATACAAAGAATCAACAGAAACAAAAGTTGGTTCTTTGAGAAAATCAACGAGATAGATAAATCCTTAACCAGACTAACCAGAGGTCACAGAGTGTATCTAAATTAACAAAATCAGAAATGAAAAGGGAGACATAACAAGAGAATCTGAAGAAATTTAAAAAATCATCAGATCATACTACAAAATCCTATATTTAACAAAGCTGGAAAATCTGGAGGAAATGGACAATTTTCTAGACAGATACCAGGCACCAAGGTTAAATCAGGAACAGATAAACCATATAACAACCCTAAAAATCCTAAAGAAATGGAAGCAGTCATTAAAAGTCTCCCAGGAGTAAAGAGTCCAGGTCCAGATGGGTTCAGTGCAGAATTCTATCAGACCTTCATAGAAGACCTCACACCAATACTGTCCAAACTATTCCACAAAATAGAAGCAGACAGAGGGAGCATTAACAAATTCCTTCTATGAAGCCACAATTACTCTTATACTTAAACCACACAAAGACCCAGAAAAGAGAGAAAACTTCAGACCAATTTACCTTATGAATATTGATGCAAAAATACTCAATAAAATAGGCCCTCCCAGCCTTGATCACTAATGGAGAAAAGGCAGCTGGATCTCATGGAGACATTTCCTCAAGGGAGACTCCTTTCTCTGTGATAACACCAGCTGTGTCAATTTGACACACAATATTATCCAGTAAAATGGAACAATGTAGTTTTAAAGTCAAAATCCCAAACCACTGAAAATAAATCACAGAAAATCTTAAACATATATATATATATATACACATATATATGTATATATATGCCAATTTACATAACTTATGTACAACAAATATATTAATCAACCAGGCAATGCAACAACTTACAAATCAGGAAAAAGTTGATGAACAAACAAAACACCAAAAGAGTAGAACAAAAAATTTTTAGACAAAATACCACATCACTGAAAATTAATCATGGAATATATTAATACATTTATGGTAATAGGTTGTTATCTAGAAGACATCAAGTTTTCCAAACCTCAGTAGGAATAAATTGAGTTTTAGAATAGACATGGGATTTAATAGCCTCTTCTGTAAAGACTTATAAATGACCAATTAGTAATGAAAATGTCCCACCAATAATATTCGTATGAAAATTAAAAGCAAAACAACATTTCAATTTACCCTAACACAATTGAGTAATATCAGAAAGACTGAATAAAACAACTGCTGGTCAAGATGTAGAGAAAATTAATGATTTTACTCACTGTTGCTGGGAGTGAAAACCAATGCAGACAACATGGAAAGTAGAATTGACCTTCCTTAAAAAATGATACATTAAATTACTGTCTGATCCAACTATGTCACTGCTCTATCACTATAAAAAGAAAATTAATTTAAAGAAATATCTAAATGTTAATTTGATGGCAATAAAGAAAGCTCAAAGAGAAAGTCATGTTCACATTAAATAGTATAATCAAAGGAAAAAAACACTAAATTGAAAGTTTCATACAAACTGAGTTAAATGATAACAGGTTAACATTTTAACTGGAACAAAACAATCTTCAAATTCCAGGAAAATGCACATGATTATCAAGGAGAATGGAAAAAATATACATAAAACTAGAAGATGGCCAATTTATTCTAAGACATTAATCTCCATCATTATGTTATAAAAATAAATGAGACACAAAATTCAGTACAGAGGCCTCATCCATCCCTACAAAGACAGCAATGTTAACATTGCCAGTACTGTTCAAGATGTGAATGTAAACTCCAGAAAAAATATTTAATTCTTTAATATTGTCTTTATTTTGACCTCAGATGAAGTAAGAAGAAAACAATTTTTTTAACATTTTGGAAGACAATGTGATCAGTCTTATTAATTTTTACATCAAAGTAAATGCCTAATGGTAAAGAATGCAAATATATAAGGTTTTAAAAATAATAAAAACTATTTGCAAGCATTTGCAGGGAAATATTTCTAAGTAGATCTCATGCAGAATGGATTTTTTAAAGGAAAACTGAAAAATACCAATCAACCCAAGTTGTAAAAGCTCATTCATCCCTTGATGGTGTTACAAGAATGAACACATTGTGTGTAGAATGTGAAACTTTTCTGCAGGTCTGACACAGACTATTCAGAATGAATAGTCCCATCACCCATAGTTCTATGACAAGAAAACAAAGAACATAGTACACACTGCTAAGATATTGAAAAAATAGTTCTGGAGAAAGTGAGTTACAAACTGACCAACAGTCATATAAAGAGTTACATTAATTATAACATAAATCTGCAGTGAGGTGCAGTGATATAAAACAGAATTGCTATGCTATAAAGTAATACTAAATGCTAAGCAGATTCCTGCTTGCCTGGTTGATGTAAAGCTATACAATATTTATTAAATACCATTTGAAAATTCTAATAAAGTCTAAACTCACTTGTTGTATTGTACCTGAAATTGTTTTATACACACACATGCATATGTATATACATCGTATACTTACACTAGAGAAATGAAATATATAGTCATAATACCCTCTACATGAAGCCTTATTTATTGGGATAAATAAAACTACTCAATAAAGATCTCCATATCAATGATGGATGAATGAACTTGTTTTCACATGTACACTTAATGAGAATTTTGACTCTTCCATGGGCATACTATTCATTATTTAATTAATTGGTTAATTACTTAATTTGGTGGTGGTCTGCTGAAGAAGAATGACAGGGATTTGTGAATGTACTTTTCCAAGGTCTAGCCTCAGCATTGAGAGGGGTTCTGAGAGAAGGGTTGTCTGGGAGCATTGAAAAAAATAAAACCAACTCCACCTCAAATCATGGATTGAACCTGGTGACCTGTCTTCTGCTAGACACAGCTTTTTCAGTCTGCTTTTCTTTATGTTCTGCTTTCTCTCAGGTGATCTCTCTGTCTATATTCTGCTTGCTTGCTATTCTAAGCGATCTCACTGTTCATGTCCTCTTTGTTATTCTAAGATATCTGTGTTTCATGTAATACTTACATGTGTGAGTACTTACACATACATACTTTGTGTTTTCATACACATACTTGTGCATTTCTGTGTAAGTCTGTCGTCTGTCTGTTCGTCAAGCAGTTATCTATTTTTATCCTAAAAAAAAAACCTCTAACCTCTTGCAGAACACAGGTCCAATCTTGTCTTTTACATGTCAAGCCAGTAATTTACTCCAAGGTTCCATTTGATTATGTTATGAATCATCATCTCATGACCCCAGGATTCTTAGGAGACAGCAAGTATTTATATTTTTTCTTAATATTGCAAAGAATTCAGATTTGTCTGCCTTGTTAAGCACAAACAATAAACTAATTGTGTGGGACCCAGCCCTGAAATTACCATGTTCCCCCCACAATTTAGCCTAATCTTGCTCTATCCAAGGTGAATCTTGAACTCAGCAATCTGTCTGCCTTTGTGTCTTTCTGACAAGATGACTCGTAGTATAGTTGGCTTTTTTTCTTTTAGATTCATAAAGCATTCTTTATTGCATTCTTATATTTAGCATACTTGAGAAATTGTATATATTTTGAACTCAGGTATTTAGAACATTTTCCTGTAGTCTTAAAGGATGTCCTGAAGGTCCTACTGTTTGACATTTTGTTGAGACACTAGACATACCTTTGCCTCCTGGATTTCTTGCTATTTCTAATTCTCATGGAGTCATAAATGTTACCAGGGAGAAGAGTCCTCAGAAGAATATGACATGTGTATATTTATATACAAATGAGCTTTATGCCCACAGCAGCCATCAGACACTTTGCAGATTCAAATCTTAGCCCTGTCCCAGGGGCATGAACCATGTCACTCTGTCCCTGCCAGGGCCTTGTTGGGTCCAACAGTCCTTTCCCATGTTTCCCTAATATAAGCTGTTGTACAAGCTCTTGTAATTGTGCATTTTAAGTGACAGTAAAATAAAAAATAAAAAATGAAAGATAGTTAAATGATTTGGCATTTGTGAAATGATAGAGGTTATTATTAATTTGTCAACCATATACCGTAAGTAGATTCTCTAATACAAGAAAACATGAATAATTTTATAAACAAAAGTATCAATGCTAGTCTTTTATACTTTGAATTAAATTGAGACTATACATGTAGACATTTGTCAAAAGCATGAGACTATATGTATTTAATGGGGCTTTTGTTTTTCAAAAATATTTACTCTTGGTAATTTAAATAATGTGAATATGCAGAAGGCATAAAAATTGTAAGGCAATGAGTTGAAATAATCAGATAGGATGATCACATTTCTTGTGGTAAAATGACAGAGAAATTTAACATTCAAAAGATTCTGCAATTTCTGGCTATATTGAGATTTTAAAACATACTTACTACAAGGAGAAGTCTAGATTTAGAAAGCTTCAACGATGCAATTAGTATTTCTATCAGTAACTGAACCTTAAAGCCTTTCAAAGTCTATAAAAAGATAAGATAGTTCTCTCAGAAATATGTTTGAATATAAACCTGGACCATATATTAGTGAAAGAGAAGTACATATAAAAAAATCTTTCAAATCAGGATGAAACATAATCATCTATGTATTTGCTATAATGTAAAGGTGAGGAAGTGCAGAGAATAGAATAGAAATGCATAAAGAAACAACACTGAGTAAACAGGAGAATGGAGATGAATGCTAACACGCAGGTCGGAATTAATGAAACCTATTATATATATATATATATATATACATATATATATACATATATATATATATATATATGGTTACATATCCAAACAATGACAGGTACACAAAAATAACTTAGCGTAAATCATTACAGTTAGTGACAAAACAGCCAAATTGAATTAGATAAGAGTTTTGAAAAGTATGATCTTAGAAAATGTAATATTTAAGCCTGAATTCCTGAAAGTGTTTGCCGTGAGATAGTTAGAAACAAAGATCTCTCCCTAAACTTACTTTAATCAACAAGTATTGTGGAGTTAAAAGGATAAAAGTTCATGACTCACCTTGTTCCATTCTAAAATAAAAATTTTGGGAGAAAAAAAAAGGAAGAAGAGAGAGTCTCTAAATTCTACATTTACATATAAGACTAAAGAGCATTAATAATAGGCTATGATATGAATATAAACAAGATCACTATGAGCCACCTTATTTTCTTCTATTATTATCATTGTTATTATTGTTGTTCTTATAATTTATAAAAAGACAACAAGATCATGAAGCAGATGATTTTGGAAAAAAATAATATGCTTTGAAACAGAGAAAGGCAATTTTTTCCATGAACGTTGTTGGACTCTCCTACCCCAAGAAGCCCATATGTAAAACACACAACCCAGTTATTAGAAAGATAATCTACAGGCCTAGATTGGGCAGATCGAATACTATACTAATTCATTCCCCAGCTATAAGATCCCTTGCTACTTGCAGTTACTTATGGCCACGTGGTTCTGCTCCATCATGGCTTCCTCCTACTCTTCTCCTGGCATGGCAGATTTCCCTTCTATCCTAAAGACAATGCACTTTTCTTTAATTCCTCCCTTTTATGGAGATTATGGAAATTATTTATAAGTATAGAAATACTTATATTCCCTTTTTCTTTATACAACTTGGATTAACATTCTCCTATGTATTTAACTTTAATTAAAATCCCTTTATTTTCTGTAAGAGGTTATTGAACAAGTAAGGATAATATATGCTCACATAAATTATTTGAATGTACTAACAACAAACATCATTATTACTCTCAAATTTTCATTTTGGAAATGATGGTATATATCAGAATGGACCAAGGGGATTCATAAAACTTCATCTTATGTAACCCATCAATACATTGTTTGCTAAAAATCAGTCTGGTCTGGATATTTGTTTCTAACTGCCCCATAAAAAAGCTTTCAGTATTTCAAGCTTAGATATTAGATTTTAAAATGCCCATATAATGGATGTCAGCATAATAACAACAAAAATATAAAACTGGCATTTTAGAAAGGAATTTGAGTTTAATGTTTTCTAAAAGTAAGTAAATCATTTTCACATTATTTCACTTATCAAAATAATGCTGAGGCTACAACTAATGAATTGGCAAGGAACATGGCAGGCAAGAAGGCAAAATTGTATCTTAACAACATTGTTGTCCCTCCCAGATCAGTAGAACTATATCAATAGATGAACAATTTGAGTGTATAATACATTTCATTATAAATAAGGGCACACACCACAGAGAGCTGTGGGAACTTTGAATAATATCATCTCAGATACCTTGTGTGACTTTAAACTACCATTTTCTGAAGTGTAGCTTTATACTGGATTGAATACTATCAGGAAATGGAACACCTTACAATGAAGCTCTTACTAAATTTTATTAAGGTTTTATTATTACAGCAATGTGAAAGGTGTATTGGTAAAAATTTAGCAATTATAATAATGAAGACAGCAATATTTGGTGTGTGTGTGTGTGTGTGTGTGTGTGTTTCAGAAATACAATTGAAAGTTTTTTTAGCATATTATTTATTTTTATCGTGGACAAAGGCAGCTGACACTGATGTTTGATATTGAAAGCTTATGAAACTTTTGTATCCATGACAGCTGTACTAAAACTCATCCATCATCTTCAGAGTGGCTTCTCAAAGCAGTGTGTGTTTTTAGATACTAGTCAGTCTTAGATACACGGACATGCTTTTCTCTTCCATACATCAGATGATGAAACCTTACCAGAAAGATGGGCTCACAACTAAAACACTGATTTGTTTAAAAAAATCAAGACCTGGACAATTCAATTTACATACCGGGACATTAATAGAATATATTAAGCTGTAACAAGCAATGTAACAATAGATTAAAATTTCAGATAAATGTAAATTCATGAGTTAATAAGTGGGTACACACATGTAAAACATGTAGAGTGGAATGGTTACTTTGAAAGTTGGTAGGCACAAGGAATCAATTGCAAAACTCTGTCCTCTATTTGAACTATGAATTTGGAAAGATAATGTAAAATGACATTATGCTACTGGACTGTGCATAAAACTTTTTGAAATACTTTTGCATTCTAATTAATATGTTACAGATAAATAGAAAAGGTGGATTCCAACATCTATCATTGAATTAATGAATCTCTGTAACAAGAACCACAAGCAGCTGTCATGTTAAAAAGAGACACAGACTTATACCTTTTATTTCAAGCAAAGATAGCTACAATCCCTCTCTGTGACAACAGCATATAGAAAAGTTCCCTCACATTGTAAGCAGATTCACAAATATGCTAACTTGAAGATCTTGACCCAAAGAAGTTAGTCTGGATAATCCATACCGAATTTTGAAACCCTTGACTACTAAATAGCAAAGAAACCTTTCCTGTTTTTAGTTAGAGGGAAATTGCATTATGCTGTAAGGTGGAAGCTGTGACCCTGAAAACAGGTGAGGAATGAGAGAAACTTCCTGACAAAGAGAAGAGGATTAAAACACCAGTCCTCTTGGTGGTAGTTTGAATAAGAATAGTGTATTGGCTCATATAATAGAATATTTAGTCATCAGAGAGTGGAACTCTTATAGGATTAGGAAGTGTGCCCTTGTTGAAGGCAGTGTGTCAGGAAGGGTGTCACTGTGCATGGACTTTGGGGATTCCAAAGCCCATGGGAGCCCCACTTCTCTCTTTTTCATTTTCTCATTCTCTTTGCCTCTGTTTCTCTCTGTCTCTATTTTTATCTCTGTGTGTCTCTGTGTCTCTTTGTATGTCTGACTCTCTCTCTCTCTCTCTCTCTCTCTCTCTCTCTCTCTCTCTCTCTCTTTCTCTCTGTTTTTTATCATGATGTAGCTCACAGCTATTTCTATAGCAGTATGCTTTGCCATGCCTACTGCCATGCTTTCTGCAGAGATGGTAATGGTCCAAATCTCTTTAACTGTAAGCAAGATTTAATTACATGCTGTCTTTTATAAGAGTTGCCTTGGCGATGGTGTCTCCTTAGTCTTTTCACAGCAGTAGAACAATGAATAAGACACACTTTGTAGTTCACCATAATTATAGGGACAAACTTATTTTAGCCTAAAACCCATGTTAGATTTATGACTTTCAAACTAATATTCTAAGGCAATAAAAGAATTTTGTCTTAGACACTAACAAAACAACAACAGAATTTTGGTAAGGAATAGAGTCCTATTGTTTAAAAAATAACAATAATTTACTAAGTCTCTGAATATACATGCCTGCTTTAGATGAAATAATATGCCTATGTGCTTACCTTAAGTTATTCAGCTAAACGAAATAGTGGTAAATGTCAAACTCTTGAATCATGAACAATCTGCCATTAAGGATAAATAATCTGTAGATTTAAGAATGATCCGAATCATTGAGATTACTAAACAAATTCTCACAATGCCACATGTGGAAAAGTGGTTGCTAGAGAACTAGCAGAGATAATAGATGGATGGGGAAATGGAATTATAATAACAATATATCACAGTTTATTGTAGAAATATATTTTCATTAAATGTTAAACTATAAAGAACTAGAGCCAATATTCATTCACTGTATGTTCAAAAATTCAGATATTTCTTTATAAATATAATGATGCTCAAGATAAAATACAGAATTGGTAATTATTTGTATTTAGAATATATCTTATGAAAATGAGTAGTGACTATAGAAATCAGGATATTCAAACAGGAGGACCACATGAGAAGCCTGGCCTACCTAAAAGTGTTCAAGGCTATTATGGCCTACAAAATAAGACATGGTTTTTACAAGTAAAGATAAAGTTGGAAGTTGCTTGCAAATAAGGACCACTAGGTGTTAATGAATGGACCTGGACATCTTTAATCTAGAAAAGAAATACTCTAATCAAAAATATCCCAGGACAATAATATTTTCCCAAACTGTCATCTCACTTAATCATAATTGATTACTACATCTCTGATTCTCCTTTGTGCTAAATAAGATATTGAAAATATATAAGAAAAAACAGTAACTGAATAATGGATCTTCTAAATGCCAAATTTTAAATTTTTCTTTAAATCAAGCACAAGAAAAAAAAACTCTTAGAAATATTTAATTTATGTGAATTTCAAGCCCTGTTATTACATATTATATACTACATATATTCTAATAGTACTATATAAACCTGTATCAATATGTGAACACTGAATGAAGACACTTTCTGTTAGCATTTTGTCTAACATCGGCCCAACAGTTATTTGGCAACAGCCAGGTGTGACTGACTCACTATAAAAGGGGCTGCTTTCCCCCTTTCACTCTTTCTCTTACTCTCTTGTTCTTGCTCTTCCCTTCTTGCCCCCTTCCCCATTTCCTTCCCTCCTCTCTCTCCATATGCTTATGACAGGTCTCTACTCCTCTGTTTCTCTCTCTCTCTCTCTCTCTCTCTCTCTCTCTCTCTCTCTCTCTCTCTCTCTCTCTCCACCACTCCTTTCTCTGCCTCTATTCCCCTCTTGAATCCCCTCCCCATTCCCTGAGTAAACACTATTCTATAATATATCATCCTGTGGCTGGTCCCACACAGGGAATGGATACCTCATCATGGGCCCACCAAGGCACCCCCTTTCCTCAATCCTCACCACACCTCCATCTCCCCTCTATTTATTTTTATAAACACATCACTTTAAATAACAAATTTCTTTAAGAAACTTTGTATTCACAACTATGAGATGTGCTCACCAGAAGTATCTAGTATTATAAAGAGAGTTTCATAAAGTTATGGAAATAATTGTCGCTTAGCAAGGCCTACAATAACATTAACATTTCTTTAAAATTGTTCAGAAGTTAATGTACATCCTGCTGTTTTGGGAAAAGTGTTATCTCAGCATACAGATAAGCCTGTTTCTTAGCTTCAACTTCCTTGCAAGGATTTCATATGAAATCTTGATACAATGTCTGCAATTTTTAGAAGATTTTCTAAACCATTGATTCAAAATGTGATACAAAGAGATTACATGAATATTCGGTTAAACCACCAAAAACTCATCTATGAAACTGTTGTATGCTCACATTCTGAAATCTGAGGTTTGTTTAATGTTCATAACGTCAAATCTTGTCACAGATCATTACTCCCCTAGTTCTGAAGATAATGGATACATGTATTGCTTTGTCTTTAAAAATATGGAAATGAAATGAAAATGTTCATTTGTGAACCAGAATTATTTTAGTCACTTCATGAAGTCTGAGAGCTTCCTTCTGGTATAGGTGCTTATTTTCCAATAGGATGTGCAATGGTGTGTTTGTGTTTGTATGTGTGTGTTGTGTGTGTGTACAGCTTTCTTATAGTTTATTGTGCAATATAGCTAAATAAAGATCAGTTTAATAATAAATGTAAAATAAATTGACTTTAAAATATGTTTCTTAAAGATTTTCACACAAGAGTATTGAATTTATTGTGTATATCCTTCCTTCAAAACACTGCAATGCCTACTGGTACTGCCATCCCAATTTCCTCTTACATTCATGATCTCTGCTCTTTTTTTTTAAATATTCACTTCTCTCTCTGACATTATGTGTTTGTCTCTGTCTCTCTGCAAATACACACACACACATACACACACACACACACACACACACACACACACTCACACACAGATATAAACAAAACTTCCTAAATCTATTTAGTCATGTGTATGTGTTTCAGTGTGGTGTATACACTATTTTTATGTCTGACTGCTTTGGTCTGGAAAAACTATCAGGGGTCTAATTCCTTGAGAAGTCTGATTCATCTTCTCTTAGAAGCCACTGATTGCATGCAATAAGTCATCCCTGGATGCATCCTGGTATCATTTTCCTCATCTATGTTGGCATGTCAGTCATGATTTTCATTGTGCTGATATTCTTCAGGTAACAATATTTTTGATTGAAATATCATGGATACAGCTCATTTGGCATAGAAGACACCACTGTGCCAAAGCAGATATCCTTGTACCCTGTCTCTTCATATATGTCTGTCCCTCTCCCTCGAGGTTCACTAACCTTTAGCTATAGGGTTTTTTATATAATTCGGGATATGCACCACATCATAGTTTATTCTCCAGTTATTGATAAGTAGTAACTTTCTTTATGATCTCTACTACAAAATTGAAGGTGTCGTGGTTGGAGTGGGAGCTAGAAAGCTGTGTAGTAGGACCTTAGTGCTATGAATAACATGTGGAAGATAGTAATGTATTTATCTAGGAGGGGAGAGGGAGAGTCCAGGAGTGGCATTCTCCTGTCTGTTGGACTTCCCTCATCAATCAGTCATCAAGGAATTGGGGTCCATAGCTTGCCTACAGATTAATCTGGTAGGGGCATTTTTTAAAATTGATGTTTTATTCTTTCTTAATGACACTAATCTTGTGTCATGTTGAACATCAAGGCAGTCAATACTTAGAGATGTGATTAGTTTAAATTGCTACTACATTATAAGAAATGTTCACCACAATAGGCCCAGGCTATTTAACAAAACTTCCAATGGGAACTTTTTTCCAGTACGAGAAAACTCCCATTAACATTTTGGTCATGGTAAGACTCCCCAAATAATGTGAAGTTATTCTTATTTGCCTTGGTTGCTGGCCATATTTGAAGAACTAATATAGAATTTGGAAGAACTGAGATTGAACTGATTTGGTAATTCAGTGCCAAAGGACTAGTTCTTATGGTAACCTGATGTACAGTGCTTCTTGAAAGGCAGAAGAAAATAATTGGTAGTCCTGCCATGCTGTAAATTCAAAGAACTATTTCCAGTTTGACAATATATCCAGTAGCATGCAACAATACTCTTATGTTGGTATAGCCAAACGTTGTCTAATTGGACTTTACTGAATAGGATCTAATTTCTGCCAAGTACTATAAACATAAACAACTTTAATCGTAAAGAAGAATCTGTTACTGCAACTTGCCCTACACAGTACCATTTATAATAACATTTCAGAATACATTCAGGTCTTAAACTTAAGATGTGAGTAAAGTTATTTGTTTTGTTTTAATTTTTAAGCAGTAAAAACTAACTTATATTTTTTAAAATATTAAAATGAATACATAGATACTTAATTGTATCTGAAGTCTCTCTTTAAGCTAAAAGTCACTACACTGATTCTAGCATTATAATTTTTCCCCACACCTGTAATGTCATCTTTAGAAGGCAGTCGCAGAAGATTTCCCTTGATTTTGACTAAACTAATTTATGAAATCTTATCTCAAAAATCTTCAACAAAACTGAAGATAAAATATTTTCATTTAAATCGAGAATTATATTATTAGTGTTGATATGAGAGACATTGATATTGAAATATATAATATATACAAATATATATGTATATATATTGGAGATTATGATTATGTAGTATTACATAAATGCATTGTGTTACACCTATTGGGGCATAGCTGTGGTTCTGTCACCCTCCATTTTTACCATCTCAGAGTGTCTATAATGCAGCTGTGTACCAGGCTGGAAGAATGAATCAGTCAAAAACAGGTCAGCTTTGCAGGATCCCGGTCAGGTTGGGAGTAGGCCTTATCTGAGGATATCAATAAACAGCTCTCTGATAAGATCTCAGCTTGGTTATATTGCTTTATTCAGGGTGAGCTTGTAAGCATATATTTATTTATTTATTTATTTATTTATTTATTTATTTATTTATTTTTTATTATTAACTTGAGTATTTCTTATATACATTTCCAGTGTTATTCCCTTTCCCAGTTTCCGGGCAAACATCCCCCTCCCCCCTCCCCTTTCTTATCGGTGTTCCCCTCCCCACCTTCCCCCCATTGTCCCCCTCCCCCCAACAGTCTAGTTCACTGGGGGTTCAGTCTTAGCAGGACCCAGGGCTTCTCCTTCCACTGGTGCTCTTACTAGGATATTCATTGCTACCTATGAGGTCAGAGTCCAGGGTCAGTCCATGTATAGTATTTAGGTAGTGGCTTAGTCCCTGGAAGCTCTGGTTGCTTGGCATTGTTGTACATATGGGGTCTCGAGCCCCTTCAAGCTCTTCCAGTTCTTTCTCGGATTCCTTCAACGGGGGTCCTATTCTCAGTTCAGTGGTTTGCTGCTGGTATTCGCCTCTGTATTTGCTGTATTCTGGCTGTGTCTCTCAGGAGCGATCTACATCCGGCTCCTGTCGGTCTGCACTTCTTTGCTTCATCCATCTTGTCTAATTGGATGGCTGTATATGCATGGGCCACATGTGGGGCAGACTCTGAATGGGTGTTCCTTCAGTCTCTGTTTTAATCTTTGCCTCTCTCTTCCCTGCCAAGGGTATTCTTGTTCCCCTTTTAAAGAAGGAGTGAATATTTATTTCAGGGTTAACTAGTGCTATATATATATGAACCCTGGAGAGTGGGAAGGGGTTCTTAGGAGGAAGTTTCACCGGCTGAGGCATATACATTTGCATGGAGAGGCATTCCAGGATGCTGAACCCAGGACTTTGCCAGGGATTTGTTTCTATTTTCCAGGTATAGTGTGACTTGGGCTCCCTTGATCAGGAGGAGAAGAGGAAGTCCCAGTAAGAAAAGGGGATCTTCCACTTTGCTCTGAGTTCAGGAAAATTGTCCAGACTTGGTAGACTACATCCTTATTAGCGAGATGCAACTGACATTATATAGAGACACATCTTTTATTGTCATCTCTTTAGTTAACATTTCAAATTTTTATTATTTTCATTTTATGTGTATGAGAATTTTGTGTGTGTATACACACACACACACACACACACACACACAAAATACATGTGGAGGCCAGGACAGTGTATCTGATTTCATGAAAATATATATATAGCTAGCTGTCAGAAGTCATGTGATTTATGAGAAACAAACTTGGTTTCTCTAGAAGGGAAGCAAGTACTATTAACTGCTGAGTCATCTCTCTAGTTCAGAGCTAATTAACATTTAAATAAACTGCACATGATGTAATTTATTTTATAAAATTTATTGTTTTTTTTTTAATTATGTTCTCTTGGAGCTTTACCTGAATGATTAAGTTTGGAATCTGACATTCTGTGTAACATTATATTCTCTTTTCAGAACAAAGCTAAATGGAAAACAAGAGTAAATTTCAAAATTCAATCAAAGGGATGAAATATTTCTCTTGTGTCTAATTACTTTTTATTGACTTATTAAATTAGGATAAGAAAGAATACTGAAATACATAAATCCTCAACCAAATAATATGAGTTTGTCTTGCCTTTATCTGGAGCTTTAGTAATTATGAATAAAAAATGCATTTTTATATTAGAACAGTCTTGTAAATGTGATATGTGTTAAAATTGTCTCTTTAGAATGTAGTATTGATTAATTTTAGTCTGGTAACTTTAACAAATGAAAAAAACTACTTCTAATATTCTGATTTTGTACTTTGAAATTTTTAAAGAGTCACTTAATATTTAAAGACCAAATATGTTAATATACTGGTGATAAGCTTGGCAGCTTGGCATGGGTTTTTGGGAGTTGTGTGTTCTGTTTACAGTACATATCACAGAAAATCAGTTAATCTGATTTTTTAAATAATCACATGAATGTCACATGAAAACAAAATTTGTTTGCCTTTGCAAATAGTTTTCATTATTTCAGTACTATGATAAACTGTGATTCTTGACATTGGGCCCCCTTTTTTAAAATTCTTTTATTGGCTATTTCATTTATTTACATTTCAAATGTTACCCCAATTCTGTATTTCCCCTTCCAAAATCTCCATATTATATCCTGCTCTCCCTGATGTTATGAGGGTGCTCATCCATTTACCTGCCCACTCCTCTTTCAGTGCCCTAGAATTCCACTATACTGGTGCAGCAAGCCTTCACAGGATCAACTGCCTCCCCTCCCATTGATGCCAAATAAATCCATCCTCTGCTCCATATGCAGCTGGAGCCATGGGTTCCTCAATGTATATTCTTTGGTTAGTAGATTAGTTCCTGGGAGCACTGGGGCACCTGGTTAGTTGATACTGTTTTTCTTGCTATGGGGTTGTAAACCCCTTCACCTCCTTCAGACCTTCCCCTTACTCCTCCATTGGAGTCCCAGTGCTCATTCCAATGGTTGGCTTCAAGCATCTACAGCTGTATCTGTAAGGCTCTGACAGAGCCTCTCAGAAGACAGCTATATCAGTCTAATGGCAGCAAGCACTTCTTTGCATCAGGGATAGTGTCTGGTTTTGGTGGCTCTATATAGGATGGATTCCCAAATAGTGGAGTCTCTGGATGGCCTTTCCTTTAGTCTCTGCTCCCCACTTTGTTCCTGTATTTTCTTTAGACAGGGATAATTCTGCGTTTAAATTTTTGACATGTGTGGGTAGACTCATCGCTCAACATAGGGCTGGCTGTGCCTAACCTCAGAATAAGGTCTCTACAGGTTCTGTCTACCCATTGTAGGGTATTTTAACTAATGTCATCCCCCTTGGGACCTGGAACCCTCTTGCTTTCCTGGTATCCGGAACGTTCTGGAAGCTACATCCAGTTCCTCATCCCCCATTACTACACATCTTTGTTTCATTTCCTGACCCTTTGTACAACTTCCCTATCTCCTACCACACCTGACCCTGTCGATCCTTTTCTCCGTCCCCCTAATCTATTCCTCCCAAGTCCCTCCCCATCCCCTTTACTGCCTGTGATTATTTAGACTGAAGCACACTTACTTGAGTCTTTCTTCTAATTGACCTTCATATGGTCTGTAAGTCTTACCATGGGTATTCCAAACTTTTTCATAATATGCAAATGTCAGTGAGTGTATACCATGCCTCTTCTTTTGTGATTGGGTTACATCACTCAGGAAGATAATAGTTTCCAGTTTCATTCATTTGCCTAAGAATTTCATGTATTCGTTGTTTTCAATAGCTCCATTGTGTAGATGTACCACAATTTCTGTATCCATTCCACTGTTGAGGGACACCTGGGTTGTTTCTAGCTTCTGGCTATTAGAAATAAGGCTGCTTTGAATATTGTGGAGCATGTGTCCTTGTTATATGTTTGGGCATCTTTTGGATATGTGCCCAGGAGTGATATATCTGAGTCCTCAGGTAGTACCATGTGTACTTTCTGAAAAACTGCCAGACTGATTTCCAGAGATTGTAGTAGCTTGCAATACAAGCAACAATGGAGGAGTGTTCCTCTTTCTCCACATCCTCGCAAGCATCTTCTGTCAACTGAGTTTTTGATCTTAGCCATTCTGACTCATGTGAAGTAGAATCTCAGATTTGTTTTGATTTGCATTTCCATAATTGCTAAAGATGTTGAACTTTTCTTGAGACACTTCTTAGCATTCAAGATTCTTCTGTAGGTTTTAATAGGGTTACTTGATTCTCTGGAGTCTACCTTCCTGAGTTCTTTGTATACATTAGATATTAGCCCTCTATTGGATATAAGATTGATAAAGATCTTTTCCCAGTCTGTAGGTTGCTGTTTTGTCCTAATGGCAGTGTTCTTTGCCTTAGAGAAGATTTTCAATTTTATGAGATCCCATTTGTCTACAGTTGGTCTTAGAGCCTGATATTCAGGAAATTTCACTGTGTCAATGTATTCAAGGCTCTTCCCTACTTTCCCTTCTATTAGTTTCTGTCGCGCACCTAATGTCCCGCCAGTAAGAATGACGAGCAGCAACAGAAATCTTCTGCGAGCAAGCCTTTACTGTGTTACTGCTCTTCTTAGTGTTACAGCTCTTCTCAGTGTTACAGCTTTTCTTAGTGTTACAGCTCTCTTGAACAGGGACTCCAAGCAGCAAAGTTGCTCAACTTATATACACAACAGTATGCTAATTATCTCTCAGGGATTGGTGGGGCATGGATCACCCCACTACTTGTCCTCCAGGGATTGGTGGAGAATGAATCACCTCATTAGCATATTAACGGTCAACTGACACCTGGTGCATAAACCGCACATGTGCAGTACCGCTGTTCACCACTAGAGGGAGCCCTAGCAAGGGGACAAGCCTGCACATGTGCAGTAAGTTGTCGACATCCTGACAAGGCTGGATGTCGGCGCCATCTTTGTTTCGCCGCACCGCTCTCTACAAGTTTCAGTGTATCTGGTTTTATATGGAGGTCCTTGTTCAACTTGAACTTGAGCTTTGTACAAGGAGATAAGAATGGGTGAATTTGAATTCTTTACACGCTGACAGATACTTAAACCAGCACCAGTTGTTGAATATGCTGTCTTCTTTCCAATGAATGGTTTTAGCTTCTTTGTCAATGATCAAGTGACCATAGGTGTGTGGGTTCATGTCTGAGTCTTCAAATCTATTACATTGATCTACCTGTCTGTCTCTGTACGAATTTCATGCAGTAGTTTATTATTATTATTATTATTATTATTATTATTATTATTATTATTACTATTACTACTACTACTATTACTACTACTAGTACTTTGTAGTAGAGCTTAAGGTCAGGCACGGTGATTCCCCCAGAAGTTCTCTTATTGTTAAGAACACTTTTCACAATCCTTCAATTTTTGCTGTTCCAGTTGAATTTGAGAATTGCTCTTTCTATGCCTATGAAGGATTGGGTTGGAATCTTGATGGAGACTGCACTGAATCTGTAGATCGCTAGTTAAGATGGCCATTTTACTATGTTAATCCTATGGATTCATGAACATGGGAATACTTCCATCTTCTGAGGGCTTCTGAAATTCCTTTCCTCAGAGACGTTAAGTATTTGTAGTATAGATTTTTCACTTGCTTTCTTATAGTTATACCAGGGTATTTTATATTATTTGTAACTATTGTGAAGGATATAATTTCCCTAATTTCTTTCTCAGCCTGCTTATACTTTGAGCAGAGCAAGGCTACTTATTTGTTGAGTTAATTTTATATCTAGTAATTTTGTTGAAGTTATCAATTGAAGGAGTTCTGTGGTGAAATTTATGAGGTCACTTAAGTATAGTATCATATCATCTGCAAATAGTTATGTTTTGAGTTCTTCCTTTCCAGTTTCAAACCTTTTGACTTCCTTTCCTTGTCTAATTGCTCTGGCTAGAACTTTGTGTGTCATATTGAATAGATAAGGTGAGATTGGGCAGCCTTGACTTGTCCCTGATTTTAATGGGATTGCTTCAAGTTTCTCTCCATTTAGTTTGATGCTGGCTACTGGTTTGCTGTATATTGTTTTCACTATGTTTAAGTATGGGCCTTGAATTCATGATCATTCCAAGACTTGAAGAGGTGTTGAATTTTTTCTACTGCTTTTTCAGCATCCAATTAGATGATTTCATGGGTTTTTTTTTTTTTTTTAGTTTGTTCATATAGTGGTTTATGTTGATGGATTTTCAGATGTCGAACCACCCCATATCCCTGAGATGAACCTCTGAGATGAAGCCTAATTTATCATTCTGAATGATCATTTTGATGTGTTCTTGGATTATTTTTATTTTTATATCTATATTCATAAGGAAAATTGGTCTGAAGATTTGGGTATATTTTTTGGTTTTTTTGTTTTGTTTGTTTTGTTTTTGGTTGGGTCTTTGTGTAATTTAGGTATAAGCATGATTGTAGCTACATAGGAGGAATTGGGTATTGCTCCCTCTGTTTCTATTTTGTGGAATAGTTTAAAGAGTATTGGTATTAGGTCTTCTTTGGAAGTCTAATTGAATTCTGCACTAAACCCATCCTTGGCTTTTTTTTTTTTTTTTTTGGTTGAGAGACTTTTAATGACTGGTTCTATCTCAATAGGTGTTATGAGACAGATTAGATGGTTTATCTGAACTTGACTTAACTTTGGTACTTCGTTCTGTCTAGAAAATTATTAAGTTCATTCAGATTTTCCATTTAGTTGACTATTTGTTTTATATTAGTATCTGATGATTTTTCAAATTTCCTCGGTATCTTTTGTTATGTGTCTCTTTTCATTTCTGATTTTGGTAATTTGGATACTGTCTCTGTGCCCTCTGGTTAGTCTGGCTAAAGGTTTATATATCTTGATGATCTTCTCAAGCAGTTTCTGGTTTTGTTGGTTCTTTATATACTTGTCTTTGTTTTTACTCGGTTTATTTCAGCCATGAGTTTGATTATTTCCTGCCATCTATTTGTCTTAGGTATATTGGCTTCTTTTTGTCCTAGAACTCTTAAATAGCTCTTAAGCTGCTAGAGTATACTTTCTCCAATTTCTTTAAGTAGGTACTCAGTGCTATAAGTTTTCCTCTTAGCAAAGCTTCCACTTTGTCCCATAAGTTTGGGTATGTTGTGCCTTTATATCCATTACATTCTAAAAGTCTTTAATTTCTGTCTTTATTTCTTCCTTAATCCAATTATAATTAAGTAGGACATTGCTCACCTTTCATGTGTATGGGGCTGTTTGTTGTTTTGTTGTTGTTGAAGACCAACCTAATTTTGTGGTGATTTCATAGGATACAGAGATCATTTCATCTTCTTGTATCTGTTGAAGCTTGTTTTGTGACCAACTTTATGGTCAACTTCAAAGAAGTTATTTAAATTCCTGAAAGAAGGTATATTCTTTTTTTTTAGCATAAAATGTTCCATAGATAACTGTTAAATATTTCTGGTTATTAATTTCCGTTAGTTTCACTGTGTCTCTCTACAGTTTCTGTTTCCATGCTCTGTCCATTGGTGAGAGTGGGGTGTTGAAGACTCCCACTATTATGGTGTGAGCTGCAATGTGCATTATGAGCTTTAGTAAAGTTTTTCTTAGGAATATCGGTGCCCTAGCATTTGGGGCATAGAAGTTCATAATTGAGGACTCATCATGGTAGAATTTGTTTGATTAGTATGAAGTATCCAATCTCATCCTTTTTGATAACTTTGGTTGAAAGTTAATTTTATTCAATATTGGAATGGCTGCACCAGCTTTTTTCTTGGGACCATTTGATTGTAAAATTTCCAGCCTTTTACTCTGAGGTACTGTTTGTCTTTGTCACTGAGGTGTGTTTCCTGTATGCAGCAAAATGTTGGGTCCTCTTTACATATCCAGTCCTTTAGTATATGTCTTTTTATTGGGGAATTGAGTCCAATGATGTTAAGCAATATTAAGTAGCAATGATTTCTGTTTCCTGTTATTTTTGTTGTTAAACATAGAATTATGACTGTGTGGCTATCTTCTGAGTTTGTGCAAATATTAATACTTTGCTTTTTCTTGGTGTTTTTCATTTATTTTCCTTTGTAGGGCTAGAGTATGTAATTGAATGTTTTCCTGGGTATATTAGTCAGAACTCACATTTTTGTTCTGTTATAGTCTGCAGGATATCTTCCCAGGATCTTCTGTCTTTTAGAGTCTCTGTTGAGAAGTCTGGTGCAATTTTGATAGGTCTGTCTTTATAAGCTACTTGCCCTTTTCCCCTTACAGCTTTTAATATTCTTTCTTTGTTTTGTGCATTTGCAGTTTTGATATTTATGAGATGGGAGGAATTTCTTTTCTGGTCCAATCTATTTGGAGTTCTATATACTTATTATATATTTATGGGTACCTCTTTCTTTTTGTTTAGGTTAGGGAAGTTTCTTCTATAATTTTGTTGAAGATGTTTATTGGTCCTTTGAGTTGGGAATCTTTGCTCTATTCTATTCCTATTATTATTAGGATTGATCTTCTCATTGTGTGCTGCATTTCCTGGATGTTTTAGATTAGGACCTTTTTGTATTTTGCATTTTTTGACTGTTGTGACAATGTTTTCTATGGTATCTTCTGCATATGAGATTCTCTCCTCTATCTTGTATTCTGTTGGTGATGCTTGCATCTATGACTCCTGATCTCTTTCCTAGCTAGGTTTTTTTTTTATCTCCTGGCTTGTCTCCCTTTTTTATTTCTTTCTTGCTTCTATTTCCATTTTTAGATCCCACATGGTTTTGTTCAATTCCAATACATGTTTGTTTGTGGTTTCCTGTATTTCTTTAAGGGATCTTTATATTTCCTCTTTAAGTTCTTCTACCTGTTTACCTGTGTTCTCCTGTAGTCGTTCTTTGAGGGAGTTATTTATGTCCTTCTTAAAGTCCTCTATCATCATCATGACATGTAATTTTAAATCAATATTTTGCTTATCAGGTGTGTTGGGGTACCCTATCACTTTCTGTGTTTGGGGAACTAGTTTCCGATGATGCCAGATAGTCTTAGTTTCTGTTGCTTATGTTCCTGTCCTTATCTCTTGGCATCTGGCTATCTCTGATGTTAGTTGTTCTTGCTGTCTGTGACTGGAGCTTCTTTCCTGTGAGCCTGTGAGCCTATGGTTGTAGATTCATCAACACTCCTAGGAGATAATCTCTCTCTAAGAGGGATTTTGGTATGGATAACTGTGGCACAGAATCAGCTCCTGGGCACAGATCCTTTTGTCCATTCTTAAGCAAAGGAAGATTTGCATCATATGTATTTTACGTTTAACTAAGGAAGATACCTTGCATATTTTATTCTTCACTTTTATTTTAGTTTTGTCAATTGTCTTCTAGTCTACTGACATTTCTGACACAAAGTTGCTTTTCTTTAAATCTTGCAATATTAACAATTTTGAATTTTAAGTCTTAAATCTGCAAAAAGGCATGAAATAAAACATCATCAGTGAGAGACCTTTAAATAAGTGGATTTTCTTTCAGGTTTCTTGCGATTTCTCTTCACAACAATATCCTCAGTACATGTTGTTCTATTTGATTTCCTTTTCTTGCTCTTTTGTATTGTATTGTTTTGTTTTGTTTAATCTATGAAACTGTCTGGCTTTTAAAAATGCTCTTACCTCAATTGCGAATAAAATCTAACCCATGTTAGGGCTGAAAAGCCACGATGTTTCCATTTCAGTCAGACACGTGGTATTCTATATAGCAAAGACAGCAAGCAAATCCAATTTATTTTTAATCATATTGAATTATTTTTTCCTTGGAAAAATAGAAATTTGGTAACTTAATTATGGTAGAGACCTAGCTTCTTTTATAGCTTATATGGCATATTTTTTAAAAGAAATACACGATTCAAAAATCTAAAAGGGGAACAAGAATACCCTTGGCAGGGAAGAGAGAGGCAAAGATTAAAACAAAGACTAAAGGAACACCCATTCAGAGCCTGCCCCACATGTGGCCCATACATATACAGCCACCCAATTAGACAAGATGGATGAAGCAAAGAAGTGCAGACCGACAGGAGCTGGATGTAGATCGCTCCTGAGAGACACAGCCAGAATACAGCAAATACAGAGGCATATGCCAGCAGCAAACCACTGAACTGAGAATAGGACCCCCGTTGAAGGAATCAGAGAAAGAACTGGAAGAGCTTGAAGGGGCTCGAGACCCCATATGTACAACAATGCCAAGCAACCAGAGCTTCCAGGGACTAAGCCACTACCTAAAGACTATACATGGACTGACCCTGGACTCTGACCTCATAGGTAGCAATGAATATCCTAGTAAGAGCACCAGTGGAAGGGGAAGCCCTGGGTCCTGCTAAGACTGAACCCCCAATGAACTAGACTGTTGGGGGGAGGGCGGCAATGGGGGGAGGGTTTGGAGGGGAACACCCACAAGGAGGGGGAGGGGGGAGGGGGATGTTTGCCCGGAAACCGGGAAAGGGAATAACACTCGAAATGTATATAAGAAATACTCAAGTTATTAAAAAAAAATCGAGGATCCCGGCCTACAGCAGCTCTCTGCTGCCAGACCCGGTGAGAGAGAGACCCAACCGCCTGGTCAGGTGGGCACTCCTGAGGCTGCAGAGCGGAAGAGACCACCAACACTGCTCACCCCTGCCCACATCCCTGGCCCAAGAGGAAACTGTATAAGGCCTCTGGGCTCCCGTGGGGGAGGGCACAGGAGCAGCAGGACCCCTGCCTGAGACACCGCAGGAACCTGAAAGAAAGAGACTGGATAAACAGTTCTCTGCACCCAAATCCCGTGGGAGGGAGAGCTAAACCTTCAGAGAGGCAGACAAGCCTGGGAAAACAGAAGAGACTGCTCCCTGCACACACATCTCGGACGCCAGAGGAAAAAGCCAAAGACCATCTGGAACCCTGGTGCACTGAAGCTCCCGGAAGGGGCGGCACAGGTCTTCCTGGTTGCTGCCCCTGCAGAGAGCCCGTGGGCAGCACCCCACGAGCGAACTTGAGCCTCAGGACCACAGATAAGACCAAATTTTCTGCTGCAAGAAAGCTGCCTGGTGAACTCAAGACACAGGCCCACAGGAACAGCTGAAGACCTGTAGAGAGGAAAAACTACACGCCCGAAAGCAGAACACTCTGTCCCCATAACTGACTGAAAGAGAGGAAAACAGGTCTACAGCACTCCTGACAGGCTTATAGGACAGTCTAGCCACTGTCAGAAATAGCAGAACAAAGTAACACTAGAGATAATCTGATAGCGAGAGGCAAGCGCAGGAACACAAGCAACAGAAACCAAGACTACATGGCATCATCGGAGCCCAATTCTCCCACCAAAGCAAACACGGAATATCCAAAAACACCAGAAAAGCAAGATCTAGCTTCAAAATCATATTTGATCATGATGCTGGAGGACTTCAAGAAAGACATGAAGAACTCCCTTAGAGAACAAGTAGAAGCCTACAGAGAGGAATCGCAAAAATGCCTGAAAGAATCGCAAAAATCTCTGAAAGAATTCCAGGAAAACATAAATAAACAAGTAGAAGCCCATAGAGAGGAGACACAAAAATCCCTGAAAGAATTCCAGGAAAACACAATCAAACAGTTGATGGAATTAAAAATGGAAATAGAAGCAATCAAGAAAGAACACATGGAAACAACCCTGGATATAGAAAACCAAAAGAAGAGACAAGGAGCTGTAGATACAAGCTTCACCAACAGAATACAAGAGATGGAAGAGAGAATCTCAGGAGCAGAAGATTCCATAGAAATCATTGACTCAACTGTCAAAGATAATGTAAAGCGGAAAAAGCTACTGGTCCAAAACATACAGGAAATCCAGGACTCAATGAGAAGATCAAACCTAAGGATAATAGGTATAGAAGAGAGTGAAGACTCCCAGCTCAAAGGACCAGTAAATATCTTCAACAAAATCATAGAAGAAAACTTCCCTAACCTAAAAAAAGAGATACCCATAGACATACAAGAAGCCTACAGAACTCCAAATAGATTGGGCCAGAAAAGAAACACCTCCCGTCACATAATTGTCAAAACACCAAACGCACAAAATAAAGAAAGAATATTAAAAGCAGTAAGGGAAAAAGGTCAAGTAACATATAAAGCGAGACCTATCAGAATCACACCAGACTTCTCGCCAGAAACTATGAAGGCCAGAAGATCCTGGACTGATGTCATACAGACCCTAAGAGAACACAAATGCCAGCCCAGGTTACTGTATCCAGCAAAACTCTCAATTAACATTGATGGAGAAACCAAGATATTCCATGACAAAACCAAATTTACACAATATCTTTCCACAAATCCAGCACTACAAAGGATAATAAATGGTAAAGCCCAACATAAGGAGGCAAGCTATACCCTAGAAGAAGCAAGAAACTAATCGTCTTGGCAACAAAACAAAGAGAATGAAAGCACACAAACATAACCTCACATCCAAATATGAATATAAAGGGAAACAATAATCACTATTCCTTAATATCTCTCAATATCAATGGCCTCAACTCCCCAATAAAAAGGCATAGATTAACAAACTGGATACGCAACGATGACCCTGCATTCTGCTGCCTACAGGAAACACACCTCAGAGACAAAGACAGACACTACCTCAGAGTGAAAGGCTGGAAAACAACTTTCCAAGCAAATGGTCAGAAGAAGCAAGCTGGAGTAGCCATTCTAATATCAAATAAAATCAATTTCCAACTAAAAGTCATCAAAAAAGATAAGGAAGGACACTTCATATTCATCAAAGGAAAAATCCACCAAGATGAACTCTCAATCCTAAATATCTATGCCCCAAATACAAGGGCACCTACATACGTAAAAGAAACCTTACTAAAGCTCAAAACACACATTGCACTTCACACAATAATAGTGGGAGATTTCAATACCCCACTCTCATCAATGGACAGATCATGGAAACAGAAATTAAACAGTGATGTCGACAGACTAAGAGAAGTCATGAGCCAAATGGACTTAACAGATATTTATAGAACATTCTATCCTAAAGCAAAAGGATATACCTTCTTCTCAGCTCCTCATGGTACTTTCTCCAAAATTGACCATATAATTGGTCAAAAAACGGGCCTCAACAGGTACAGAAAGATAGAAATAATCCCATGCGTGCTATCGGACCACCACGGCCTAAAACTGGTCTTCAATAACAATAAGGGAAGAATGCCCACATATACGTGGAAATTGAACAATGCTCTTCTCAATGATAACCTGGTCAAGGAAGAAATAAAGAAAGAAATTAAAAACTTTTTAGAATTTAATGAAAATGAAGATACAACATACTCAAACTTATGGGACACAATGAAAGCTGTGCTAAGAGGAAAACTCATAGCGCTGAGTGCCTGCAGAAAGAAACAGGAAAGAGCATATGTCAGCAGCTTGACAGCACACCTAAAAGCTCTAGAACAAAAAGAAGCAAATACACCCAGGAGGAGTAGAAGGCAGGAAATAATCAAACTCAGAGCTGAAATCAACCAAGTAGAAACAAAAAGGACCATAGAAAGAATCAACAGAACCAAAAGTTGGTTCTTTGAGAAAATCAACAAGATAGATAAACCCTTAGCCAGACTAACGAGAGGACACAGAGAGTGCGTCCAAATTAACAAAATCAGAAATGAAAAGGAAGACATAACTACAGATTTAGAGGAAATTCAAAAAATCATCAGATCTTACTATAAAAACCTATATTCAAAAAATTTGAAAATCTTCAGGAAATGGACAATTTCCTAGACAGATACCAGGTATCGAAGTTAAATCAGGAACAGATAAACCAGTTAAACAACCCCATAACTCCTAAGGAAATAGAAGCAGTCATTAAAGGTTTCCCAACCAAAAAGAGCCCAGGTCCAGACGGGTTTAGTGCAGAATTCTATCAAACCATCATAGAAGACCTCATACCAATATTATCCAAACTATTCCACAAAATTGAAACAGATGGAGCCCTACCGAATTCCTTCTACGAAGCCACAATTACTCTTATACCTAAACCACACAAAGACACAACAAAGAAAGAGAACTTCAGACCAATTTCCCTTATGAATATCGACGCAAAAATACTCAATAAAATTCTGGCAAACCGAATTCAAGAGCACATCAAAACAATCATCCACCATGATCAAGTAGGCTTCATCCCAGGCATGCAGGGATGGTTTAATATACGGAAAACCATCAACGTGATCCATTATATAAACAAACTGAAAGAACAGAACCACATGATCATTTCATTAGATGCTGAGAAAGCATTTGACAAAATTCAACACCCCTTCATGATAAAAGTCCTGGAAAGAATAGGAATTCAAGGCTCATACCTAAACATAGTAAAAGCCATATACAGCAAACCAGTTGCTAACATTAAACTAAATGGAGAGAAACTTGAAGCAATCCCACTAAAATCAGGGACTAGACAAGGCTGCCCACTCTCTCCCTACTTATTCAATATAGTTCTTGAAGTTCTAGCCAGAGCAATCAGTTAATAAAAGGAGATCAAGGGGATAAAGATCGGAAAAGAAGAGGTCAAAATATCACTATTTGCAGATGACATGATAGTATATTTAAGTGATCCCAAAAATTCCACCAGAGAACTACTAAAGCTGATACACAACTTCAGCAAAGTGGCTGGGTATAAAATTAACTCAAATAAATCAGTTGCCTTCCTCTACAAAAGAGAAACAAGCCGAGAAAGAAATTAGGGAAATGACACCCTTCATAATAGACGCAAATAATATAAAGTACCTCGGTGTGACTTTAACCAAGCAAGTAAAAGATCTGTACAATAAGAACTTCAAAACACTGAGGAAAGAAATTGAAGAAGACCTCAGAAGATGGAAAGATCTCACCTGCTCATGGATTGGCAGGATTAATATAGTAAAAATGGCCATTTTACCAAAAGCAGTCTACAGATTCCATGCAATCCCCATCAAAATACCAATCCAATTCTTCAAAGAGTTAGACAGAACAATTTGCAAATTCATCTGGAATAACAAAAAACCCAGGATAGCTAAAGCTATCCTCAACAATAAAAGGACTTCAGGGGGAATCACTATCCCTGAACTCAAGCAGTATTACAGAGCAATAGTGATAAAAACTGCATGGTATTGGTACAGAGACAGACAGATAGACCAATGGAATAGAATTGAAGACCCAGAAATGAACCCACACACCTATGGTCACTTGATTTTTGACAAAGGAGCCAAAACCATCCAATGGAAAAAAGATAGCATTTTCAGCAAATGGTGCTGGTTCAACTGGAGGGCAACATGTAGAAGAATGCAGATCGACCCATGCTTATCACCCTGTACAAAGCTTAAGTCCAAGTGGATCAAGGACCTCCACATCAAACCAGACACACTCAAACTAATAGAAGAAAAACTAGGGAAGCATCTGGAACACATAGGCACTGGAAAAAATTTCCTGAACAAAACACCAATGGCTTATGCTCTAAGATCAAGAATCGACAAATGGGATCTCATAAAACTGCAAAGCTTCTATAAGGCAAAGGACACTGTGGTTAGGACAAAAGGGCAACCAACAGATTGGGAAAAGATCTTTACCAATCCTTCAACAGATAGAGGCCTTATATCCAAAATATACAAAGAACTCAAGAAGTTAGACCGCAGGGAAACAAATAACCCTATTAAAAAATGGGGTTCAGAGCTAAACAAAGAATTCACAGCTGAGGAATGCCGAATGGCTGAGAAACACCTAAAGAAATGTTCAACATCTTTAGTCATAAGGGAAATGCAAATCAAAACAACCCTGAGATTTCACCTCACACCAGTGAGAATGGCTAAGATCAAAAACTCAGGTGACAGCAGATGCTGGCGAGGATGTGGAGAAAGAGGAACACTCCTCCATTGTTGGTGGGATTGCAGACTGGTAAAACTATTCTGGAAATCAGTCTGGAGGTTCCTCAGAAAATTGGACATTGAACTGCCTGAGGATCCAGCTATACCTCTCTTGGGCATATACCCAAAAGATGCCTCAACATATAAAAGAGACACGTGCTCCACTATGTTCATCGCAGCCTTATTTATAATAGCCAGAAGCTGGAAAGAACCCAGATGCCCTTCAACAGAGGAATGGATACAGAAAATGTGGTACATCTACACAATGGAATATTACTCAGCTATCAAAAACAATTGCTTTATGAAATTCGTAGGCAAATGGTTGGAACTGGAAAATATCCTGAGTGAGCTAACCCAATCACAGAAAGACTTGCATGGTATGTACTCACTGATAAGTGACTATAAGCCCAAATGCTTGAATTACCCTAGATGCCTAGAACACATGAAACTCAAGACAGATGATCAAAATGTGAATGCTTCACTCCTTCTTTAAAAGGGGAACAAGTATACCCTTGGCAGGGAATAGAGAGGCAAAGATTAAAACAGAGACTGAAGGAACACCCATTCAGAGCCTGCCCCACATGTGGCCCATACATATACAGCCACCCAATTGGACAAGATGGATGAAGCAAAGAAGTGCAGACCGACAGGAGCCGGATGTAGATTGCTCCTGAGAGACACAGCCAGAATACAGCAAATACAGAGGCGAATGCCAGCAGCAAACCACTGATCTGAGAATAGTACCCCCGTTGAAGGAATCAGAGAAAGAACTGGAAGAGCTTGAAGGGGCTCAAGACCCCATATGTACAACAATGCCAAACAACCAGAGCTTCCAGGGACTAAGCCACTACCTAAAGACTATACATGGACTGACCCTGGACTCTGACCTCATAGGTAGCAATGAATATCCTAGTAAGAACACCAGTGGAAGGGGAAGCCCTGGGTCCTGCTAAGACTGAACCCCCAGTGAACTAGACTGTTGGGGGGAGGGGGGCAATGGGGGAAGGGTTGGGTGGGGAACACCCATAAGGAAGGGGAGGGGGGAGGGGGATGTTTGCCCGGAAACCGGGAAAGGAAATAACACTCGAAATGTATATAAGAAATACTCAAGTTAATAAAAAAAAGAAAAAAAAATCTATATGTAATTTCCCGATAGCAGCCAATGGGTTAGCAACATATCATTTCATCCAAGGTTAAAATGTTTTCACAAACAATTTTTCTTTTAAAGAATCATCATTCTATGAATATATGTTTTCTTTTATATAGCGGTTGTTTTCTTAACTTTTTTTTTTTTTTTTTTTTTGCTTTGGGAATTATATTCCTGGTCCATCCAACTTCATGTAACACAAAACCATGATTATAAAGCAAGAAAGAATAAAGATGCAGCCATAAGAGATTTGATCATTAGCTGTAAAGAAGAGCCAAAACAGTAGACAAAACCAACAGCATCAACTTTGTAGTATGATAATTGAATATAAGTTGATTAAAATAGGTTGTTTCCCTTTGCAAACTGCCCTCTTTTTAACAAGGATAGGAGGTCAAGGTAAAGGAGAGAATAAGGAAGGTATAATTATCACTAGAGATATTTCCAAAGGTTATATGGAAACTTGCTAAGGTAAAAGCTTCATAAAAAGTACACACATATATAAAATGTTTAAACGAAATTGCTCAATAAGTAGGCAACAATGCTACTACTAGACGCTATAGGTTGACCAAGAAAAAGTCCTTTGTAGTGAGTTGTCTCATTGGGAGTAGATTGTTAATGAAGTTCCATAGACCCTCAACCATCACCAGAAATTGATGTTGCCCTTAGCTAATCACCAGAATTTGGAAAACTATGTGTTATTAGAAGATATCGCATTATTGAGATGTGGATGAACCAAGAAGCTTCCCTATTGACTATTTTTCATCATGCTGGCAGGTGCTATGTGAGCTACTGAAGGATAAAATTAAGTTATCAGTCATATCCATCTGCAAACCATTCCAGCTATAATAATGGTTTGTGTGGCAAGGCCATTGACAATAGTCACATAAACACCGAGAGTATCTAATCCTGTTCCTGGTGGGCATTAAGGACTACTCTGTAAATTCAAAACTATATGTACCAGCTTATTGAGTCCATGATGTAATGAGTAGATAGGTATAGTTTCTGGGGAGAATTGAGTATTATTAGTCAGATAAATCGACATAGGATTAAACTAGCTCCTAAAGACTTGTTTTGATTTCAAAGGTTGATACATCTTTCAGTCCTCATGAGAAACTTCTGCTCTCAGTCAGTATAGAGAACCACAACCGAAACAGAATAAGCAGCTAAGAAATGTGTAGTACAAAACAGGATATCAATATCATACTTTGTTCTTCCAAGGCTCAAATTATTGCAGAATTGTAAATGTTGTAAGAACCGGTAGTGTTAAATGAGTAGAAGAAAACAGTTTCATAGACTCAGTGTGGCCGTTGTTCTTAGGAATTCAGAGCAGTTAGGACAGCAGGCACAAGCTCTGTGTAATCTCAAACCACACCAAATCCTAGATTAGAAAGTGACTTTTGCATAAAGTAACATCATTTGCTGAGGAGCTGCTGGGAGAAAGGGAGTCAGTTTTCCTTTAGTACATGGTCCCCGAATCTCCAATGGTATATGAGTATATGAGCAGTTACAATATTAATTGAAGATTCGAAAAAAAAGAAAGATACTGGTATAGATGGTTTCACATTTTTTCCATAGGTCATATTGAGATATGAAGAACATACAAAGAATTATGATAGCAAAACAAAACAAATAAAAACCCACATATGAGAACTAACAGTCAAGGCAGTGTTTTCTAAGCAAAGATGAGAGCATATAAAACCCACTAACACTTTAATTATGACCTTTCACAATCATTCTGTAGCTATATATAGTGATTTTATAGACTCCGTTTTTATTTTGAACTACCTAATTTTTTGCTATTTAGAAGATGTTTTTGTCCAATGTTTGTTTATCTAATTCTTTTAATTATACTAAAGAAGAAATCAGCTTGGAAATAATTTATATAGCTTTGTGAAGAATGTGCTATCATCTTTAAATATTATGAAAAAACAATCTATGGGAGATCGGGTAGATCGAATTAAAAACTAGTATTAGAAGATTCAAAGATTGTATCTCTGAAACATGTACACCTTGGGTATAAGAATTGAGAGCCTTTATACGAATTTAAAATGTGTTAACAAGAAGAACATATTTTTTTTCTTTTTTCTTTTTTTCGGAGCTGGGGACCGAACCCAGGGCCTTCCGCTTGCTAGGCAAGCGCTCTACCACTGAACTAAATCCCCAACCCCAGAAGAACATATTTTAAGCTTGGATTTTTCAGTAAAAACATGTGTATTTAACGGGTGGTAGAAACACACGGCAGATTTTGGTAAGCTAGGCGTCAGCACCAGATTCATTAGCAATTAGTTAATTACATAGAAAATTAACCTGCCTATCTGAGGAGACTTTAAGAGTTTTGGATTTGACTCATTAAGATCATTATGTTTTCTGGATGGAAATGTTTTAGTAGCACTCATGCAGTTCTTAAGCAAAGAGCACATTTCCTTGAATAATTTATGAACTATTTGCTTCTATCAAGTATGTTTCTATCCCTCTGCAGTTTATCTGCCTTTATTTGAGGGCATCAGTTTGGTTGGACAGGGGCATTGCTGCACATGTTACCAATTTATCAGGAGCTGGTGAAAATAAATTAAAATACTTGTGATAAATGTTGAAATATTTTAACAATTTTACCCCTCAAAGTTACTGAAAAAGCCACAGAGAAAGGAGTTGCAGTTCAGTCAGGGACACCTAGAGAAACGATGTCAAAAAAGAAAAAGAAGGAGGAGGAAGCAGACAAAGAGGAAGTGAATGGAAAGAAAATGGAAAACTAATTACCAGAAGGTTCTACATTTCAATTCAACATGGTACCAGAAAGTTCTATATTTCAACACAACAAAGGATGAATTCTAGATTAATGTTGTTTCAGACAAAGATTTTCCAGGTAACATCTGCGTTTTGTTAATAGGATAATTTAGTTGCAATACTGAATTACTGGTGATTTTGTTTGTTTGTTTTGTTTTGTTGCTTTGTTTTGTCTTGTCCCATTGCTTCTTATGCTATGGCTTCAGAAACATCATGAACCTTAAACTGGAACTTTGAGCCAAAATGACAATTCTGTCTTTGTCAGGGTATATCATCAGAGCAACAGAAAATTAAGTAGGATATTTCTAACTAATAAATTAAAAATAGCAATACTTGCTAAATCAAAGGGTCTCTCATGTCACATGAATGGGAGTTGAACAAGATTTGTTCTTAAATATGATTATGAGTAACATCTAATAAAAGCATAAAAATAAATTGTCCTTTCCAATATTTCAAATATTTGTAATCATAGTGACTCTTAGACCACACTCCTATTTTATCTATCTATCTATCTATCTATCTATCTATCTATCTATCTATCTATCTATCTATCTATCTATTTTTGTTGAGCTTTTCTCCACTTGAAATATAAAGTTGTTTTGCTCTAAACTATCCTCATCCTCAACAATAATAGAACTTCTGGGGGAATTATGATCGCTGATCTCAACCATTATTACAGAGCAATAGTGATAAAACTGTATGGTATTGGTACAGAGACAGGCAGGTACAACAGTGGAATAGAACTAAAGACCCAGAAATAAACTCATATACCCAAGGTCATTTGACCTTTGACAAAAGAGCTAAAGCCATCCCCTGGTAAAAAGATATCTTTATCAGCACATGGTGCTGGTTTAACTGGAGGTCAGCATGTAGAAGAATGCAAATCGACCCTTCCTTTCACCCTGTACAAAATTTAAGTCCAAGTGAATCAAGGACCTCCACATCAAACCAGATACGCTCAAACTAATAGAAGAAACTGTGGGGAAGAGTCTTGATCACATGGGCACTGTGGAAAATTTCCTGAGCAAAACACCAATGACTTATGCTCTAAGATCAAGAATCAACAAATGTGACCTCATAAAACTGCAAAGCTTCTGTAAGGCAAAGGACACTGTCATTAGGACAAAATGGCAACCAAATTATTGGGAAAATATCTTTATGAATTTTACTTCTGATAGAGGGCTAATATCCAAAATATATAAAGAACTCAAGAAGTTAGACTCCAGAGAGCCAAATAACTCTGTTAAAAAATGGAGTACAGAGCTAAACATTGAATTCTCAGCTGAGGAATATTGAATGGCTGAGAAGCACCTAAAGAAAATTTCCGAATCCTTAGTCATCAGGGAAATGTAAATCAAAGGAACCCTGAGATTCCACTTCACACTAGTCAGAATGTCTAAGATAAAAATCTCAGGTGATGACAGATGCTGGCCAGGATGTGGAGAACGAGGAACACTCCTCTATTGTTGGTGGGATTGCAACTACTCTGGAAATCAGTCTGAAAGTTCCTCAGAATATTGATCATTGCACTACCTGAGGACCCAGCTAAACCACTCCAGGGAATATACCTAAAAGATTCTTCAACATATAAGAAGGATATACACTCTCCTGTGGTCATAGCAGCCTTATTTCTAGTAGCCAGAAGGTGGAAAAATCAGTTAAAAACAACTATTGAAAACAATGACTTCTTGAAATTTTTAGGCAATTGGGTAGAACTAGAAAATTTCATTCTGAGTGAGGTAACCTAGCCACAAAAGAACATACATAGTATGCACTCATTGATAAGTAAATATTAGCCCAATTTCTCATAGTACTCAAAATACAATTCACAAACCATGTGAAGCTGAAGAAGAAGGAATACCAAAGCATTGATGCTCCGGTCCTTCTTAGAAGGGGGATCAAAATGCTCACTGGATGAAATAAAGGGGCAAAGAGTAGAGCAGAGACTGATGGAAAGGCCTTCTTGAGACTGCCCCATCTTGAAATCCATCCCATATGCAGCCACTAATCCCAGTCACTAATGCTAATGCCAAGAAGTGCTTGCTGTAAGTATCCTGATAGGGATGTCTCCCGAGAGGCTTTGCCAGAGACTTACTGATAGTGATGAGGATGCTTGCTGCTAACCATTGGACACACACACACACACACACACACACACACACACACACACACACACCCCTAAGTCATTACTTCATTGCTCTTTAGAGACACCAAATCAAAAACACTCTTAAATGAGAAAACATTTAGTTTTGGGCTTGCTTACAGTTTTAGAGGCTTAGTTTACTATTATCATATTGGAGAATGGAAGAATGTAGGGTGCAGGCAAGAGCTGAGAACTACATCCCAAATCTTCAGGCAGAGAGGAGATCGAGCATGGCATGTGCTTTTAAAACCTTATAGTCCATCTCCAATGATTTGTTTTCTCCAACAAGGTCACATCATATGTTCCCTCTAATTATGTCAGAGTTCTCACTGGTGACCTGCTGTTCAAACATGAGCCTGTTATGGCAATTCTTATTCAAGTCACTATGATACATATTCCTTCAGCTAAAATAAAAGCCTGTAAAACAGTTTTATATTCTTTATATGTTTTAATTAAACACTTTTTATATCATAAGCAAATACTTTTGTGAGTTGAATGTTAGCAACTATTTGCATTTTTCTTACTTTAAAATTTTGTGAAGAATTTGTTTAGAGGTTTTGTCTGTTTCATTTGTTCTAAAGTCCTTTTCTAAGACTTTTATAATTTGTTTCTTATATCTGATCCCATTTATTTTTTTAAACAAAACTCTTGTTTATTTTAATATTAGTTAACTCTAGTACATTATTTTTATTTTTTGTAAACATGCCCATATTCTCTTGGAGTTTTCTAATTGTAGAATTCTATGTTCATTGTATTTTTGAATAGATAAGAAAATGTTTACCAAATGCTTTTATTTATTTATTTATTATTAGTTAGCTTATTTGTTTATGAGCCTATTGGTTTTTTTTTATTTTTTCACATTCAGTATACTAAAATGCAAACAGTAAAAATATTGTTACATTTTTAAAGGTCTTTCATCCAAAGTACTCTCTGTGTCTCAAATAAAAGCATGGAAATTTATATTACTCTCTGTAGATATTAGAAAAAAGACAACAATCCACCGGTCATCTTTAGTTAATTAGTGAACTTGATGGTAATCTGTGTTCATGAGATTCTATCTCAAGGAGCACCAGTCAGTAAGTATTGAGCAAACTAAAATAGCAGTAAAATACAAAAAGAAAAAAAAAACTTCATCAATGCCAATGAAATTGCAGTCTTACTCTTATTTTGGGTTCAATTCTTCCTGTTATATAATTTATGAACACATTCTAAAGATAATATCATGGACTTCATTATTCTGCCTAACACGTGGTATTCTTGATTTCCACATTCGTGTCAACAGATACACCAAATCAATGCTAAACTTTCATTTACTGTTTTAAGAGTATGTATTTACTTAATTGAAAGTAAGTACAATTTTACTTTAATTTTGTTAAAAATTTATAATATGTAGGAACAAGATGTTCCTTTTAATGAAAATAACTTTAATACCTATGAAAACAATGTTATTTAAACTTTTATGAAGGTAAAGGCATATGGCTTGACTTGTTAATATGGAACAACATTATAGTCTAAGCAAGAAACATACTGTGCCTTTGAAGCTATTATAAAGATTCAGTATATGACTTGCTAATTGTAATTAACATTTTCTTTTTTATTTTAGAAATAATTTAATTATTTTTCTTGTCAATTATATTATTTTTAAAAGTATACCAACAACTTTTCAAATTTCTCCATACTTAGTTATTTTTACTAACATAACATTTAGCCAAATCGTTACTTAGATGCCCATTAAAATTAATATTTAAACTCCTTTGGTCATGCCAGCAGTTAGACAGTAAATAAAGGTGCATGTAGCCAAGTCTGGCAAACAATGTTTGATCACATATTCCTACATTATAGTAGTAGAAAGCTGACTCCTGCAAGTTGTTCTCTCATCTCCACATTGTACTGTGGCTCACGTATTCATGTATACATGCACCTTAAATAAATTAGTAGATAAACTATAAATCAAAAACTAACTGATACTGTGCTAATTACCGCTTTAATGAGAAGATATTAACATTGTC
Organism: Rattus norvegicus; assembly: GCF_021556685.1. Taxonomy (NCBI): domain Eukaryota; kingdom Metazoa; phylum Chordata; class Mammalia; order Rodentia; family Muridae; genus Rattus; species Rattus norvegicus. The sequence continues at coordinate 87,523,261 of NC_141539.1, read as the reverse complement.
CCCTTTCTCATGTGAGGACAATTATAGTTTGGGAATTTAATTCTTGAAAAATAATTTATCTAAAATTCAATGACTTGATTACTGTTTTTTTATTTTTTATTTTTTTTTTATTTTGACAAATAAACATGAGTTAAATCAGGCTGGTGAGAGGAACTGGATGTCCTTCCAAAAGTCCTGGATCTAATTTCTAGCACTTACATACTATCTTAAAACTATCCCTAATTTGAGTTACATGGAATCCTCTTCTGATTCCCAAGGTCACCAGATATTTACATGACACAAAAACATACATGATGGCAAAACATGTACATAAAATAACATAAATAAAAAATCCAATAATTTAAAATCTTTAAAGTAAAATATCAACAAAATTCTCTGAAATAATATGGTTTTTCCACATTTAAAAATGATTTGTACCTGAGATCCTTGTGTATTAAAATGATGTAATCCTACTGAGAAAGTGAATATCAAGACTGAGGCTGCCTAGTAGAGATCTCTTTGACTTTAGTAAGCAATAGATCTGCTTGCTGTGTCTTCTGATTCTAGATATAATCATTAGAGGCAACCTGAACACTACTGACATACATATTAATAGAATAAACTATTCAATGAACTAAATGCCAATGTTAGTTATTACTATATACCTAAAATAAAATCCAAAGCTGATATTATCATTCACCACAGTAAGCATAAAGGCATGTTGGTCAGACATTATCCTGTGAGTCAGATGTGATATTCACTAATTTTGGCTTTTTGCTGGACAATGTTTTATTCAACAACATGAAGTTTTGGGGTCTGTCATATACAAAACTATTTATTCTGATGAGATGATAGTGTTTTTCAGGAGGCAATGATGCATTAGTAAAGCATGCACAAGTAGCTAAATTTCAGAAGGTACAGGCTAGAAATAATCCATTGTTGAAGGAAAGAAACTTCACAAAACAAAGTTTCCAATTAGAGATTTTTTTTAAATTGTCACTGGGAACAAGTGTAAGAGAAGCCTTTTCTGTATTTATGGACAACTATTTCTGTTATACATTTTGTTTCTACAAGAGCCATTTCACGTATTAACCATTTCCTCAATCCTATTACAGGTAAATTTCTGTAATATATTCAAAATAATGTTGACTTTTCAATTTTCAGATCAGCAACATTCTGATTTGTTATTTAAAATGTATTTCATTTTTTAACCTCACTTAGTTTAAACAAAATTTATAAAAATAGTTTTCTTAAATGTATTTATCTTCTCTGCCTACATGTCCTGCAAGATTGTTTCATCATTTGAAAATCAGTAAAACTATGTTAACATATAATTATCAGAGTCTGTGCTTTACAGTAGACTTTGTGTTTTAATTTTTAATTCTTTGAATTTTTAGAATATAGTATAATTACAGCAGTTATTTTCCCTTTCTCTATTAAAAAACTCTGATATACTCTTTCTTCATATTTTTCAAATCCATGGTTTTGTTTTCACATACGTAAATACAGCACTCAATCTTTATAAGGTCACTTGTACAAATGATTTCCAGGCTGTTCATTTGTTACTTGATAACCAACTAGTGCTCTTTTGCCTGGGGAAGGGTATTTGTTTTATCTCAGCATCATAGAAACTTCTCTTTGTAATAAATGGAACCCTTAAAGAAAGCCACAACTAATCAAACCACAGACTTATGGAGCCTAGATCTAACAGAAAAAGAAAATGTACAATACATCTCTGCACCTAAGGCTCAGACATTGTTAAAGAGAGATGAAAAACTTCTGCAAGTTTGATTCTGATATATTTTACAAATTTAAACAAATATATGATTACATGTACATAACACTGTGGAATCATGCAGAACAATTTTACTGCCATATCCAAAGATGATCCATGCTAATACAGAGATAATATTCATGGATGCTCTAATCATAAAAGTGTGAAAATGAAAATAACCTAGATATCACTAAATGGATGATAAATGGATGAATGTAAAAAGACATATGTGAGCTTTAAACAAGGAGATATTAGTTAACTATTAAAAATATAAAATGAAATTCACAGGTAAATGGAGGAGCTAGAAAAATTAACCTGAGTGAAGTAATCCATAATCAGAGACAAATACGCTATGCATTTACTTATGTGTGATTGTAAGCTGCTACGTTTTGGATAAGCCAGCTACAGTCCATATAGAAACAGAAAGGGGGTATGGAGTAGGCCATGGGAGATGGAAGGATCTGCTTAGAAAGAGAACATAGAAGTAGTTATGGATAGATTGGGAATCAAACAGGGAAGAAGGGGAACAGTAAATGAGAGACTAGTGTAAGGTGGACTCTCAGGGACGTATTGATTTGCGTTTCCCTGATCACTAGGGACTGAAAATTTCTTTAGGGGCTTTTCATCCATTCGAGATTCCTTTGCCTTACCGAAGCTTTCCAGTTTCATGGGGTCCCATTTATCAATTCTTGATCTTAGAGCATGAGCCATTAGCGATCTGTTTAGGAAATCTCCCCCTGTGCCAATGAGTTCAAGGCTCTTTCCCACTTTTTCTTCTATTAGGTTCAGTGTATCTGGTTTTATGTTGAGGCTTTTTAATCCACTTGGACTTGAGTTTTTTCCATGGTGACAAATATGGGTTTATACTACAGAGCAATAGTGATTATAAACTACATGGTGTTGGTACAGAGATAGATAGGTCGATCAATGGAATAGAATTGAAGACCCAGAAATAAAACCACACACTTAAGTACATATGATCTTTGACAAAGAGGCCAAAAGTATACAATGGAAAAAGGAAAGCATCTTAAATAAATGGTGCTGGTCTAACTGGATGCCTGTGTGTAAAAAATCATTAAAATAGACACACATGTGTTGTTTTTATCTTTTTAAAAATCTCATTACTATTCAGATGCCTGCTTGTTTTCTAAGGAGAGACAGAATGGGTATAGCTTTAGGTGTGCGGGGAAAGGTGGTTAAAGACCTTAGAGGAGTTGAAGAAAGGCAAATCAGGAAAGTTATTATATTTTAAAAAATCTATTTTCAATATTAGAAAGGGGGGATGGGGATGTTCAGACTTGGATATTTTCTTCTGGTCTACTGCCAAATGTTGCAATCACCCTTCTTCATTCTCATCCTTGTTTTTTCTTTTCAAAAATTTCCATTCTCTATTAACTTTTGTTTTTTTCTTACATCTACTTTCATTGTATTGGCACCATTACATCTGTCTTAAATAAATCCAAGATAAAACATTAGTGAATTACAGAAGCCACAAGTACTCACGGATAACCATTGAAGAAATGAGGAATGTTAGTCAGAAAGGGTTCAACACTTCTTCAATGGAGTGAATGAATATTTGCTTCCTTTACAAAAGACTGAGAGTGGATACTAAACTGTGAATAGCCTGATAACCATTTCTATTTGTAAAGCCAGGCTTGATCCAAATCTCCGAGAATGTTTATCCTAGACTTTCCCTTCCTAGATGTTTATCTTTGTTTCTCAGTCAATAGAAGCTACCCTTAACAGGTGATGTCACATACACTTTAGAGCCTGCTAACCTCTACTCAATCACAAGCAAATATACTAGATCCTGGTCTCCTAAGCTTTAGATCTCATCTTAATGGTAGAAGTCATATGTACCCAGCAAAAGAGGTTTTTATACAGTCAAAGCTTAAATTTATATGCCCATGGGATTGCAATAATTGTTACCAGATTTTTTTAATATTGCACTAGATTTTCTCAAAGAACCAGCTCTTTATTTCTTTCTTTATTTCTGCTTTGATCAAGTTATCATTGATTGGAGAGTTATTGAGTTTCCATGTGTTTGTGGGCTTTTTGTTGTTTCTGTTGTTATTGAAGACCAGCCTTCATCCATAGTGATCTGATAGAATGCATGGGATTACTTTAATCTTCTTTTATCTGTTGAGGCTTGTTTTGTGTCCAATTATATGGTCAGTTTTGGGGAAGGTTCCATAAGGTGCTGAGAAGACGATATATTCTCTTGTTTTGGAGTAAAATGTTCTGTAGATATCTGTTGAATCCATTTGTTTCACTACATCTGTTAGTTTTACTGTGTCTCTGTTTGGTTTCTGTTTCAATGACATGTTGATTGGTGAGAGTGAATACTGGAAACAATAATTGCTTCAGACTTATTGTATTAAGGGAAACAGTATGGGATTCATTACATGAAGCAAGATGCACTCTGAGTCTTCAGAACTTCATAATATGGAGATAAGTGGACAAAAGCTTAGAAGCTGTTTTGGCTGTGACAAATTAGACAAATTTTTCCAAGCTTGGGGACAATGAGAAAGAAGGAAATCTCTTCCAAGAAATGTCCAGGACTATGATAAATATATGTCTGAGATCACACAGTTAGATATAAGAATGAAACAAGGAATGGGTGATTTTCTGAAAGGTGTAAGTTTTAGATTATTTTATGATATATTTACTTTAGTTACCAACATTTTGTTTGTTTGTTAGTAGTTAAAACTTGCTCTCACTATGTAGGGCATACTTTTTTGAATCCTTGTATTTACTGTTCATCAATCTAAGTCCTGGGATTACAACTCTGCACCAGCATATTAGCTAGATGTCTCTGTTTCTACAATTCAATAAGTCAAATCCAAAGCTGTGGACATATTATTTGGTTTATTTCATTCTTTTATTCATTTAAAATTGATTCTTTTCTCATATGATACATTCCAATCACACGTTTCCCTTGCTCCACTCCTTCCAATTACAACCCCCAGATAAACAAAGCACCTACCTTTATTTGTCTGTTGCTTGAATGTATTTAATTTATGTGACCCAAACAAATTAGTTTTCTGAAAAAGACTTATGAATAATTCTTTCTTTTAGACTTAACATGATAACCAAGTTGTAGAGCATGATGACATTAGATAGGAAAACCATGTATTCTCTTTCCTTATACTGTGATATAGCATGTTTTCATTAGTACTCATTTTGAATTATTCAAGATGCTGTTCTAACATTGTTATGTTTATTCAAGGCTTTAATTGCTGAATCAAAGCAGGCAAATATATATTGTGTACCCAAAGTAATGAAATCATATTTACAATGTGTCAATGATACAATTTTTAATTTGGATTATGTAGTGTGCCCAATAAAGCTTAAAAGTATACATGTAACCAAATAATCACATATATTTCTTAAAATATTCCCCTTGTATCCAAAATATCTCCAGTAAAATTTGACTGTTTTAAAGAATAATCATAAAAATTTTAAATTCAACATCTCTTAAACAGATTTGATGAATGATATTAACATAACTAAAAATTATGTCTATAACCTCATATGTTTTCATTACTGATAGTACTAAATATGGAAAAATGTAGATACTCTCAGTGAGGTAAACTTTGTGTATAGTTTAGAATATTAAGATATTGGATTAAGTCTAAAAATCAACATCAAAATATAAATGAAGAGGTGCTCGCCTCCAGGTAGATAAGAATTCTAAACTACTCCAAAATATAAATGGAATTCATCTTTTGGTATAAATAATGCCATTTATGCCATCTAAGTGAACAAAAGTGACTAGAGAGAATAGATGCTCTATCCAAAACGAGGAATATAGGAAACAACTCTCTCCTTACTCAGGACAAAACTTTGTATTTAAATAACTAAAAAATTAAGTAAGCATGTGATCAACAAAAATTCTGTGAAGATGAATTCAGATAAGTAAATATAAAATTTAGAAATGATAAGGCATCAAAATGAAAGCCATTATCTTTTTGTATTTAATACAACACAAAAAGTACAATGAAAACAAATGCACAATATGAGATATTGAATGAATAAATTTATTTAAAAAACTAACTTAGGCAATATATATTACTACAATCAATGAGTACATTTAGCAAAAAAATTAACAAAAAGCAAAGTGACAAAAATAATGTTTATTGTCACCTCAAGAAAAGTAATATGCAAATAGCCTTTTATGTATTTTATTAATTTAATTAGTTTTCATCAAAACGTATTCTAATGCCCATACATCAGCACACTGTATATTGGCTTCATGTGAAAGTTTTCATTTTAGATTTTCACTTTAAGGGATAATGAGTATATTAAAATAGTATGAAAATAATTGGAATCTTAATAAAGAACAAATTTTAAGTATTCAAAGGAAGTATATTTAGTGGTATATTCACCACACAGGCCTGCTCAGACATGGGTTTAATTAAGCTAATAGAAAGTCTTTTACTGGCCAGGGACTACATTGGGTGTCCAGGATCCCAGCATAACCTCAAGCCTTTCTCAGAGTGAGATTTTAAATACACACACACACACACACACACACACACACACACACACACACACACACACACACTGTACTGAGTTGACATACTGCAGTTAACTAGTCAGAAGCAGAAGTACAGAATCCAGGAAGTAAGGCTAGTATAACTAGAAACCTTCACAGATCTATTGGTTTTTGATGAATTTGATCTTTGCTGCAGTTTGGGCAGGTGGTGCTGTCCATGTGCTGAGATGTACAGCTTGAATGGTACTTCTGTCATGGAGTCAGTTGTGCTAAGTTCTAAGGCCTACTAAGTTTTGCGGCCCTATCTCATATATATGTACATTTTAATCTATATTTATAGTCACTGATAAAAATCTTCAAGCAGAACTTTTGTCATATTTGGTCAATTTCTGAATCTGTGAAAGTTTTAACTTCTAATATTCTTATTTCCTTTTTATTTCATATTCTTCTTGCCTGTTATACAATGTTATCTTCTTTGAAATATTTCAAACATATCCTGGTTAAATATTAAATTTGATTTTCTGTCTCTTTCAAATCACATTCTCTTTAGGTTGCTTTATAGAAATTTCCGTGGTTTGTTTATATTGCAACAAAATAACTAAAAAATTAGAAATGCTCTTAACTTATTATTTAGCAGATGATGTATACCCTATAACATTATTCACAGGGAGTCTCTGAAGTTGTCCTACATGGTAGTAAGCCCATGTGTACTGTATCTTTTGCTCTAAAAAAGGACATTGAGGAAGATTTAACTGACAGACATTTTCTCACTCTCTAAATAATTATGAATTCTTGAAATTCTAGATCACCTTTTAGCTGCCCTTAGATGGCTAAAATTGGAATGATCCCTCTAAGTTGTGTCACATTCACTCCTTGGGTTGCTGATCTCCTGGACTGAAAGTACCCCAAGATTGTTTAGGTGCTAGAAAGATGCAATATTGAAGGTCATAAAAATATAAATCTTTACCGCAGTTTGTACCATGATTACCTTCAGATGTAACACTATTATAGTAATTCTGAAAACTAGGTATGGGATGTTGGTCATCAACCAGGTTTCATATCCTAATTGAAATTGGCAAATCATGAAAGTGACTGAATGATTCTTTCAGCAATACTTTGCTTTGCAGCTAAAAGGAAAGCACAATCCTTTTGAGTTACAAAGAATAAAGGGGAAATTCCCTGTCATCTGTTTAGTAACAGTGGCCATAATCATTTTTCTTACTCACGTGTATCCACAGCACTAAAAATAAAGTAATTTTGTCTAATGCACAGATGATCTCTCTTTAAATGACTGAGCTCCAATTCAATAATATGCAAAATCATCTATCCTCATAATGAGAATATAAAATGTGCATTAAATATATGATATGTGAATAGTGTTAAATGACTGAATCAATAGAAAACATGATACAGAAAGATTTGAAAATGAAATGTGAATTTTATTTCTGATTCTCAACATTCTTTTTTATGCTACTTATACGTATGCTATAGACGAGAGATTTGAAAAAGAATTAATGGTTAACATTCAGTAAAGTATTTTGATAAATTCTTCATTAGAGTTATGTTTTCAGTTAATGATATGCAGTCCATGATGTAGTTTCATATGAAGCAAAATCCTAATGCAATGGAAATATTTGATCCTACTCAGTGAGTTTTTTTTAACGAGAATGTGATGTTATAAAAGGCACTTTGATGTTTAAGCCTGTACCAGGGTCATTTCCAGACATGAGTTCCAGGTTACAATTCACATGGAATTGAAAAAAAACAGGATTATTAAAATTATTTACAGGCTGTGGTACAGATTATTCAACAATGCTTGGCTATGATGGTCGCTCAAAGGATCTAGTAGTTTCTAATTACATGAAGCTAGATGTCTGGAGCGGTTTTAAGAACATGCTGTAATCCTAAAGAAGCAGGCTCTAATGCTGGTGGAAGAACAGACTTGGGAGCAAAGATGGGAACAAGCAGGCAAAGAACAGCAGCTTCCAACAAAAGGCGTGACTCAGGTTCGATCTGGTTTAAAGATCTGGCTTAAATATGAACTAAAGGCATTGTATCCTGCCTCAAAGATATGATTATAAGTAGATCTTCTCACTTCAAATTAAGCAGAAATTCCTCACATGTGTATTTTCTATTTGGGGGTATTAATTAATTCCAGATGTGGTCAAGTTAATAACCAATAATACCCAAAGTAGTTATGAATAAAATGAACAATGCTGCAAATATGCATGCTTTAAGTTATAGAACCAAGTAATAAAAATAGATTATACTGGCAAACCCAGACAAACAAAGCAAAACAAAACAAAAAATACTTAGCACATGAGATAGCACATGATATAAATAGCACATGAGAGAGTCCAAGATATAAACTATCTAACTTTACTCACCTGATTTTAAACAAAGTTTTCATAGCTAAAGATCAGTCTAAGAACATAATCAAAGGGGATAACATTTGAAATGTAAATAAAGAAAATATCTAATAAAAGAAAAGGAAAGAAAAGAACACAATCGGTAAAACGTCTGGGCAGTATGGTGCCTTCTGAGCGTAGGTATCCTACTCCAACCAGCCCTGGGTATGCTAACACAACTGAAGCAAAAGAAAATGGCCTGAAATCCAATCTTACAAAGATTATAGAAGCCTTTATAGGGAAATTAATATACTCCTTAAAGAAATAGTGAAAAATACAATTAAACAAGGTCATGGAAATGAATAAAACTGTTCAAGACCTGAAAAGTGAAATAGAAGCAATAAAGGAAACACAAACTGAAGCAGTCCTGGAGATGGAAAACCCAGAGAACTACCACGGATGCATGTTTCATCAACAGAATACAGGAGATGGAAGAGAAAAATCTCAGCACAGAAGATACAATAGAAAAAAATACATCAGTCGAAGAAAATGCTAAGTCTAAAAACTTGCTGGCAGAAAATATCCAAGAAATCTGTGGCACTATGAAAAGATCTCATGTAAGAATAATAAGAATAGAAGAAGATAAAGAGTCCCAGCCCCAAAGCACAGAAAATATTTTCAACAAAATCATAGGACAAGATTTCCAGAAGCTAAAGAAAGACATGCCTGTAAACATAGTAGGAGCTCACAGAACACCAGGAGATTGGAGCAGAAAAGGAAAAAAGAACCCTGTCCTGTTACATAATAATCAAAAAATGTACAAAAGAAAGAAAGAATATTAAAAGCTGCCAAGGCAAAAACCAAGTAACATACAAAACCAGACCTATCAGAATCACAGCTAACTTTTTAACACAGTCTCTAAAAGCTGGAAGGGTCTGAACAGACGATATGCAGTCTACAAAATCACAGATTACCTGGTCAACCCCCATTCACCCTAGATGGAGAAACCAAACTATTATAGGACAAAACAAAATATAAACAGTATCTATCCACAAATCCAGTCCTACAGAAAATGAAGGTAAACTCCAAGCCATGACGGATGACTATACCCAAGAAATAAATTAGTGAAATTGTATAGATTAAGCCGTATATGTATAGAAAAATGTATTATATACAATATTTAATGTACTTCCTGAATAACATATTTATATGTGTAGGAATAAATTAGGAATATAATTTATATTTTATACTTCTACATACATATATGCATATTACAACAATGAATGAAGAAGAGGTCACAGATCTGAAAGAGAGCAAGGAGTGTACATAGGCTGGTAACGTAAGGGACCTGGGAAATGATGTAATTATAGTAACATCAGAAATAAACGGTAATCTATCAAACCACCTTAAATTTGAATTAAAACTTTAACAATAACATATAGATGTAAAGCTTAGCTCTATTGTTTAGAAAACATTAAAAATAAAGATTTTCGTTTCTTGTTCTATATAATACCATGGCAGCTGATTGCTATATAAAACAGTCTCTGAAATGTTGATAATTTCATGATTTCACATAAAAGAAATAAAGTTCTATGTCTGATTCTTCTGATGTTGAGGTTGTAGGTTAAAAGACCCATAATTAGCTAGGAACACATTTTAATTATAAAACCTAAGGTTATGGTCAAAGACAATTAAGGACTTGAAAAATCAGTTTTAAAAATGTCTTGATGTGGCTGAAGATGGAACTATTTTAATAATAAGAGCTAAAGTAGATTTAATGCTTGAAGAGTAAATAAGCTCTACAGCCGCATTGTGTTTGGAAAGCAATATTTAATCAAATAATTCATCTCCTCTGCTGCACGATGTAAAATAGAAATTAATATTTTCAAATTGATCAACAATGGAAAATAATTAAAGGGTATACTTTTGTTATATATAGGAATTGTTCTACATTTCTTTGTAAAGAATATGTTAAATTCTTGAATAATTTATTCATGAACTGTCATTTTTATTATCAATTAACTGCGAAATAGCATTGATCATCACTAATGACTCTTATTACCTCAGCACAAAATGCACTTTAGCATTACATCACCTTGACAATTGCAGGAAAACAATTTTGGGAACTAAATATAACTGCTAAATTGTATGATGTTTGAGAAAGAGAAAAGTAGGTCATGTGGGACTTTATCAGACATGTATAAGGTTGAATGAGCTCAAATCCATGGAATCTCAGAATTGAGAAATGGGTAGGACCATTTCCTATTTGCCTCAATCTGCTCTGGAACACATAACCAAGACTCCCCACTGAGGACCATGGGCACTGGATCACTTAGCATAAACACCTTGAGTTCTCTATGCTAATAAGATATCTAGAGTATTCAGCCAATGAGCTTCTCTTCCTGGGCATTCCTTCCTGCGAAAGGTATTTAATTCCTGGTATGCTCGGATTAAAGTGTATGCATTGACATCCACCATCAAATAAACAAGATTGGACAAGTTAAGGTCATATCTTGTCATTAGGAATCGTCTAGGGACAAAGTGTGGAGCGGAGACTGAAGATATCTAGAGAATGCCCCACTTGCACATCCGATATATAGACACCAAACCCAGACACTATTGCTGATGCCAAGAAGTGCTTGCTGTCAGGAGCCTGTCAATAGCTGCCTCCTGAGAGGCCCTGCCAAAGCCTGGCTAATACAGAGGCAGACGCTCACAGCCAACCCCTGGACTGTGCACAGGGACCTCAATAGAGGAGTTAGAGAAAGGACTGAAGGAGCTGAAGGAGTTTGCAACCCCATAAGAAGAACAACAATATTAACCAACCAGACCCTCCAGAACTCCTAGGGACTAAACCGCCAACCAAAGAGTACACATGGAGGGACCCATGGCTCCAGCTGAATATGTAGCAGAGGATGGCATTGTCTGGCATTAATATGAGGAAAGGCCCTTGGTCTTGTGAAGAATCAATTCCCCAGTGTCCAGGAATACCAGGTTGGTGAGGTGGGAGTGCGCGGCTGGGAGGGGAGATGAGATGGGAAAGTTCTGGAGGGAAAACCTGGAAAGGGGCTAACATTTGAAATATAAATACATAAAATACCCAATAAAAAAAGAAAAGAAAAAGAATAGCCTAAGTAAAGGGCTTTTTCTTAAAGAGCCATGCCTAAAAGTTGTTAGGCAGGTTTTTTCTCCTCCAGCCTGTCTAAAGGCACTCAAGCCCACTGAGAATAGACTACACCTGTGTCCCTTGGTCTGCCTTCCCTTTCTTGCCTCAAAAGTGGATGCCCTGAGGGGAAGTATAGACCAGGACCAGCGCTCCTGACTCCCAATATGTTGGTGGCTACACAAAGAGAAGGCTGAAACCACAGCGTTCATCCAGGAGAAGGCGAACAGAGACTGTGAACCTCCCTTTTCAGACTTCATTCTGTCTCACCTGAATGCCCTATTAGCGGAACTTGGGTACCATTTGTAGAGAGGCAGGATGCGGTGCAGATGCAACACAGACATACTTTCAAAAAAGTATAGGACAAAATACCAAGAATTGGTGAAATTAGTTATAAAAACGGAGTGAGAAAACTTTAGTCATTTTTATGTCAAAAGAATTATGACATATGAATCTTTCAAATTCTAGTTTCAGGATTCAGGGTCTGAAGGAAATCAAATACATTTTAATTACTTGTTACTGTTTGAAAATAACTATATTTTGGGGTAACTATGATATCCCTTGTAATTTACATGATACAGAGATTCAGTGCAATTTATCAAGTTTTTCCAGTGTGATGGACAGTCTTTGTTTTCAACTTTAATATATATAGACTGTACTAAAATCTAAGGAGCTGGTCATACCTGTGAAGGATTTTCAGGACTGTATTATTTGTGAGTGAAAGATAATCCCTAAATCAGGATCATTTGAGGTTAAAACCCACCCTAAATTAGGGTCACATTTTTTGGTAGTTGCTACATCACAGGACGGAGAAGAAGGAAGTTTTGGCTCTTTGATTCTTTGCCCACACATTTTGGCAAATTCATATACTGTGTGACTGAGACATTGCTTTACTGGATTTAGAAATTAGTTCTTTCATATTCCAAAGGTGGATTGACCATGAGAAGCTCTACGAATTTTCTGGAGCTTATGCAGCCAATTAGAACTGTTGGATCCTTCACTTTCCTATCAAGGGACAGTGTTGGACTACTTAGATCACTGCTTGCAAGGCACCCTAATAAGTCTCATAGAAGAAATATATATATATATATATATATATATATATATATATATATATGATAGAATTTGTTTATGGACTATATAACTTTATTTGTTACATTATCTTTAATAGTTTTAAATGCATATTATAATTTTATTTGATATATTTATATTATGAACATTTTATATTTATGCATTATGTTTATATATTATAAATATATTATACATTTTATTTATAATTATTATAAATATTGTTATGTTAGTAATTATTTGTACATATATACATATATTAATTCTATCAGCTCTGTTCTTTAGGGAACCTTTATACCTAGTATTTCTAGTTTGCCAGCCGGCACAGCAAAGCCCACAAAGACAAGAATCATGTCAAAACAGCAACATCTGGATCAATAGAAATATATTTCACTCCATGAAGAATTCTCCCAAGCATAATCTTTATAATCTGTACTATATATGTTTTGTGCATTTCTGTGTGACCTATTCCTGTATATATGTGGGTATTTGTGTAGAGGAAACAGGTTGATGTTGAGTATCTTCCTCTATCAATATTTATCTATCTATATTTTCTTAAAGAAAATATCTCTCACGGAACTTGAAGTTCGTTCATTTGGATAGACTGTTGGGATTATAAATTCCGGGCATTATTAGCCTGACTGTACATCCCTTAAAAACTGAAATTACAAAATAAAGCTGAATCTTATGCTCTAAGATTCAGAATCTACAAATGGGACTCTGTTTTATAATTGGTGCTTCATTTAAATTTCAGTCTTTCTGCTTAAACAGCAAGTACTTTGTCCATTGAGTGCCCTTAATTACAGCTCTTAATTCATTTATATCATTAAAATTATAACATGTTTTTATTTAAATTTAATTTTTAATTTTATTGTATGAATTTCTTGCATATTTTATTGGATATATTTCATTCCCACATTTGGCACATTTGTATACTATTAAATATGTTAAGCAAGCATGGTGAGAACATATATTCTCCATATTTCCAATCAGAGAAAAGTATTAAGATTTCTGCCATTAAAGATGTTACTAGTTGTGTTCTTCATATAAATACCTTATTTTCTTTATTTTCTTTTCTCCATCTTTATTAAAATGATTATTTCTTATTTATATTCCAATTGCTATTGCTTTTCCCGGTTTCCAGGCCAACATCTCCCTAACCCCTCCCACTCCCCTTCTATATGGGTGTTCCCCTCCCCATCCTCCTCCCTTTCCCACCCTCGGCTCCCAACAATCCTGTTCACTGGAGGTTCAGGCTTGGCAGGACCAAGGGCTTCAGCTTCCACTGGTGCCCTTACTAGGTTATTCATTGCTACCTATGAAGTTGGAGCCCAGGGTCAGTCCATGTATAGTCTTTGGGTAGGGGCTTAGTCCCTGGAAGCTCTGGATGGTTGGCATTGTGGTTCATATGGGGTCTCGAGCCCCTTCAAGCTCGAGGCTCAATGTGTGCTTTGAGCTTTAGTAAGGTTTCTTTTTTATGTTGGTGCCCTTGTATTTGGAGCATAGATATTTAGGATTGAGAGTTCATCTTGGTGGATTTTACCTTTGATGAATATGAAGTGTCCTTCCTTATCTTTTTTGACGACTTTTGGTTGAAAATTGATTTTATTCGATATTAAAATGCTTGCTTCTTCAGACCATTTGCTTGGAAAGTTGTTTTCCAGCCTTTCACTCTAAGGTAGTCTCTGTCTTTGTCTCTGAGGTGTGTTTCCTGCAGGAAGCAGAATGCAGGTCCTCATTGTGTATCCAGTTTGTTAATCTGTGTATTTTTATTGGAGAATTAAGTCCATTGATGTTGAGAGATATTAAGGAATAGTGATTATTGCTTCCCATTATATTCATATTTGGATGTGAGGTTATGTTTGTGTGCTTTCATTCTCTTTGTTTTGTTGCCAAGACAATTAGTTCCTTGCTTTTTCTAGGGTGTAGCTTGCCTCCTTATGTTGGGCTTTACCATTTATTATCCTTTGTAGGGCTGGACTTGCAGAAAGATATTGTGTAAATTTGATTTTGTAATGGAATATCTTGATTTCTCCATCTATGTTAATTGAGAGTTTTGCTGGATACAGTAACCTGGGATGACATTTGTGTTCTCTTAGGGTCTGTATGACATCTGTCCAGGATTGTTACAAAATAGCATTGTTTCTCTCTCTCTCTCTCTCTCTCTCTCTCTCTCTCTCTCTCTCTCTTTTCCTTCTTCTTCCTTTCTTTCATTTTTTTCTCTTTTTCTTCTACTTTTTTTTTTGAGGCAAGATTTCTTTATGGAGCCCTTACTGTCCTACAACTTACTCTATAGCCCAGACTGACATCTGACATAGAACTCACTGTGTAAATGGGGCTGTCTTAAGAAATATTAAACAAGGATGACCCAAGAAAAGATTATTTTAATTTTTTATATGAGTATACTACAACTTATTTTTGTCTCTCTAATTTGAATATATTTTCCTTAATTTAAAATTTGACTTCCTTCTAAGTACTATTAGTCTATTCATTGTTCATCATCGGATGTTAACTTTAATTCATTATAAAATTACTTGAAGTGCAAGGACACTTGTGAAAGGTTTCCACATTCTAAAAAAGCCATTTGACACTGTCATGTCTGTTTTGCATTCCTAAACGGCTATTCAATTCCATGTCATCAGTTGTCACTCTGTTTGAACAAGAATAAACAGGATAGATTCATGGTTGGATGACACAGGAAAAAAAAATGTCAGTCACTCAAAAAATACAGCTGTTCAATAGTTGGGAAAATTGTTTTGCTAACAGTATTAAATCTTAATTACTGATATTTTGTATTTCATATATATACTTTATTAAAACTAGTAATTGTATCCATCTTTCTATGGGGGGAGCAGAAAAGGAAAGAAGAAAGATATATAACTAAGGGCTTTTGGTCTGTTCTAAAGTGCATTTTGTAATGATCCATGTTAAATAACATTTTAGGCATAACAAACAAAATCCAGGATAGCAAAAACTATACTCAACAATAAAAGAAAATCTGAGGGAATCACCATCCCTGTATTCTAGCAGTATTAGAACAATAGTGATAAAAACTGTATGGTATTGGTACAAAGATAGGCAAGTAGATCATTGGAGTAGCATTGAAGACCCAGAAATGAACCCACACACCTATGATCACTTGACTTTTGACAAAGGAGCTAAAACCATACAATGGAAAAAAGAGAATTTTCAACAAATAGTGTTGGTTCAACTGGAGGTCAGCATGTAGAAGAATGCAAATTGATCAATTCTTTTTTTTGTTTGTTTGTTTGTTTGTTCACTTTTTGCTCATTTTGAGGTTTTTTTTTTTTTTTTCGGTGCTGGGGACCGAACCCAGAGCCTTGTGCTTGCAAGGCAAGCGCTCTACCACTGAACTAAATCCCCAACCCTTAAATTGATCAATTCTTATCACCCTGTAAAATGCTTAAGTCCAAGTGGATCAAGGACCTTCACATCAAACCAGATACACTCAAACTAATAGAAAAAAAGTGGGGCAGAATCTCGGTCACATGGGCACTGGGGAAGTTTTCCTGAACAAAACAGCAATGGCTTTGCTCTAAGATCCAGAATCTACAAATGGGACCTCATAAAACTTCAAAGCTTCTGTAAGGCAAAGGACACTATCATTAAGACAAAATGGCAACCAACAGATTGGGAAAAGATCTTTACAAATCCAATAACCAAAATATACAAAGAACTCAAGAAGTTAGACTGCAGCGAGCCAAATAACCCTATTAAAAATGGAGTACAGAATTAAACAAAGAATTCTCACCTGGGAAATATCAAATGGATGAGAAGTACTTAAAGAAATACTCAACATCCTTAGTCATCAGTGAAATGAAAATCAAAACAATCCTGTGATTTCACCTCACTCAAAATGCCAAAGACAAAAAACTCAGGTGACAGCAGATGCTGGCAAGGATGTGGAGAAAGAGGAACACTCCTCCATTGTTGGTGGGATTACAAGCTGGTACAACCATTCTGGAAATCAGTCTGGAGGTTCCTCAGAATATTGAACATTCCACTACCTCAGGACCCAACTCTACCTCTCCTGGGCATATACCCACAAGATGCTCCAACATACAACAAAGACACGTGCTCCACTATGTTAATAGCAACCTTATTTAAAATAGCCAGAAACTGGAAAGAATCCAGATGCCCTTTAACAGAGAATGGATACAGAAAATGTGGTACACAATGGAGCTATCAAAAACAATGAAATTCATAGGCAAATGGGTTGAACTAGAAAATATCATCCTGAGTGAGGTCACCCAATCATGGAATAACAAACATGGTATGCAGTCACTGATAAGTCTATATTGCCCAAAAGCTCGAATTACTGAAGATACAATCCACAAAGCACATGAAGCTCAAGAAGGATGACTAAAGTACAGATGCTTCATTCCTTCTTAAAATGGGGAACTAAAATATTCATAAAAGGGGATATGGAGGCAAAGTGTGGAGCAGAGACTGAACGAACAGCCATTCAGAGCCTGCTCCACTTGTGACCCATAGATAAAATTGATGAAGCTAAGAAGTGCATGCTGACAGAAACCTGATAAGAGACACAGCCAGAGCATATCAAATACAGAGGTGAATGCTAGCAGCAAACTATTGAATTGAGAACAAGATCGCTGTTGGAGGAATTGAGGAAAGGATTGAAAGAGCTAAAGGAGCTTGCAACCCCATAAGAAAAACAATTCCAACCAACCAGAGCTCCCAGGGACTAAACCACTCCCTAAAGACTATACATGGACTGTCCCATGGCTCCAGCTGCATATGTAACGGAGGATGGCCTTGTTGGACACCAATGGAAGGAGAAGCCCTTGGTCCTGACAAGGTTGGTCTCCAGTATAGGGGAATGTCGGAGGGAAGGTATGGGGGGGGGGAGCGTTGCGGGAAGCTGGGCTGAATGGGGAGGGGAAAACCGGGAAAGGGAATAACATTTGAAATGTAAATTAAAAAGTATCCAGTAAAAGACCAAAAAAAGAAATTGGAAATACTTTCTATAGAAACGTTTATCTAGAAGTTTGTCCCCTTTTAAGTGTGTGTTGAAGGTCATTTGTATTGGAGACATTGTGAACTTCCATGTTCTACGTTTTCTAGTAAGTCGATAATGTCTTTTTTAATACTATACTGAGGAGTATTTCAGTTCCATTTTCTTCTTTCAACTCTAGATGATATATATTTGTGTATACTTTTACACAAATTATTGGATTTATTTTTTAATTTCTGTCTTGAAAGAATTCCAGAAATTCTATTAACCAACTTTGAATGGGTCAGAAACAACACTATTGTTCGAATTTCAAACACTTAATAGCAGCCATGTTTATATCATCCTCTGTTTCTTTCATTGATGCTTGATAATTTGAAATACATAAATATTTCATTTATTTTGACTAATTTATAAACTGCTAATTTGTGTGTGTGTATGTGTGTGTGTGTGTGTGTGTGTGTGTGTGTGTGTGTGTGTGTGTACATCTGTGTGAAATGCCATATATACAAATATTAGAGAACAGTTAAGGAGTAGGCATTCTTCTTTTACCACTTTTTTTGGGATTGAACTGAGGTCATTTGATTAGGTCTCAAGTACCTTCATCTGCTCA
This sequence comes from Rattus norvegicus, assembly GCF_021556685.1. Classification (NCBI taxonomy): domain Eukaryota; kingdom Metazoa; phylum Chordata; class Mammalia; order Rodentia; family Muridae; genus Rattus; species Rattus norvegicus. The sequence goes on along the minus strand of NC_141539.1, from coordinate 87,504,825 downwards.
ACCATCTTGTCTGTCTCCATTGAGTTGGATTTATCTTTCCTATTTTGAGGAAAATATGTCGTTGGTAGTTTATTGAATTGTATTTTTGCCTTTGGTAATGTTTTTGGTTATAACCATGCTACTGCTTTCTTCAGATATAAATCTCATGCAATTCCAAATTCACATTGCTCCATTAAAAGCAATACCATTTAAGAATGTAGAGGCTGTGTGGTAAAATGCACATTCACAGTATCCTACACGTACATTTTCTGAAGCTCAGTACATTTCACAACTACTTCCTATCTCAGATTGCGTATTGCTAAACACAGGATAAAATTATTTGGTATTTGAGATAATGAATTGATTTAACATTTTGAATGTTTGAGAATATTATCTTAACTCCATTAGTAACAATAATACTATTTTTAATATGCAGTAAATGTACATAATATTAATAAAAATAGCTACCCTGTACACTTATACTTAAAATTTATGTCATAATGTTATAACATTGAGTTGATATTTACAATTAAATATAAGCATGGCTACTTTTAGCCACTAGCATCATATTGATCCTTTTGGACTTATATTTAATGTTTATCATGCTTACAGTCAGTGGAACTTTAACAAACATAGTGTGAACATAACTATTTTAAAAGTGAAATTTAAAATTATGTCTACATATGATATGAGAAATATTTAAATTGAGTCTTGACTGACTCCAACACACAAGGGGAAAGTGCATTTATTCAGAAAAAAATAAGCTAGGTGAGAAAACTGAGAAGTGTTAACATGGTCACTGCTCTGCAAGCATCAACAATATATTCATTTATTTATAACTAAACTATAAATTTATCATTTTCCATATAGTACAAATACTTTTAATATTTCTTTTGGATCAACAAGGGATCAAATGTTATTGACAAATAATTCTTAATCTTATTTTGTCAAACATAGTCTGACTTATTTTTTTACTCTCTGTATTTAAAACTTTAACAAAGGCGTGACTCTATGTACCTCCTATTCTGTTGAAAACGTTCCCAGGTGAAATAAACTGCCTTTCTCTCTCCCATGTCTCTTCAGATTTTTCCCATTACTGCTTCTTTGAAATGGTTCTTGACTCTGAGTAGCTAGCTTGACAAATATTGGAAAATCAATTTTTCTCTCTTTAGCAAAGATACTTATTGAAGGTACTAGGAAAACTCACAATTCACAAAAGCACTTGAAAATTACACTCTAAAGAGATCAGTTTTATTTACCAGGTCAATAATATAATCTTTGCCATAGCTTCAATCCCTCAGCAAGAGAATTAGAAGGGTTAGGTTGTCTTGTGTGTATTTCTGTGTGTTTTCTTACTGACAAGTGGGAACAAAATAAAAACAAAATATAGAAGAGAGTAACAAAGACTATATTTATTTGTAAATTTATATAACATAATCTTTATATATTATATACTTATATAATATACTTTGTATTTATATATATTTATGTGCTATATACACATATGTTATACATTATAGAGAAATTCTATATTATGAATAAATTTATGTTATACATTTATATATCTCTATATAAATATATTTATATATGTGTTTATTATAATATTCACTTATATCCTTCATAAAATGGCTATTTTTCAGATTCATTATTATTGTTTTAGAATTGTATCAATTTGGCATTAGCATTGCATATTAGAAGAAAAATTGTATCAATATGATCCAGTGACAGTTATAGGTACATAATTAAAATATAAATTCTATTTTTGTACTAAATATTAATTTACTTGTCTGATTAATTGCATTACTTACACTAATTCTTAGTAATGCTCTGCAAACCTTAAGCTCCATTTTTTTGTTGAAATGCTTTTCACTGTAATCTGTTCAATGGTTTCCTAAATTTTCTTATTTCCACTGTGCAGGAATAAAAAATAATACAATTTGACTACAGATATATTATGGTACCAGGGAAAAGGTAGACCTTAGTGGCACATTCCGGTGAGGCTTTGTGTATAACTAAGCAGAGTTTACAATGATGGTACAATACTGAAATAATATTTACAAGAAGGAAATCCAAAATAACTAAAGATATACACATGAATTTAGTATTACAATAAGTTCATTCAAAAATGCAATAGAATGGGTATAAGGGAAATAAATTAGAAATCTGGAAGAGAGTGGTGCTCTGAGGTACAGGTTCATTACTAAATAACAACCAAGGGCCCTGAGCAGACATTCAGGACGAAGTTCAGCATCAAATGTTCTGCATTCTTAAATCAGTATACCTTTCTTATGCCTTCATGGAGTTTGAATTAGTCAGGGTTCTCCTGAGTCATAGAATTTATGGCATGTCCCTATATATTAAAGGAAACTACCAGAATGGTTTACAGTCGGCAGTCCCACTAAGTTAACAATGGAAGCTATGTGTGGAGAGCTTTTGGGGCCACTTCTAGAAACTTGGCCTGAATTTCACATTGGACCAGGACAAGGAAGTAGGCTTCAGAAAAAAATTGACATTGGGCCAGGATACTGAAGTAAGTTCATGGTGGCATCTGATTTTGGGTTAGAACAAAGAAGTAGGCTTCAGGCAAGAATATGTCTGTGCTAGGACAGTGAAGTAGGCTCAGATACCTTGATCATCCTGATAAGCCCTTAGAATCAGTGATCACAGGGGTGGGGGAGGGGCTTTGTTTATTGCCTTGCAGGTTCCTTGACTATTTATGTTTATTGTCTTGCTTATTCCTTAACCTAGAACTTACCTTATTTTTTGCATATAATTAAAATGGTATAAAAGCAGACTGGGAAAAAATAAACTGGCTTCAACCTCAGTACAGGCTGATGTCATGCTAGTGCTGTCTAATTGTCTTTTTCTTTTTAATCTTTGCTCCTGCCACTCCCTGGAGAATCTGTTGACTGACTGAGCTTGGTCAGCTATGTATAGGAAGTTCAAGAATTTATTAGTTTTTCAATACCACGAGGCTAGGTGTTTGAACTGGCCTTCTGTATAAGCTGGTATTCTGAAGAGGTAAGTTACAAGAGATGTGCTAGCAAGTAAGTGCAAGAAGGAGAAGAAGAAAGCATTCCTTTCACCCTACATAGGTCTTGAGTAGGAGGTAGAGCCCAGATTAAAGGTGTGTACCACCATGCCTGGACCTAAGCTATTCTTTACCTGGAACTTTCTCTGTCCCAGGGTGGCCTGGAGATCAGAGATCTGCTTGCCTTTGTCTTGGGAGATTAAAGGCCCATACCACTTAGCCCAGGCCTAAATTTTTCATCGCCACTATGCTTCAAGATCTTTTGGAAGGCAGTCATAATAGGTCCATTTTGTGAGTGTCCCATAGACTCAGTAATAGTGGCAGGTCTTGGGGCCTCCTCTTGACCAGATCTCATTGTGGTGCTGTCATTGGACCTTCTTTTCCTCAGGCTCTTCTTTGTTTCTATCTCTGCAGTGTTTTCAGACAGGAAGAATTATGGGCCAGAGTTTTGACTGTGGGATGTCAATACTATCTCTCACTTGATGCCATGTCTTTCTGCATGAAGGTGGGCTGAACAAGTTTCCTCTCCCGACTCTAGGGACTTTCATCTAGGGTCCCCCTCTCTGAGTCCTGAGCGTCTCCCACTTCCCAGTTCTCTGGTACATTCTGGAGGTTCCTTCCAACATCCTTCCTCCTGAGGTCCCCTGTTTCTATTCTTTTGGCCGGCCCTCTGGTCTTCAGTTCTTTCCTCCACCCTATACTAGATTATGCTCCGCACCAGTCCCCTTTCTCTCCCAGGTCCCTCCCTTGCTCCCCAACTGTGGTGTCTTGGGTATTCTGTACTTGCGTATAGTTTGTTTGTTTGTTTGGGCCAATATACACTTATTAAGGAGTACATACTGTGAATGTCTTTTTGGGTTCGAGTTACCTCACTCAGGATGATTTTTTCTAGTTCCATCCATTTGCCTGCAGAACTCAGGATACCCTTGTTCTTAATAGCTGAGTAGTATTCCATTGTGCAAACGAACCACATTTTTTCCACCCATTCTTCTGTTGTGGAACATTTGGGTTTTTTCTAGCTTCTTGCTATCACAAAGAAGGCTACTATGAACATAGTAGAACACGTGCCCCTTTGGGATGATGGGGAATTTTTTGGGGATATGCCCACGAATTGTATTTCTGAGTCCTTAGGTAGGTCTATTTCTAGTTTTCTGAGGAACCTCCAAATTGATTTCCAGAATGATTGTACCAGTTTGCAATCCCATCAACAGTGGAGGAGATTTCCTCTTTGTCCACATCCTTGCTAATATGTGTTGTCACCTGAGGTTTTGATCTTAGCCATTCTGACTGGTGTAAGGTGGAATCTCAGATTTGGTTTTATTTGTATTTCTCTGATCACTAAGACTTTGTTGAACATTTCTTTAGTGCTTCTCAGCCATTTGAAATAGCTCTATTGGGAATTCTCAGCTTAGTTCTATACCCCATATTTCTTTCTTTCTTTTTTTTTATTAACTTGAGTATTTCTTATATACATTTCGAGTGTTATTCCCTTTCCCGGATTCCGGGCAAACATCCCCCTCATATTTCAATAGGGTTGCTTGGTTTTTTTGGTGGTTAGCTTCTTGAGTTCTTTATATATTTTGGATATTAGCCCTCTATTTGATGTGAGGTTAGTGAAGATTTTCCCCCCTATCTGTAGGTTGTTAATTTGTCTTATTGACTATGTCCTTTGCATTACAGAAGCTTTCCAGTTTTATAAGGTTACATTTATCAATTCTTAATCTTAGAACATGACTTTGAAAGAAAGTTCTTTATGAAAAATGGCATTCATACTCTGCATAGGCTCATGAATGTCACTTTATTCCTTCAAAACTATGTAACTACGATTTGTTCAAAATTGCTATTTCCAAACCATATATTACATTGCTTAAAAATAACCTTATTTCTTTATACTATTATTTCTTCTAAACATAAAACCATGAAGAAAATAGATTTTTTCCTCCTTGAATTTGTATTAAATTTTTTCAAAGATGTGCCTGCTATACTTTTTAAAACTGTAAGTATCTAATGAGCTGTGGAATATTAATTTAGGGCCTATCTAAAACCATCACAGGCATTTTAAGCTTTTGTAACTTCAAGAAAATATTGGGAAAGAAGCAGCTATTTTGATCTTTTATAACAGACTGAGAAAAGAACCAGAGAAATGAATAGTTTCCTATAATAGGAATTTTATGCCAGTGTGACTGCACTGAAGGAATCACACTGCAGGAGGAAAGTAAAAAGAAATGTACACCTAATAAATAAGACTTTCCTTTATAGGTTTGCATAATTAGATCGACTACCACAGGGAGAAAAATAACTTTGCAAAAGTCTTCAATTCTTGCTAATAGGACAGCAAGATATCCACTAAATTGCTCTAGATACCTGTGCCCCCAGTGTTATGTCTTACTGATTCCTAATTAGTTCTAAGTAATTCTCTTTCCCTCAAGTGAAAATCAAAAGGAAACAAACATCACAAGTACAAGATGTGTTGTGCTCCATCAGTGCCGTCTCCATCACATGAACCAACCTCATTTTACACTTCTGTGATTTGAAAGCATCAGAACCTCTCAGATGTAGCTGAGAGGCAGAAAGCATGCTTAGTGCATGTACGGAACAGCTCCATCCCTAGAACATTCACAGAAATACAGGAGTGGTCTAGGTAACTGAGTAAGTCTTTATTGTTCATGAAGCTCTTCCCATCTAACCATGTTGAAGGGATTCATTAGAAATTTAAAAAAAATGAAGTGTCAGATACATGACAATACTCCCAGTCACTGCATAGGACCAGAATGCACTGCAATGCTCAGTGTTGGGGTAGCATCGAATTTGCTCTCTTTTTGGAGCAGCTAAAATACAGGACGATTTAGTAAGAATGAGGAGCAAACTCTAGTCTCTATTCTTGAAAGCAAGAGACAGAAGGTGGATAAATTAGGGATAAGAAAATTCTCATCTATGGAATAGGCTGATAAGCACATAATGCACAGTGTTGATCTGCTTTATGCTTTAGATAAGGCAGGCGGATGGTGTCCCTCTAAGCTACCTGAGAACTTACAGCAGAAAGAAACTTGTGTGCATGCACACACACAGACAGACAGACAGACAGACACACACACACACACACACACACACACAAACACACACAAACACACACACAAACACACATGGGGGCGGTGGGCAAAATGCTTTCCTGCATTTTTCCCATGGAGAAAGAGTGAACAAATACTGAAGAGTAAGTAACCATTATTAATAGAAAATTGAAGTCACTAAATCCATTCCAGTCATCATGGATCCTTTTAAGTCTAGATTTATAAGATTATGCATCACTCTCAATAACATAGTAATTCCATGTAACAAAGAAAATAACATCTGTGTGTGTGTCTGTGTTTGTGTGTGTGTGTGTTCATGCTCGTGTGTGTGATTGTAAAAAACCCAGATTACAAATGGGTTCTAAGGCATCCTATTGTACATTTAATCTGGAATAAAACCTTATAACTTCTCCTTTTGTAAGCCAAGAATTTTGGAAATGGTAATTGTTCCTAGTCCCACTTGGTATACCTTAATGTTTGATGAGTGGAAAACACATCAATAGCCTTTCTGAGACCTAGTACATACTAATTAGTGTACACAGACACAATCTGAAACATTAGATGCATGTATACAATTCTCAAAGAATTAATGATAATATTGTATTTGCAAAAACAATTCAATAGTGACTTTGCAACTGTTTGTTTTCTTACTAAAATAACCAGTAACAAAATGAAAACTGGACAACTAATTATTGTCTCTTACAAACAGTGACACAAAAGGAGGAGCGATCAAATATTTTAGGTGGCGACTAATGCCTAAATTCATTAAATAACATATAGTTCAATAGCAAAAATACAAAATATAAACAATTTACTAAGGATCTGAATGTTTTTGTTTTCCTGAAGAGTTCATGAAAATCACTGCAAATACTGAAGTAATAATATGAAAACAATTATGAATTAGAGAACTGCAGAAGAAAAGTACAATGGGTGTTTTCTTTTTTCTGTCATATTGATTCAATGCCTGATACTTGTTTGGAAAGTTCTTGAATTATGCCATGAAATTCTAGGTTTGAACAGACATTGACACTAGAAGTTATCCAAACATCTGAAAGAACAAGTACCTGGGATTTGTTCAAGGTTATTGTGGATAATACATTAAGAATTTTACTACTTGTCTACTAGTAAATGTTTAGCAAGTGTATAATATGATAATACAGAATATAATACAGATAATACATAATACAGAATATGACTGTAGTATTATTTTAGTCTAGCTTACATAAAGACCAACATTAATTTATTAGGCAATTGTTTCTCATCATTATATATGATAGGTAGGAAAACAAGTTGGAAAAAATTCAATAAAAGTCTATTAAAGAAAGGGTAACATTATCAAAACTCAACAATGAAAATATAAGTATTCTGCATCTCTATAAGTGTACTAAAATGTCTTTATTTATGAGGTTTGCATTATTAATACTATATATAAACAATGGCCTATTGACATTGTGGTTACAGAACTTTTCATTCCAACCTTGTAAACTGTATTTAGTAATAACAACTGTAATTGTAATTGTGACTCTTCTTGAATGATCATTATTACTACTAATTAGATTTTCAGCATGTGTTTATACATAGTTTGTAACCATAAGCTGCTCATAAAAAGTAAACAATACCATGGTATTTTTTATACATCTGGAAATCTGAACTCTGATTCACTCAGCACAGCATCTGATCCTTATTTGAATGCATGTGATGCTGTTAGTCTTCAAATTTGATTTGATCTATCCTCTTCATCACCTCCATTACTCAAGAGCTTATCGACTTGACATATAATTATTACCCTAATCTAACTAGTTTAAGTGCAAAATCTTTGCACAGTGCACTGCATTTAATGAATGCCTGGAAATACTGTGGAAAAATCATTAGAAATCAAATATTGATCACAGCAAAAACTTCAGAGTTTTCTCTGTAAAGTCTTGAATGGTCCCTGCCTCCACATATACATTTCTTCCCTCTGCTGTTTCTCATATGTTTTGTAGGTTTCTAAAAATGTACTTGAGGAATCATTATAACCATTTACTTATAGATACATTTTTGTGCTAAAAATAGTTTTTTTTTTAATTTGAAAAATATTATACCAGTGAACATGCCAAACTGGTTGAAGAATATCTCACAAAGTCATTTACACAAATGACTATAGGCAACCGAGGAATGCTAAGAACTGGAGACATGGCCTTTCATAGAAAAGAAGACACCAACCAGTTTTCCAGAGCCAAACAGTGCTAAGAACATGCATATAAGAAACATTATTTGGACAATATATGATTATATTTACAAATATATATATGCATGCAATAACTATTAGAAAGTAGGAGGTCATGAATTTGAAGAAGAATTGGGGTCGTACATGGGAGAGTTTGAGGGGGAAAAGGGGAGGTAAAAATATTGTACTTAAATTATAATCTCAAAAATAAAGTAGTATCCAACAAAAAGTCATAATTTTAAGGTATGTATTCATTTAGTTAAATCTAAGAAAGAGATAAAATCATTCTCTTCGTTCTCAGAGTATTGTTAATATACTCTTTCTATTTTTTTTTATTAACTTGAGTATTTCTTATATACATTTCGAGTGTTATTCCCTTTCCCGGTTTCCGGGCAAACATCCCCCTCCCCCCTCCCCTTCCTTTTGGGTGTTCCCCTCCCAACCCTCCCCCCATTGCCGCCCTCCCCCCACCAGTCTAGTTCACTGGGGGTTCAGTCTTAGCAGGACCCAGGGCTTCCCCTTCCACTGGTGCTCTTACTAGGATATTCATTGCTACCTATGAGGTCAGAGTCCAGGGTCAGTCCATGTATAGTCTTTGGGTAGTGGCTTAGTCCCTGGAAGCTCTGGTTGCTTGGCATTGTTGAACATATGGGGTCTCGAGCCCCTTCAAGCTCTTCCAGTTCTTTCTCTGATTCCTTCAACGGGGGTCCTATTCTCAGTTCAGTGGTTTGCTGCTGGCATTCGCCTCTGTATTTGCTGTATTCTGGCTGTGTCTCTCGGGAGAGATCTACATCCGGCTCCTGTCGGTCTGCACTTCTTTGCTTCATCCATCTTGTCTAATTGGGTGGCTGTATATGTATGGGCCACATGTGGGGCAGGCTCTGAATGGGTGTTCCTTCTGTGTCTGTTTTAATCTTTGCCTCTCTCTTCCCTGCCAAGGGTATTCTTGTTCCCCTTTTAAAGAAGGAGTGAAGCATTCACATTTTGATCATCAGTCTTGAGTTTCATTTGTTCTAGGCATCTAGGGTAATTCAAGCATTTGGGCTAATAGCCACTTATCAATGAGTGCATACCATGTATGTCTTTCTGTGATTGGGTTAGCTCACTCAGGATGATGTTTTCCAGTTCCAAACATTTGCCTACGAATTTTATAAGGTCGTTGTTTTTGATAGCTGAGTAATACTCCATTGTGTAGATGTACCACATTTTCTGTATCCATTCCTCTATTGAAGGGCATCTGGGTTCTTTCCAGCTTCTGGCTATTATAACTAAGGCTGCAATGAACATAGTGGAGCACGTGTCTTTTTTATATGTTGGGGCATCTTTTGGGTATATGCCCAAGAGAGGTATAGCTGGATCCTCAGGCAGTTCAATGTCCAATTTTCTGAGGATCCTCCAGACTGATTTCCAGAATGGTTGTACCAGTGTGCAATCCCACCAACAATGGAGGAGTGTTCCTCTTCCTCCACATCCTCGCCAGCATCTGCTGTCACCTGAGTTTTTGATCTTAGCCATTCTCACTGGTGTGAGGTGAAATCTCAGGGTTGTTTTGATTTGCATTTCCCTTATGACTAAAGATGTTGAACATTTCTTTAGGTGTTTCTCAGCCATTCGGCATTCCTCAGCTGTGAATTCTTTGTTTAGCTCTGAACCCCATTTTTAATAGGGTTATTTGTTTCCCTGCGGTCTAACTTCTTGAATTCTTTGTATATTTTGGATATAAGGCCTCTATCTGTTGTAGGATTGGTAAAGATCTTTTCTCAATCTGTTGGTTGCCGTTTTGTCCTAACCACAGTGTCCTTTGCCTTACAGAAGCTTTGCAGTTTTATGAGATCCCATTTGTCGATTCTTGATCTTAGAGCGTAAGCCATTGGTGTTTTGTTTAGGAAATTTTTTCCAGTGTCCATGTGTTCCAGATGCTTCCCCAGTTTTTCTTCTATTAGTTTGAGTGTGTCTGGTTTGATGTGGAGGTCCTTGATCCACTTGGACTTAAGCTTTGTACAGGGTGATAAGCATGGATCGATCTGCATTCTTCTACATGTTGACCTCCAGTTGAACCAGCACCATTTGCTGAAAATGCTATCTTTCTTCCATTGGATGGTTTTGGCTCCTTTGTCAAAAATCAAGTGACCATAGGTGTGTGGGTTCATTTCTGGGTCTTCAATTCTATTCCATTGGTCTATCTGTCTGTCTCTGTACCAATACCATGCAGTTTTTATCACTATTGCTCTGTAATACTGCTTGAGTTCAGGGATAGTGATTCCCCCTGAAGTCCTTTTATTGTTGAGGATAGCTTTAGCTATCTTGAGTTTTTTGTTATTCCAGATGAATTTGCAAATTGTTCTGTCTAACTCTTTGAAGAATTGGATTGGTATTTTGATGGGGATTGCATTGAATCTGTAGATCGCTTTTGGTAAAATGGCCATTTTTACTATATTAATCCTGCCAATCCATGAGCATGGGAGATTTTTCCATCTTCTGAGGTCTTCTTCAATTTCCTTCTTCAGTGTCTTGAAGTTCTTATTGTACAGATCTTTTACTTGCTTTGTTAAAGTCACACCGAGGTACTTTATATTATTTGGGTCTATTATGAAGGGTGTCGTTTCCCTAATTTCTTTCTCGGCTTGTTTCTCTTTTGTATAGAGGAAGGCAACTGATTTATTTGAGTTAATTTTATACCCAGCCACTTTGCTGAAGTTGTTTATCAGCTTTAGTAGTTCTCTGGTGGAACTTTTGGGATCACTTAAATATACTATCATATCATCTGCAAATAGTGATATTTTGACTTCTTCTTTTCTGATCTGTATCCCCTTGACCTCCTTTTGTTGTCTGATTGCTCTGGCTAGAACTTCAAGGACTATATTGAATAAGTAGGGAGAGAGTGGGCAGCCTTGTCTAGTCCCTGATTTTAGTGGGATTGCTTCAAGTTTCTCTCCATTTAGTTTAATGTTAGCAACTGGTTTGCTGTATATGGCTTTTACTATGTTCAGGTATGGGCCTTGAATTCCTATTCTTTCCAGGACTTTTATCATGAAGGGGTGTTGAATTTTGTCAAATGCTTTCTCAGCGTCTAATGAAATGATCATGTGGTTTTGTTCTTTCAGTTTGTTTATATAATGGATCACGTCAGATCAGCGTGATCTTTCTATTTTTTTAATTGGATATTTTTTATTAACATTTCAAATGTTATTCCCTTTCTCAGTTTCCTGGCCACAAGACCCCTATCTGATCCCTCTACCCCTCTTCTATGAAGATGTTCCACATCCTCAACCACCCCCGCCTTTCCCTGCACAAGGGGGGGGGATCCAGCCTTGGCAGGACCAAGGGCTTCTCCTCTCATTGGTGCCCAATAGCTCCAGCTACAACCCTCTAAATGTATCAGGATAAGTTTTTCTTCCTTAATTCCTAGGTACATGGGAAGTATGTACTGGAAACATGCTCAGTAAAAGGTAAATACTAAAGAGAAGTAAACACTGAACTTAGTCATTTAGTCATGTTTATGTGCTAAATCCATGAAGTGAAGTCTATGTATGTATCTGAGATGTTGTTTCTTTGCTCACTAGATGACTGTTGTAGCCTTTCAAATGATACAATGATTGTGAAGCAGAGATTTGGTCCTCACATTGCTGATCTCTCATCATCTCTTATCCATGGCGATATCACCTTTACCATTAAACTTCCCTTTCCTTGGTATTTATAGAAAATATGAGGTGAAATGTCACAGGAAGTTGTCCCACACTGGAATGATTGTGGTAAGAAGGAAAATCAAATTAAAGCAACAGCAACAAAGGAAGCAAGAACAAACTAAGCACTTTCACTGATATCATTTCTCACCCCTGATTCGTACAATATAGCAGGACATCCCTACTTTATAACCATATTTATCAGTTAGTATGACTATGATATAAAACTGTTCATATCTTATTAATATCAACACCACCCTAATCTGGAGAGTTATTTCCAGGGCAAACAGTCAGGACTACATAGAGATACCCTGTCTAAAAAACAAAACAACAACAACCACCACCACAACAACAACCAACCAACCAAAAACAACACCAACAACAATGCTACCTGCAACTGCAGATCTGCTCTCCAAACCTGAGCCCACAACATAACAGAGAGACCTGCTGTCATTCTGGATATCCAAGTGAGACAGCTAAGCCCCAATTCCCACCTGCTGCGTTCCCAGCAAGTCCAACAGCTATAAGGTATGTCCCTTTCCTTTCTGAGCTCCATTATTCAGTCCACACCTCTTCCTTCAATTGCAGATCTACACTCTACGGTCAGGGCCATAGCTCTGCCTGCCTCCCATGAGTCCTAGAGGTCTGACACCTCCAGGTACTACAAGACCAGCCAACACCAGAGACAAACAGATGTCTAAAGCTAAGGCCAAGAACACAATTAACAAATGCCAGTACAATATCACCATCAAAACCCAGCTCTCTTATAGCAGTAAGCCCTGGGTATCCTAACACATAATGAAGAGCAAGACAGTGTTCTTAAACCTCATCTTATGAAGATGATAGATGGTATTATAGAGTAAGAAATAAGTGTCCTAACAAACCACAGGAATCAATAAGGTGAAGGAAATGAATAAAACTGGTTCAGACCTGAAAATGAAAATAGAAGCAATAAAGAAAACACAAATAGAGGTAACCCTGGAAATGGAAAGCCTAGAAAACAGAGCAGGAACTATAGACACAAACATCACCAACAAAATAAATAGCTGGAAGAAAGAATCTCAGACATAAAAATACAATAGAAGAAATTGACTCATTGGTCAAAGAAAATGCCAAAATTATCCCACTGTCATTTTTCATTCTAATTCAATTTCTGCTCCTAGAAAAACTATCCTGTTTCTTTCTCCTTGGTTTAGGTTTGGGTTAGAGGTCATACGACTATGAACATACATGATGATTCCATCATACATTGGTTTTACTTCCATGTAGAACTTAATTCATATAAAATAATGAAGTCATCCCTAACGATGTTGTCTCAAGCTTCAGGCTTTCCTGGTTTTTAAGATGCGGAATAATCTTTGTGTAGCTATACCACATTTTCTTCTCCCACTCATATTAGACCATATCAGTTTTTAACTGGTTTTGAAAGACTCCTTGCTGATTTCCATAATTTCAGCACTTTGTATTCTAAACCATACTGTATAAAAATGTGGTCACCCTTTATCATTCTTAATATGTATTAGATTTTGATATTTAAAATATCCACGATAACTGATGTATGGGAACATCTCATTGTGTTTCCTAGAACTGTGATAATGTCACACAATTCCTCTCATGTAGCTGCTGCATTTTGTATAAGTTCTTTAAAAATACTTCATTATTATTGATATTAATATTATTTTAGTTTCTGTGTGAGAGAGAGAAAGAGGGGGGAAGGAAGGGAAAATGGGAGTGAGAGGAAGAAAGAGGGACGGGGAGAGGGAGAGGCAGATGAAGAAGAAGAAGAAGAAGAAGAAGAAGAAGAAGAAGAAGAAGAAGAAGAAGAAGAAGAAGAAGAAGAAGAAGAAGAAGAAGAAGAAAGAGAGAGAGAGAGAGAGAGAGAGAGAGAAAGAGGAGAGAGAATATTTATGCCATATGTGAAAGTGTCCACAGATTTCAGAAACAAAAACAGATCTCCTGTCACTGGAAGCAACAGTAGTATTGAGCAGCTCAACTTGGGTCTTAGTGGACTTGGATTTTGTTGAAGAACAGCAAGGGCTTGTAAATTGTCATTTCTCTAGTTCTATATGCTATCTTTAATGTGTAACATCTTCAATCTGTTACTGTCATTCATCAATACTTTGAATTTAATCAATTTTCTTGAGTAAAGCAGTGGCTATGTTTATTAAAACTGTAAACATGGCGTGAAAAATAAGTTGTATTTATGTGCCATTTAAAAGGCCAGTATTGTTCAAATTTTTGATAATTAGATTCACTAAACCATTCACAGCCATATATGTACATCGACACTATGCTTTTATCCTTGTGTATAATAATGAATATATGATCTTCATCATTGCAGTGGTTTAAAGAAAAGTAAAAGTTTAAATCTTCCCTATCTTTTAATTTTGTTTTATTATGTCAAGTTCTGAGAAATTTTCAAAGTTTCTACACTTGTTAAGGAAGAAAGTGGATCCAAAATCCCAATTTACTCATCATTTTAATACAGAGTTTTAGCATATGGAATGGCATTTAGTTTGATATTTGGTTACTTATAAACCGATGCAGAAATATAATTATTTCTACCTATTTCATGAGGTAATTAGCAACTATTAATTTCAAGAGTCATACTAAGGCAAACAGCTCTAAAGTCTCATCTAAAAAACATCTGCTTGAGATTTCTCTAGAAAACTTTCAGTTATATGTATAAAATATTAATATACATCAGATAAAAATATATTATTGCATTTTACACCATTGTTTATAATGCTGCAAATATGTCTATACTTATTTAATAATTATTAGATAACAATAACAAGATATATAAATACATGGTAGTCTTTTGAAGTTTTTTGTATAATTAAATATTTTAAATAATTGTATAGTTATAAACTAAGTAAAGTATTAGATACAAAAGACACACAATAATGCACTAAATACCTTATTTTCTTTACAAACTTTAGGTAACTGAAGTAATAATTATGATATATAACATCAGAGAAAACTAACTGCCCTTAAATAGTATCACATTTAGCTAGTGGACTAGGAAACGAAAGAATTGTTATCTTAAATAAGTAACATTTCCCCAGTGATAAAAGACAGCTCGAAATATTACCTCTGTAATAAAGCTGCAGATTCTATTATATTTCTTCTGGTTCAGATTTTATGATAGGAAAAAATAATATGAACCTTAATATAATTTTAACTTCGTGAAAAGAGAACATCACAAAGAAAGTAAAAATGCCTTTCATATTTCTTTACTGAAGTCCTGCACCACCAAGTGTGTGATTTAAAAGTCCACAGCAGAAAGAGTGTGTCTTGTATTAGAGAGAAGTAAAATTCTTTGTAAGGTCTACATTTTCTAAATGCAAATATGAAATGTGATTTTATATTTCAACATTTCTTGCTACTGATATACTTTATCAGTCATTGAATAACTACAAAACATTAATTAAATAATGTTTTTTCATACATTTGTGATGCTACTCTCTACAACTTGAAAAGCTTGACACTGAAAGCTGGGAAAATGGCATCAGGCACTAGCTCAACAGGTACGGAGACCTAAGAATGTTGTTGTATAATTATGGACAGGAAACCAGGAAAGGGAATAGCATTTGAAATGTAAGTAAAGAAATATATCTAATAAAAAAATTAAAAATAACCTGGAGCACACTAGGCAAAGCTCTTTTTAAAATAAATAAATAAATAAATAAATAAATAAATAAATAAATAAATAAAATGCTGTTTCCTGGTCTAGGTCTGGCACCGCAGTGTTCTGAGGTATCTACTAGATATCTTAAGTCTCAGTCAGCAAAGCCTCACACCCGTTTTGCTCCGTCCCATATCACACTGCTAAAGGCCTCTCTCTGAGCCTGGCAGCAATCTCTCTACCCATCCAGTTCCCAAGGAAGGTTCCCATGCCAGAAACCCGCATCCCAAGCTGTTGAGGCCCAGACCAGTCATCCCCAGACGGTCACCTTTACACTTAAATCTACACATGAAACACCACACAACACAATAACCTTTGATCTAATTGATAAGATATAATTGCCCACCTAAACATACAAAACCCAAAACACATTCATCCCTTAAGAACATTCATAACAACCTGTAAAGGTACAGCGTGGAATCTTAATGTTAGCTTCCACATTGTCGTAACACAGCATCTCTGCCTTCTCTCTTCTCTCCTCCTCTTACATCAAACTGTTCTCCTGCCCATCCTTCCTTCTCATCCAATGACAGTCCTTCTTCTATCCTGTAATGGACCACACCTGTATTTTACAAATTAAATGGGGAGGAGGTTCTGAGGAAGTCTCCTTAGTCCTGAGTACTTGACTAGGCAGCCATCCATGGGGCAGTCAAATAACTAAGAGAGACAACTTCAAGTTGTTCTTTGACCAGTACAAATTCATAAATTCATGGCACTTTCCTAATTTCTCTATACATCCATTTTCTTTTATTTAATAAAGTTTTAAAAATAAAGTCAGTCTCTCTCTCTCTCTCTTTCTCTCTCTCTCTCTTTCTGTGTGTGTGTGTGTAAACAAAAAGAAGTACTTTAAGGTGAAATTTTGTGCAGAAATTATCATAATTAAACTTTTATCCTTATTGTTCTTATTTTTATTTAGTGCACTAACTTTCATTAGTATACATTAAGTTGTACTTCAGCCATAATTGAAATATTCTGTAATTCTGAATCTTAAAATGGAGGATCCTGGATATTAATTCTCCCCTACTAGAATCAACAAAATGAACCTGAGGAGCAACAGATTTCATATATTAAATATTAAGAAAACAAATTATATACAAATATTTTCTTTAATCTATTGTTAACAAGTGTGTCCAAAAGTTACTTGATACTAGTGTACCTGAAATTTTTGGAAGAAGAAGTAACTATATCTCCATGTAAGTGGCAGTCAAATTTATATTATGTGTAAACATTGAAATTCATATTCTACAGTTTCAAATTTATTTTTCCTTAACAAAGTTACATAAACCTCAGTTTTTCTTCAAATATCCTCAAATGAGTTCTACCTCTTTTAGAGATGTATTACCTCCGTTGCAGCGTGAATTTATTTTCAGTTTTATGCACTTGTTGCTGTATTATTTTGGACCACATAGCCAGGTTCTATTTTTTTGCATATTGTATGCCATATACCATCATTAAATATTTGTTAGATTTTTTTCCTTTATGATGCAGCATCCACAGAACATTGAGATAAATAAGAATTCTTGTAAAGGAACCCCAGTTTGTGGATTATTTCAAACCTTAAACCAGATGGTCATGCACCTATGTATCTGTGTATAAAGCCAATATTTAATTCAATAATGTCTTTGTTTACTTACAGTGTCCTATATTCTGAACTTGTAAAAGATAAGGTGTGTGTGTGTGTGTGTGTGTGTGTGTGTGTGTGTGTGTGTGTGTGTGTGTCTTGTATGCTTGTATTTTCTGGACATAATATCTTTACTATGTAATATTGTTTACTCAGCACTCTCCTGCCAGACAGAGTTCTTCAGGCTCAACTTTTCCCATACTCTGCAGTGTCAACAGATGGCAATATCAGAGGATGTATGAGGGGAGCATACATGGAAATATACTAGTTTATAGTTCTGCAGATTTAATTAATAATTCAATTCAATTTTCTCAATTATAGGTTAAGAAATCCTCAATTATTATTGATTTCTATAGGCTAAGTATGTCATCACTAGTAAAAATGAATACTTTGTGTTTCATTTTGTTGAATTGTTCTTTTTAAAGCTACATTATCATGTTATATTTATATATACAAAGTTATCTAATGGTTTTTCAGGATTTTATCATTGGTATAACAAATATAATGCTATTCTAAAATATTAACATATCCTTTGCAAACAGATCTTTCAATTTAACTGGGAAAATTAATCCTATTTTTGATGTGAACAAAACTTCAAGTTTTTATCATTTAATTTTTAAAGATGATGACAAATGTTTGAAATTTTATTGGAGAAGTTTTGCATGTGGAGAGTAGCCAATACAAGGCAATAGTATATGAAATGTTAAATGTATAACTCTATACTTTTGGATAATATCCACTTATAAGTTGAGTACATACCATGCATGTCCTTTTGGGTCTGGGTAATGTCACTCAGGATATTTATTAGTATTATCAATTAATCTCATTTCTAATCAGGTTATTTGCATTTTTACAGTCTAACTTATGAGTTCTATACCGGCTGGTTTTGTGTGTCAACGTAACACAAGCTGGAATTATCACAGAGACAGGTGTTTCAGTTGAGAAAAATGCTCTATGAGATCCAGCTGTAAGGCATTTTCTCAACTAGTGATCAAGTAGGGAGGACAAATCCCATTGTGAGTGCTGCCATCCCTGGGCTGGTGGTTCTGGGTTCTGTAAGAAAGCAAGCTGAGCAAGCCAAGGGTAGCAAGCCAGTAAGTAACATTCCTCCATGACCTCTGCATCAGCTCCTGCTTCCTGACCTGCTTGAGTTCCAGTCCTGACTTTCTTTGGTTATGAACAGCAATGTGGAAGTGTAACCTAATAAACCCTCTCCTCCACAACTTGATCCTTGGTCAGGGTGTTTTGTGCAAGAATAGAATTCCTTATTTAAAAAAGTTCTTTATATACTTTGGATGCTAGCCCTCCACACAACCAAAGAAGTTAAACAAGATGGATGGGAGAAGGGAAGAAGAGGAATAAGCGAACAAAATCAGATATGGGGGACAGAAGAGAAGCCCAGAGTGCCAGGTGAATGAGATATGAAGCTGCGGGAGTTGGGAATGGGAGTGGTACTGGGGCAACATCTAGAAAGTACCAGAGCCCTGGGATGTGAGAGGCTCCCAGGCCTCAATGGAGGTGACTTCAGTGGGGTAAACTGAACCTGAAGAAATGACCTCCAGTCCTTAGACAGGGTCCCCATGAAGGGATAGGGACATCAACCCACCTTCAAATTTTCTGACCTAGAGTTGTTTCTGTCTAAAAGAAATTCAGGAAGAAAAATGGAGCAGAGACTAAAGGAATAGTTGACCATTGAGCAGCCCAACTTGGGATCCATCCCATAGGCAACTGCAAAGTATTACTGATGCTATGTTGTGTTTGCTGATAGGAGCCTCGCTTCTCTGTCTTCTGAGAGCATCTAACAGTATCTGCAGATGCATATACTTACAGCCAATCATTGAAGTGATGACTGGGATTCCTATGAAAGAGTTAGGGAAAGGATTGAAGGAAGTGAAGAGAATGGCAACTTTATAGGAAAATCAACAGTGCCAACTAACCTGGACCCTTGGGAGCTTCCAGAGATTAAGCCACTAAACAAAGAACATACAAGGGCTGGTTGGAGCCCCCAGGCACATATGTAGTAGAGGACTGCTTTGTCTGTCTTTGTCAGGAGAGGATTTGACTCATCTTGTAGAGACTTGATGTCCTAGTGTAGGGGGATACCCAGGGAGCATAGCATGCTCTCAAAGGGGAAAGGGAGGATGATTGGGTGAGGAATTCTGGGAGGGGGAACCTGGAGTGGGGCAACATTCAGAATGTAAATAAATAAAATAATTAATTAAAATAAAAATAAAAATGAGAAAAGAAAAATATGTATTTCTACTGAAACAACTACCATGTGTTATCTATTTGAAAATACAGTTTTACTGCATTACATTTTTACCTCCTTTCCATAGAGTTTATTTGTTTTATAATTTTTATTGGTTATTTTATTTATTTACATTTCAAATGTTGTTCCCCTTCCCTGTTTCCTCTCCTCAAACCACATATACCATCCACCCCCCTCCCTGCTTCTATGGAGGATACATAAAATTTAATTACAAAGAAAGAATAGATACCCTAGCTTAGGATTCCAGGAATATCAAACAAAACCTTTTCCTTTAGTATTTGGGGAGTTTTAGGATTTAGCAAGTATGTGCTTGCTAAATAAAAGAAGAAAAACAAGGAGGAAAAGCAGTATTTGAAGGCACTGTTCTATGCCTTGAGCAAGTGGATAGCATTTCATTTTGCACTTCTTTTCCAGTACTTTCACTTGAAAAATATTGTCTTTCTATAGTTCTTTCTGGTCATAATTTTAATGCCTCAAATTTCTTTGTAAAACCTTCTTAATTTTTCCTCAACTTTATATTTCAAATTGACTTGCTTATCATATTTCATGGTCTTACTGTAAAGTATTTGCCCAAACTATGAAGTCTTAGAGTCAACATCAATTATGCCTTGGTTATTTAACTATAAATTTTATTTTGTCTTTTACATATGGAAGATTTTTATCAAGTAAATGCATTATTTGTAAAAAATTGGGATAATTCAGATAATTTTTATTAAGTCTTTTTTAAATTTTTTTTATTAACTTGAGTATTTCTTATTTACATTTCGAGTGTTATTCCCTTTCCCAGTTTCCGGGCAAACATCCCCCTAACCCCTCTGCCTCCCCTTCTTTATGGGTGTTCCCCTCCCCATCCTAGCCCCATTGCCGCCCTCCCCCCAGAAATCACGTTCACTGGGGGTTCAGTCTTAGCAGGACCAAGGGCTTCCCCTTCCACTGGTGATCTTACTAGGATATTCATTGCTACCTATTTTTTAAATATCCACATTGATGTTTATAGTAGTTTAACACTCTGTATAATAATACATGCACTTGATATTTTTTGTGCTAAAATTGCCTGTTTTATGAGTTATTTTTATATCTATCATGCTCAAGAAGCCAGTAAGGAGTAACATATTCACTTAGAAATAAAAAATAGAGTATATATCATATGAAGGGGCTGGCAACCCCATAAGAACAACAATACCAACCAACCAGAGCTCCCAGGGACTAAACCACTACCCAAAGACTACACAAGGACAGATCCATGGATCCAACTGCATATGTAGCAGAGGATGGCCTTGTTGGGCATGAATGGGAGGGGAACTCTTGGTCCTGCCAAGGCTGGACATGCCAGTGTAAGGGAATGTCAGTGCAGGGAGGCAGGAAGGTGGGTTGGTTGGGGAGGGAAAACACCCTTATAGAAGAAGGAGACGGGGAGCGAATGGGAGCTTATGGAAAAGGGAATAACATTTGAAATGTAAATGAAAAATATCCAATAAAAATTAATTAATTAGATGAAACCTATGTGAAATTATGTGTGTTGTTCTCTAAAACTAAAAGAAAATTCTAGCCATGAATCATGGAGATATATATATATATATATATATATATATATATATATATATATATAATCAATACAGAATAAATTATAAGCAAAAGCTATAAATGCTGGAAGACAAAGCTAAGATTGCCATTTAAACATATGCAAATTGACTCATTTCACTGGTACTTTTTTAACTGACTCACCTTCTTGTGTTTCAACAATTTACCAACTTACATCAACTGGCAAGAAGGGAATAAAGTTAATAATGCACAGAGCCTTTCATTGCTAAATTAGCACTGGTAGAGTCTTGCCAATGCATGCCATCTTTTCTGCAAAACAATAGCCAATTATAATGTTTCCCTTGAACATAGTTTACATGAGCTCAGTCTATGTTAAAGTGAATACCAATGCCACCGCCATTGTAAAGCTGTAAAACATTAGGGCTATTATAATCTGTTTAAGTTGACAGACGTTTCAAGTACATTGATCAGAACAGGTAAATAGGGTTGGGGATTTAGCTCAGTGGTAGAGCACTTGCCTAGTAAGCACAAGGCCCTGGGTTCGGTTCTCAGCTCTGAAAAAAAGAAAAGAAAAAAAAAAGAATTTGAAAATAGGATAATGTTCGCTAATGTTCATTATACCGACAGAACAGGTAAATAATACCGGAGGTTTAGGTATTATGGTTAATGCTTGCTACACAAGTCCTCGGGAAGCTGAGGCAGAAGAGCTTCCATATTGCCACATGATTATCTCCAGCCAGGGATAGTGAAATCTGAGGCCTTTTCAATAGCAGTCATAATACCAATCCTAGTTAATATTGCCCTTTGCCACCAGCAAAATAATATAAAAATTACTGTAATTACTTCAAGTTATAAGCTCCCAAATGAGAATGAGCCATTTAACTTGCCGGCAATCTCTTTAATATTTAAATTTTCCTGAAGATAAAGTTAAACCCATTTATTACAGCAATTTGTGAGAAACTACAAGTCTTTAATATGTTGCTAGAAATGGAGAATGTTTTATCACTCTTAATGCTTAGTTCCTAAACATGTTAAGCTCTGTTCTCATTTATTATATTCATGTCTTACAAAGCCACCACAAACAGTAAATTTATTAATACTAAAGTATTATATTCAGGGGAAATAGAGGAAATGGCTTCAGCAAGCTTTCCCTTAGTATGTTCACTTCACATGTTCTCTTTACTCATTTTGTGGTGGAAGCATTGAAAAAAAACTACCAAATTCATGTGTGTAACATTATGACTATCTTAAAGTTCTTCTTAGGGTTTACAGATCTTCACACTCTTTTGCTGATTAAAACTCTAAATGTATCATTTCTCATGCTGATATTTATAAGATTGAAACAAGTTAGCACTGAGCTGACCAATAAAGTTTTATCAGTTCCTTGACACTAGACATGTATATATGCATATGTATGTGTGCTCTCATGCGTGCACACACACACACACACACACACACACACACAAACACACACACACTTTGCTGTAAAATTATAAAAAATAAAATGCTGTCTTTTATCCCCCACTTGATCTAGCACTGGAGTGCCCCAAGATATCTGATATATATCTTAGTTTCAGTCAGCAAAGCGTCTCACCTGCTCTGCTCCATCCCTTGTCACACTGCTGAAGGCCTCTTTTTGAGCCTGGCAGCAATCTCTCTTCGTATCTAGTTCTCAAAGGTTCCCATGCTAGAAACGCACATCCCAACTCCGTGGCATCCCACACACTCTCTCAAATTCAATTCTCCACAACAAAGAACACACGACCCAATAACCTCTGATCCAATTGATAAGATATAATTGCCCACCTAAACATACAAAGCCTTGTACATATCCTTCTCTTAAGAACATTCATAACAACCTGTAAATACATAGAATGGAATCCTAACGTCAGCCTCCATGTTCTCTCTGCCGTGGATTCTCTGCAGTGCCCTATCTTCCGTTCCTGTCTCCTTTTTCTTCAAACTTTTCTCTCGCCCATCCTTCCTTCTCGTCCAATGACAGGCCTTGTTCTAGTCCATACCTGACTCCTCTACATGATGACATCATCCCCCCCACACCCACACAACACACACACAAACACTCACACCACACCACTCAATATGGGGTCTTGGGAACTGTACACAGATAGAGTTTTTCAAGGTTGTTCATTGCTTATTTGCCTAAATGTGCACTACATGTCTTGTTTTAGCACTGTCATGGGGTAACATAAAAGCACAATCATTTTTTCCTATTACTACATGTACGTATTGCTTTTTCATGAGTGATGAACTAATTACCATTGTATGTCATATTGAAAAGTAGCTCGTATAACACAGTTATTTTCCACAATGGCAAATTTTTGTTTCAAATATCAATTGACCCTTCACTATATTTTTCACTTGATCCAAATCACCACCGACAAAATGCACAAAATAGATTGTTACCAAAAGCAACATGTTTTTATTTTAGGAATGCTGATCTAGGATGCAAGAGTGTCTCTTTGTCCTTCCTGCCTGAACAGTGTGGATATTAGTAACTTATCTGAAAATAAATGTGACATTACCCTAAAACTTATCTTTTCCTAAAAACATAAGTGTTTAGGTGAGGTTGCAAGTGTAGACTCCATGAATGATAATATTAACTGTATAAGTGAAAATACACCTGCACTACCTTTGATAATATGATAATCTACATTTTAATTAAACTCAATGACAAGTACTTGTGGTTAACAATGATTATTACTATATAAAATATATTTTCCATGTTAATCATTTTAAAGGAATTAAATTAATCTTTATAGCAATGCTATTCTCATACACCATTATCTCCACATTTTTGTATGGGACAACGATTTTAATTAACTTTAAGAAGATTACATGGTTTGTGAGTGATAAAGCAATATTTATATGTATGTATGAGATCCTAAGGTGCAGTAATAACCACTCTAAAATTTATCAGGAGTTCTCTAAGACATAACTATAAACTTTGGTATGATAAGAGATTTTGTTTACCTGCTCCAACCAAAACCTGAAGTAGTCCCCCTTTATTTTCCTAGTTTCTGCAGTTACTCCAGGATACACACTCACATCTGATAATTTGGGGCTAGGATTCTTGGATGAGAAGTAGCATGTCATGTCATGTTTGGCTTTCTGCATTGGAGCTTGTACATTTAACATCATCTTTTCCAGACCCATCTATTATATGGATGATCCATGATTTCACTTTTCTTTACAGCTGAATACTCTGCAATAGAGCACATTGTACCATATTTTCATTATCCATTCATCTGTTAGAGAACATTGATGCTGTTTCCATTTACTACCTATTATTGCAAATAAAGCCTCAGTTAACATGACTGAGCAAACCTCTGCGGAGTAGGATGCACACTCCTGAGTACATATGCCAAGGACTTACATAGCTGGATCTTATGGTAGAGTTACTTTGTAGAGTTTTGAGAATTCTCCAAAATGATGACCAAGGTGGCTGGATAATTTTGATCTCTCAACAATGGTAAAGAAAATTTCCCAATTCTGCACACATCTTCCAGCGTTTGTATCCATTGTTTTGTCAATCTCTGACATGCTGACTAGAGTAGGTAAAATTTCAAAGTTTTGTTATCTTTTTAGACTTTTGTAATTCCATAGAAATTAGCAGCAGGTGACAAACATTTTCTAGACATTTCTTTATCATTTTGTTATTTGTTTGTTTTTGAAAACTTTCTCTGTATGTGAAAGGAACATTTTTTGGAAGGGTGAGGTTTTGTTTGTTTGGTTGTTTTTGTTTTGTTTTGCTTTTGTTTTGTTGTTTTGACACTTTGTCTTCTAATTTCCCAATATTTTCAGGAAATAATTCCTCCATCAGCTATACAGATGGCAAACTTTTCCATTTTGGGGGCTTCTTCTTCAGCTAAGAAGTGTCAAAGCTCTTTACTTTTATAAAATTCACTTAACATTGTTAGCAATAATTTGGGCCAAATGGAGTCCAATTCAGAACGTTCTTTCCAACACCTATACAATTAAGCTCTTGCCCATATTTTCTTCTAGCAGTTTCAATGTTTCAATTTGACAATTAAGGCTTTGATTCTTTTTCACTTGTTTTTGTGAAATGTAGATGTAGGTATAATTTAATTTTTCTGCATGTGGACATACACTTTCTCAGCAACATTTTGGAAGGATACTTTCTTAATTCTGACTTATAATTTTCATATCCTTATCAAGTAGTAAATGGTTAGTATTCCTTTTCTTTGTGAATGAATTATTTTATTCATTAAATATTCCCAATAAATTACAAAAAGCATTAATATTTTAGAACTTTAAGTTATCAAAATTTCTGGTTTGAAAAATTAATTGTAATAATATCAAAACCACAGTGATTGTGCGTAAGTATATACATATGAAAACAGGGTGATTATTCAAATTAAAATAAGTTGACATGAAAAAAGTAAGAGCTAATATTATATTTGAAATTTTTAGGCACGGAGGCTCCCGGAAACGGCGGCGCAGATATTCCTGGTTGCTGCCACCGCTGAGAGCTCGTAGGCAGCACCCCACGAGCAAACTTGAGCCTCGGGACCACAGGTAAGACCACCTTTTCTGTTGCAAGAGACCTGCCTGGTGAACTAAGGACACACAGAGGCAAAATTCCTCTAGGACCCGGCACTTCCTGTGTTTACCAGGAGTCCCAAAACCATAGATCCCGGCCCGCCGCAGCTCTCTGCTCCCAGACCCTGTGGGAGAGAGACCTCACCGCCTGGTCAGGTGGGCACTCCTGAGGCTGCAGAGCGGAAGAGACCACCAACACTGCCCTCCCCTGCCCACATCCCTGGCCCAAGAGGAAACTGTATAAGGTTTCTGGGTTCCCGTAGAGGAGGGGCCAAGAGCAGCAGGACCACTGCATCTGAGACACCGCCAGAACCTGAAGGGATCTACCAGATAAACAGTTCTCTGCACCCAAATCCCGTGGGAGGGAGAGCTAAACCTACAGAGAGGCAGACACGCCTGGGAAACCAGAAGAGACTGCACTCTGCACACATTACTGATTCCAGAGGAAAACACCAAACGCCATCTGGAACCCTGCTGCACGGAGGCTCCCAGAAATGGCGGCGCAGATCTTCCTGGTGGCTGCCGACATGGAGAGCTCATAAGCAACACCCCACGAGCAAACTTGAGCCTCGGGACCACAGGTAAGACCAACTTTTCTACTGTAAGTGACCTGCCTGGTGAACACCAGACACAGGCCCACAGGAACAGCTGAAGACCTGTAGATAGGAAAAACTACACGCCCGAAAGCAGAACACTCTGTCCCCATAACTGGCTGAAAGAAAACAGGAAAACAGACCTACAGCACTCCTGACACACAGGCTTATAGGACAGTCTAGCCACTGTCAGAAATAGCAGAACAAAGTAACACTAGAGATAATCTGATGGCGAGAGGCAAGCGCAGGAACCCAAGCAACAGATACCAAGACTACATGGCATCATCAGAGCCCAATTCTCCCACCAAAGCAAACACGGAATATCCAAACACACCAGAAAAGCAAGATCTAGTTTCAAAATCATATTTGATCAAATATGAAGTCTGGTGTTCACCAGGCAGGTCACTCGCTGGAGGACTTCAAGAAAGACGTGAAGAACTCCCTTAGAGAACAAGTAGAAGCCTACAGAGAGGAATCGAAAAATCCCTGAAAGAATTCCAGGAAATCATAAATATACAAGTAGAAGTCCATAGAGAGGAGTCACAAAAATCCCTGAAAGAATTCCAGGAAAACACAATCAAACAGTTGAAGGAATTAAAAATGGAAATAAAAGCAATCAAGAAAGAACACACGGAAACAACCCTGGATATAGAAAACCAAAAGAAGAGACAAGGAGCTGTAGATACGAGCTTCACCAACAGAATACAAGAGATGGAAGAGAGAATCTCAGGAGCAGAAGATTCCATAGAAATCATTGACTCAACTATCAAGGATAATGTAAAGCAGAAAAAGCTACTGGTCCAAAACATACAGGAAATCCAGGACACAATGAGAAGATCAAACCTAAGGATAATAGGTATAGAAGAGAGTGAAGACTCCCAGCTCAAAGGACCAGTAAATATCTTCAACAAAATCATAGAAGAAAACTTCCCTAACCTAAAAATAGAGATACCCATAGGCATACAAGAAGCCTACAGAACTCCAAATAGATTGGACCAGAAAAGAAACACCTCCCGTCACATAATTGTCAAAACACCAAACGCACAAAATAAAGAAAGAATATTAAAAGCAGTAAGGGAAAAAGGTCAAGTAACATATAAAGGCAGACCTATCAGAATTACACCAGACTTTTCGCCAGAAACTATGAAAGCCAGAAGATCCTGGACAGATGTCATGCAGACTCTAAGAGAACACAAATGCCAGCCCAGGTTACTGTATCCTGCAAAACTCTCAATTAACATAGATGGAGAAACCAAGATATTCCATGACAAAACCAAATTTACACAATATCTTTCTACAAATCCAGCACTACAAAGGATAATAAATGGTAAAGCCCAACATACGGAGGCAAGCTATACCCTAGAAGAAAAAAGAAACTAATCGTCTTGGCAACAAAACAAAGAGAAGAAAAGCACACAAACATAACCTCACATCCAAATATGAATATAACAGGAAGCAATAATCACTATTCCTTAATATTTCTCAACATCAATGGCCTCAACTCCCCAACAAAAAGACATATATTAACAAACTGGATACGCAACGAGGACCCTACATTCTGCTGTCTACAGGAAACACACCTCAGAGTCAAAGACAGACACTACCTCAGAGTGAAAGGCTGGAAAACAACTTTCCAAGGAAATGGTCAGAAGAAGCAAGCTGGAGTAGCCATTCTAATATCAAATAAAATCAATTTTCAACGAAAATTCATCAAAAAAGATAAGGAAGTACACTTCATATTCATCAAAGGAAAAATCAACCAAGATGAACTCTCAATCCCAAATATCTATGCCCCAAATACAAGGGCACCTACATACATCAAAGAAACCTTACTAAAGCTCAAAACACACATTGCACCGCACACAATAATAGTAGGAGACTTCAACACCCCACTCTCATCAATGGACAGATCATGGAAATAGAAATTAAACAGAGACGTAGACAGTCTAAGAGAAGTCATGAGCCAAATGGACTTAACAGATATTTATAGAACATTCTACCCTAAAGCAAAAGGATATACCTTCTTCTCAGCTCCTCATGGTACTTTCTCCAAAATTGACCATATAATTGGTCAAAAAACGGGCCTCAACAGGTACAGAAAGATAGAAATAATCCCATGCGTGCTATCGGACCACCACGGCCTAAAACTGGTCTTCAATAACAATAAGGGAAGAATGCCCATACATACGTGGAAATTGAACAATGCTCTACTCAATGATATCCTGGTCAAGGAAGAAATAAAGAAAGAAATTAAAGACTTTTTAGAAATTAATGAAAATGAAGGTAAAACATACCCAAACTTGTGGGACACGATGAAAGCTGTGCTAAGAGGAAAACTCATAGGGCTGAGTGCCTGCAGAAAGAAACAGGAAAGAGCATATGTCAGCAGCTTGACAGCACACCTAAAAGCTCTAGAACAAAAAGAAGCAAATACACCCAGGAGGAGTAGAAGGCAGGAAATAATCAAACTCAGAGCTGAAATCAACCAAGTAGAAACAAAAAGGACGATAGAAAGAATCAACAGAACCGAAAGTTGGTTCTTTGAGAAAATAAACAAGATAGATAAACCCTTAGCCAGACTAACGAGAGGACACAGAAAGTGTATCCAAATTAACAAAATCAGAAATAAAAAGGGAGACATAACTACAGATTCAGAAGAAATTCAAAAAATCATCAGATCTTACTATAACAGCCTATATTCAACAAAACTTGAAAATCTGCAGGATATGGACAATTTCCTAGACAGATACCAGGTACTGTAGTTAAATCAGGAACAGATAAACCAGTTAAACAAACCCATAACTCCTAAGGAAATAGAAGCAGTCATTAAAGGTCTCCCAACCAAAAAGAGCCCAGGTCCAGATGGGATTAGTGCAGAATTCTATCAGACCTTCATAGAAGACGTCATACCAATATTATACAAACTAATCCACAAAATTGAAACAGATGGAGCACTACCGAATTCCTTCTATGAAGCCACAATTACTCTTATACCTAAACCACACAAAGACCCAACAAAGAAAGAGAACTTCAAACCAATTTCCCTTATAAATATCGATGCAAAAATACTCAATAAAATTCTGGCAAACAGAATCCAAGAGCACATCAAAACGATCATCCACCATGATCAAGTAGGCTTCATCCCAGGCATGCAGGGATGGTTTAATATATGGAAAACCATCAACGTGATCCATTATGTAAACAAAATCAAAGAACAAAACCACATGATCATTTCATTAGATGCTGAGAAAGCGTTTGACAAAATTCAACACCCCTTCATGATAAAAGTCCTGGAAAGAATAGGAATTCAAGGCCCATACCTAAACATAGTAAAAGCCATACACAGCAAACAAGTTGCTAACATTAAACTAAATGGAGAGAAACTTGAAGCAATCCCACTAAAATCAGGGACTAGACAAGGCTGCCCACTCTCTCCCTACTTATTCAATATAGTCCTTGAAGTTCTAGCCAGAGCAATCAGACAACAAAAGGAGGTCAAGGGGATACAGATCGGAAAAGAAGAAGTCAAAATATCACTATTTGCAGATGATATGATAGTATATTTAAGTGATCCCAAAAGTTCTACCAGACAACTACTAAAGCTGATAAACAACTTCAGCAAAGTGGCTGGGTATAAAATTCATGCAAATAAATCAGTAGCCTTCCTCTACACAAAAGAGAAACAAGCCGAGAAAGAAATTAGGGAAACGACACCCTTTATAATAGACCCAAATAATATAAAGTACCTCGGTGTGACTTTAACCAAGCAAGTAAAAGATTTGTACAATAAGAACTTCAAGACTCTGAAGAAAGAAATTGAAGAAGTCCTCAGAAGATGGAAAGATCTCACCTGCTCATGGATTGGCAGGATTAATATAGTAAAAATTGCCATTTTACCAAAAGCGATCTACAGATTCAATGCAATCCCCATCAAAATACCAATCCAATTCTTCAAAGAGTTAGAGAGAACAATTTGCAAATTCATCTGGGATAACAAAAAACCCAGGATAGCTGAAACTATCCTCAACAATAAAAGGACTTCAGGGGGAATCACTATCCCTGAACTCAAGCAGTATTACAGAGCAATAGTGATAATAACTGCATGGTATTGGTACAGAGAAAGACAGATAGACCAATGGAACAGAATTGAAGACCCAGAAATGAACCCACACACCTATGGGCACTTGATTTTTGACAAAGGAGCCAAAACCATCAAATGGAAAAAAGACAGCATTTTCAGCAAATGGTGCTGGTTCAACTGGAGGTCAACATGTAGAAGAATGCAGATCAATCCATGCTTATCACCCTGTTCAAAGCTTAAGTCCAAGTGGATCAAGGACCTCCACATCAAACAAGATACACTCAAAGTAATAGAAGAAAAACTAGGGAAGCATCTCGAACACATGGGCACTGGAAAAGCTTTCCTGAACAAAACACCAATGGCTTATGCTCTAAGATCAAGAATCGACAAATGGGATCTCATAAAACTGCAAAACTTCTGTAAGGCAAAGGACACTGTGGTTAGGACAAAATGGCAACCAACAGATTGGGAAAAGATCTTTACCAATCCTACAACAGATAGAGGCCTTATATCCAAAATATACAAAGAACTCAAGAAGTTAGACCGCAGGGAGACAAATAACCCTATTAAAAAATGCTGTTCAGAGCTAAACAAAGAATTCACAGCTGAGGAATGCCGAATGGCTGAGAAACACCTAAAGAAATGTTCAACATCTTTAGTCATAAGGGAAATGCAAATCAAAACAACCCTGAGATTTCACCTCACACCAGTGAGAATGGCTAAGATCAAAAACTCAGGTGACAGCAGATGCTGGCGAGGATGCAGAGAAAGAGGAACACTCCTCCATTGTTGGTGGGGTTGCAGACTGGTACAACCATTCTGGAAATCAGTCTGGAGGTTCCTCAGAAAATTGGACATTGAACTGCCTGAGGATCCAGCTATACCTCTCTTGGGCATATACCCAAAAGATGCCCCAACATATAAATAAGTCACGTGCTCCACTATGTTCATCGCAGCCTTATTTATAATAGCCAGAAGCTGGAAAGAACCCAGATGCCCTTCAACAGAGGAATGGATACAGAAAATGTGGTACATCTACACAATGGAATATTACTCAGCTATCAAAAACAATGACTTTATGAAATTCATAGGCAAATGGTCGGAACTGTGTGAGGTAACCCAATCACAGGAAAACACACATGGTATGCACTCATTGATACGTGGCTATTAGCCCAAATGCTTGAATTACCCTAGATGCCTAGAACAAATGAAACTCAAGACGGATGATCAAAATGTGAATGCTTCTCTCCTTCTTTAAAAGGGGAACAAGAATACCCTTGGCAGGGAATAGAGAGGCAAAGATTAAAACAGACACAGAAGGAACACCCATTTAGAGCCTGCCCCACATGTGGCCCATGCATATACAGCCGTCCAATTAGACAAGATGGATGAAGCAAAGAAGTGCAGGCCGACAGGAGCCGGATGTAGATCTCTCCCGAGAGACACAGCCAGAATACAGCAAATACAGAGGCGTATGCCAGCACCAAACCACTGAATTGAGAATAGGACCCCCGTTGAAGGAATCAGAGAAAGAACTGGACGAGCTTGAAGGGGCTCGAGACCCCATATGTACAACAATGCCAAGCAACCAGAGTTTCCAGGGACTAAGCCACTACCTAAAGACTATACATGGACTGACCCTGGACTCTGACCCCATAGGTAGCAATGAATACCCTAGTAAGAGCACCAGTGGAAGGGGAAGCTCTGGGTCCTGCTAAGACTGAACCCCCAGTGAACTAGTTTGTTGGGGGGAGGGCGACAAGGGGGGAGGATGGGGAGGGGAACACCCATAAAGTAGGAGAGGGGGGAGGGGGATGTTTGCCCGGAAACCGGGAAAGGGAATAACACTCGAAATGTATATAAGAAATACTCAAGTTAATAAAAAAAAA
The DNA here is from genome assembly GCF_021556685.1 of Rattus norvegicus. Lineage (NCBI taxonomy): Eukaryota > Metazoa > Chordata > Mammalia > Rodentia > Muridae > Rattus > Rattus norvegicus. The sequence goes on along the minus strand of NC_141539.1, from coordinate 87,472,591 downwards.
AAAAAAAGAAATTTTTAAGTTCTCCATTAGATTATTCAAAGTGAATGTTTTTCATTCAACAACATGAAATCATTTTAGAGATACAAGGGGCAGTTAGTGGCTTATATTGCACATCATTAAGTTCATTATGTTAACAAATATATTAAATCTTTATGATATATTAATAAGTGTAAATTTTAGTTTTATATCTTGACTTTCAATCTTAGATATCTTGCTATTTTCATTTTTTTCTTTTTTCTTTTTTTTTATTAACTTGAGTATTTCTTGTATACATTTCGAGTGTTATTCCCTTTCCCGGTTTCCGGGCAAACATCCCCTTCCCCCCTCCCCTTCTTTATGGGTGCTCCCCTCCCCATCCTCCCCCCATTGCCGCCCTCCCCCCAACAATCTAGTTCACTTGGGGTTCAGTCTTAGCAGTTAGAGTTCCTGGAAGATGGTGTAAACATGTATTTGTATGTGTTAAATGATTAAAGTAATGAATATTTGGATTAGTGAATATATTTAACGTTCATATATTTTTACCCAACTTTTGGTTTCTGTATATCAATGGTTTAGATGTATCGTGGTTCATTTTACAAAATAATGTGTACTGATAAAAATTAGTCATTTTGATCACTACCTGTTTGTAATTATTGTGACCAAGTAATCCTTCTCCCAAAATATTATATAAGGATACATGAACCTTTTAAGAGTAATGTAGAATTTATTTTTTTCTTTAAAATACTGTGGCAAAAGACAAAGAGCACAGATACTAACTTAACTTGCTTTTGTATATGGAACAGCTAGTGCATCAACTTTGGTGTTAAATATTTCCTGGGAAAAATCCATAAACTCCAACCTTGTTTCAAAGAAGTGAAAATGATCTTGGAAGTGTATCCCAGTGGAGGAAGTCAAATGGAAGAAGTGTAGAATCTTTTTGTATACAATAGAATAATCCCCAGAATTAGTCCAACAGTTAAGAACAAGGGAAGAGACCTGAATATTTTAACCTATTTGCCAGCATTTCCAGCTGTTTTTTAAAATTAGTTTTATAATTGATTAATGAGGATTAATTTACAAATTACAATACAAATGATCTATATTTCTTTTTATTTATTCTATCATACAGTTCATACTGGCTGCAGTTCCCGTCCCTCAAATCCTGCCAGCCCCCCTCTCCCAGATCCACAGTTCCTCTGTTCCCCTTCCCTCTTCTAATTATTTATTTCTTTGAAAGAAAAATATTCATTTTACCAAACATCACCACCTATATCTCGTAATTTACAATTATGAAGTATAAGCTTATTGGTTTAATGTAATCTAATTCATTTTCATGTAAGCCTGGTATCCTCAATACTTGGGAGATCTGGAAACTTGACCTACTTTATGAATGTAAATATTTGATCGTAAAGCTTATTGGTTTGATGATGTAAAAGTAATGAGGACATTAAATGTGTTTTATTCCTTTATTTTTATTCAGCTTCTCTAATCACATTTCCATTTCTCTGTAACTTGTGATATTGTGGTCACTGTATCTACTTTTGGTGATTTCTTTACATTCCAAAATAATAAAAAAAATCTCCATGGGTTTAATATGTAGATACCACAGCCTTTTGATATATTAAATCTGATTAAATTTAAAATAAACATTAACCACTTGTTATGTCACAGCAGTAGAAAAATTACTCAATTTAATTTTCTATAGGTATTAAAATCCAATACTATTATAGAGAAGGCTGACTTACCTTATCAAAATCACAGACTCTTTAGAGATAAGGGAAATATTCTTCTACAACATGACTGACACAGGAAAAGATCAAGATTATTGTTCAAAGTGCAGGAAAGAGATAGGGAAAGAGCAGGCATTTTGAGAAAGAAGTGCTAAGAGAAAGAAAATTTGAACTCAATAAAATAAAGAGAAAAAATAAAGATTAACAATATAAGTGCAGCAAGAACTGCTTTGTAACATTTTTAAATGCCAACAGTGTGAAATAAAACCAGTACTTTAATAAAACAACACAAATCATAATAAAGGACCAACAAGAAATAGAATCTCAAGGAGATACTTATACTGTTGGGGAGACTACTACCCAAAACCAGAACAGATTAGGATGGGGACATAGGGAAAAAGAAAGGACATATTGATATAGTATTTGATTGGAAGGCAGAGAGCAAAAAAATTCAGAATGTGCACACTGTTCTCCTTATTGCATGTGAAATGAATATACAAGATCATCACAAAATCTAGGATTTAATTAGAATTCTAATACTTTTATGTATAGCATACCTACCTAAAATATAAGCTTGCAGTGTATATATAGGGCATTTGTTATCTGCTAACACCAAGAGACTGTCTAAAAGTTGTATTTCATGTAATATCTTGTAAGAATATTATCAATCCACATCTGGATTCTTCTTTCAGTTTGCACTGTTGCACTCCAGTCTGGAAAAGATGAAGTTGAACCATAACAGGTGGGTCAACAGAATCTTGATTCATGCAAATAATTGTAAGTGTGTGTGTGTGTGTGTGTGTGTGTGTGTGTGTGTGTGTGTGTGTGTGTTAAGGATGTAAGACTTTTCTGAGATGGTTTTCTGATCTGAATTGCAGTGGAAAAGTGAAACAGCCCTTCTAGATAATATTTAATTTTCCAGGTGCTTAAACTTGTAATTTGGCCATGAGGCTACATGACTACCAAAATAATGCTGGCTGAGTGGAGAAGAGGGAGCTCATAGGGCTGCGTGACCTGGGACATGGGAGCCCAGAACAGAGAGGGAGTGATCCTTACTCCCGCCAGTCTCAATCTCATCTTCTCAATCTCATTCTTGCTCCAGGCACATTCCCGTTTATCATGCTTGCCCACAAAATGTAGTAATTTATTTCTATTTTAAAACTTTGCCACTAGAAAATATTCATTGTACATTATTAATATTCTTTTAAGACTCTTATATGCAGATACATGCTTTATTACATCCTCATTTTTGAGTTACATTTTAGAGAAGCCATACTTTTGTCTAGTATTATGACTTAGAAAACACCTAAAATAATAGAGGTACCATTTTTTTTATCTAATACAAACCTTATCATACCATGTGGGGTTTAGTTCTGAAATTCAAAACTATATTACCAAATTCGAACGAGCAAATTGGAATCTTCCTGTTAAATCTCTAGAAACAAATAGCAAAGTCTGCACACACACACACACACACACACACACACACACACACACATATATATATATATATATATATATATATATATATGGAGAGAGAGAGAGAGAGAGAGAGAGAGAGAGAGAGAATGAAAGTCATTATAGAAGAAGGATTCATGAATTCAAAAGGAAAGAGTGGCAATGAAGGAGTTTTTTAGGGGAGGTAGTTAGAAATAGTGAATATTTACTCAGGCATGAAATTCTCATAAAAAATTTAATAGCATCAATTGTTGCTGGTTTTCTATAATAATTTATGAGAAAGTAATAAGATTTAGAATTAAATAAAAATTATAAAACAAAAAATATTATCCTACTTATCACTATGTCTCAAGTGGATAGAAGTTTAATTATCAACCTTAAATTATATGCCAAAATTCTTCTGTCTGACCTTGGTTAACAGCTGCTTATATGTACTGTTTACCAGTAATAGTCAATGTCCCAGCAGATAATACTCAAGATGAAACTGACTCTTAGAATTCATTTCAACTCATACTACTGTCATCTAATAGTAACAGAAGAACCTCAAAAAACTTTCAGGATAAATATATGAATTACAAAAAGCATATTGATATTTGGCTAAGGTTGTCACTGGCATATATGATTCAATCAAATGATGAAAAATATTTATGAGCTATGTAATTTATGGTTGATTCTGAGAACAAAACAGAACTGTATTACATTGAAGGAACTACTTGTCTCTATGTATTTAGTATATATGCAAAGCTGAAATATTAATAATGTTCTACCTCTCAAAATTCTCAATAATACCAGCTTCTTCCAGATGCCTCGACAAAGACCATGTGTATGGTCACTATCACTAAGTCTAACATCAGTTTTCACTTGCTGTTATTTGGCAATGGAACATCACCCAACTGTATTATTTTGGCACCTACATCTATCCTATTTATATGTGGTGAAACTCTGAGGACTTGTGCTATAGTGGGCAGCTTAGCTTTTTGGCAGAAGTTGCCAGAAATCTAAAACTCCTTCTTCTTCTTTTCATTTCTGGTCAGAGTGTAAAAGTTCTACTCACCACATGCATCTGAAGATCAATTCACCTAACCTTGGACTGAACCCTCTGAATCTGAGTTAAAAGAAATTATTTTTGATATTGCTGATGATACTCTGTTCTGCTTACAGACAGGAGCCTAGCATAACTGTCTTCTGAGAGGCTCCATCTGACAGCTGACCAAAACAGATCCAGAGCCAACATTAGATGGAACTAGGGCTGTTTTGTGGAAGAGTGGGAGGGGGAAGTGTAGGGGGACAAGAAGAGGATAGGGACTCCACAGGATGACAACCAGGTTCAACTAACCAGGGGCCTTGGGAGATCCCAGAGACTGAGCTGCCAACCAAAGAGCTAGCATGGAGTGAACCTATCCCCTCATCCCTGCACATATGTAGATGTGCAGGTTGTTCTTCATGTACAACACACCCCCCACAACTGGAGCAGGGTCTATCTCTGAAATCGTTACCTCCATGTAGATCAAGTTCTCCTAACAGGGAAACCTTGATTGACCTCAGTAGGAGTGTCTGTACCTGTTCCAGCAGTGACTGATGTGCCCTGTGTATAGTAGGTGATACCCAGGGGGAGCTTCCCATTCACAGAGAAGAAAGGGAAGAGCTGAGAGGGGAGGACTGGGCCTAGGAGGACTGATGTTGGGTTATAAATTGATTAAATAATTTGACTTAAAACTCAAATATCCCGATTTAAAAATGGGGTACAGAGATCAACAGAGATTTCACAACAAACGAATCTCAAATTCCTAAGAAGCACTTACAGAAATGCTCAAAGTTCTTAGTCATCGAAGAAATGCAAATCAAAATGACTCGGAGATTCTATCTCATACCAGTCAGATTGGCTAAGATCAAAAACTCAAGTTACTTCACATGCTGACTAGGATATGGAAAAAGAGGAACACTCTTCCACTGCTGGAGGGATTCCAAACTGGTACAACCACTTTGGAAATCAATCTGGCAGTTCCTCAAAATAGTGGAAATATTTCTACCTGAAGACCCAGCTATACCACTCTTGGACATATAAACAAAAGAGGTCTCATCATACCATTAAAAAGGACACATGCTGCCCCACGTTCATAGCAGTCTTATTTGTAATAGTCAGAAGATGGAAACACCTCAGATGTCCATCAACCAAAGAATGGATACAGAAAATGTTGTTCATTTAAACAATGGAATATTACTTAGCTATTAAAACCAAGAGCATCATGAAGTTTGCAAATATTCTGAATGTTCAGACCCAAAAGGATATACATTATATGTAGTACTCAGTTATTAGTGGATATTAGCCAAAAAGGATAGTATACCTAGGATACAACGGATAGACCATACTAGGTGTAAAAAGCAGAAATGTCCTCTTAGAAGGGGGAAGGAAATAATCACAGGAGGAATAGGGAAGGAAGGACCCAGGTGAGAAAGGGAAGGGGAAGGGGAAGAGAAAAAGAGGGGAACAGGATCAGATATTGAGGAGGGAACAGGAGAGAAGCCCAGAGTGACAAGAGAATGAATGTGAATAACCTACATACAGGAGTGGGAGGTAGGGAAACTCTATAGAAAAGAGACACACGAGGTGAGACATCTTCAGAACTCATTGGGGGTAACCTTAGCCAAAATGCCCAACATTGGGGAAAGGGAACTCAAAGAGTACACCTCCAGTAGATACGCAGCCCTCAAGTAGAGGTACAGGATTACTAACCTACAATTGTTCCTATCTAAAAGAACTCTAGGGACAAAAATGGAAAGGAGACTAAAAGAAAGGAGGTCCAATGACTGGCCCAACTTAGGATCCATCTTTTGAGTGGGGGAGGGCACCAAGCCCTGACACAACTATGCTATGTGTGGTTATAGATTGGAGCCTGGCATGGCTGTCCTCTACGCAGATACTTATACCCAACCATTGGACTGAAGTCAGCAATTCCTATGATTGAATTAGGGAAAGGATTGAAGAAACTGAAAGGGAGAAGCTACTCTTCTCAGAGGAAGACCAGCAGTCCCAACTAACCCAGACACCAGGGAGTTCTCAGAGACTGAGCCACCAATGAGGAGCATACCTGGCACATATGTGGTAGAGGTCTAACAGGTCTGGCCTCAGTGGGAGAAAACGTGCTGAATCCTAGAGAGACTTGAGGTCCCAGAGAAGGAGGAGATCTAATGGGGAATATCCTCTAGGAGGCAAGAGGGAAGAGGGATAGGATGAGAAACTATGAGAAGTGGTACTGGGGGAGGGATGTGGAGTCAACAATTGAAATGTAAATAAATAAAACAATTTTTAATGTAAAAAATAAAAATCAGTTTTTCTTTCTGGATAGAACATAATTATTAAAATATTTGTCAGCATATAGATATTTTAACTATTCAATTTTTTATGTACCATCCAATCAAAGATACTTCTTCTTGGAAACATTCCTGAGTACCGGCCAAGACCTTTAAAATTGCTTGTTATGCCCGGAAACCGGGAAAGGGAATAACACTCGAAATGTATATAAGAAATACTCAAGTTAATAAAAAAAAAAAAGAAAAAAAATTGCTTGTTATGTTTCTGTCAACCTCAATATGCTATCTGAAGTTTCTAGTTATCAAGTTACATTTATCTCTATATTTTGTTTGTTTATGCATTTTGTCTTTATTATTTGAGACAGGTTAGTATTATATTGTGGGCATGCTTCCTTCCATATATTTGTGTAAATCTAGGACACTAAAAGAACTTTGTACATGATAACATCTCTGTGTAAAACAATTGAATATAAATCCTTCTTTTAAATAATAAATGGAAGTAATTTCTATTGTTTCTAAATAGGTCACAGTTCTGCCAGAACATAAGTCAGGTTGATTATTGCTACTTTATCTGTTTTGCCAACATTAGTGGGGTTGTTTTTAGAGAATTTCATAGGAAAAATGCAAGCTTATAATCATAGCTAAAATTATGACAGTATTTGTATTTCATTGGTTTATTTTAAAAAAGTATTAAGTCTTGGGAGTTTCATAAGTTTCCATGTTTTTAAGTAAGACATTAATAATGAAAATAGTTTTCATTATTTAACAGCTATTCAAGCACAAAGATTTATAAGCCTAAAGTCAATACAGAAAACATAAATAAAGAGTATTTTATCAAACTTATATAACCATTACTTTCTACCAGTCACTGTGCAAATTGTTTTATATATATCAATTCAATTAGTCTATTTCATATGTTAGGAAAATTAATAGATCTCTTTCAATTATGATAATTAAGGCATATGTTACTTTGTTCAATTTGATGGTTATGAACAAAGTATAGGTCTGAGGGTATAATGGAATTTTCTTAGGCAAAATTTATTGAAAAAAATGTGAAATGCATGTACTGAATTCTTTTCCCAACTTTTTGAATAAGCAAGTTTGTGTATATATAGTTATGATATTATGATTAATATAAAACAAGATAAACAAGCAAAAAAATACAATTTGATATCAAAAGGCATGTAGGTTTTATTTAATATTCACTCCCTTATTCACATACACTTATTTGATAAAGGTAAATTAGTCAAAGAAAAATGATAGATTGAAATATTTTTATTTCAATCATGAGGCCTGATTGAATTTATATTGAATATATATATTGAATATTTATATTGAATATATATATGTAAAACTTATTTATATTGAATACAAAATATGACTTTACCACCTAAAGGGTATAATGAATATGGAAATCATTCTTTTTTTAAAGAGAGAAGTGAATATACATAAATAAGAAGGTAACACCAGACAATTAGTGAGTCCTGAGATAATTCAATGGATAAAGTACTTGCACCTAGACCACAGAGATGTTGAATCCATGTGAAAAAGTCTAGAATAAAATCCTAACTTGCATAGAAAGAAGAAGGTGGATCCCTCATTCCAGCTCTCAGTAGTCTACCTGACTGGTAAGTCCTAATCCAATGAGGCTGTGTCTCAAACAAACAAAAGAGAACCAGAAGCCCAACACATGTGATTGTTCTCGGATTTTCACACACACACACACACACACACACACACACACACACACACACACACACGGGAAGGTGAGGGAGGGAGAGAGAAGGCTAGAGAGAGAGAGAACATACCCTGTTAAAATTCAGAATTCAAGAAAATAATGTATAGGAAACTTGAAAACCTACATTATTGCCATACAATGCTATCTGTTCCTGCGACTTAATGATACAAATACATTGCATTTTTATAAATATACCTATTTTTATATAGATATTTGCATATATTCCAGAATCACATAATGTGTAAAATTATTAAAATATGTGTATAATTATGTGCTAGCCTTATTTGGACATTTCTTTGTAACTTCTGAACATGGACTTAATGATAATATTCTTTCCACATAATGTGATTTAAATATATAACATTATCTTCTTTGTAGAATATTCATGTTTAATTTTTATAAACAAATTAGTAGATGACAAATCTATACTAAAACTATCTTTCCAAAATTTCTTGAATTTTCCTTCATTGTAGCACCCCAAACATTGACAGTATTATTGAAAATATCATTTCTTTCTCTTAGAATCTTTGTCAGCCCTTCAAAAGATTTCTAGTCACTAATATTAGATATTTTTCTAACCCATAAAAGTTATTATTCCTTGTTAATATAGTGTAAATTCAAAATTTTCAATATTCCTGAACTTGTTGCCTCCATCTTCATTTTGATTCTTTTTTTTAAAGTTTTATTTATTTTTTTGTAGAGAGCGGCGCGGCAAAACAAAGATGGCGCCGACATCCAGCCTTGTCTGGCTCCCTCTAGTGGTGAACTGCGGTACTGCACATGTGTGGTTTATGCACCAGGTGTCAGTTGACCGTTAATATGCTAATGAGGTGATTCATTCTCCGCCAATCCCTGGAGGACAAGCAGTGGGGTGATCCATGCCCCACCAATCCCTGAGAGATAATTAGCATACTGTAGTGTATATGAGTCGAGTGACTTTGCTGCTCGGGGTCCCTGTTCAAGAGAGCTGTAACACAGTAAAGGCTTGTTCGCAGAAGAATCCTGTTGCCGCGCGTTGTTCTTGCTGGCGGGATATTGGGCGCGCGACATCTTTTATATATAAGTACACTGCAGTTGTCTTCAGATACACCAGAAGAGGACATCTGATCTCATTACAGATGGTTGTTGAGCCACCATGTGGTTGCTGGGATTTGAACTCAAGACCCCTGAAAGAGCAGTCAGTACTCTTAACCGCTGAACCAGCCCTTATTTCAATTCTTGAAAGACTTACCTCACCGCATGCTCAGCAATGATCTTATTACAACTATATAGATCTAAATTGTGTTCCATAAAATTTCTATGTAGAACTAGAGTGTTGTGCTTTCCCTGTACTATGCCTGCCTGCCACTAGCCGTGCAGTTCTGATATTTTCCCACAGATCTTACTTGGTAAAAGCCGAGAATTAATTTCCAAAAGCTTTCTGTGTCATACATAGTGTGCCATGGCTTACTTAAATCCCATCCCCACATCATATAAACCTATGCAAATTAAGAAATACTAATAATAAAACTAAGAGTGTTATTATGATGCTAAGTCATGATAAAATAATGTGATTTATGAGGGAAAGAGTAGTGTTCATTAGAATGTGAAGCCTTTCAGTTTGAACCAGTGCCTGGACCAGACCTGGGGCGCTGGCTGCACACCCACTCCCGCAACACCCAGAGCGTGCTTGACTCCCAGGTGCTCTAACACACCCAGGATCACTGGAGCTCTGATATATTCAAGATCCCAGTTGAGGCCACAACATCTTTCCCAACTCCAGGCATAACTGGGAACCCCACAGGAACCAAGTAACAGGAACCATGCCCAGCCGGAGGCACGGATTCCTTCCAGCTTGCACCTGTGTCCAGAACAGACACATGGTTCTGGCTCCCCATCGACTGCTGCAACACCCAAAGAAACTTAAACTTTCAGGAGCTCTGATACACCCAGCATTTCAGGGTCACAGGATCCCAGAATCACAGGATCACAGAGACAGCTGGATTCAAAGGAGTTAAAACAACACAATGAGGATCAATCTGGGACAGGCTCCAATCAGAGACAGCAAGAGAGGGGCAGACTCCAATCAGAGACTGCAAGGGAAGTTAACACTAGAGATAACCAGATGACTATATTGACAGGAGCTAGGTATAGGTGTCTGCTGAGAGGCTCTGCCAAAGCTGGACCAATACAGATGTGAATGTATACTCAAGCCATCAGACTAAGAAAGGGAACCACAGTGGAGAAGTTAGGGAAGGACTGTAGGAACTGAAGGGGCTTTCAACCCCATAGGAAGAACAACAATATCAACCAACCAAATCCCCAAAATTCCCAGGGACTAAACCACCATCCAAAGAGTACAAAGAAGGGGGGCATGGCTCCAGCTGGATATGTTGCAGAGGATTGTCTTACCTGGCATCACTGGGAGTTGAGCCTCTTGGTCCTGTGCAAGCTTAATGACCCAGGTTAGGGGAATGCTAAGACACTGAGGCAGGAGCTGATTGGCAGGTGGGGGAGCACCCTAATAGAGGCAGTGGGAGGGGGAGGGGACAGGGGCCTGTGGAGGGGAAACTGCAAAGGGGGGTGACTTTTGAAATATAAATTAATAAAATAACCAATGAAAATGAAAAAAATAAGTGAAATATAAAAAAACGAATTGATAATTATTAAGTCTCTTTTGCGGCATGTTTACCAGCAAAAAATATCCTGAATAGTGCAAACTTCTCTGAAAGATCTGTAAATTTTTAGGGTTATAAGTAACTTTTTTTAAAAGCTAAAGGGTTTAGGAAACTGAGAGCTCTACTGGTTTGAAGTCTTTATCATGTGCTTTTGTCATTCCCTGTGTAGCATGGGAAGTAGCATGAGACGTAAAAGTTTAGGGTTCTAATGACCAATAGTATTGTTATAATTTGTAGTTCAACAGCTTTTCTTCTTCTATTTCTTTAATGATACATTTAATTTCTTTGGTTTTTTAATACTAGCATAATTACATTGTTTCTCCTATGCTAGCCTCTCTCTAAACTCTTCCACATGTGGTTCCTCATTCTCTTTAAATTCATGGCTTCTTCTTTCATCTATATTTCTTATGTATCTATGTACGTACATATGTATTTATAAATAAAGAAATATAACATGCTCAGACTCTGTATTGTTACTTGTATATATGTTTTCAGGACTTACCCATTTGGTATTGGACAATCAATTGGTGTGCTTTTCCCTGCCAAAGACTATTATTCTGCTTCCAGCATTCTTTAGTTACTTTGCAGAGTTGTGGCCTCATGGTCTTTATGCCACGCACTTAAGTATCTATTGTTGGTCAAACTTGTTTACCTCATGTTTAGTCAGTCAGATTGGTGAGACTATGTGTGTAACTACTGTCATTGTTAGTAGGCACATAGTGCCACAGTAAATTGGCTCTTGAATTCTTCCAGCCACCTTTGTTATACTGTTCCTTGCAGTTCCCTCAAGCAGTTGTTTTTATGCTGTAATTGTCATTTGTTAAAAAGGCAGGTTTCATTGATGAAGAGTGAGAAACTGATAACCAAAAAGTTTGTTTTCCTTTTCTTTTTCTTTTTAAGCACTAAAGTTCATGCTGAGACATCCCGTAAACTATCTGAGTATCAACCCATGGCAACTTCACCTGTGACGGTCACAGTAGTTTGTTCCGTACCATAGATTCTCACTACCTTTGTAATAATACTTTCAAGAAAAATGCTGTGCACTCCTAAAGGAAATGATCATTCACAAAGAATGCAGGCAATTTATATTTTTTCTTTTTTCCTTTTAGAAAATTCTTCTCTCATATATTACAACCAAGCTTCAGATTGTTTTTCCTCCATGTATCGTTGTCTCTACTGCCCCTATTTCCTTCCCCTTTCCCACATATCCTCTTCTCATTAGAGAGAAGTCCTCCTGAAGATAACTGAACATTGCAAAACATATTCTCATGTCAAGGTTGGTCAAGGCAAACCAGAAGCAAGCAAAAGAGTCAGAGACAGACACCACCTCACCACTTCCCTTTGTTAGGATCCCCCAAAAGAATGCCATGCTACATACTCAGACCATATTCGCAGAGGGCCAAGCTCAGACACATAGTCTCCCCAGTTATTGCTTCTGTTTCTGTGAGCCACATTAGTGTTGCTAAGCTGATTCTTCTGGCCATGTTTTTGTGGTATCCTCGACTTCTCTGGCTCCTATAGCCCTTCCTGCATTCTTCAGGATTCCCCAAGCTGTGCCTAATGTTTGGCTGTGGGTCTCTGCATCTACTCCTGTTTTCTGTTGGATAAAGCCTCTTTGATAATCATGCTAGGCTCCAGTCTATATATAGCATGATACTATTAGGAATCATTTCATTGACTTCTTATTGTTGTTCATGCATGTTTAATTCCTATCTTAGGTATCTGGACTATCCATTCTCTGGGACCAAACAGGAAGTATTGCACTAGAAACCCCTCTTGTGGCATTGGCCTCAAGTTAGACTAATTATTGGTTGGCCACTACTACAAGTTCTGTGCCACCTTTATCCCAGCACATCTTGCAGGCAGGACAAATTGTAGGTCAAAGGTTTTGAGGTTGAAATCATGTCCTATTCCCATCACTGGAAGCCTTGGTTGGTTACTGAAGATGGGCAGTTAAAGCTCTGTTGCTGCCATTACTGGGATTCTTCCCTAGAGTAACCTTTGTGTATCCCAGGGTTTTGCATTGCCCTATGTTTCCACATTATCCTCACAGTGTTTCCCCAATTCCACTTGTCCTTCCCAGTGCTCTCTCCCTTCTTCCTTCTTCTCCTACCTGAACTTTACTGTTCCCATCCCCGCACATGCCAGGTCTACCTGCTATTTATCTTTAATGATGAGGAAAACATGACAAATGGCCTGCTTCCAAATGTGTACATTATATAGAAATAAGAAGAAAAAATGGTAGAAATATAAATTCATTGATGTAATATAAAAGAAAAGAAAAAACATAGACCAAATCCAAAGTTGAATTCATTTTGTACATTCTTTGCCAAAATATTGGGTGCTGGTGAGAAGGAGTTGTTTGTATAGAAGTATGTCAGGTTACAATTGAGATTGCCTCAGTGAAGTAAGTAAAAACAATCATGAAGCACAAATGAACATCATTCCATCCTCTAGAACGTTGAGTCACTAAAGTTGCATGCTAATGGAGAATTTTCTCTCATCCAAAATAAATCAAATGGAAGTTGGGTAGAACTGCTGACCCTTGAAGAATGACTCTCTCCTTTTATCTCACATATTTTAAATAATGTGAGTAAAGTACCTCCCTGGAATTCAGTCTACAGGAAACAGCACCACAGTGCATCATAATTTATACAAATATTTAAAGGGTACCCACCATTAAATGAATGTGTAGAAAATGAAGATAAGATGATCTCTGAATAATGCATGGATATGAAATGACTCTACTAGTAATTAAACATAGAAATACAGAATGTTCAGCTTATTTCAACTGAAATATTTCTCATAATTTAATTCTGTTATTGCAAACTGTAAATGTTCATGCTTATTAGAAGTTAATAGTGTCTATTATTTCTATAAGCACAGCCATATAGTTAATGAGTTAGGAAACACTAAACTGAGTGTAGAGCATGCATAATAAACTGGCTTTGCATGTGCCTTTCTTAAACCACACTTTATACCAGGCTTTCATAAGCTTCAGAGTCTTGGTGTCTTCCTAACTTTTAAATGATAGACTATGATTTTATTTCCCACTTTAGTTTTTATTAGATATGATAACTTTATACAAGCTCTTATATTAATACATCTTTTCAACCAGGCTGTAATCCAAATCCTTAGAAAGTATTTAAAATTCTGAATAATCCAGAACCTTACATTCACTGACATTGTCTTGTGCATGCGTACCTATGCTAATTTTTAATTTATAACTAAGAACAGCAAGATATCAGAGCTAAGTAAGTAGGAAAGAGGATAATTACAACAATATGTGACAATGAATAATCTGAGTTTTATTGTAATTGAAGATTTTAATATATTTGGAACCCAGTTTATGAAAATTTAAATATAAGGAAAATATTCTAATATGCCATATATATTAATATATAGTGGGTCTGTGTGTGTGTGTGTGTGTGTGTGTGTGTGTATGTGAGAGAGAGAGGGAGAGGGAAAGGAAGGGAGAGAGAGAGAGAGACAGAGAGAGAGAGAGAGAATCCACTAAAACAAAAATCAAAATCACAATATATAAGCAAAAGATCAATTTATATTATAAAAAAAATCTTCCAAGAAAAAGAAAAAAATCTCCTAAAATAATATTGAGTTTGATTTGAATTGCTCTTTTGTTTTGAGGACAGCTTTTACCTGTGGTTTGTAGACCCTATGAGACTCCACTGAAATAAAATAATTTTTCCTTTATAAGTGGTTGAATTGTCAATTTGGTTATTGCTCTTGGTTTAGGAATGAGGCTTGTGTTTACTTCCCCTTCCAGTTTTGCATCCCCCGTCTGTCTTAGACCTGAGTAATCTCTGTGCACATTGTCACAATCTCTGTGATTTTACATTTGTATCAGTTCTCTTGTGTAGGTCTGGAAGGCCTCATTCCCTCGGTGCCCTCCCTCCCTACTGGCTTTCGTAATTGCTCCTCCTCCTCATCTGCAGAGTTCCCTGGTGCCTGATGGAAGAGGTTTTATGAAGACATCTCATTTAGGACTGTGTGTCCCGATGTTGCATTGCCAGGTTGTGATTCTTTATCTGTTCTCATCTATTGCAGGTGGAATCTTTTCTGACGATCTTTTCTTTCTTTAAATTAGTTTTCTCTCATATAATTCATGCTGACCCCAGCCTCCTCTCCCTCCACTCCTCTATTTCTCCATTACCCAGCCTCTACTGCAGATCTGTTTTTCCTCCCGTTACCTTCAGGGAGCAACAGCACTACTTGGGATATCGACTGTACATAGTATAAGATGTAGTAAGACGAGGCACGAACCTTCATAGACTGAACAAGGCAACCCAGTAAACGCAAAAGAAACCCCTATGGAGGGAAAAGAGTCAGAGACACATTCACTCTACCCTAGGTCACTGAGTGAGTCATCTAACAGTTCTCAGCCATCGAGATAGTGTTGGATATGTGCTCACTCCTGGGGCTTTGGTCTCAAGTTAGAACAGTCATTGGTTGGACACGCCCACTAACTCTAAGCCAAAATTGCTCCTGTTTCTTTTGGCGATTATTAGTATTAATTGGGGGTTTCTACACTGTCTTGGATCATTTAGTTCCCAGATAAAAGACACACAACCTTTATATTTATAAAAATCCATTAAAGTACTAGAGCTGGGCAGATATCTGCCCTTTAAGCTATTTTGTCTACTTCCCTATCATATAATTTGTCATGTTCTGCCTAGAGTGTTCTTACTCCAAATCGCCAGCCTTCATGACCATGCTTTCATGATTCACCTACCCCATGGTCTACTCTTCTATCCAATTTCTTTGCTCTTGCCTTCTCCTGGTTTTGTCTCAGAACCCAAGCCTGGGAAAAGAAAATCTACCTACCTCTTTTCTGCCCAGCTATAGGCTGTAGGCATCTTTATTAAACCAATATTTGTAAATTAAGAAGCAAGGTTAGATACCATTACTTGGTATAAATGAAGATTTTCTCATCCCTGGGAACAACTGGACCATGGAGGTAGTATTTAAAATCGCAACACATAGCAACAGACCAAACTTCAATACCTGCTCATTTTGCAGGCAGGAAGGTTTATGGATTGTAGGTTTTGTGATTGGGTTGGTGTCCCAGTTCCACTACTGGGAACCTTATAAGGTTACTGAGCAGGGCTATATCAAGTTCCAAATCCTCAATTATTAGGAGTCTTCACTAGGGTAGCTCTCATAGGTCCAAGAAAGTTTCCACTGAAGTGGCTTTCCATATTGACCCCTAATATTCAACTATTCCATTAGTCTCTTCCCAGACATTATCTCTGTTTCCTTCCCTCCTGTACCTGATCAATCCTGTTCTCATTACCACCCAAGTCCCCCTGTCTAGCCTCAAAATATATTTACCTTTTCCAAGGAGATTCTAGAGATATCTTACCTGATTCCCACTTGTAAATTACCCTCTATGGGTCTATAAATAGTACTGTGCTAATATCAACTTATAAGTGAGTACATACCATGTTTGTCTTTACAGGTCTGAGTTATCTCATTTATAATATTTTTTTTCTAGTTTCATGCCTTTGTCTGCAAACTTCATAGTATTTTTCCTAAATGCTCAATAATATTCCATTTTGTAAATGTGTCACATTTTATTCATCCATGCCTTGGTTGGGTATATACAGCCTATTTCCAGTTTTTGACTATTATGAATAAAGTTGCTATGAACATAGTTGGGCAAGCTTTTTTTTTTTTGTTGTTGTTGTTGTTGTTGTTGTAGGAAGGTGTGTCTTTTGGGTATATACCTGAGTGGGCCCTAAGATAGATCAATTCTCACATTTTTGAGAACCCAAAATGTTGATTTCCACAGTGGCTGTGTAAGTTTTCATTTTCACCAGCAATGGAAGAATGTTCTCTTTGCACCACATTCTTGCCAGCATGAGCAGTAACTAATAACAATTCTGACAGGGGAAAGATAGAATCTCAAAGGTGTTGATTTGCATCTTTAATGGCTAAGGATGATGAACATATCTTTAAAGGTTTGACAGAGATTTGAGATGTCTAAGATGTCTACTAAGAATTTTATTTTTAGATATGTGCCCCATTTTTATTCAGATTAAGTTTTGATGTCCAGTTTTTTATATTTTAAAATAGATATTTTAAATATTAGCCTTCTAGAATATATGGAGGTGGTGAATACATTTTCTAATTCTGTGGGCTTCTGTTTTGTCCTAATGATGGTGACTTTTGCCTTATGGAAACTTTTAAATTTCATAAGGTCCTATTTATTAATTTCCAATATTAGTGCCTGAGCAATTGGCATCCTGTTTAGGAAGATGTCTTCTGCACAGATAAGTTCAAGGCTATTTCCTACATTTTTTTTTCAAGTTCAGTGTATCCGGAATATGTTGAGGCCTTTAATCTGCTTAGACTTGAGTTTTATGAAGGTGTTAAGTTTGGATATATTTGTACATTTTTACATGAAAACATGCAGTTAGGTTAACAATATTTGTTGATGCTTTCCTTCATTTTTTGTGAATTTGGATTTTATTCCAATATTCCATGTGTCTGCTTTTATCCCAATATCATGCAGATTTCATTACTACAACTTTGTGGTAAATCTTGACATAAAAGATGGTGGTGACTCCGGAAGTTGTTCTGTATTGTTTAGCTATCTTGGGTATTTTGGTTTTCCTCTTGAAATTGAGTAATGTAATTTCGAGGTCTTTTATGATTCTTTTGGAGTTTTGATGGAGTTTGTGTTGTTTATGTATATTGCTTCTGGTAGGATGGCCATTTTCTTATTTTAATTCTACAAATCTATGAAGGTGGCAAATCTTTCCATTGTCTGATATCTTCTATTTCTTTCTTCAATGACCTGAAATTATTGTCATATAAGTCTCTCATTTGATTGGATACTTTGGGATGTTTTTATCAATTGTGGCTATTGTGA
Source organism: Rattus norvegicus (assembly GCF_021556685.1). Taxonomy (NCBI): domain Eukaryota; kingdom Metazoa; phylum Chordata; class Mammalia; order Rodentia; family Muridae; genus Rattus; species Rattus norvegicus. The sequence continues at coordinate 87,454,825 of NC_141539.1, read as the reverse complement.
AGGATTTTTTCCCCTGACTTTGTTCTCAATCTGTTATTTGTACACAGAACAGTTACTGATGTATTTGAGGTAATCATATATACAGACACATTGCTGAAGAAACCTGTCAGCTGCAGCTATTTTAGGGGATGCTTATGCATGTTATCATATCATCTACCAAAACTTACACTTTGACTTCTTCCTTTTCAGTTTGTAGTCACATGATCTTCTTCAGTTGTCTTATTGCTCTAACTAGAACTTCAAATGCTGAATTGAGTAAATATATAGAGAGTGGGCAGTCTTCCTAATTTTGATGGAATTTCTTTGTGTATCTCTCCATTTAACCTGAAGAGGTTTAATTATTGAGCATTTAGGAAAAAAATTTCCTATAAGCTTGTAAATTGCCTTTATTATCTCTACGAATATGCCATGTGTTCATGATCTCTGCAAGGTTTTTATCATGAAGGGATATCACATTTTGTCAAAGGCTCTTTCTGTATCTATCGAGATGATCATGTGTGTTTTTATTCTTTCATTTTTTTATATAATAGATTACATTTACTTATTTCTGTATGCTCACCCATCTCTGCATGTCTGAAATAAAGCTACTTGTTCATGGTGGATGATTTTTTATGGATTCCTAGAATTGGATTGCAAGAATCTTGTTAAGTATTCTCAAATCTATGTTCATAAGAGAATTGGTCCATAATCTTCTCTTTTTGTTGAATATATGTATGGTTTGGAAATCAAGGTAATTGAGGACCCATAAAATAAAATTAATAATGTGTCTTATATTTTGTGTAATAATTTGAGAAGTACTGACGTTAGCACTTCTTTGAAACACTGGTAGAATTCAAGCTAAATCATCCAGACCTGGACTTTTATTGGTTGGAGACTTTTTTTTTTTAAGTATAATATCATCTCTCTCTCTCTCTCTCTCCCTTTTTATTTTCTCCGTCTTTATAAAATTGGGTATTTCTTATTTACATTTCAAATATTATTCCCTTTCCCGGTTTCCAGGCCAACATCCCCCTAACCCCTCCCCCTCCCCTTCTATGTGGGTGTTCCCCTCCCCATTCTCCCCCCATTACCGACCCTCCCCCAAGAATCCCGTTCACTGGGGGTCCAGCCTTGGCAGGTTCAAGGGCTTCCCCTTCCACTGGTGCTCCTACTAGGCTATTCATTGCTACCTATGCAGTTGGAAGCCTGGGTCAGTCCATGTATAGTCTTTGGGTAGTGGCTTAGTCCCTGGAAGCTCTGGTTGGTTGGCATGGTTGTTCATATGGGATCTCAAGCCCCTTCAGCTCCTTCAGTCCTTTCTCTGATTCCTTCAACGGGGGGGGGGGGGTGTTCTGTTCTCTGTTCAGTGGTTTGTTGCTGGCATTCCCCTACTTATTTGCCATATTCTGACTGTGTCTCTCAGGAGAGATAAACATCCGGTTCCTGTCAGCCTGAACCTCTTTGCTTCATCCATCTTGTCTAGTTTGGTGGCTGTATATTTATGGGCCGCATGTGGGGCAGCCTCTGAATGGGCGTTCCTTCAGTCTCTGTTCTAAACTTTGCCTCCCTATCCCCTCCTAACGGTATTCTAGTTCCCCTTTTAAAGAAGGTTGGGAGACTTTTAATGACTGTTTCTATTACCTCGAGTTGAAGATCTAATTAAGTTGTTTTCTGATCTTGGTTTAAGTTTTGCAAGTGGTATCTATCAAGAAAATTACCCATTTCTTTTAATTTTTCCAATTTTGTGGAGAACAGACTTGTAAACTATGGACTAATGATTTTTTAGATTTCCTTATTGTCTATTATGTCCCACTTTCATTCTTTTGATTTTGTTAATTCTGATATTTTTTCTCTGCGTTTTTGTTAGTTTGCATAAGGGTTTGTCTAACTTTTTGATTTTCACAAAGAACCAAGTCTTGGTTTCCTTGATTCTTTGTCTTGTTTTGTTGTGATTCACAGAGAGAGGGCGAAACAGAAGGAGATGGAAAGAAAGAATAGAGAATGCTAAGGAAGACTGACAAGGACACAGGACTTGGAACAGCTTAAGCACAAGCTCTCTCTCTCTCTCTCTCTCTCTCTCTCTCTCTCTCTCTCTCTCGTGTGTGTGTGTGTGTGTGTGTGTGTGTGTGTGTGTGTATGTGTGTGTTGTATGTGTGTGTAAATAATTTACATCCACTATTTAGGGTGATAATTCACCAGTCACGTGGTATAGAATATCTAACCACCCCATTGCTGTGCATGGAACATTTTCTTTCAAGTTGCTGGTTGTTGGAGTTCTAGATATTCTCAAAGAAATAAAGATTATTTCCATTGCCCCAGATCACTTCTAAGACTCTATTGTTGAAGACACCATAAACTCCACACATAGAAACTGAAGGAATAAAGGTGGAGCTGGGAAATGAACTGTGTGACAAGGTATCACGTGTGGTTCAATATTGACACTTTTGTCTTATGAGTAACCCGAAATCTCTAAATAGACTTAGGGTCTGTTAAATTGGAGGGAATGTAAGCTTGGTACTATAAACCTAATGAACTGAATTTTTTTTTTTTGGTTCTTTTTTTCGGAGCTGGGGATCGAACCCAGGGCCTTGCGCTTCCTAGGTAAGCGCTCTACCACTGAGCTAAATCCCCAGCCCAATGAACTGAATTTTTAAAGAGAATATGGATACACACATTTCTTGACCATTATATAAATCAATTAAATAGTGGAATAATTTTTGTTTTGTTTTTCAAAACTTGTTTTGAAGTCTCAAAACAGCATAATGGCTCAAAGTCATGTAATTTAATGCTAGCATTTTTGTGCTAATTATATTATTTAGAATCATTATTGAATTATGGATTGTACAAAATCTATTTTTAAAATATGTTATTTAATTAGTTTTCAATGTAACAAAAGAATTAAAATTATAACATAATTAACATAATTTTAACATAAAATAAATTGTTTCAAACAGAGTGTGGTCACCATATATGGAATGCAAAAAATAGGATAAATTCTAGATGTCAGAAAGTATGACTGCAAACTAAAAGGAAGTAGAGAAGTTCAGGCAGTTGGTTGGTCAGTTTGTGGATAGGTATTGTGATAGAGCAGATCCAGCTTAGCTGGCCTTGGAAATGCAAGACTGTGCTCAGTCTTGGACAGCTCACATTCTCACACAGACTTGGTATTTGTACAAATTTATACAGAAATCATAATTCTAACAAGAATTGGGAATGTGACCAAAGCTTTTGGGACTGTACTTTTGACCCAGTAGCTTGAAACAAGTTAGAGTCATCACAGAACAGGAAGCCTCAAGTGAGAACGTGCCTCCATACGATTAGATGCAGGAAAGCCTATTGAGACATTTTCGTCACTGGTGAGTGATGTAGGAATGAGTGCTCAGCCTCTTCTGGGTAAGGCCACCCCTGGGTTGGTGATTCTCAGTTCTATAAGAAAGCACACCAAATAATAATTCTCTCTAGCCTCTGCATTAGATTCTGTCTCCGGGTTTGTGTCCTGTTGGAATTAAGGTCCTCACTCTTTTCAAAGATGAACAATGATAAGAAGGTACAAACCAAATAAACCTTTTCCTCCCAAACTTGCTTTTTTGTCATAGAGCAATGGAAAGGTGTGTGTGTGTGTGTGTGTGTGTGTGTGTGTGGTGTCTGTATATGTATATGGTACATGGGATATGTGTATATATTAATATATATACACATATTTTATTAGGTAGTTAGGTAGGTATTTAGTAGATTCAAACCTATGCAACCAGTGTGATAGTGTTTTCCTCCATAGCCATAGTCTTTCTATCAAAACCTACATTAGTAACCCCTTTTGGGCTTGTTTGTCAGGGAGATTCAAGAGACTATGAAAACAATACAAGCTATTGAGGTTGTACTTGATCGCCTCCCAGAACTTGAAGTATGTGTCTATTGCAGCCGATGAAGGGCTTCAAAAAAATTCAGCTCAAAGTGACATGGAAACATTCCCTTTAAGGATTACCTCTCACTGAACTGGTTTGTGGTATAAAATCTTCCAAGGAAGGAAAACAATAAATAGCCTATCCAGCTGTTGTAACTCCAAAGTACAATGACCACCAAGTCAATGTATCCTCAAAAATGCATCAGTACAAAGTAGATCTTGATTATAATCAACAGTTTTCTAATTGGATTTAAGATTGACTCAATAAGAGACAATTCATGCCTGATATTCTAAAGCTTACTGATTCCCCAAGACTGCCAATGGCATATATCTTAGAGGAGAATCTACAACTGCCACTTTTCTAAACTAGTATAGTTCTTAATCGCATTGTAAATATTTATCATTATATTACAAATAAAAAAATCTATCATCCTTCCTCAAAAATACTTGTTTTTTTAATAAGTCAAAAGAATTAAGGAAAACAGCAACTGTCTAAAATATAGAGAACTGTATTTTTTTAATGAACATTGTGTGTGTGTGTGTGTGTGTGTGTGTGTGTGTGTGTGTGTGTGTGCGCGCGCACGCACGCACATGACTGAGGAATTATTCTTCATCAGGTTTCTGCTGACTAGTGGAGTATTGTCTAAATCTGGTTCTGAACACTTGGTGAGAATGCATAGTTGTACAGTGCAGTGAACTGTAAATTAAGAAATGAAATGCCTATAAACACTAATACATTAATGAGAAATAACTTTGAAAAGAAATATAAAGGGTATAGTTATTTTTTGTCCAAGTAAGTACTCATAATGACTTAAAGTTCAGGTTTCAATAGTCTATAAAGAAACAAACTTATCTTGGTAATATTATACAAAAGGTGGAACCAAAGTGATATGAATTGCATATCTAGAAGAGAAAGGAAGGTGAGATGATGTGGAAACCAGCTTAGTGACACATAAGAATGTAAATAAGATACGATCTACCAGAAAATTGCATTTATAATGAGAAAACAAACTTGATAAGATCCTTAATATGTTTGCCATGGCAGGGTCAGAATAGTGGAAGAAAATTAAGACACTAAGTAATGAAAGCGTAGATGAATGAGCAGGACAAAAGGTCTACGTTTCTTGCATTAAAGCAAGAAGTAAGTGACAGTCTTTAATTAACTTTCCCTGTGCTCCAAAGTTAATGAGGTAATAAAGAATAATTAAATATGAGTAAACAAACAGTAGTAACTATTATATGTGATAAAATAAATACCAAAACCAGAATATTTTGAGAACTTAAAAACTTAAAGCAGGTAAAATAATTTTATCTCTCTGAAATACATGAAAAGGTAACATACTTATAAGTTAAAATTATTTTCTCATTCTATTAATTCTTTGAAAATTTCATAAAATTAACTTTAATACTATTTCTGGCCCCACTCCTTTCTAATCCATCCCCACTTTGTTATGAAGTAGTTTGTGCATTATTTTGTGTTTGTACAATCTATCAGATACAATTTGTATTGTTTGTTCACACTTTGATAAGTGTACTTCACCGAAAGTAGTCAACCTATCAGAAGCCAAACCCTTAAAAAATAAAAACCAAACTGACTCTTCCTCTCCTAGACCTATCGCCTAACAATAGGTTCATATATAGGAGTGGGGCTTCATGCCCCTTCCCTATTTCTGTTAGAATTTTGACCTGTGGGTCTCTGAGGAGATCTCATGTGGAACGTCAACTATTTCTTTGATTAAGATCAAGAACCTGTTACTAGACAACACATATAATGACTTAGAGAAGAACCTGCTCCTGTTATTCTCCTAGTAAACATAGCATTAAAGCAACTCCCATGACTTAATTTTATATCCAATGATTAAGACATCCTTCAACTTTCATCACAAAGACTTCTGCTTTACAGTGCATAGCAATTAACATAGAAACTAAAAACTTGGCAAGTTGTAGATGAAAAATCCCACGCAGAGAGACCCTTACTCAAGTCTTGGGAAATCGCGGACCCCAGGCACAGAGAGACCATTTTGGATGTAATAAGCAAAGGCAAGGTTTATTACGGAGACCTATTACAGAGATCTCCGGGCCGACACATATCCCACGCAGGAGACAGAGGTGTCGGCCCCGAAACTCAAAAGTCAGAGGGTTATATAGAGAAGGCTAGGGGGTTTTGGCGTGGTTACATACAATTGGCTCATTCAAACATAGCAGTGAGAACAAAGCAGAAAGAGTACGTGTTAGAAGTCAGGGGCTTATCAGGGTCTAGAGGATGGCTCTGAGTGAGCTGGGGGGAGATGTCTTTCTGCCAGACGTCCCATGAATCAGTCCCATTAACTCAGGCTGGTTCCTGCATTCCTTTTCTTTATCTTTATGGCCTGCTATTCCTGGCGGCAGGGCTTAGCCCTGAGTTTGTGGCTTTTGGGGCTTACTCTTTTAATTTTATATTTCTAAACCTAGAATTCGTATAATTCTCCTTTCATTCCCGTCTTCTCCTACTAAATAATTCTAATCTTAGAATTTTGATATCAAGTCTCGTATTTGGTCTCACCAGTTGTCCTAACTGACTGGTACTGTTGTCTCACAACCATCAACCACACAGCACCCACTCGATTTTTAACAAAAGCAATTAACCTGTTTGTCACGCAGGAGCCAAAAACTAAAACCAAGAAAATTATTAATAATGGCCCAGCTGTAGCAGAGAGTAGGGTAGTCATCCAGGGAGATCTACTAAACTAGCTCTCGAACCATCTCTGATGTGTTTTTCTGTCTGTCTTTTGTCTAACCTTTTTCTAAGTTTATTTATGGAGTCTTTAATTACTCCTGAATGGTCTGTATAGAAGCAACATTTTTCTTTCAGTATAGCACACAGACTCCTTCTTTAAGGAATATCAGGTCTAATCTTCTTTTTATTTTGAAGGACTACCTCTGAGAGGAAGGTTAGGTATTCTTGGAGGTCAGCTAAAAAGTCCTTCCCTCTTTTTATATCTGAGTCAATGGCAGTTCTGAATCTCTATCTTTTAGAACTTTTAAACTTATATAGATTGTGATCCCTGAGGCACAGTCCCAAGAAGTGTTAGGAGTACTAACATATGTAATGTTACATCATTTGTAATAGAAATCAAGCCTATCCCCACACCTATCTCGACGGAACCCAGGACAAACATGACTGAATTTCCCTCTAGGTCCCAGCTCTCAGCCCTAACAGCTAGTACACGGCTGGTGAGGGCTGAGAATTGACGGCTGTCTGAGTGGTCAGCAGCACCAGGTATGGGCCTTTCCAGCGAGGCTCGAGTGTCTGGGCTCAGTGTAGCTGCTTCCGACCTGGAACTGATAGGATGTCTCAGGGGTCTCCAGGGCATAGGCTGTTGTCAGCTGTGAGCAGATTTCTTTCTGTATCACCTGTAGGTCTTTTAGCCTGGCACACAAATCATTATTACTATGGCACTATGACATGTTGGTTCAGTAACATCATCTAATACAGTCAGGGGAGCTGAGGCCCCATATAAGATCTCAAAGGGGGTAAGGCTGAATCTGGAAGGGGTATTTCTTGCTCTGAAGAGAGCAAGAGGAAAGGAGTGTCACCCAGTCTGTGCCAGTCTCCATGGTCAATTTGTTCAGGGTCTCTTTTAGAGTTCTATTTATTTACTCTACCTGTCCTGAACTTTGAGGTCTGTAAATATAATGTAATTTCTAATCGACCTCTAAATACTTGGCCACACCCTGGCTTACCTTGGCAACGAAAGTAGGGCCGTTGTCTGACCAGATTACCTTGGGCATTCCAGATCTGGGGAAGATTTCTTCCAGTATCTTCTTGATGATTGTAGAGGCCGTCTCTCATTTGGTGAGGAAAGCTTTTATCTATTCCTGGAAAGGTATCTATAAGCACTAGGAGATACTTGTGATCATATTTTCTTGATTTTATCTCAGTGAAGTTTATTTTGACTTTTGATTAAACTCTCTAGGTCTCTTTGTCTTGTTTGTTTGTTAAGCATTCACTTACTGACATATCTTATACTTTTTACTGTCTCTCTTGGCTAAAATCTTAAAGTCTATTATATATATTTTAACTATCTGGACAAACTTCTTATCTCTTAAATGAGTCTATTTTTTTTATTTGGCAAAGTGAGTCTTTTGTTTGTTCTCTGGGGGTGGGGGTACAGCTTTCTCCCCAAGTGTGTCATTGTCTTTTTATCTTTTAAACAACTTGGGCCTTTTCTTCTGTTGTACATTCTAAGTGAGGCCATCTCTTAGTCTAATCTCAGTTCTCAGTGGCTGTCTCCTATAGGCCTGTAACCAGGATAGGCTCCTATATAGCCATTTTTCGAGCCACTTTATCTGCTTTGTTACTGCCCCATGCCACTGAATCTCTTCCCTCCTGATATCCTGAGCAATGAATAGTACTCACAGTTGTTGGCTTCATCAGGGCATCTAAGAGATGGCAAAGACATCTGTGGCGCTGATGTGCTGGGGGGTAGAGGTTCAGCCATCCCAGATGACATTGTTTTGTCCACCATGGCAGCACCCACTTATCTCTGACCTTCAGTCATGAAGAGAACTGTTCCCGTCTGTGGACAAGGTCCTCGGCTTTCAGCAGGGGTCAATCAGCCAGTCACAGAGGTCTTTCCTCCACCCATGTGCTTCTGTCAGTGTTTGACACTCGTGCTGTGGTGGCTCCAGGTCCGGATTGGGCAGCAAGGTGACCAGATTGTCCCCAACCGGTGGAGAATCTAGTCCATGGTAGCTGACCAGTGGTCCCATCTTTTGGGACACTCTATCAGCCACTCTATCACAGCTTAAGTCCTGGATTGGGTGATAATTGTTAGTGCCCGGCTGGCAGGAGTGATGTGTTCTAAGCAGAACAGCACTAAGCCATTTATCTCCCAGCATCAGGTACTGGTGCACTGAGGTCTTAAGCTCCACATACCCAGTCTATAGATATGTATATACATGGCCTCACCCAGCCATTTCAGCCCATGCAAGCCAATTTGGAGAGCAATTTTCTCATGAGCAAGGGATAGGGGCAGTCAGGGATGACCATGAATTAGTGGGTGGGTTACCCGGCCCACGCCAAGGTCCACTGTTCTTCGGGCAGTCCATAAGTATTGTTCGTTGTCAGTAGCCCCTTGCACTCGAGGTCTTTGGATATTGGCCCACTTGGGGGGGGGGCATAGGAGCACAGGGCATTGGGTCACTGTATCCACACTTCCCTTACATAGCCAGCACTCTAGGACCAAGAAGCTCTCTAGTGGCCCCTCTTGTTCTTTCTTGGGCAGTCCCTGACCCAGTGTCCTTTTTCTTTGCATTAGGCACACTGATCTTTAGCCAGGAATTCTCTTCTGTTGTCAGGTACTATCTTCCTAGGTTCCCTAACTACTGTGGCCAGTATATGTTCCTTTCTCGTCTTTTATCTCTCTTTAGCTCTCTAACTTCTTTTTCTTTTTGTCTCTTTTCTTCCCTAGCTTCCTGTTCTTTTTACCTCTTTCTCTGTAACTTGTACTAACTCTCAGCAACTTAACTTAACCCTTTAAATTTCTGTAACATTCTCTTTATATCTTTTCCTTATCTTAGCCAGATTGGTGGGGCATTTTTTAGCCCCTCAGAGACCCACCCTTGGAGTCTGGTGGCAGACCTGGAGCACTCCCTACCTTTAGGCGTCTGAAGAGAGCAGGCAGAAGTGAGGGCTTTCCATCCATCTCTGGAACACTTTTTCTGGCCTCTAGTAGGATTCTGTCTTTCCTCGGTGGTAAAGAAGATCTGTAACAGTTACTAACAAGCATCTCAAATGGGATGGTGATAAAACAAGGGAATCTTGAGAATAGAGGTCCACTGAAGAGGGCAAATAGCATTTAGTCACACAGCTAAGCCAGGAGGCTTTCTTGGGACAAAAAGACCTTGTGTCTGTGAAACAGAAAAGTGAGCAGAGGGGCAGTCTATCTGTTACCGGTTGTCTCTCTGGACTTAGATTTTCCCTTAAGGAGTACCTCCCTTTAGTGTCAGCTCAGTGGCTTTATCTCTCAAGAGACCCATCCTCTAAATGGCACTAGGCTTCCAGTAACAACTAATAACAAAAGGATGGAGAGACGTTAGAACCTGGGTGTTAGATACTAAGCAGCTGACAAAAGAATTGTAACCAGTTCACCTGGGGCTTTCAGGACCTCAGTAGCAGCCCTTTACCAAACTTTCTCAGTGGGCTAAAGGCCCATGGAAAAGAAAACATTAATCCTGACCTTCGCCACAGCCAAAGTCTGAATTTTAAATTTTGACTGGCAAAACAAAACAAAGTTCTTTACAGTTTGTTGTAGATTTTTTGAAACTATTTTAGGGGCTTCTCTGTCCCCCAACCTGGGACATTTCGACCACAGGGGCAGGAACTGGCTGCTGTGGGGATAGGATCAAAGGCATTCTCCATGCTAATAATGACCAGCGAGAAAAGTAATTTAATGCTGGAGACTGACTCCTCTCTTGGAATAGGGCCAGCAGATAAGGTAGGCTCCCTAAAGAACTTCTCCTAATGAGCACCCTCTTTCTGTGAGCAAGAGTTGAAGGTCTGGTCACTAAAAGCAGAAATTCCTTTCTTGTTCTTGTTTTCCTTAGAGTCCTCCCCCACCTCACTCTCAGCCTTTTTAGATCATTCTTTCTGTAGCATTTCTAACACAGCCTGTCCCTTTTTTATAGCCTGTTGACAGCATTTCTGATCTTTTAGGCAGCTACGCACTAAGTGCCATACCAGCTGAAACTCCGCCTTTAAGATTCTTTGCTCCCAAGCAAAATTTAAATCCTTTTCCAGCTTATCTCAGCTGTCCACCATGAGATTCCCAGAGATCGCGAACCAAGGTGTAGTAATTCACTAAGGAATCTCTCTATAGCGTTTCTTTTTACCTTAAGCCTTTTCCTTTTAAACAGCTCCTGAAGAGCCAGAAAAATTGGGTGAGACTTGAGAAGTCCCCATGCTCACTGCAGCAGCTCCGCAGCTAGTTTCACTCCCCCCTACTGTGTGCTGCGAGCACAAGCACAGATAAAACACTATGTTTTAAAAAATTAATGTTGGCTATCAACCAACACACCGCCACTAGAGTGGGGTCCATAAAATTAAGTTTCTTACTCACTATATTTGTTTCATATCGGAGGCCTAATCTGGGGAACTTTTTTATTCACAAGAGGTTTTGTCCTCAAGTTTTTTGTTAATGTCTGTTTACACAACTGTTAACAGCAGCTAGGCTGATCAAGGAGAGTAAAGGGAGGGGCATCTCTCCTTGGGGAGGAGGCTCAAGAGAGAAAGACAAAACTCCCTGGCAGAAAACAATTTCTCTCAAGCAAATTATTTTTAACTTTTAACTTAAGCACCAAGAGGACCAAGTAAAACTCTTTGACGAACAAAGCAAACAGTTTCATTATTTCAAACACAGTCGTCAGTCCAAGATTTCAAACACAGTCGTCAGTCCAAAATTCAAAAACGAAACAAAAGCCAAAAAGACACTCGACAATACCACAGAAAACAAACCAGACAAACAAGACCAAGACAAAGCATCCTATAACCAATTTTCACAGATGCCTGGTACCATCAGTACCTGGCCCAAACTGCAGCTTAACCTTAGCTGCTTCTGGGATACCAAACACAGAAACAGAATACAGACAACAGACACTAACACGAATTCCACTTCCACTCTCTAAGCACTGACCAGAGTGAGACTCTACGTCCACTCTCTAAGCACTGACCAGAGTGAGATTCCACTTCCACTCTCTAAGTACTGACCAGAGTGAGACTCCACGTCCACTCTCTAAGCACTGACCAGAGTGAGATTCCACTTCCACTCTCTAAGTACTGACCAGAGTGAGACTCCACGTCCACTCTCTAAGCACTGACCAAAGTGAGATTCCACTTCCACTCTCTAAGTACTGACCAGAGTGAGACTCCACGTCCACTCTCTAAGTACTGACCAGAGTGAGACTTCACCAGTACCGAGACACACATATATACACACACGGCGGAACCAAAACAGAGACAGACACAGACTGACAATTGCGGCGCCGCTCACACAGAAACACTCAGACAAACATCTAACTCACCTCCAAGGGGTCTTCGGAGTCTGGGGTGGTCACGCAGATCCCGGACGAGCCCCCATTATGAAAAATCCCACGCAGAGAGACCCTTACTCAAGTCTTGGGAAATCGCGGACCCCAGACACAGAGAGACCATTTTGGATGTAATAAGCAAAGGCGAGGTTTATTACGGAAACCTGAAAGACCCACCCCATGAGTCTTAACTCAGAGTTGCAACAGGCTTGAACAAGCCCAGGCACGCCCAGATACCTAGGGCCGAGTCACCGTTAAAACTAACAGACCATAAAAGGAAAGGAATACAGAACAGACTAGGAGTACCGGATCTGGCAGGAAGGGATAAGTCCCTAGCCCCCTCCCCCCCGACATTCAGGACGTCCCAGCCCGCACGTACTCTTACCATGTTACAACCTCATTCGAATATGATTCAAACCTGCCAATGTGTGTAGCTATACCTTATTACCTCATCTTGTGAAATAACCAATCATATGTGAACATGTCTATATGCTTCGTTTAAATCCACCAATCCCCGTAACTATGCATCTGCTTCTGTACGCCCGCTTCTGCTTCCCCAAACCCTATAAAAGCCCCATGCTGGAGCTGCTGGGCGCGCAAGTCCTCCGAAGAGACTGTGTGCCCGCAGGTACCTGTGTTTTCCAATAAACCCTCTTGATGATTGCATCCGAGTGGCCTCGGCTCGGTCATTGGGCGCTTGGGGGTCTCCTCCTGAGGGAAAGGTCCTCTCCGGAGGTCTTTTCATTTTGGGGACTCGCCCGGGACCTGGAGATCCTCCGCCCAGAGATCACCGACCACCCACCGGGAGGTAAGCCGGCCGGCATCTGTCGTGTCTTGCCCTGTCTTGTCTTGTCCTGTGCGCGTGTTCAGTTCCTCTCAGTTTTGGACTCAGATCTGGGTTTTGGTCGGAGGAGAAGGCCCAGGGCCTTCGGTGTCTCAGGGTTCAGGACCCTCAGCGCCTCCGTTTGGGCGGGTCAGAGAAGGAGCTGACGAGCTCGGACTTCTCCCCCCCGCAGCCTTGGAAGACGTTCCAAGGGTGTCTGGAGCCCGGTTCTTTGGGGCTCAGCCCGTATCAGAGGGATACGTGGTTTTGGTTGGAGGAGAGGGTCCAGGACCCTCGGCACCTCCATCTGACTCTTTGTTTTGGGTTTTACGTCGAAGCCGCGCGGTGCGTCTGTCTGTTATTTGTCTGATCGTTGGATTTGTCTGTCTAATTTGTGCCCTAATTTTCTTTGAAGCTACCATGGGACAATCGCTAACAACCCCCTTGAGTCTCACTCTAGACCATTGGAAGGACGTCCGAGACCGAGCACGTGATCAGTCGGTCGAGATCAAGAAAGGAAAATGGCAGACCCTCTGCACGTCCGAGTGGCCCACTTACGATGTAGGATGGCCGGTGAACGGCACTTTTAACAAGACCACTATTTTGCAGGTTAAGGACCTGATTTTCCGCCAGAAGCCGTACGGACACCCTGACCAGGTGGCCTACATTGTCACCTGGGAGAGCTTGGCATTTAGCCCTCCTCCTTGGGCAGAACCCTTTGTGGACCCGAATTGGCTTCCTGTTTCCCCTAAACCTGTTTCCCCGAGCCCACCTGACCCTTTGGTTGCTTCTTCCTCTCTCTATCCTGCTCTAACTAAGGAAGAGTCTCCCAAAGTCCCTCCCCCGAAACCTGTCCTCCCAGAGGACCCAAATTCCCCCCTTATAGATCTCCTGTTGGAAGAACCTCCTCCGTACCCTGTACCTACAGCCCCGCCAAGAGAAGAGGAAGTGGAGCCGCCTGCTAGACCTCGACTCGAGGCGGCCCCTTCCCCTGTGGCTGGAAGACTTCGGGGACGACGCGAGGTGGCGCCAGACTCCACCTCCCAGGCCTTTCCGCTTAGACAAGGGGCTGGCGGCCAGATGCAATACTGGCCGTTCTCAGCGGCCGACATATATAACTGGAAACAACACAACCCCCCCTTTTCTAAGGATCCGGTGGCTCTCACCAACCTGATAGAATCTGTCTTGCTTACCCATCAGCCCACTTGGGATGATATACAGCAACTTTTACAGGCCCTCCTGACCTCTGAGGAGAAGCAGAGAGTGCTCTTAGAGGCCAGGAAACATGTTTTGGGGGACAATGGACGCCCCACCTTGCTCCTGGAAGAGATCGATGACGCATTCCCACTTACGAGACCTGATTGGGATTTCACCACGGCTGAAGGTAGGAGACACCTACGCCTTTATCGCCAGTTGCTCCTAGCGGGTCTCCAAGGGGCGGCACGACGCTCCACCAATTTGGCTCAGGTGAAACAAGTGGTACAAGAGGCTGCGGAGACTCCCTCAGCCTTCCTAGAGAGACTTAAGGAAGCTTATCGCATGTATACCCCTTATGATCCAGATGATCCAGGACAAATGACAAATGTCTCCATGTCCTTCATCTGGCAGGCAGCACCATCAGGGCCAAGCTACAGAGACTAGAAAATTTACAAGGGTATACACTGCAGGATTTACTTAAGGAGGCAGAAAGAATTTATAACAAGAGAGAGACACAAGAAGAAAAGGAAGATAGAGTACGTAGAGAAAAGGATGAGAGAGACCGAAAAAGAAGCAGAGAGTTGAGTCGAATCTTGGCCGCCGTAGTTCAGGGTCAAGAAAAAAGGGGAGAGAGGGTGGGAGTTCGAAAGGGGCCAAAGCTAGATAAGGATCAATGTGCGTATTGCAAAGAAAGAGGACACTGGGCCAGAGATTGCCCTAAGAAACCCAGCGGGCTCCGAAGACCCCGCCCACAGACCTCCCTCTTGGCCCTAGATAAAGATTAGGGAGGTCAGGGCCAGGAGCCCCCCCCTGAGCCCAGGATAACTCTTGAAGTTGGGGGGCAGCCAGTCACCTTTCTGGTGGACACAGGAGCCCAGCACTCAGTCCTCACCCAGGCCCCTGGACAACTCAGCGACCGGACGGCCTGGTACAAGGAGCCACTGGCAGCAAGAGATACCGTTGGACTACAGATCGACGGGTTCAGCTGGCTACTGGTAAGGTGACCCATTCCTTCTTACATGTTCCGGACTGCCCATACCCTCTGCTGGGCCGTGACTTGCTTACCAAATTAAAAGCTCAGATCCATTTTGAAGAAGGAGGGACCCGAGTAACCGGGCCCCGCGGTATTCCTCTTCAGATTTTAACCCTTCAGTTAGAAGATGAATATAGATTATATGAACCAGAACAGGACAAGCCAAAATCTCCAGAAATAGACTCTTGGGTCACGAAATTCCCACTGGCCTGGGCGGAGACTGGCGGGATGGGGTTGGCGCTCCAACAGCCTCCCCTAATTATCCAGTTAAAGGCCACCGCGACTCCTGTCTCCATTAAACAGTACCCCATGTCATGGGAAGCTTATCAGGGCATAAAGCCACATATCAGGAGGCTCTTAGACCAAGGCATCCTAGTCCCTTGCCGGTCACCCTGGAATACGCCTCTGCTACCTGTTAAGAAGCCCGGCACTGGAGACTATAGGCCAGTACAAGATTTGAGAGAGGTCAACAAAAGAGTAGAAGATATTCATCCAACTGTCCCAAACCCTTATAACCTACTCAGCACCCTGCCTCCCACCCATACTTGGTATACGGTCTTAGATCTGAAGGATGCTTTCTTCTGCCTCCGGCTGAGCCCAGAAAGCCAGCCCTTATTTGCTTTTGAGTGGAAAGACTCTGAAATGGGGCTTTCGGGACAGTTGACTTGGACAAGGTTACCACAGGGTTTCAAAAACAGCCCAACGCTCTTTGATGAGGCCTTACACCGGGACTTGGCTGACTTTCGAGTCCAGCATCCCACTCTTATACTTCTTCAGTTTGTTGATGACCTTCTTCTAGGGGCCACTTCTGAGACAGCATGCCACCAGGGAACAGAATCCCTCTTGCAGACTTTGGGGCGATTGGGCTATCGAGCTTCTGCCAGAAAGGCTCAAATTTGCCAGACCCAGGTTACTTATTTAGGCTATCAACTAAGGGACGGACAGCGATGGCTGACTCCGGCTAGGAAACAGACCGTGGCCAACATCCCAGCCCCAAGAAATGGCCGACAGCTACGGGAATTCCTAAGAACGGTGGGATTCTGCCGCCTCTGGATTCCTGGGTTTGCCGAGATGGCAGCCCCCTTGTACCCTCTCACTAAACAGGGGGTGCTCTTCCAGTGGGGGGCAGAACAACAGGAGGCATTTGATAACATTAAACGGGCCTTGCTGTCCTCCCCTGCCTTGGGTCTCCCAGACATCACCAAGCCCTTTGAACTATTTGTGGATGAGAAGCAAGGGTATGCTAAGGGGGTCCTAACACAAAGACTGGGACCCTGGAAGCGCCCGGTAGCCTACCTGTCTAAGAAATTAGACCCTGTGGCCTCCGGTTGGCCACCATGCCTGAGAATGGTGGCAGCCATTGCCGTCCTAACTAAAGACGCTGGGAAGTTGACCTTGGGGCAGCCACTCACCATCCTGGCACCCCATGCAGTGGAGGCTTTGATAAAACAGCCCCCTGACCGCTGGCTCTCCAATTCCCGCATGACCCACTACCAAGCCTTGCTACTGGATGCGGAACGGGTCCAGTTTGGGCCCGTGGTCGCTCTCAACCCAGCCACTCTGCTTCCTTTGCCAGAGGAGGCAGAACAGCACGACTGTCTGCAGATCCTTGCAGAAGTACATGGAACCAGACCAGACCTATCGGACCGACCTCTCCAGGATGCTGACCATACGTGGTATACCGATGGTAGCAGCTACTTGGTGAACGGGGAACAGAAAGCTGGAGCCACGGTCACTACGGAGGACAAAGTGATCTGGGCAAGCGCCTTGCCTGTTGGTACCTCCGCACAGCGGGCTGAACTCATTGCCTTAACCCAGGCGCACAAAATGGCAGAAGGTAAGAGGCTGAATGTATATACAGACAGCCGCTACGCCTTTGCTACAGCACACATCCATGGAGAGATCTACCGGAGAAGAGGGCTGCTCACATCTGAGGGTAAGGACATTAAGAACAAGACTGAAATTCTGGCCCTCCTGGCAGCTCTGTTCCTACCAAAAAGACTGAGCATTATACATTGCCCAGGGCATCAGAAGGGACACAGCCCCGAGGCACGGGGAAATCGGCTAGCTGATGTCTCAGCGCGTGAGGCCGCCATGGGCACCCAAGTTCTGTCCTTAAAAGACCAAGATCAACCCACGTCTCCACAGCCGGAACAGACCGGTTGGCTCTACACCACGGAGGACACAAAGCTCCTACAGAAAATGGGGGCCGTTTGGTGCCCACAACTAAAACGGTGGGTCTACACAGGGAAAACAGTTATGCCTACAAAGATGACCTTTGAATTAATCTCCTACCTACATAAATTAACACACCTGGGACTCAAGAAGATGAAGACCCTCTTAAGACGAGAAGAGATTGACACCTACCTCCTGGGACGAGATCAGGCCTTGAGGGAGGTGACTGAAAGCTGCAGGGCCTGTGCTCAGGTAAACCCAGGAAAAGCTAAAATTGGACAAGGAGTCCGTCCCCGAGGACATCGGCCTGGTACCCACTGGGAAATTGACTTCACTGAAATCAAGCCTGGTATGTACGGACACAAATACCTCTTAGTGTTCATAGATACCTTCTCCGGATGGGTAGAGGCTTTCCCCACGAAACATGAAACGGCCAAGGTGGTGACCAAGAAGCTCCTCGAAGAAATCTTCCCCAGGTATGGAATTCCCCAAGTATTGGGGTCAGATAACGGGCCCGCTTTCGTCTCCCAGGTAAGTCAGTTGGTGGCCAAGTTATTGGGGATTGATTGGAAGTTACATTGTGCTTATAGACCCCAAAGTTCAGGACAGGTAGAGCGCATGAATAGAACAATTAAGGAGACTTTATCTAAATTAACGCTTGCAACTGGCTCAAAGGATTGGGTGTCCCTACTACCCCTAGTCCTATACCGGGCCTGGAATACACCAGGCTCCCATGGCCTGACTCCCTTTGAAATAGTATACGGGACCCCACCCCCATTTATCAATTTCTTTGATTTAAACATCGCTGAATTCGCTAATAGCCCTTCCTTGGCAGCACATCTTCAGGCCCTACAAATCGTGCAGAGAGACATCTGGAAACCTCTAGCCGCGGCCTACCAAGACAGGCTTGAACAACCGACGGTGCCGCACCCGTTCCAGATCGGAGACACCGTGTGGGTGCGCAGACATCAGACCAAGAATCTCGAGCCTCGGTGGAAAGGACCCTATACAGTTCTCCTGACTACCCCGACAGCCTTGAAGGTAGACGGAATTGCGGCTTGGATCCACGCATCTCATGCCAAGGCAGCCCGACCTGAGGAAACGGCAGATCACAACATCGCGCCCCAGACATGGAAGGCTCAACGCACTCAAAACCCCCTAAAGCTAAGATTTTCACGTTGTTGCTCTTAACTGTCTTATGGACTAGGGGTGGGGCGAGTCTGGGGGCTAGCCCCCACCAGGTATATAATATGTCCTGGATAATAACTAATTTAGAGACGGGCTGGTCTCAAGTCCTAGCTAATGGTAAGCATGCTGAAGGAACCTGGTGGCCCCCTTTGACTTTCGACCTTTGTCAACTGGCTAAGGACTCCTGGGAGCATACTGAGCGGACTCCCCACAACTCATACCCACCCTGCAGACACTCTGATTGGTATACTTGTCCCGGAGGTAAGAGGACACGGGAGTGCGGAGGTCCTGAGACCTTCTACTGCGCTAAGTGGGGGTGTGAGACTTACACTCGAGGATGGTGGGGGACCAAGAAGGGGGACTTAGTGGCCTTCTCCCCTGAGACTCCAGGCGAATCTCGAATTACAATAGAATTCACAGATCAAGGTAAAAACATAGATTGGAAGGTGGGGCGTAGGTGGGGGATACGGTTGTATACCCCTGGCCAAACTAACCCAGGACTCCTGTTCTCCCTCCAACTGGTGAGAGAACGGGTCACACAAGAGATTGGTCCAAACCCAGTCCTCATGGATCAAAAGCCCCCTTCCCGACCAGCACCGGCACTGCCCCCGGTCGGACCCCCACTATGGCTAAACACCACTCAGAACTCCGGGGATATCTTGACAACTCCCTCCCCGACTAGGGACCCTTCCACACCGGCCCCTCAGCTGCTAGGAACGGGAGACCGGCTAATCAACTTAGTGACCGGGGCATACTTGGCACTCAATTATTCAGAACCTGACAAGACCCAAGAATGCTGGCTGTGCCTGGTCTCTAGCCCGCCCTATTATGAGGGTGTGGCAGTCATGGGGAATTATACTAATCAGACTACGGCCCCGGCCAGCTGCACAACCCTCCCTAGCCATAGGCTGACGTTGCCGGAAGTCTCAGGACAGGGACTCTGTATAGGGACCATACCCCCCACTCACCAGGTCCTCTGCGCTATCACCGAGAGGATCCCCACTGGAAGCTACTACCTAGCAGCTCCTACAGACACCTATTGGGCCTGTAACACTGGATCGACACCTTGTATCTCCGCCGCAATCCTCCGCAGATCCTCAGACTACTGTGTACTGGTAGAAATTTGGCCTAAGGTCACCTACCATGGGCCCGAGTACATATACTCACATTTTGAGAGGCTGACTCGATTCAGGCGAGAACCCATCACCATGACCCTAGCTCTACTCTTGGGAGGAATCACCTTAGGAGGAATAGCTGCAGGTATAGGGACGGGGACCACCGCCCTCATCGAGACGGGTCACTTTCGTCAGCTACAAGCAGCCATGAATGCAGATCTAAAAGCTATCGAGGAATCCGTGAGTGCATTAGAAAAGTCCTTAACATCTTTGTCTGAAGTAGTCTTACAAAATAGGAGAGGGCTAGACATGCTGTTCCTTCGCGAAGGAGGGCTATGTGCTGCTCTAAAAGAAGAATGTTGTTTCTATGCAGACCATACAGGATTAGTGAGAGATAACATGGCTAAGCTCCGAGAACGTTTGGCCCAGAGACAGAAGCTGTTTGATTCCCAACAAGGCTGGTTCGAGGGGTGGTTTAACCGATCCCCTTGGTTTGCTACCCTGGTGTCCACCTTGATGGGACCCTTAATCATCCTCCTCCTAATCCTCTTCTTTGGCCCCTGCATTCTAAACAGATGGATGCAGTTCATAAAGAACAGACTCTCAGTCATTCAGACGCTTGTTCTCACCCAACAATACCAGAGGGTAAGACAACAGGAAGAGATTCCTTAGAATTCGATTTGAGTAAAGGATTTTACTCAAGTCTAAAAGAAAATGGGGGAAAATGAAAGACCCACCCCATGAGTCTTAACTCAGAGTTGCAACAGGCTTGAACAAGCCCAGGCACGCCCAGATACCTAGGGCCGAGTCACCGTTAAAACTAACAGACCATAAAAGGAAAGGAATACAGAACAGACTAGGAGTACCGGATCTGGCAGGAAGGGATAAGTCCCTAGCCCCCTCCCCCCCCGACATTCAGGACGTCCCAGCCCGCACGTACTCTTACCATGTTACAACCTCATTCGAATATGATTCAAACCTGCCAATGTGTGTAGCTATACCTTATTACCTCATCTTGTGAAATAACCAATCATATGTGAACATGTCTATATGCTTCGTTTAAATCCACCAATCCCCGTAACTATGCATCTGCTTCTGTACGCCCGCTTCTGCTTCCCCAAACCCTATAAAAGCCCCATGCTGGAGCTGCTGGGCGCGCAAGTCCTCCGAAGAGACTGTGTGCCCGCAGGTACCTGTGTTTTCCAATAAACCCTCTTGATGATTGCATCCGAGTGGCCTCGGCTCGGTCATTGGGCGCTTGGGGGTCTCCTCCTGAGGGAAAGGTCCTCTCCGGAGGTCTTTTCAGACCTATTACAGAGATCTCTGGGCCGACACATATCCCACGCAGGAGACAGAGGTGTCGGCCCCGAAACTCAAAAGTCAGAGGGTTATATAGAGAAGGCTAGGGGTTTTTGTCGTGGTTACATACAATTGGCTCATTCAAACATAGCAGTGAGAACAAAGCAGAAAGAGTACATGTTAGAAGTCAGGGGCTTATCAGGGTCTGGAGGATGGCTCTGAGTGAGCTGGGGGGAGATGTCTTTCTGCCAGACGTCCCATGAATCAGTCCCATTAACTCAGGCTGGTTCCTGCATTCCTTTTCTTTATCTTTATGGCCTGCTATTCCTGGCGGCAGGGCTTAGCCCTGAGTTTGTGGCTTTTGGGGCTTACTCTTTTAATTTTATATTTCTAAACCTAGAATTCGTATAATTCTCCTTTCAGTAGACAATAAGGTATTATGGAATTCTTAGCCTCAGATGCACGTTCTATAGCACACTCCTTCCTATAAAGGCTGATAGAGCCTTGTGGAAAATAGGATGGAGAGATTATAAGAGTCACAAGAGTAGGGTGTGGTATTTCATAGAAAGTGAAAGTATTTGAAATGTTTGGGAGGTGTGGCCTGGTTGGAGGAAGAATGTCACTAGAAATGGGTCTTGAGGTATTGGAAGTCCCAGACAGGTCTGGCCTAGTCTAGTCTGGCTAGTCTAGTTTCCCTCCCTCCCTCCCTCCCTCCCTCCCTCCCTCCCTCCCTCCCTCCCTCCCTCCCTCCCTCCCTTCCCACTGCCTTCCTCTCTGCTGCTGCTGCTGCTGCCACCTGTGAATCTATATTTAGAACTCTTAATCTCAGTCACCATGTCTGCCTGCTTGCCACTGTGCTCTCTGTTATCATGATGGTGAACTAAACCTCTGAAACTGTAAGCAAGCCCCAATTAAATGATTTCCTTCATAAGACTTTTCTTGGCCACTCCTATGCCAACAGGCTATGCTATCAGATTCCAACTACCCCCAAGGTGTGCTCTCCTTTGTCCTTTCTCCTCTCCTCCTCATGATTTCTTCTCAGACCCCCAAGCCCAGGTGCCCAAGCTCTTCCTAACTCTCTTCTACCCAGCTACAAGCTGTCGGAATCTTTATTAACCAGTAGTTTTAAATTAAGAATCAAGTTTTGCACAACAAAAGTTGGCTTACATGAGAACTCACTCCTTTTGAGGCAATTACAATTAGTGATAGAGAACGTAGCATTATAACACATAGAAGGGAGAACAAAATACAGGAGGAAAAACAGAGACAAAGTGTGGAACAGAGACTGAAGTAACGGCTATCCAGAGACTGCCCCACCTGGAGAGCCATCCCATATACAGTTACCAAACACAGAAAATATTGCAGATGCCAAGAAGTGCTTGCTGACAGGAACCTGAAATAGCTGTTTTCTGAGGGGCTCTGCAAGAGACTGACAAATACAGAGGGGGGATGCTCACAGCCAACCACTGGACTTAGAACGGGACTCCAATGGAGGAGTTAGAGAAAGGACTGAAGGAGCTGAAGGAATTTGCAACCCCATAAGAAGAACAACATTATCAACCAACCAGATCCCCCACTGCCCACCCACCCCTATAGCTCCCAAGGACAAAACCATCAACCAAAGAGTACATACACAAGGAGTGACTGATGGCTCCATCTGCATATGCATAGCAGAGAATACTCTTGTCTGGCATCAATGGGAGGAGAGGAGGCTCTTGGTCCTCTGAAGGCTGCATGCCCCAGTGTAGGGGAATGCCAGGTGGGGAGGTTGGGGAAGGGAGTGGGTAGGTGGGTAGGGGAGCACCCTCATAGAATCAGGGTTAGAGGGAATGAGATAGTAAGTTTCCAGAGGGGAAAACAGGAAAGGGGATAACATTTGAATTATAAATAGAGAAAATATGCAATAAAAGAAAAGAAAAAAATAATACATAGCAACAGATCATCATTGTGAAAAAAAACCTGATAATATATGATAGAGATATGGTATGTAAATCTTTTTTTCTTTTCCATAGGAAAGAAATAATGTTATAGGACTAAAAGTTAGAAGACATCAAATTTTTTTTCCATTTTCTTTCTTTCCCAATCCTTTTTAAATATTGTATTTATAGAAATATCGGGAGCCATTGAACTGAGAGTGGGATCCCCATTGGAGGAATTAGAGAAAGGATTGAAAGAGCTGAAGGGGCTTGCAACTCCATAAGAACAAAGATACCAAATAACCAGAGCTCCCAGGGATTAAACCACTACCGAAAGACTACATACACATGGACTGACCCTTTGCTCCAGCTACATATGTAGCAGAGCATGGCCTTGTTGGGCACCAATGGAAGGAGAAGTCCTTGGTCCTGCCAAGGCTGAAACCGCCAATGTGGTGAATGTTGGGGGACGTGAAGGGGGGGTCGTTGGGGTGGTGAACAACCTTATAGAAGAAGGGGAGGAGGATGGAATAGGGGGCTTATATCTGGGAAGCTGGGAAAGGGAATAACATTTCAAATGTAAATAAAAAATATCAATAAACAAAGAAATACTGGGACCTGTAATAACATTACAGATGTTAGTGTAGCCTCCTGAACATTACTACATAAGAGACTGACTTTCATATTCCATTTTTTAAAAAATGAATAAATTTTTATCTAAAAATGTATAGAAATTATCTAATATGTTTGTTTAGCTTAATATGAACCTCACTTATTTAGTAAGCATTACCACTACAGACATGGTAGAGTCAGTTCTATGCATACTCTATCACCGGGCACATCCTCTAATACTTTGTGATATCATTCACTCAGTCCAAATTTTTTGTAATTAATCTGTATTTAATTTCTCACATGGAGCTTATGCTCCCTACCAAAAATATGTTTCCTTTAAGCCATATCTTTATTTGGCAATAAAGGTACCTTTGGGTTCAGATATGTCTTCCTAAGAATGCTTTATTTAAAGATAATTTGGTTGAGTCTGTATGTCTGTGTCTTCTCTTACATTGAGATAATATATTTGATCCATATCTCTAAACTCTCAGAGGAAAAAACCACATCTGCTATTTATGTGTTGTCTGGAATATACTTGAATTTTTATGTGTTATTGACAAATAGTGAAAAATAAATTATGGACCACCCCAAAACCATGGTAGAGAAAAATTGTGTTTGATCTACAATAAGGAAAAATTAACTAAACATTGTCAAATCTAATTTGTGTATTACTCAGCATAAAACAATATAGAAATGTTAAATGTATAATCATGTAATTTCCTTTGTGAACTTTTTATCTCTAATATAGCCATGAATAATTTGGATTTATTCCTTCCAGCATTCAAAAGAGAAGCAACTTACTTGTTGTCACTGTTGGAATTTTTTGAAATCAATATAAACTATGTTGGCTTTCTTTGTTGGAATATATGAGAGTCATTTCCTACATATGATCATTTCAAAGACTAAATGTAAATTTTAATCAATTTCTGTTTCATGTATAATTTTTCTGTATGTTCTATTTTAGGTATGAACTCCTTGTGTCCTAGATCCACTGTTAATTTTCTCAATCATAAAATAATAATTTTAAATAGTCATGATTTTAGCCAACAATTACCTATGCCCATGTCTCCTGTTCCTAATCCTTTGTTATCAACCTTATTTTTAACACAATAATGACACGTGACAATAATTATCCCCTAAAAAATTTCAAGACAATTTTTAATCATCTAAGAAATAATTATACTTAAATTACAAAATTGTACCTTGCTATTTTGTCCCTCAATCACCCAGGCATGTTATATAGTTAAATTGTTTCAAATCAGATGTTATTTGATTCCTATTCATCAATTATCCCAAATATAAAATAATAAAACAGTGCTATTAAACAACATTACCACATCATAATGACTATGGAAAGCCTCAAAACTTACCAATTAAAAAGAAATCTAAAAGTTTAGTCACAATATTCAACATTGTATTAAACTGGTTTCACAACTATTTTTAAGCAAGACATTTTTTTCAGTCTATGAATCTTATAAGAGCATGCTTTGTCTACTATCTGTTCTTTAATGTTTTTATATTTGTCTAAATCAAATGAACTATTTGAAGATGATTATTATAAATTCAACATATACAGGCCTAATTAATCAAGTCATTGAAATGCTATAATAAGGCTACCTATATATCAGACTGTCCTTCTGATAACCAATTGTGATGGGGTGGTTGAGTCAGACACCAAGCCTGAGTTACTTTGCAACTCTGACTAGCGATTATATCATTTTGTCCTGGCATACTTTCTAGTATGCCCAGACTTACAGTTTAAGCACAGGTAGAAAGATTTTTATCATCATCAACAACATATCCTTAGTCCTAAAATTCTACAAATCATTTTAGCTTAAACATATATCAATCTATTCTCTAGCTAAGAGCACTTTGAGTTTTTAGACGCTTAGATAGAAAATTGATAGAATCCTAGTTTGTACAGGCAAATCACCCTGCGGTAAGCCTGATACTAATAACTTTCAGTGATCAATCAGATCACTTGCAAATTTCCGTAAGCCTGAGAAATTAGACATGACTCATTGTAGCTGTTATTTGTATTTATAATCTTATAGGAATATGTTTAATAAAAGAAGTTTTTGTTTCTAAATTAATATTACAGCAACCTGGTGTAAACCAATCTCTCCAAGGATGGCAAATCCTGGTGTCTTATTCTTCTTACATTCTTTACATCTTTCTTGCTCCACCTATACATTGTTATTATATGGTCCTAGTCCTCCTAGATTTCTTTTGCTCAGCCCTTACTTAGTATCTTGTAGGGTGATTTAGTTCTAAGAAAGTCTAAATGTAGTGTGAAAGGAGTTCTGTGCCCTGAAATGCTGTCGTTTCTCCAGTACTGAACCTTGTCACCCTCCTCTGAGTTCCAGCTATTTTGTTTCATGAATTTTTTTAGGAATAGATAACAATCTCCTAGGCACAGAGACGATTCCCAATTAGGGTCAGCTAAGTTACTTCTTTTACAGCAGTGGGTAGTAACTTCAATGCTTTCTCAGGGGAATACAGTAACAGTTTTGTTAGAGGAGGCATGGGTGAATCATTGTGTTAATAGACCCCAAGAGACTCAAAAAGAAAGTAAAGGTCATCAGGTCAAGGATTGCAGCATCTGGCTCAGCTTTGCTCTTATTTCGTGTTGGCTTCCTGACCTTCACCATTCCCTAGGAAACGGTTGTGCCACCATTGCTTTTTATTAATCCCTTCAGGGATAGCATATTCAAAAAGCGATGTTGCAGCATGATTTTATTTGTTGCAGGTGAAGAATCATGAAGAAAAGTTGAATGATGACATTAAATCAGCAGGTGATTGCTTTCTTTAGTGTTCCTATAAGAGAAAGTCATGCACAGGAATTCTAAGAAGTTAAAATAGAAAAGAATTACAGAGTCTTGTGGGTAATAGAATTTGGTTATAAAACAGGAAGAATGAATTACAATCAGGACTTATAGGAAAAAATGTCAGTAAGTGAACATATGATAATGTGTCTTTATTCCTTTTTGATAATGTCCTTTATTCCTTATTCAATAAATGAATTAAATGAAGATTGATGTAAACCAGAGACATGAATGACATAATTTCATGATCCTTCCCCATGTTAGATTTTGTAAATTCTACATGCCTCAGTACATCATACAAAAAGCAAATGCTTGTTTTCCAAGCATTTACTATATTTATAATTATTTTCATTAGTAAAATTGTGTGCAAGTCACATACTGTCCTTTGAGAATGAAGATACTACTTTTCAACAATATCTTTTACTTTAGACCAGGCAAACTAAACTTTATAATGTTTAACTTATGCATCTTGAATGATGACATTTGGAGTGTATCATTTTAATTCCTCCATCACTCACAGAGAGTCAAAACTGTACACTATAATAGCTTATAACAAGTAAGTTGGGTGTGGCTGTTCATGGCAAGAAAACCATTGCTGAGGGAGCTGTGACAATAGGAATCTGAATTAGTGGTAAGCCTGCATGACATTCCAACTTCAAGGACAATCTGAGCTACAAGGCATGAGGTTGTCTGAAATGCAGCAAATCAGGCAAAGTAAAACATAAATGAAAATAACTCTCTTCATTATAAAACCTAGTTCATGAGATTCATTTATCATTAAAATGCATCTATTTTGTTCCATTCTCTTCGAGAATGCTTTTAACCTGATTCTAGTTAAATTACACCTAAAGAATGTTAAATTTCAACATTGCTTTTGTCCTATCGAGTAGCTCACAGCATACTTGTTTAAATCTATTCTCACTCTTTGCTGGTATTTTTAATCTGTCAATACTGAATTTATTCATCAGTTAAGTCTACCACAGTGAAGCAAATGTGGTAAAATTTTATGTTTTTAATGTTAAAGTATCATAATTCTTTACAGAAAAATGTTACTAGCATATTTTGATCCAATTTCTGAGGATACTTAATATATATATATATATGTCTTGCATAAATGAATAAAACATTTGAATCTTCTCAACACATATGTTCACAAATGGAAGAAATGTCATATATGACATTAAATGTTCCTATAATTTTGATCTTTAAAGCAATATAAGTAAAAGCACATATTTTAATTATAAATTTCAGTTGCTTAATTATGATTTTATGTACGAATACTTTCAGTCTCGACAAATGTAATATTATAAAAGAAAAATGTCAATGTAGTTATTGGAATCTTTACTATTTTATGGGTGCATTGCAATGTATTTACTGAGTTCTAATTTTTTTTTAACTGATTTCTTAGTAGATGGTTTTTAGATGGTTTTCACCACTTTTCTGTTATAATCCACAAAATGTTATTTTTCCTGGTAGAAGATTCCTTGCAATTTCATTTTTGCCATAAAATAAATTCCAATAAAATAGCAAGAAAACAAAGTTTGATAAGTAGAAAATCATGATCCCTGTATTTTTCAATATGTTGATATTCTTTCTGTCCTTTGTTCACTTCCTCAATAAGAATCCCTATTTGACCATTTCTCCCTTCTTAGCACCTTGGTTCTATGTAAATTGTCTCTGGAGTTTCCTTGAATGGTCCTATTTCACTTCCCTTATTTCAGGGGTAAATACATGGCATATGCTACCATCTAAAATTTCAGAGCTCATAAACATAAATAAGAAAGTCTGAGTTATTGCATTGTGCATAATGTATTTTTTACTTCAATTCATTTGTTTGCATATTTCATTTTTTATTGGTGAATAGAATTTCATTGTGTACATATAGCACGTTTTTACTACCAATCAGCGCCTGCATATGACAGCACTAGTTGACCTCCTACTATGGAAGGTGAGTTGGGGAAATCTCATGAGACTCCATGAAGCCCATGGAATGAAAAGACAAGTTAATTAATAACTACAGAAAGAGGGAGACCCCAGAGAAGAGCCATTAACTGGCTATTGTATATCACTGGTCACCATAAAACACATAAATATAAGTAGCAGTATAAAGTATATTTATAAAAACATAAATATAAATGACCTATGAAAAATACTACAAGTTATAATAATATTAATGTTTGACAATTGAAATAGTGGGTGTTCTCTGTGTCTCTAACCATCTTCTTGTTATATGCCCATCACTATGCAAAGTTGGCTATTACAGTGCCTCATAATGAGTGTGAGTATGGTGAACAGCAGAGACATTGTGAAGGAAATTTGCCTTTTGTCAGTCTTACATGAACACTAAAATGTTAAGTATATTTGCCACAGATAATATACATGACTATTTGACAACTGGCAGAGTACACAACTAAAGCATGGTTGACTGAAAGGCCATTTTATCCTGTTACTTAAAAGTGGGCTGGATTTAAAAATGTATAGATTGTATATTGCCATATTTTTACATTTAATAACTTTTGATCTTTAGGTGGCTAGTTAACTGAATTTACAGGAAATGAAAGTACAAGTCAGAGGGCTTTCCTGGACTGGGTCTATATGCTCACCGAGGAGGCTGGAGGTATTCCACAGCATCACACAAGTGGAAATCACTAAGAATGTCTCTCAGACAGTGAAGTATTGTGTGGTAGGGCTCCGCCATAATGCCATCTATTCACTTGGCAAATATTTATTGAACACCTAGACTGTGGCAGGTCATTTTTCTGCAATTGAGAAAGTGAAAAATTGCCATAGGTGCCACCCTTGGTAATCTTTCATTTCTAGTGTGACAACAGCGACAGACGCACATAAAATTGTACTTCTCATATGTTGTCTTACATTTAGAAAGAAGAAAACTACACAAGTTCTAAGATCAGGCTAGGTTTTCACAAATACACCAGATCTGTCATCGATCAGTTACTTCATGTACTAGCCTTGTCATGTCATAAATCAGTCGGTGTACATACTTTGGAAAGATTAGAGAATGACAGAGAATACATATCATTTTTATAAATAAAGAAAGAAATTAAGTGAAGAATACATACATACATACATATGTGTGTGTTTGTGTGTGTATGTGTGTATATATAATTTTATATCAATATCAGATGTGAGGTTTTGTCACAGATCCTTATGTTCTTTGTCCCTCTTCTTACCTTCTCCTTATGCATTAACCTTGCTCCATATCTCCCCTTAAAGCCTTCCTACAAGTTCTTTCTTATTTAACTCTTCATATGGAGGAAGTTAGAGAGGGAACTAGCTATGTAAAGTTTTAGGTGGGATAGGGTGAACTAATAAAGTGCTAGAGAGAAAATGGTGGACTTGATGACTATTATAAATCTATTGAAGTTATGTGTGCTTATCTATTTAAAGATTTTTAAAAAATGTAAGTGTGTTTGTGATGACTAAAGCTAGAGGAATAAGATCTTATTAATGGGGATGGGGATTTAGCTCAGTGGTAGAGCGCTTGCCTAGGAAGCACAAGGCCCTGGGTTCGGTCCCCAGCTCCGAAAAGAAGAACCAAAAAGAAAAAAAGATCTGTGTTTCAGGTACTTGCTTGCTGCCACATATGGGTGTTGAGAATAAAATTTGAGTCATCTAAAAGTGCAGCACATACTCTTAACCAATGAGTGATCTCTCTAGTGTTTGTGTATGGTTTATAGCTTTAGCTTTACCTCATCTTTTTCTGAACATAGTTTTAATGTTATGTAGTTATTATATAGCTAAAAGTAAAGATATTGAAATAATAGCAGACATGACATGTAGTCTAACATTTTAAATATTCTTTTGAACTAATATACACTTCATACATTGTAAAATTCATTTTAATTACACTTGCGCTCTACCATCTTTACACTCTACAATTTAAAAATTACAGAAACACAAATTGTTTAATCTTCTTTTCATACACAGAAGATAATTATTAATTTTGAGAATGTTATCAAGGAATAAAAATGCTTAAAGGTTCCAGGCTACTGCTGAGGGCTACACCATAAACAGAATATTTATGTCACCTCCTTCTATAACTCATAGAGGTATCACAAGGGTGGGGAAAGAATTTCAGAGGCAGAAAACAGGGAAAAGAGCTACAGAATGCTGTCTTCTGGACATTATATAATTGTAATCACGATCACTCCGTAGTTGAGGTGGAGCCCATTAGGCCTGAATAAAACTGGCCCCATCATTATTGGACCCAGGAATAGATGTGGAAGAGGCTCATAAGACCTTTTCCCTAGCTACTGAACTAACAGATACATGTAGTTTTGAGAGAAACAGTGTTTTTACCTGACTCTCCCCTTGTGAGCCCACCAGGTTCTGAGGATTCTGAAGCAGAGCCATGTACTCACAGATGTCCCTAGTTAAATTCAATTACAAAACAAAATAAAACAAAACAAAGAGACCCACATAGGAAACTAGAGAGGAGACTGATGGGTGGGAGGCAGATTAAACAGGATATAGGGTCAGCATGATTTAAAGGAACTTTGCATATGTATGAGGTTGTCAGAAAACAAACAAGTGAAAAGATTCACATTTTTGAAGTTTGGGCTTACTTTTAATCAGATACTTTAGGATTATTGAAGAAACATTAATTAAAATACCAAAGGAATTCATTTTGAGTGTAAAAAGTAGTATGAATAAAGAAAAGAAATCACTGTGAATGTTTCTGTAAGTATATTTGCATTAAATAAATAAAATTGTTGAATGATGAAACTTTTTTCCATTTCAAAGAATATATAAGCAAATCTTGTTGATTTTTTCAATGTATGATAAATATGCCAGGCAAGGTAAATGTATATAATTACACATCCTTACACACTTCAAAACATTTAATTTAAACATGCATTTTATTAGTTAAAATTTAAAAGTAAATAAGTAGCATTAAGTAATATTTCAGTCATCAGGAAACCTAGTAATTATTCAACTTCTATGAGCAACCTAACAGAGGTAGAAACATAAAAACTTTATATAAACTCTAGTGTTTAATGATGATGTAAAACAGGCCACAAACGCAGCTTCAAGATTGTTTTAAAGACATCAACATTTATTCCTACTGCGGGCACATAAGTGTTGGGTTATTCGCCAAATCTGGTTTCTCAAATACTGGAACCATATATTTTAGAATGATAAAACTGTTTAAAATAAGAATTGCTGGTATTATATGAAAATTAATCCTAAGGTAACATGTTTCAGGGCTTACATTTCTTTCACTTTTTTGTTTGTTGGTCTCAAGCACCCCTAGGCTGATGTGTGAGACACAGGAACTATCTTCCTCCGACATTCTTTGTTCTCTCTTTTGTTTAAATAAACAAGTATGCTTGCTACCTATTTCATTATTCTCTCCTTTTTTCCTATCAGGGAGCAGAGAAATGTATTCTTTAAGGTACAAACAACCTTTGGCTTTATAGCTTCTACATATCATCATGATAATATAAAAACATGGTAAATATATGGATGAACACTTTTGCCATCCTACCAAGAATGAGAAGCATACTAGTAATGCACAAAATGTAGATTTATCAGTCTAATTATTTTTGTAGATAATTTTTGGTATGCTTGAGATTACTGATGTTTAGAAAAATTCATAACATTTTCAAACAATTATGATATGTTTTGCCCTAGATTAATTAATAATCTACATAGGTTAATTTCAACACGTAATACTTAGTTTCATAATTTATTTGAATTTAATCATTTTATAATTTATCTGACTTATAAGCTTTTTGAAGATAGAGTTACAGTTATATTTTTTCAATTAACGTATACTAGATGTGTTCATGGCACACAAATATGATGTCCTCAGATCTATACACACCCAGAAATTACAAAGTCAGTACTAACATAACACTTACTTCAAGTAGTTTCTTTATGGAAATTGCATGCAAATTCTCCTCTCTTGGAGATTTTGAAATATTCAATATGTAGTTTTATCTATGATTATGGTGCTGTGAAGAGCTACTAAGCCAACATCTTTCTTTTCTCTGTTCATTTTCACCATAGCAGTCCCACCTGTTCTGAGGATATAAAGAAAAGAGATTTTGTATATTGATGGTGGGGCAGTCAGTCAGTAATTAGTCCTTTTAAAAACACAATATGGTATTTCTTTATATAGCCTTAAAATGGGAAAACAAAAGACATTCTTTGTGAAAAACACATGCCATATTGAGTAGTTTTCTGTAAACACCTACACAAATATTGGTCTTTGTATTCTTTGAAACAGCCAAGAAATAAAAACAAAAAGAATGGCTAAGTCAGTCAGTGAATAAACACACACACACACACACACACACACACACACACACACACACACGTCATTCAGCCTCTGAAATCAGGGTATCATCTCCATTGTGATCGCTTGGGTAAACTAAGGGATCATGTATTAGGAGAAATAATCCAAGTGCATAAAGCAAAATACACATTATCTCTCTCACACGTCTTACTGCATCAGGTAAAATCATAGAAATAGGAAGTGAGTAGAGAGATGTTTTGAATGCAAACATTTTTATGTGTTTTCCAGCAGTGTTAACTTTGTAAATGTTTGAAATCACATTCACAAAGGGAATAAAATCCTGTAAGTAAGACACTTACATGTGTAATTCGATTTTATCAGATACAAGCAGATATTTCATTCTTCTATATTTCAAATTATGTTCTTTAAGTTGCTTATAAGGGGACATTCAAATAGAAGAAAGTACTTTTAAAAAAATCTCTAGATAACTGGAGAATTCACGTAATAATAGTTGCTTTTATAAGTGTATAACGATAAGTCAGGGTTAAAATCAAACCACAAGCAAATAGCATTTTTCTCCAAAAAAACAAGCAGCCCAAGACACAGTGGAGGACTTAGTTCTGATTTGTCTGATAATGTATTTTTAAAGGACAATGTTATTTTTAATGACAGTTTAATTTGATTATTTTTTCCTAAACCTTTTATACATTTTCAAGCTCAGTAGAATTTGAGTGCATCCTTACTAAAATGATTGATATTCTTCTTTGCCTTAATATTAAGGACAGACAAATATATGTTTTCAGGAGAGAAGTGTGCTCAGCTCCTGTCTGCAAGCATAGCAGAGAATCATTAATAGTTTCAGGGGCTAGCTCTCTCCCATGGAATTGGTCTCAATTTGGGCCACTCATTGGTTATCTGTTTTCTTAATCGCTGTTTTATCTTTATCCATGCACATCCTGTAAGCAGGACAAATTTTGGGTTCAAGGATGTGTGGGTGGGTTGATGTCCTGTTACTTCTAGTGGGAGTCCTGTCTGGATAGCGGAAGGTGCCAATCAGTCCTTATGTCCTGGATGGCAGGAATTGCAACTGAGATCCTGAGAGTCCTCATCCAGCAAGTGATGAAAAGACACAGAGAGCCATAGGCAAACAACAGGCGGTGCTCATGGAATGTTATAGAAGAATAGGTAATAGAATTGAGCAAGCCAGAGAGGTCAAGGACACCACAAGAAGACATAAAGTCAACTAACCTGGGGCCCTAGGAGCTCAAAGAATCTGAACCACCAACCAAAGAGCATATAGCAACTGAATGTATGCTGCCCACACATTGTTGTAGGTGTACAGCTTGGACTTCATATGAATCCCCTAACAATTGGAGCATGGGGCTATCTCTGACTCTTTTGCCTGCCATTGGATACTCTTCCATTAGTCTTGCTGGACAACCTGGCTGGACTCAGTGGGATAGCAGATGTTTAGTCCTGCTGGGATTAGTTGTCCAAGGTTGGGTAGTGAATAAAACAGTTTTCCCCTTCTCAGAAGAAGGGGAGGGTATAATGGGGGTAAGGATTTTAATGGAATAGATTTGGAGGACAGAAGGGATGAGGATTGCTATTGGAATGTAATGTGAATATAAATATAAATTATGAAAAAAGGAACAATATCTGTTTTCACTGACACATTATATCATTATTGTTAATTAAATGTTATCTTTAACAACACTATAATGTTACTATAAATAATTCTATATTTTACTACACATAATACCCATTCTTTCTTAGTACATTATTTTATACTCTGTTTTTTGTTTTGTTTGGGAACCAGAGTTTTGCCAGGGTGATCTGTGTGACTCAAGTTTTGCAGATGACCATTGGAATCTGGTAATACCATTAGTGGATATATAACACTTTCAGACAAGGATTTCATCAGAAGCCAAAAACTGTCAGTAGCTAATTGCTCAGTAGTGAGGACTACAGCATCATTAACCCTTTTTCCTTCCATCA
This sequence comes from Rattus norvegicus, assembly GCF_021556685.1. NCBI lineage: Eukaryota > Metazoa > Chordata > Mammalia > Rodentia > Muridae > Rattus > Rattus norvegicus. Next base: position 87,420,435 of record NC_141539.1, on the reverse strand, counting down.
TTGTAGTTGACAGGACCTGTCTTTTGTAGACTCAGTGCAAAGAAAAATAATTGTCAGCTCATGATTAGAATGATTGTATGAAGTTTAGAGAATGAAATTAATGCCCTTCACCTATTCTTTGGCTTAATTGTGTACTGTGTTTCCTCTTTTGAAATGTTCTCTGAGCCTTTCAGGAGACTGAATAAATGTTTTCTTTAGGGCTGAGATCCTAGCAATCACTTACTCTCTATATCACGTCCATGACTTTTAGAAAGTATTCCTTTGTCCATTGTTGACCCTTTGGCTGCAGAGAAAACACATGGAGAACCGATTGAAGACTGAATGCAGAGAAATTACTGTCAGTGCCAAATGTAACTACTATTCAAGAAGGAAAGTACATTAATTAGAACCAAATAGTAACTGTATTTAATATTGCATTGAATATGCCACTATGTTTGAAATTTTCTATGTGATGTTTCTATATATTATAATAAGCACTGTTAAGTGATACATTTTTCAAAAATGATCAGGGTTCCCAGAATGACTTGGTATGAGTCTAGGGAAGAATAATCATGGATAGCCCTTGTTGTTGGAATACAGCAATATTAATAACACAAAATGATAACCACAGCCTCTAATAAGAAGAAAATGTGGAGATCTGAAATTGACCTAAAAAACAACATGAAGAGGTTATTGTGAAGGTAGGGGGAGAGTTCCTGGTGTTAACAACCATTTCACTGAAATAGCTTCATGTAAAAAGACTTCTTTGGTTTTAGCAGAAGAGGTACTCATTTTACACTAGTGCATATGCCAGAACATCAGGAAATCCTAACAATAGCACTAGTTATGAGGGATGCTGCTGATGTTGCTGTAAAAATGGCATTGGAGTTCCCAAATATTCAAAGCTAGAATAAAATAAAATCCATTCAAACAGAGAAAGAGGCCCCAATATGGAATACCATTGTTTTACACTTCCTGAAGAACAGAACTATTTCTTACTGGGTACTGACATAATGTTCTATGCCAGCCAAGAACTACTCAAACAATTTAACTGCAAATACAATGGGGTTGAGCAGAAAACTGAAGACAGACTTCTAGTTTCTGTAATGGTTCAGAGCAACAGAAAAGGAGACTGCTCACAGTTTTTAATGTCATGAGCATATATGGTCTGTGAAGTTTCTGTTAGAAGGGCTAGGACTAAGGGTTGAATGTTTCCCGTGAGTGTAAAGAAAAAGTTGTTTGCTTTCTTAGCAGCTGTCTGAATCAGGGTTTCTGTTGCTGGAGTAAAACACTATGACCAAGAAGGTAAAGAGATTATTTTAATCATAATTCCATATAACGTTTCATCATAAAAGCAATGATGTCAGGAACTCAACCAGGCCACGAACCTGGAAGCAGCAGCTGATGCAGAGGCCGTGAAGGGATTTAGCTGTGTGGCCTCCTGCTCATTGATTGCTCAGCCTGCTTTCTTACATAACCCAGGACCTCCAGCCTAGGGATTGCATTGTCTAAAATTAGCTGAGCCTACCCATATCATCATTGACCCACTCTTTTTTTAAATTTCTTAGTAGATAAATTTCTTTTCTTACATTTTTAATTTTTATTAGATTTTTTTTACTTACATTTCACATATTATTCCTCTTCCGTTTCCTGTCCATAAACCTCCATGCCCTCTTCTCCCCCTTGCCTGTACAATATTCTCCCCATACAGCCCCTCTTACTGTCCCCCATATTCCCCTGAACAAAGCTCAAGTTGAAGTGAATCAAAGACCTCCATGTAAAATCACATACACTGAAACTAATAGAAGAGAAAATGGGGAAGAGCCTCGAATACATAGGCACAAGGGAAAATTGCCTGAACAGAACACAAAGGATTAGGCTCTAAGATCAAGAATCAACAAATGGGACCTCATAAAATTAAAGCTTCTGTAAGGTAAAGCACACTGTCACTAGGACAAAATATCAACCAACAGATTAGAAAAGATCTTTACCAATCCTACATCTGATAGAGGGTTCATATCTAATATATACAAAGAACTAAAGAAGTTAAAAATGGGAAACAAAGCTAAACAGAGAATTCTCAGCTGAGGAATATCGAATGACTGAGAAGCACCTAAAGAAATGTTCCGCATCCTTAGTCATCATGGAAATGCAAATCAAAACAAGGTTCTATGTCATACCACTCAGAATGCCCAAGATCAAAAATTCAGGTGACAGTAGATGCTAGCAAGGATATGGAGAAAGAGCAACACTCCTCCATTTTTGGTGGGATTGCAAGCAGTGAAAATCACTCTGGAAATCAGTCTGGCATTTTCTCAGAAAACTGGACATAGTACTACCTGAGGACTCAACTATATCACTCCTGGGAATATATCCAAAGGATGTTCCAAAAAAATAGCAAGGACACATGTTACACTATGTTCATAGCAGTCTTATTTATAATAACAAAAAGCTGGAAAGAACCCAGATGTCCTTCAACAGAGGAATGAATACAGAAAATGTGGTACATTTCCACAATGGAGTACTACTCAGCTATGAAAAAAATGACTTCATGATATTCATAGGCCAATAGATAGAACTAGAAAATATCATCCTGAGTGAGTTAACCCAGTCACAAAGGAATTCGCATGGTATGCACTCACTGATAAGTGAACATTAGCCCCAAAGCTTGGAATACCCACAATGCAATTCACAGACAATAAGAAGCTCTCAAGAAGAAGGAAGACCAAACTGTGGATGCTTCAGTCCTTAGAAAGGGGAACAAAATACTCATGGGAGGAAATAGAAGGATAAAGAATGGAGCAAACACTGATGAAAAGGGCATCCAGAGACTGCCCCAATTGGGGATCCATCCCATATGCAGCCACCAAACCCAGTCATGATTGCTGATGCTAAGATTTCCTTGCTGAAATGGATGTCTCCTGAGAAGCTTTGCCAGAACCTTATTGATACAGATGACGATGCTTACAGCTAACCATTGGACTGAGCATGGGGTCCCCAATGGAGGAGTTAAAGAAAGGACTGAAGGCGCTGAAAGGGCTTGCAACCCCATAAGAAGAACAATATTAATGAAACAGACACCCCAGAACTCCTGAGGACTAAATCATATAATTTTTATTATGTGGTTTTGTTGTTGTTGTTGTTGTTGTTGTTGTTGTTAACATATAATGATGATTCCTGTTATAGCTGAAGCAGTGTTGAGCTTGGGAAGTAAAAGAGGAAGACATATTTGGCTTCGACCTTTTTCCCCCTTTATCAATTCTTAATTTTTATCGGTTATTTTATTTATTTACATTTCAAATGTTATCCCTCTTTCCAGTTAGAAATTAAATAGAAACATGAAGGAGTGAGGGATGAGAAAATGAGGGTAGTCACTAGAAAGTCCTGGATGCCAGGAAGGAAGTGTCTGAAGACCCGGTTGTGATGAGATTAACTGAAATACCCAACAAAGGCGAGGGAGAAACTGTAGAGAGCATATCCTATGAATGGGCATGGCCCCCGCTTGAGGGATGGGGTCAGTCATCTCAAAAATATTAACAAATATTACTGTCTAAAGGAAATGCAGAGAAAGTGGAGAAAGACCATCCAGATACTTGTCTATCAGTGTATATGCACCAAACCTAGACATTATTTCTGATACCAAGAAACATTTGCAGATAGGAGCCTGCTATGGCCATCCTCTGAGTGAGTGGCTCTACCAGTGCATGACCAATACAGATGTGGATGCTCACAGCCAACCATCAGCCAACCATTCGACTGAGCACAGGGACAGCAATGGAGGAATTAGGGGAAGGCCTGAAGGCCTGAAGATGATGAAGCTATTTCCAACCCCATAGTAAGAACAACATCAACCAACCAGACCACCCAGAGCTCCCAGGTACTAAACCACCAACCAAAGAGTACACATGGAGTGACCCATGGCTCCAGCCACATATGTAGCAGAGGATGGCATTGTCTGGCATCAATAGAAGAAGAATCCCATGGTCTTGTGAAGGTTCATTTCCCCATTGTAGGGAAATGCCAGGGTTTGTTGAGTTGGGAGTGGGTGGGTGGGGGTGGGAGTGGGAACATCTTCATAGATGCAGGGGAAGAGGGAATTGGACAAGCGGGAAAGGGGATAACATTTGAAATTTAAATACATAACTTATACAATAAAACAAATACCTTTAAAAATATTAATATTTTAAATTTACGTGAAATAGATCTAATTGTCATGACTTTATTGAAGATATAAATTTTACCTAAAACATTTTATATATAATTGTTAATATACAGGTTCCAAATTTGCTTACTTCCACATTTAATTCTATACTTTTTCTATTTATGTGATATCCATTAATCATATAGGAATGGTTACTGAAAGGGCCTCTTTTACTAACTGGGGATCCATCATATTAATACCCTCACATTTGCACAGTTTTTTTGGTCCAAGAAAGATAGAAATCATAAAATTAAGTGTATTTCAATGCACATCTCATACCAAGAAAATATAAGCTGAAAATGCTAATTTTTATATGTGGGGAGCAATTTAGCGTTTGTTATTTCTCATTTCCATAATTTCTGACTTAAAAATTTGCTCAGTTATTTATCTATGAAAGACAGACAGACAGACAAAGGTACTGGGATTTCTGAAGAGAAGTTGTGTAAATTATTTCTGACAATAAATGTTTTATAAGAGAAAAAATGAGAGAGAAAAAGTGTCCTAATGGCTTGTCTACAGTTTAGTTATATAGATGCATATTTGCAATTGGGGTTACTCTTCTCAGATGACACTAGCCTATGTTAAACTGACCCAAAATTAACCAACACAGTAACTTATTGTATTAATGCAGTGTTCTCAACTTTCCTAAAGCTGCAACCTTCTAACACAATTTATCATGTTGTGACAACTTCTGGCCATGAAACTACTGCCATTAATATGTTTCATAAATATAATTTTGCTATTGTTATTGAAAGGATCTGCATATTACAGGGTGTTCTGCTCTAGATTAAGCACAGACCATAATACCCAATACCAATACATATTTCCAAATATAAAGCAAATCAAAAGTGATCCTTTTAAAGAAAGACAAAGAACAAGGTGGTTGACTCAGGCAGAAATAGTATCCAATCTTTGCAAATGTTCATTTTAACAGAGGAAAAGCAGATGCTGTGTTTGGATTAGCTGAGTATTTTAATTAGGCTACTCAAAAGAACGAATCTAATATTTTTTTAAGATTTATTTATTTTATATATATGAGCATACTGTAGCTGTCTTCAGACACACCAGAAGAGGGCATCGCATCCCATTACGGACAGTTGAGTCACCATATGCTTGCTGTAAATTGAACTCAGGACCTCTGGAAGAACAAGTTAGTGCACTTAGCTGCTAAGCCATCTCTCCAATCCCTGAATTTGGTGTTTTGATAGTTGGACCTTAGTTATCATCTTCAGGAATGAGTCAGGCAGAGAAAATTAAGGGAATAAATCTTAGCGGCTAGATTTAGGGACAGGAAGGCAAAACCTGCTGGGAACATATTTGTCATGCTTAGGCTTGTTAGAGTCCTTCAGTTATGAGTCCTAATATAAATATTTTTGGAGATAGAGGTTTTTCCAAAATGGTCACATTCACAGGTTGAGGAAAACATGGTCCTAAAGTAATAAAATGAAGAGCGAGGATGGGTATGATATTTCACATTTACCAGAGGCACAGTGGTTATAAACAGCAGCTAAACGAGGAAAAGTTCATTTTCTTTAGGGGTGTGTCCCCTGCTAGGTTGAAAAACTACAGTGGATGCCAAATACCAGACCAAACATAGGTTGAACTAATGAGAACTTTTCATTTACAAAATAGGTCACAAAACTGGGTGTGTATGATTTGGGGGTCATAGTTTGGGCTAGATGAGAAAGAGGTGAATATGTTCAAAGTAAATATGTAAAATTCTTAAAGAATTAATAAGCTGTTTTTTTTAAGTATTCTTATCAGAGAAGAGAGACTTCAAGGAATACATGGTCATATATTTTAGTAAATAAATGACAATACAATACTGAAATAAGCAACTGAAAAGAAATAGTCATAAACTTTTTATAAAAATATTTTCCAACACAATTTGTATATGACTTCATTGAAGAATAAAAATATAGAAAGCCGAATTGCATTTCTTTGCTATCAAAATATACACACTTTGGTTCTTGTTATGACCAACCTTATTCAATGTCTTCATATTTATTTTTCATGGTTTTTGGCAACACCTGTATCTGTATTTTCCTAATATTAGAAATGAATCCTTTGATTTTAAATACTTAGAGGGACATTCAGTGCAGAACTTGTTATATACAACATTCTACTAGTTCTTACTCTGGGGCTCAATGGCTTATATTCCTACCACCTTACTGTGCTCATCTCTAAGTCTTAGCTTTTATACCTCTAATGAAATTATCCTCTGCAGAGAGCCATGACACATATGCTTCTTTACCATCCAAAAACTTCTTTACCAAAGACTTATACCAAGCCTGCATCCATAACATGACCAACTCTCCCAACCGAGGACCAGCAGTGCCCTATCTGCCTTAGCACCACTTTCTCCTACTTTGGGATTTGGGAATGAATGTACCATGCTTTGAAAGCTCACCAAACAATATTATGCATTCCCTTCCAGTCTAGGTGTTGATTTCAAGGAAACTCCTCAGCGAATGTTCAATTATGAATATCATTTCAAAGTCTCATTTCTTGAAAAATATTCAACATCTACTTGTCAGTACTGAGTCATCTGAGAAGTAGACATCGAGAAAACTCATAGCTACAGTATGAATCACCTGAATTCATTTATTTATTTGTATGTTTATTCACTTATTCATTTATTTATTTATTTTTGCTGGAGTAAGGACTGTATCTCTGGTAGGTGATGAATAATAGGTAGCCTCTGGCATAAAATAAAAGAGCAATTGTTAAAGCACTCAAGGTACTAAAATAGACTGTTAATATTAATGGAAAGAAATACATTGGCAGCTGTTCTTATCGTGGGGTTAGATATATGAAGGTAACTGTAATTACAAGCAAGTAGAATGCTAGGGAAATTGCTTAGGGCAAGTGATGTTCTAGAGGCAAAAAATTCAGACGGATGTTGAATAATCATCAGTGAATCTGAATATGAAAGCCAGAGGCCCTCAGCAGCACATGACAGGGTGCTATTTTCTATAGCCTTACACAGCTCAGGACCCATGCCAGGTTTGTTCATAAAAATAACCAGCATCTAGAAAGCTTCAACATTTGATACTAACCAGGTCACACTCTCAAAGTCACAAATTTGCAAAAGAATCATGCTAAAAATAAGATTAGAAGAGAGAATATCATTTGATTAAAAGTTAAGTCTTAGTAATTTTAAGTCATTTTTTTTAAAAAAAGAAGTCACATTTCTACCTAGGATAAATGCAATAGACTTGTCTCCATTTACAATAATGTCAAGCATCTCTGTTGCTAGAGAAACCTAAACCTTTGGAAATGTGGCTTCTCTACAAGCGCATTCAAAGTCAAGTGTGTGATAAGCCATGCCATAAGCTAACCAGATAGGAACGCAACCTGAAAGACCTCATTAGACTAGAACATATCCACAATTTTCTTCCTCCTTTCTTTAAATTACCATTCCAAGTCTTATTCCATGCTGTGAGCTCCTATTCCTCTCTGCCTTGATTCTCAGTAGGTCTTAGGGGTCTTAGATAGACTTTCTGCACTACCCTTTGTCTCAGATTTCAATCCCAGCAGACACCCCTTAGGGACCGTCCAACTACACCCACCAGGTACTTGGATAGGTAATCTTCAGTCTACGTCCTGTCCTACACTTCCAATTCTCAGTCATATCTGCATCGTTGTAGTAGACCAATGGCTATTAGCTCTCCTTGTCCCCTGTCCCCATTTTCAGATCATTGTGATACACCCAGCTTTCTTTCACCCTCTCTGGAACTTATGAGTCCACTTCTTCTAGCGCAACCTCAATCCTTAGGGACAGATCCCAGTACATGGAAGCACATCATATCAAGGAAACCCAGAGCCACCATAGGGAGAGAAACAGGGAGAGCAAAAGAATTAAAGAATGAGATAATCACTCAACAAATACCAAACCAGAAAGCATCATCTAGAATTACAATCATCTCCAAAAGATATGCGTAGATACCACCCTAACAAATGCAGAAAGAATAGGACAGTATGTTTCAACTATAACCCATTAACCCTAATACAGTTATAGCTGAAGCACAAGAAAGTATTTCAAAGTACACATTATGAATATGATTAAGGATGTTACAGATCATATTAATAAAACCATTATTGAAATCTATGAAAAACTTTGAAATAAAAGGAAGAAAATAGTTAAAGACACATGAGTAAAAACAGAATCCCCAAAGAAAACCCAAACTGAGGAAAAATAAGAAATAAAAAATTGAAAAACTTGTACAGGAGCCTCAGAGGCAATTGTCACCAAAAGAATGACAAAGAAGAAAGAATGAATTTGAGGCAATAAACAGAAGACAAAAAAATCCATAACTTGTTCAGATAAAAATTCATATCTAAAATTATATAGACACAAAACATACAAGAAATCTTAGACATGAAGAAAAGACTAAATAGTTGAATAATATGAATATCAGAAGGAGAAAAAAACCTAGGTCAAAAACATGGAAATTATTTTCTAAAAAATAATAGAAGAAAATTTCCCTAAAGTAAAGGAGTAAGTTCCAAACAGGGTACAGAAAGAATATAGAACACCAAATCAATTGTGCCAACAAAGAAGTTACCTGTGCCATATAATAATCAAATACTAAACACAAAAGGAAATAATGTTGAAGTTGCAAGGGTGAAGGACAAAATAACGTATTAAGGCATACGTAATAGAATAACCTTTAGCTAAAATAAATGTTGTTATAAAATAAGTGGACCTAAGGGATATTTATAGCAAATACCATTCAAACACAAAAGATTGCATTTTAAGGCTGGAGAGATGGCTCAGGCATTAAAGGGTAGACTCACAACCAAAAATATAATAATGCTATTTATCTCCCTCAGCTCATTGAACGTTCTCCAAAATTAACCACACACTCAAAAACAAAGTAAGTATCAACAGATATAAGGAAATTGGAATAATATCCTGCATTCTATCTGATCATCACAGAACAGCACTAGATTTCAACAACAAAAAACAGAAAGATTACAAACTTATGGAAACTGGATGGCTCACTAAAGAATGAAAATGGATCAGAAACGACATTAAAGACTTTCTAGACCTCTTTTGGGCATATACCCAAAAGATGCCCCAACGTATAACAAAGACACATGCTCCACTATGTTCATAGCAGCCTCATTTATAATAGCCAGAAGCTGGAAAGAACCCAGCTGCCCTTCAACAGAAGAATGGATACAGAAAATGTGGTAATCTACACAATGCAATACTACTCAGCTATCAAAAACAATGACTTTATGAAATTCATAAGCAAGTGGATGGAACTGGAAAATATCATCCTGAGTGAGGCAACCCAAGCACAGAAAATCACACATGGTATGCACTCATTGATAAGTGGGTATTAGCCCAAATGCTCAAATTACCCAAAATGCACAGAACACATGAAACTCAAGAAGGATGACCAAAATGCAAATGCTTCATTCCTTCTTTCAAAGGGGAATAAGAATACCCTTGGGAGGGAATAGGGAGGCAAAGTTTAGAACAGAGACTGAAGGAAAGCCCATTCAGAGCCTGCCCCACATGTGGCCCATACATACACAGCCACCAAACTAGATAGATGGATGAAGCAAAGAAATGCAGGCTGACAGGAACTGGATGCAGATCTCTCCTGAGAGACACAGCCAGAATATGGCAAATACATTGGCGAATGCCAGCAGCAATCCACTGAACTGAAAATGGGAACCCCATTGAAGGAGTCAGAGAATTGACTGAAAGAGCTTGAAGGGGCTTGAGACCCCATATGAACAACAATGCCAATCAATCAGGGCTTTTAGGGACTAAGCCACTACCTAAAGACTATACAGGGGCTGACTCTGGGCTCCAACTGCATAGGTAGCAATGAATAGCCTAATAAGGGCACCAGTGGAAGGGGAAGCCCTCGGTCCTGCCAAGACTGAACCCCCAGTGAATGTGATTGTTGGTGGGAGGGAGGTAATGGGGGAAGGATGGGGAGGGGAACACCCATATCGAAGGGGAGAGGGAAGGGTTAGGGGGATGTTGACCTGGAAACCAGAAAGGGAATAACAATTGTAATGTAAATAAGGAATACCATTTTAATAAAGATGGAGAAAACTTCAAGTCTATGAAGAAAGACACTTAAAAAATGTCAGCTAACTCATTTTTATTTTATTGTACAAACAGAATATTTTAATTTTCATTTTATGTCATTCTTAACTTACTTCTTTTAGATTCTTTTATAATTTAATTAATTAATTTATTTATTTTTACACTCCAGATTTTATTCCCCTCCAGTTCCACCCCTACTGTTCCCCATTCCATACCTCCTCCCTGCAACCCCAATCTCCACAAGGATGCCCCGCCCCACCAGACCTCAAAAGCATAAAAATGAGTTAGATATTACAAGGAAAATACAAAGAGACATTTTAAAAACAAAATAACATAAAAGTAATTATAAAAATACAGAACAAAATGGATGTTCAGCAAGTTTCAACATTGCATGAAGATATTTCAAATGTACTCAAAAGTTTACATAGCTTTTCCCAAACATAGTAAAATTTAGTTTCATTATATAATTTTTTAACTTTCAAAAGTTTTGAAATTAGTGTCTTCAAAATTCCAGTGTAGATTATATTTTGATATTTTCTTTTAAAAAATAGAACCCAAACCAAATAAAAAGTAATTATTATAATTTTGTAAAAACACAAGTATCAGAAAATGAATAGTTTTTAAAGGACAAAATTTTAGTATACTTTCTATCTAGGCATCGTAACTGTATTTGTCCTTGCTGGGTGAGTGATTAATTGAGATTAAACTCTTCTATTTTTCTTATTGTTGATGCTGATATTGAGTCATAACAAATCAAGCATCAGTTCTATGTCAAGGGAGCAGTGGCTTCAGTAGCTTCTTTCATTGCATACGAAGTCAGCTAAATATTCACCCTTTTTGGACAAGTCTTTTTTCTTGTGAGACATCCAAGTTAATAAAGCCTGCATTATGTAGTATCCAAAGTATCTTAAATGTGTTGACAAGTTAAAGAAACAAATATTGAACCAAGATATGATCTGAAGACTTAGGTCTGGGCTTTTAGGACCTCCATAGGAGTCGATCCCCTGCTAGAGAGAGGTGTCTGCTGTAATTGAATGACTCTCTGTGTCCAAAACGTACAAAAACCATTGGCGAAGTGGTAACCCCAGAGGCTAAACACTCCAATAACACTAGACATGGGCCTATTATTCTCCACAGTTATCCACAGATAAAGTAGTTTCACTTCCTTCTTATCAGAAGGATTAGGGCCACAAAGTCTGGTATCCTTCAAAATCTGAGCTTTGTGTTGCCTGACTTCTGAGTGTACTCACAACTAGTGCTCATCATCTCCACTATGCCCAGGTCATAGACTCTGATGTGTGAGGTCCTTATTTTCAGGTTCCTTGAATAACTCTCACAAACAGTGGAGACCTCTTAAGGTGGTTTATGTCTATAATACTCAGAAGTATGGAGAGTAACCACATAAATGTCTTTTCTAATGATGACTTGCCGAGCATCATTATAAACAAATCCTCCCACTGGATCTAGATTTATGAGAAGCGTGACGGGATGTCCTATGGTTATAACTATAAGTTTTTTTAATTTTAAACCATGGCCTCCAGATTACCTTGCAGATGAGGTTTCCACTTCTTTTCCCTGTCAGCTACACAGGGCATTCTTATTTTTTTACTGTATAGACTTTCTGTTTCTCTGTGCTGGTCACCTGTTCTATTACCTATTCCTTCATTTCGGAAGGTTGTTTTCTCTTCCTCTTTTGAAATACAGTTATCTCATATCACTCTGACTCTTTCCATTTATTGCATCATACTAAGGCAGTTTCTCATCTGACATTTTATCAGAAGTCACCTGCATGACCTTAATGTTCTATAGGTTGGAAATTTATCCTGTTAAAACTGTTACTCTACAAGGCTGTAACTTCTGATGTTTGTTTTTGTTTCATAATATTCCTTTTGAAAAGCCCTTGATAGGTTTGCTTTCTTCCTTAGGTATAAGTTTTGACCTACTTTTGCATGAAGATCCTAGAAAGACCAGAGTGATATGCTACTGTAGTGTTGTGGTGTCTCTGCACATAACACAGTTCTTTCCTGGGGCCTTGGTTGTTTATGAAGAGTTTTGTTAACCACATCTATTGATATATGCTTTGCCAGTTGAACAATTAGAATTCCAGGGTAAATTCCCTACAGTCAATCTCACGGCAGGCTCTTCCATGATACCTTGTCATCCACAGACTATGAATATTCATAGGGAACCAATGTTAGTAGCAGAAAAAACTCAGCTAATACTTCCCCTTCCTGTGCTAGGACCTTATCATAGAGTCCTGTACTAGTTGTAGAGAGACATGCCATTGCTTACATCTGCCTAAAAAGCAAAAAAAAAAACTGTGATGGGTAGAGAGCTTTTAAATATAGTTTATCACACTGTAGAGAAATAACTGTGTTTTTCTGATATCCCTTGAAGTTCCTAACTACGTCTATATTCTGACATATTTGTGTCAGTGCTACTATCTGCAGTGTATTTTTTCCCTCTGTGGTTATTCTATGATCTGGCTTTTAATGCCTTTTTTTCAATTTCCTACAGCAGAATTTATATATTTATTTTAATTTGTATTTATTTAAGAAGGTAATCTGTACTTATGGCAAAGAACTCATCAAGGATTTGGGATTCATCTGTCATCTTTTTATAGTCATATTCCAAAAAGAACAGAGAAAAACACCTAAAGTGTATAATTCTATAATTTATTATTTATATAATTCACTGGTAGCCTTATAAGTAAAAAGGAAATTGATGTCTTCTGGTAAAGAAAATAAAATCAGAAAAAAAATAAAATCAGGAACGAGAGTTTTTGATAATTTTTTTCCTTTTAATTTTCAACTATAGAACTTTCTTTCAGAAATTTTTCTTACAATTATATTTTTACTTTTAAAATCCAAATATAATTACATTGTATTTCCCTGTGACTTCTCTATCCCTTATCATTCATCCTCCTCCTTGATTTCTCTCATATTCTCATATTCATATTAATTCTTGTTACTATATATTTGTATATGTATATATGCAGTTATAAATATAACCAAATGAATTAATACAAAAAATGTCAGAGGATGGAAAGATCTCCTATGCTCATGGATAGGTAGGATTGATATGATAAAAATATCCATCCTACAGAAACCAACCTAAAATTACTCTGTAAGCCTCATCAAAATTTCAACTAAGGCTTCATAAATTTGAAAGAACAAGTGTCAGCTTCATATGGAAACATGAAAACCACAGGATAACAAAAACAATCTTGAATAATAAAAGGACTGTGGGAACTATTGCTATCCCATATTTCAAAATGTATCAAATTGTATAAAAGAAACAGTTTAAAAATTGAACAAAACCAACAGGATGGCATTAGTACTAAGACGACATGTTATCCGTAGAATTGAATTGAAGACCCTGATGTGAATTCATACACCTATGGAAGAAGAGACAAATAGAGTGTGATACCTATACACAATTGAATATTATTTAGCTGTTAAAAATAAAATCATAAAATTTAAAGGCAAATTGATGGAGATATAAAAATAATCTGAGAAAACAAGACCCAGAAAGAAAAAAAATCATGTATATTCACTTTTATGTAGCTATTTTAACAGTCAATAAAAAGTAAGTCATAATCTGTATAACCAAAGAGGGTATAAAGTATAATTAAGGAGCAGAGATTGTTATTTCTATGATAGTCATGGACAGGATAGATAGGGAGGGATGGAAAAATGACAGAGGAATGGAAATATAAAGTGAAGTTTAGAATAAAGGAAAGCTCAAGGGACATGGGAGAGAAAGCTATACCTAAGGTCCACTTGAGAGAGGGACATATGGAAAATTAATACAGAGGTTTTTAAAATATATACTAGTCTAGAATATATAATTATTTAATAGAATTATAAATAAAATAGCCAAATAATGGGAACAGGAGGAAGGCAAGAGCACAAACTGGGAATCCCTTGTTACTTATGTAACCTCCGGTTCCTGAAACATGTTGGACCTAGTGAAACTGTTGGCCAAATGGGCCCCATGGGGACCCCCAAACAGCTGAGGACATTGTCAAGGGTTGCTTCACACAAACTGACAATAAGGCCCTATTGCTGAACACAACCCTGACACAATTCATTGTGCATACAGCTGCATGCCTTGAGCCTGACCCCTTACTGAATATTGTTCAGAACACTAGAAGACTGAGTGTATCATCAAAGCAGAAAGCTAAACAATCCAACTATAAGTCCTATGAGTCACACAGGGACATGCATGCAAGATTATGCTAGTACAATAGTGGCCCAAAGGTTGTAGGAGTAACCAACTAATACTAAATTAATTGTAATGCTCATTCCATGACAGGGAGCTGTTCCTGACCCTGCTCAGATGACCAAGGGACCACATAGGACAGTGACATAGGAAGAAAACCAAACCAGACCAAACAATAAAACCTAAATACTACAGTTATACAAGAGGAATGGAGCACTAAAATACCTAACACCGTTATAATCATAGATAAATGTTTTGAGCAAATACGAAGATCAACATCTGAAAAATGTGGCGAGAGTGGGAGACCTTGAAACACTCAAGAGTAGAATGTCTTCGTCAAATTCCTTCCTTCCGAGCTCAGAGAACCAGAAGCCAAGAGAGGATAGTGAACAGGAAGGAAACAAGGACCAAGAACACATATGAACTCTCATAGATTCTGGTGGTATGCAGGGGTTATGAAAATCTGTATCACATGGGGGTCCAGTGCTGAAACATGTGGTCAAAATCCCCTTTTCTTAACTCATAATCTGTCTCCAACAATCAGAGACATGAAAAATTAGTTTCTTGCACAAAGTTTCACTGGGTATGTAAATCGCTTTTAAGCAGAGGCCCTAAGCATCTAATAGCAATAGGTGGGCAACACAAAACTAACTCAGTGACATCTCCTGTGGTACTTTTTCTCATAATATTTTGTCAAGCATTATTTTTAAACCTTATAAGTCCTTCTAATTTTATGTTTTCATGGTATGTGTAAGTTTGCATGTGTGTATGCGCATGTGTGTGCCTGTGTGTTTTTTAAAGTGTGTTTGTCTGCATCTATATGTGTTTGTTTTTTTACCTTTGCTCTTTTTTCTCATTGTTTTATTATATTCAGCTGTATTTTAATTATTTAACTTTATTTATGTTATTTCTATACTCTAGGCACATGTTTTTGAAGGACTGCCAGAAAAAAATATGGTTTCACATGGGATTATGGGTAGAGGGGAGAAGATCTCAGAGCAGTTAAGGGAAAAGGAATTGTTTTCAGAATACACTGTTATGAAGAAGGTGCATTTTCATAAAGAGAATAACAAAAAGCTAATCACAGCATTCACCTTTCCATACCAACTTTATTAAATTCTATTAACGGCTAAAAATGTAAGAGGATTAGACATGTATTTGGACTAAAGGAGAATCTCCTGTATCTGGAATGCCTCATATTCAGAATTGAAATGGATTGTATATCCTGTTGATTTTTCTTTGGATACTTAGTGAAAGCAATGGAAATAAGTGGAAAGAAACACCAGACTCCTGCTGTTGATACTAGGAGAAAATTTAAAACTCAGAGAACTGATCAGATTTTTGCATGAGTTGGTGATGGGTTGAGGTATATGAGGCATGCAGAATTCAGTGATATAATGGAATATAAAATATTTTGCAGTTATGTTTTGTGGAAAAATAAAAAATACATATTATCAATTGAAAATCAGTTAAATAGAAATCTAAATAATAATTCCTTAAAGGAAATCAATACACACACACATATATTAAACAATAACTTTCTTTTCCTTACCTTCTTCCTTGGTGCCCTGTAACATGAAAGGTACTTTTATTTATTTATTTTTATTAATTATTTTACTCGTTTATATTTCAAATGATATCTCCCTTCCTGGTTACATCGCCAGAAACGGGATGGTTACCCTCATCCCGTCCCCGGTCTCCTCCCCTATCATTTGCCCCTATGATGGTGCTCTTCCACCCACTCACACACACCAGTCTCACCCCTCTAGCCTCCCCCTACAATGGGGCATCAAGCCCCCTCCTCTCTCACCGATGTCAGATACATATGTATCTGGAGCCATGGATCCCTCCATGTATACTCTTTGGCTGGTGGTTTAGTTACTGGGAAATCTGGGTGATCCAGTTAGTCGACGTTGTTCTTCATATGTGGTTGCAATCCCTTCATCTCCTTCATTTCTTCCCCTAGCTCTTTCATTGGGTTCCCTTGGCTCAGTCTGTTGGTTGGCTGTTAGTATCTGTATCTGTATTGGTCAGGTGCTGGTAGAAACTCTCAGGGAACAGCTATATCAGGTTCCTCACAGCAAATGCTTCTTGGCAGCAGCAATCGTGTAGGGGTTTGGAGTCAGCAGATGGGATGGATCCCTGAGTGGGGTGTTCTCTTGATGGCCTTTCCTTCAGTCTCTGGTCCACTTTTTTCTCTCTGTCTTTTCTTTATACAGGAACATTTCTGGGATAAAAATTTTGAGCTGTGTATGAGCCCCTCTCCTTAAATGGGGGCCGTGGCTCTTTACTAGAGTTGGACTTTACAGGTTCTATCTCCCCTTTGTTGGGTATTTTGTCGAAAGTCATAATCATTAGGTCCTGGGAGCCTCTTGCTTCCCTGGAGTCTGGGACTTTCTAGTAGCTACCCCCCAGTTCTTCATCCCACAGAGCTTCATGTTTCTATTCAATTTTCTTTTTTTTTTTCATCTTTATTAACTTGAGTATTTCTTATTTACATTTCGATTATTCCCCTTCCCGGTGTCCTGGCCAACATCCCCCTAATCCCTCCCCTTCCCCTTCTTTATAGGTGTTCCCCTCCCCATCCTCCCCCCATTACCGCCCTCCCCGCAACAATCACGTTCACTGGGGTTTCAGTCTTGCCAGGACCAAGGGCTTCCCCTTCCACTGGTGCTCTTACTAGCCTATTCATTGCTACGTATGCAGTTGGAGTCCAGGGTCAATCCATGTATAGTCTTTGAGTAGTGGCTTAGTCCCTGGAAGCTCTGGTTGGTTGGCATTGTTGTTCATATTCAATTTTCTGAACCTCTACTTAAACCTGTCCTTTCCAACACGTGTTTTTACCCTCCCTTCCTCTCCCTCTCTCTCCACGTCACTCCTACCTCCTGTGATTATTTCTCCTTGTTCTTTGTAGGATTGAAGCATCTACACTTTGGTCTTCCTTCTTAAGCTCGAAATAATATGTGAGTTGTATTGTGGGTTTTCTGAGTTTTGAATTGGTGTACAATAGTAGTGGGTACATACCATATGTGTTCTTTTGTGTCTGGGCTACTTCACTCAGGAGAATATTTTCTAATTCCTTCCATTTGCCTGCGAATTTCATGAAGTTGTTTTTAATAGCTGAATAGTACTCCACTGGGTAAATGTACCACATTTTTCTGTATCAATTCTTCTGTTGAGGGACTTGGTTGTTTCTACCTTCTGGCTATCATAAGACTGTTATAAACATACTGGAGCATGTTTCCTTGTGATATGGTGAAATATCTTTTGGGTATATGCCCCCGGGACACAGCAAACTCAAGAACTGCCAGTAAGCCAGAGATAAATGTATCTTCTGGTTTGATGTGTGCCTGGAAGCAGACTCTGGGCTTTGGCTCTTCACCCACTCTGCAAACACCAAGATGCAACTTGATCCCCCAGGAGTTCTGACACAACCAGGAATACAGGCTCACAGGCTCACAGGCTCACAGGAGAGAGAGGCTCCAGTCAGAGACAACAAGGCAAGTTAATACCAGAGATAAACGGATGGAGAGGCAAACACAGAAACTTAGGCAACAGAAAACAATGTTACCTGGCAACATCAGAACACCACTGTAAGCCCTGTGTACCCCAACACACTTGAAAAATCAAGATTCAGATAAAAAATCGCATCTCATGAAGATGATAAAGGCCTTTAAATAGATATAAATAATTACTTTAAAGAAATGAATGATAACACAGGAAAATAAGCAGAAACACTTAGAGAAGAAACACATAAATCTCTTAATGAAATACAGGAAAATACAATCAAACAGGTGAAGGAATTAACCAGAACTGTCCAAGATCTAAAAAATGGAAACAGAAATGTTAAAGAAATGTACAGAGAAAGACAACACTGGAGATGGAAAACCTAGGAAAGAGATGAGGCGTCATAGTCACAAGCAACACCAACAGAATGCAATAGATAGAAGCGAGAATCTCAGGGGCAGAAGGTACCATAGAAAACACTGACAAAACCATCAAAGAAAATGCAAAAAGCTCTCAACTCAGAACATTCAAAAAATCCAGGACACAGTGAAAAGAACAAACCTAAGAATAATAGGTATAGAAGAGAGTGAAGATTCCCAACTCAAAGGGCCAGTAAACATCTTCAACAAAATTATAGAAGAAAATGTCCCTAACCTAAAGAAAGAAATACCGATAAACATACAAGAAGTCTAGATGACTCAAAATAGATTTGACCAGAAAAAATTCTCCCTGTCACATAATAATCAGAACACCAAATGCAACACTAAGAATATTAAAAGCAGTAAGAGAAAAAAATCAAGTAACATATAAGGGCAGACCTATCAGAATAACACCAGATGTCTCAACAGAGACGCTAAAAGCCAGAAGATCTTAGGCAGATGTCATATAGACCCGAAAAGAAGAAAAATGCTAGCCCAAGCTACGATACTCATCAATTACCATAGATGGAGAAACCAAGATATTCCATTACAATATCAAATTTACACAATATTTAATCAAACCTTAAAAATAATAGAAGGAAAAGTTCAACGCAAGGTAGAAAACTATACCCAAGAGAAACCCAAAAGAAGATAGCCACACAAACATAATTCCGTGTCTAAACACAAATATAACAGGAAACAACAGGAAAACTATCATTGATCTTTAAAATCTCTCAATGTCAATGGACTAAATTCCCTGATAAAATAAATATACTTTTAGATTAAGAAAAAAAAGCTTAGTTTAGAAACTGCATTTTAAAGAGGAGTCAGTATATTTTGTGACTTTTTCTTATTTTATTTAGCATAATATTTTGAGGTCTATTCACACCATACAATATAAGATTACTGCAGTTTAATTTTCTTTTATAGCATTTATTTTTCTCTCATACATTAGGTCTCCTCATGTTTTGCTGTTAAAACGCATGTCTCTTATTAATATATGTGTTAATTATGTTACTACAAATATTTCTGATGTATGTAGTGGCCATTCATTTTTATTTTGTTTACTTCAAATTATTTGAGTACGTACGTAGCAGTAATTGACTGAGTCATTTAAGAATTTTCTAGTTATTTATCTTCTCATTTTCTTGTGAGAAATCACAAAAGCCACTTTCAAAAAGTTTCCATTGTGACATTCTCACTAGCTCTGAGAAAGTGTTTTATTCTCTTTGGTTTATGTTACAAATATTAATAATTGCATTTTTATCTAAATCCTCAGGTTTTTCTGATTCTTACCTCTCAATATATGTTTGTATTTTTAACCTTGTTGCTTCAAGAGTCTTGATGGTCTATGTGATAGTGAATTAGCAAACATTTTCTCTTCTTATCTTTCATTTTGTTCAATTTGTGGCTATACCCTCAAAAATTGTATCGTGATGTCCAACTTGCCATTTTTCTTCACTTTTGGTTCTGTTTTATTACGAAATATTGAATAAAGCAATGACAATTAAATTTTTTGAAAGAATTTATTGTATTTTTCTTCAAATATGTCACAGTTTTTGCTTCTCTTTAAATCATGGGTCAAAGTAAGTTTGCATTAATTTTCACAGGTTATTTTATAATGATCTAGCATTATAATCAAACTTCCCTTTTATATTTGGTAAAGAAATATATCTTGGGTATTTTTCTATATATGAATGAATATTGGTGGATATTGCATTTTATTTAATTTATCTCTGTACCTATCAACATAGAAATACAATATTTTGAGTTCCTGTACTTTTATAATACATTTGAAATCATCAATGGTAGATTGTTAGTTCTATTTTATTTTCAAAATATTCTCACTTTTGATAATCTCTTAAATTTTATAAAATATGATAAAAACACCATTTTGCGTTTGTGTGTTTCAACTGTTGTTGAATACCAATAAGGATAGTAGTTTAGTACTCAGAGATTAAAACAATTTAAATCTGGGAAGGTAAGGTCTCCTTTATTTAGCTTTGTCTTTTTCAATGTGATCCAATATCTGAGGAATTAATATATATGTGTATTTTATTTTTGTACAGGCTAGAATGAATAAATCATTTATAATTATTAGTTTTTTTCCCATCTACCTTGGAATGGGATATTATTTGGGGGTTTGATCTATAACAGTTGCTGCAATTAATTCAGAACAATGTGAAGAATCACATAAAGAACCTCAATGACATGTACACACAGAGGCAAGTCATGGCAGAGCACACCAAGAAAGCAGTGATCTGTTAGACAAGAAGAGAATTTTCACACCAATCCAATCCCATTAAGTGGTTTGTCTTTGACATTTACAATATACTATAAAATACACAATTATTGAGGTCGATCAGGAAAAGATTTATTGTGTTTGTCTGTGCGACCTTAGAAGGGTGTGTGTGTGTGTGTGTGTGTGTGTGTGTGTGTGTGTGTGTGCCTGTATGTGTGTACAACTGCCTTGTGTTGTGTGTCTCTGTGCTCACATGTGTGCCCATGCATATGTGATTTAACTTCATGGATCAGGGAATCAACAGACCTTGACTATGGCCATTAAATAGGTATTGACATAGAATGGTGGTCATTGGGGATCTTCCCAGCATTAGTTTCATACATCATATGGCCCTGTTCCTCAAAATTTTAATTTTAACCCTCGTTTTTATGTAAGATTCTTTTACATACTTATTAAGCCATAAAACATAATACTTCTAAATTTTTCATTGGTATAGTAATAACTTCTAATTTGTTAACAATTTCAGTCAAATTTCCTGAATATTCCCTCTGTTATCTTCTTCCCACCACTGTCAAATTCCCTCCTATATAAAAGACTCTTTCTCACAGTAATTTTGTTTTATTTTGTTTTGCTAGGTGACCAGTTCAATAGACATCGTACCTGAGATAAATGTTTTCAAAATAACAGAGTTGAACTACATACTGGCTTTTAAAGTAAGGTTTCAAAGGAAGCAGTGTGCTGCATGCCCCTCGTCTGGCAGTCAGATATGCTGAAACTGAATGTGTTGCATGTGCCAAGGCTTTAATGCTTCTTAAAGTGATTGATTCTCAAAATTCACAGATTAGACTCTGAATACATTTCCATTTATTTTGAAGGCAAGGAACTGTATCTGAACAATTTAAATTCAACTCATCTTAAAATTTCCATACAAATGACTATTCATGTATCATTTAAATTATTAATAATAATATTAAAAATCAAATTAATATCTTCCATCCAGGATGAACTTGACATATTGTGGAATAATAAATATGAAATGGATATTTGTTAAATGTAATTCCCACATGGGATGTCCATAGTAAGCAAAGTATCTCATTTCATACTTGAACCATATAAGACAATCTTTTGTTTTAACAATGCTGAGATAGCCTTTGTAAAACAATTCAGTGGCTTTCAAGAAAGATATATTATTTTAATTCTAAGAATGCAATACAAAGATATAGGATTTGCATTTTTCTGTTTAATTACTTTTTGTTGAGTTTTGCTTGAACTTAAGAACATAGAATTATAACTATGTCCATGTTTTTAATTTTTTTCAAGCAGTTATTAGTAAATAATTTGAAGTCAGAGTTTGGTTTAATTTTCTAGATTTTAAAAACCTTAAGAGAATGCATTAAAACAATCTGAATTAGAAAGCATTTTGGCTGAGAACCTAAGAACAGTATATGAGATCGTGAGGTTTAAAAGTGGATTTAGCAACATAAAGTAAGGAAAGGTATGTAAAATCGACTATGCTGTCTTACACATGTCCCTTATGCAAATCCAAGTCTAAAATCTTAGTTCATAGGTACCTGCTAATTAAGATCCAAATTAAATTATCATCAGGCAAAAACCATTCTGATACATATGGTTCAAAATATGTTTATCTGCAAGAATTTCTTATATGTGTACAATATAATATTATCATATATAGTGAATATTTCCCTTCTACAACTCCCTTCACAGCTCCCAAGTCTGCCTTCATTAAAACCTCCAGTTAACTCTTCCTCGTATTATTACTTTTCCTCTTCTTTTTGTAACCCATTAACTCCAGTGAGTGAGTGATATTCCTTTGTTTATGTATGTGAGGTTGTCTACTGAACCATGTGAAAATTACCAGTGGTCAAATTGTCCAATGATGATTCTCCCATCTGCAGCAAATATCAGTGATATTTCTTCAATGTAAAATGAAGTTTTGAGATCACAGACACCATCTATGTAGACGTTTTTATTAGATATTTTATGTATTTACATTTTAAATGCTTTCCCCCCTCTGTCATCCCTCTCTGCCTGTTTCTATGAAGATGATCCCACTTTCAATACTCTGGCATTCCCCTACAATGTGGAAATGAGCCTTCACAGGACCAAGGGCTTTTCCTCCTATTGATGCCAGACGATGCCATCCTCTGTCGCATATGTGGCTATAGCCATGAGTTCCTCCATGTATACTCTTTGGTTGGTGGTTTAGTCCCTGGGAGCTCTGGGAGGGTCTGGTTTATTGATATTGTTGTTCCACAGCTAATGTAACTCACTAGCCAGGTTAGTCCAAAAGAGAATGTTTTAGAGCACTACTCTATATCTTCCACCTCTTTCATTCCTCCAGCAATTTCTTCTATGATGTTGCCCAAACCTTGATAGACAATTCTGGGATGATAGAGATGTTTCAATTAAAGCTGAATATTCCTTCTCTTTTCAGATCATTTTATATATCCAATTTGTACATGTATAAGTGTTGATATCATGTTCTAGACAAAGAAATATTTTAAGTAAACAAAAAAAATAATATGGAATATATTTTGCCCATGAAAAGAATAATAATTTATTTAATTTAGAATTTTGGAGATGCTAAAAATCTGAAGTTTAATGTATTGTGAATGTTTTCAGAGAAGGCCTGCATCTGCCCTTGTTTATCTCAAGAATGTAATGAGTGTGTTTGAGAATTAAAGTCAGCTGCTTCTCATGGACATTACCTTTAGGCTTTGACAGCTGAGTTTTAACCTCTTACTGAATTCTGTGCAGTGTTCAGTGGATCCAAACTCAAACTCATTTATTAAATTCTCTGAGATCATCAATACTTTTAACGTTCTATCTTGTTGGGAGTTATTCTGTGCTGCTTAGTCACTTAACTCCCAAAAAAGGCTGGTTAGTATTCGTGCTTCAAAAGGAGGCTACAATTTACCTAAGCCCTTATTTCTCATTTGGTGATAAAAATACTTAATATATCTCTTAAGAAAAGTTGACAACCCATATAGCATCTAAACCAGAAAACTAGGTAAGATGTGAATTACTACATACACGATAGTTAAGTACAATCTGATACCTGAAGATATATTGTGAAAGTATTGTGAGAAAATTGGATGTGCAGGTTATCCTAAAGTAAGCATGTTGTAAAATATTTAATGTTCATGAGGACTCATCAGCTTCTCATATGGCATGCAGCCAACTAGAAGTCATGATGTAGTTAAAGATTTGTCCAGGCTGTCTTCCTGGAAACAAGTATTGGTCCCTTAAAAATGTTTCTGATTGCTTTGTTTTAATCAACTGAAATCTATCTGTGACGCTAAAATTAAACTACAAAGTGAATCATTGAGAACTTCTGTTTCCTTTCTGATTCATAATAGTCATAAGAATAAAACCTATAAGGGATAAGTAAATTTCACGAATTCAAGTGAAAGAAACTCCTATTCACACACACACACACCCATTCTATCCCCACACTTTTTCATTCCCTTTGCCCCTATGAAAGTGCTCCTCCACTCACTCACATAAACCCGCTTACCACTCTAGCATTCCCCTTCCCTGGAGCATCAATCCTTCCCTCCCATTGATGTCAGACAAGGCCATCCTCTGCTACATATGTATCTGGAGCCATGGATCCCTCCATGTATACTCTTTGGTCGGTGGTTTAGTCTCCGGGAGCTCTTGTTAGTTGATATCATTCTTCCTATTTTTGATGTTTATTTTCTAAGTAAGAAAATAAGATGAACTGTTTCACAAAAAAAATTACACATACAAACAAACACGCGCGCACTAACACACACACACACACACACACACACACACACACACAAACATTACAGAACCAATGAAGTGTTCACGAACAAGTAGGCTCTAAAGTTGGGTTCAAGGGCTCTCTTTATGTGGAAGTGGAAGGTTTACCCTGATGGATTTCTCTTGATCAATTGATGACATGACAATATCAGTCTTTATGCCAGTTTATTAAATAAGAATATATAATGATCTATTTTGAAGAGTATAAATTTAAGTATATATTAAAGTGAGGACATTAAGGGGGAAAAGTTGTTAAACAATCATTATAAAAATATCAATTGAGGCTATGTGGAGAATTTACTCTCAATGGTGCTATGGGGAATACAAAATAACTCAGTGATGTAGACAGTTAACTATATAGTTCATGAAAAGTATAGCCATAATATGAGAAGAGCTAAAGTGTAGAGTAGGATAAAACATATAATTTATCTTTATCTCCTCTGAAGAAAGGAAGGTAGCTTGATATAATCACATGGTAACTAAGTTTCCCATTGCTGTCAAGAGACATTGTGACAAAGACAACTCTTATTTAAAAAGAGCATTTAATTGCTGCTAGCTTACACTTTCAGATATCAGTCCATTATTGTCATAGCTTTCAAAGCATGTCAGATTGTAGGCAGACATGGTGCAGGAGGAGCTGAGAGTTCTACATCTTGATCAGAAGCTATCCAGTAAGAAACTCTCATCCACGGAAAGTCGGGAGGAGGGTCTCTCTTCCACAATGGGAAAAGCTGAGCACTAGAAGTCCTCAAAGCCCACCTACACAGTAATACACTTTAGTCAACAATGCCACACCTATTTCAACAATGCCATACCTCCTAATAGTGCCACTTGCATAAGCCAAGTGTATTCAAATCACTGTACATGTAATATTAGACAGTTCATCATAAGTTATCACTCAAAAGAACATTGATAGTTGCATTGTTCAATGGGTCATTCCTGTGCCAAGAAATTAACGAAGAGATTAGCATAATGCTCTAAAAGTTGTTTGTACTAAGGAAAAAGCCTTTCTTTCATTTTACACTTACATAAAGGAAGACCTCATAGAATCTTTTGTTTTAAAAAAGAGTTGAGAGGAGTCAACACAGATATCACTGTGAAATTCATATAGAACACTGAGAAAATAATCACTCTACTTATAATTTTTGTAAATAGAAAATTAACTTATAAGTAAACTACAATAGGCTGCACAAGAAGTGAGATAGCACATGACATACTAAAATCTATTTTGTAACTGCAGAAGCAAAATGAGCAATGTATGTGCACCAAAAGAAGCAATGAGAAGCAGGAGAAAATGATTGTAACTTAGATGGCTACACAGTTAATGAATCATAAACAATATATTATATATGATATACATTACCACATAAAATATAAAGACTATATATATCTTATATAAAGAAAATGCTAGTAAATGGGGTTAAACTTAAATATAGAGTATAATATAGGTAGAAAGAACTAGAACTAAAGTTGAGCAATATCATATACCTATGGTTACAGCACATGACACACTGAAGTGGGAGAATTAGTTAGAAGCTGGACTAGCCTACAGAATAAAGCTCTGAATGTACCAAAATGAAACTGTATCTCCTATATATTTATATTTGTACATATATGTGATGGTAAATATTGTATTCAAGTTAAAAATAGTGTTATACAAATAGAAAAACAAATTTTTTTTAATTTTTTTATTAACTTGAGTATTTCTTATTTACATTTCGAGTGTTATTCCCTTTCCCGGTTTCCGGGCAAACATCCCCCTCCCCCTCCTCTTCCTTATGGGTGTTCCCCTCCCCATCCTCCCCCCATTGCCGCCCTCCCCCCAACAATCTAGTTCACTGGGGGTTCAGTCATAGCAGGACCCAGGGCTTCCCCTTCCACTGGTGCTCTTACTAGGATATTCATTGCTATCTATGAGGTCAGAGTCCAGGGTCAGTCCATGTATAGTCTTTAGGTAGTGGCTTAGTCCCTGGAAGCTCTGGTTGCTTGGCATTGTTGTTCATAAGGGGTCTCAAGCCCCTGCAAGCTCTTCCAGTTCATTCTCTGATTCCTTCAACGGGGGTCCTATTCTCAGTCCAGCGGTTTGCTGCTGGCATTCGCCTCTGTATTTGCTGTATTCTGGCTGTGTCTCTCAGGAGAGATCTACATCCGGCTCCTGTCGGCCTGCACTTCTTTGCTTCATCCATCTTGTCTAATTGGATGGCTGTATATGTATGGGCCACATGTGGGGCAGGCTCTGAATGGGTGTTCCTTCTGTCTCTGTTTTAATCTTTGCCTCTCTCTTCCCTGCCAAGGGTATTCTTGTTCCCCTTTTAAAGAAGGAGTGAAGCATTCACATTTTGATCATCCGTCTGGAGTTTCATTTTTTTTCTAGGCATCTAGGGTAATTCAAGCATTTGGGCTAATAGCAACTTATCAATGAGTGCATACCATGTATGTCTTTCTGTGATTGGGTTACCTCACTCAGGATGATATTTTCCAGTTCCAACCATTTGCCTACGAATTTCATAAAGTCATTGTTTTTGATAGCTGAGTAATATTCCATTGTGTAGATGTACCACATTTTCTGTATCCATTCCTCTGTTGAAGGGCATGTGGGTTCTTTCCACCTTCTGGCTATTATAAATAAGGCTGCGATGAACATAGTGGAGCACGTGTCTTTTTTATATGTTGGGGCATCTTTTGGGTATATGCCCAAGAGAGGTATAGCTGGATCCTCAGGCAGTTCAATGTCCAATTTTCTGAGGAACTTCCAGACTGATTTCCAGAATGGTTGTACCAGTCTGCAATCCTACCAACAATGGAGGAGTGTTCCTCTTTCTCCACATCCTCGCCAGCATTTGCTGTCCCCTGAGTCGTTGACCTTAGCCATTCTCACTGGTGTGAGGTGAAATCTCAGGGTTGTTTTGATTTGCATTTCCCTTATGACGAAAGATCTTGAGCATTTCTTTAGGTGTTTCTCAGCCATTCGGCATTCTTCAGCTATGAATTCTTTGTTTAGCTCTGAACCCCACTTTTTAATAGGGTTATTTGTCTCCCTGCAGTCTAACTTCTTGAGTTCTTTGTATATTTTGGATATAAGGCCTCTATCTGTTGTAGGATTGGTAAAGATCTTTTCCCAATCTGTTGGTTGCCGTTTTGTCCTAACCACAGTGTCCTTTGCCTTACAGAAGCTTTGCAGTTTTATTATATATATATATATATTAAATATTGCAATTAAAAATTTTTAAAATCTAATTCCAAATCTGAGTATGACTTTTTCTTATAACTAAAAGTATTGCCTATAGACAAGACAAAAGGAAGTATAAGTAGCTAGTTTTAATTAATCATATATGTATTTATACATATACATATATTTATATATGCATATATATGTAGATTTATTAAACCATAAATATATGCACATACACATTGTTTAATTCTAGAATATATTTATATGTATATGTATACATATGATATATATACACATATTATATATATGTGTGTGTGTATATATATATATACACTAGGCACATATATGTTGGGAAATTTTGCTAATTTTGGTCATATAAATTTATATCTGCATTTGAATAATTTTATGTTTCAAATTTTGCGTAAATCAATGTATATGGATGTATATGTTACAAGTTAATATGTAACCATAAAGATAAGACAAGGTGTAAAAATCTTATGTAGCTGGAATTAAAGGAGTTCTGTGTCAAGTGATTCGGGTGAAGAAATTCAGGTTCTCATGAAGAGTATTAAATGGTATTAAACTCTGAAAAATTTCCAGCCAATTAATATGTTTAAAGTAATTCATAGACTAGCATTTGCATATTATGTTTATTTTTCTCTAAATACTGAAAAATTAAAACTAATATTTTACTTACTATAATTAATATGTTGCTTTGCTATGACTTAAAATTACCTCAGGAGCCATCCATGAATATTAATTTATAATTCATGTTATTGACATCCATAAACATAGCTTATATGAATATAAATATTTCAGAAGGAATGCCAATATAAGTAGATTTGTAGAAAAATTTTATAGTATCAGTAAATTTCAAACTGAAGTGAGGTATTGTTTAAGAACCATATACCAAGAAATAATGAAGGCCTAGGTGATTAGTAAAGTAGGGAGAAGAAGAGTTAAGTAACATCCATGGTGCTTCAACATGGAAACCTATTATTTTATGTTTACAGACAAATACACACAAACACACGCACACACACACACACACACACACACACACACACCAGTTGATATGATACTGTCCTATATAGGCAACAGTGTTTCTCTTAGAAAACTTATTGTATCTCACCTCCATGAGACATGTACCACCCTGTTCCCTGCCCTCTTGAACCCAGTAATCTCAGCACACATATGGTCTGCTCCATCCTTTTGGAGCTTCATCTTCCTTCCTTTACACATCTCTAACTGCACTCCACACCCCAGTCCACATCTCTGCCAGTGATTTGGGTAGCCTGCTGACATTTGGAACAATCAATCATAATTGGCTCAGTTCTCTCAGGGACTGTCTAGCCAGCCAACACAAGAGACAATCAGATGGCTAAAGGTAAGTACAAGAACAGAATCAACAAAAGCTAGTGAAATACAGTACCATCAGAACCTAGGTCTTCTACTACAACAAGTCCTGGATATCCAAACACACTTGAAGAGCAAAACTATGACCTTAAATCTAATTTAATGAAGATGATAGAGGCCTTTAAAGAGGAAATAAATAAGTCCCTTAAAAGTACAGAAAAATACAATGAAACAGTTGAAGGAAATGAATAAAACTGTTCAAGATCTAAAAATGAAAATTAAAGCAAACACACACACATACACACACACACACACACACACACACACACACACACACACACACACTACAAATGGAGGCAACTCTGGAGACAGAAAACCCATGAAAGAGAACAGTAACTTCAAACAAAAGAATCACCAAAGGATGTAAGTGATAGAAGAGAGATTGTCAGACATTGAAGATACATAGAAGACATTGGTAAACCAGGCAAAGAAACTGTCAAATCTAAAAAGTTTCTAACACAAACATTCAGGAAATTTGAGAAATTATTAAAAGAACAAACCTAAGATTAATAGAATATAAAAGGGTGAAGGGTTCCAGTTCAAAGGCCCAGTAAATTCAACTAAATCATAGAAGAAAACTTCCCTAATAAAGAGAAAGAGATACATACAAATGTACAAGAAGCTTATAGAACACCAGATTGGACAGAAAAAGAAAATTCTCTTGCCACATAAAAATCAAAACACTAAATGTACATAACAAAGAAAGCATATTAAAAACTGCAAGGGTAAAAGGCCATGTTTCATATAAAGAAAGACCTATCAAAATTACACCTGACTTCTCAACAGAGACCCTAGAAGAAAGAATGGCCTAAACAGATGTCTGTGGATCCTATGGGACCAGAGATGTCATCATATACAACAATAACCCCCCAAAATTCAATCACCCTACATGAAAAAAACAAGCTATTCCATGACAAAACAAAATTTCAACAAATTTTCTTTAGTAATGCAGTCTCACAAAGAATACTAGGAGAAGTGTAACTACACAATAAAACACACAGGAAGATAATCATCTCATAACAAAAATGAGAGAATAACCTATACGCAGTACAATGACCAATATCAAAATATGAGAAATTGTGTAACCATCATTGGTCATTAATGATTTTCAACATCAATGGGAAAAACTAAACAATAAAAATATACAAGGTAAGAGACTATGTACTCAAACAGGATCCATCATTCTGCTGCACCCAAGAAACATAACACAGCAATAAAGATAGACTCTACTTGACATCAACGTCTTGGAAAAAAGTATTCCAATAAACAAGCTTGAGTAGCCATTCTCATATCTAATAAAATACACTTTCAATCAAAGATTATCAAAACAGATGGGCAAAACCTCATCACACACATGAAGGAAAAAAAATCTTCTACAATAATATCAAAGTTCTGAACATCTATGTCACATTTGTAAAAACAAACAACATTACTAAAATTCAAATTGCACATTAAACCCATGTAATGACAGGGAGACTTCAACACCCCATTCTCACCATTGAACAGGACATTGGAACAGAAAATAAACTGAGAAACACTGAAACTAACGGATATTATGAAGCAAGTGGATTAAACAGGTATTTATAGAACCGTTCACTAAAAAAAAAAAAAAAAAAAAAAAAAAAAAAAAAAAAAAAAAAAAAAAAAAAAAAAAAAAAAAAAAACAAAAAAAACAAAAAACCAAAAAAAACCCCCAAAAAACCAGAATAATATTATTATTTCTTTTCATTACATCATAAAGCCTTCTCCAAAACTGACACTATAATTGGTCACAAAGCAAGCCTCAGCAAATACATGAAAATTAAAATAACGCCTTGCACTTTTTCAGATTATCATGCATTAAGGATAGGCTTCAATAACTACAGAAAGCTCACATACTCGTGGAAAATGAAAAAAAAATCTACACAATTATTACTTGGTCATAAAAAAAATAAATAAATGAAGGAAGGAAGGTAGGAAGAAAGAAAGAAAGAAAGAAAGAAAGAAAGAAAGAAAGAAAGAAAGAAAGAAAGAAAGAAAGATTAAGACTTTGTAGGATTCAAAGAAAATGAGCGAATATCATACCCAAACGTTTGGGAAACAATGAAAGCAGTGCAAAGAAAAATTCACAGCACTAAGTGCCTTCATAAAGAAATTAGAGACTTCTGGTTTTTAACTGGGGCCTGAACCTAGCTGATCCCAGCCCACAGCTCCCAGCTCCCAAACCCTATGGGAGAGAGAACTCACCGCCCAGACAGGTGGGCGCTTCTGAGACTGCAGAGCGGGAGAGACCACCAATACTGCCCACCCCTGCCCTCATCCCTGGCCCAAGAGGAAACTGTATAGGGCCTCTGGGAACAGGAAGACGGGCACTCAACTCTGCAGGTCCAGACACCGACCGGATCTGAAGGGAGCGGCTCAAACAGCTCCCTGTATTACCAAATCCTGTGGGAGGGAGAGCTAGACCTTCAGAGGGGCCAGAGGAGACTACTCTCTGCCCACATTTCTGACTCTAGAGGAAAACATCTAACGCCATCTGGGACCCCTGTGCACAGGGTCCCAAGCGAAGGCGGGGCCGTTCTGGTTGCTGCCCTCACAGAGAGCTGAAACCCGGCTCTGAGAAGTGACTCCAGGTTAGAGACCGGAAGTAAGACCAACTTCTCTGCTCCAAGCGACCTGCCTGGTGGACTCAGGACACATGCCCACAGGAACACCTGAAGCCCAGTAGATAGGAATGACTACACACCTGAAAGCAGAACACTCTGTTCCCATAACTGGTTGAAAGAGAACAGGAAAACAGACCTACAGCACTCCTGACACACAGGCCTATAGGACGGGCTAACCACTGTCAGAAATAGCAGAACAAGGTAACACCAGAGACAAAGTGATGGCAAGAGGCAAGCACAGGAACCCAAGCACCAATTTCTGGCACTGTTAATGATCCTCTCTTGGCTTGCAGACATGAGCCTAGCACAACTATCCTCTAAGAGGCACCACCCATCTGCTGACTGAACACATGCAGATGCCCACAGTCAAACATTAGATAGAGGACCAGAACCCTTATGAACGATTTGGTGGAAGAATTTTAGTGCCAGAATGGGATAGGAACTCCACAGGAGGACCAACAGAAT
This sequence comes from Rattus norvegicus, assembly GCF_021556685.1. Classification (NCBI taxonomy): domain Eukaryota; kingdom Metazoa; phylum Chordata; class Mammalia; order Rodentia; family Muridae; genus Rattus; species Rattus norvegicus. Next base: position 87,388,279 of record NC_141539.1, on the reverse strand, counting down.
CAACTAACTTGGACTCCTAGGGTCTCTTATATACTTAGTAACTGATCAAAGGTCATACATGGGGACGACTGAGACTGCAAGCACGTATGTGTAGCTCAGTCTCTCTGTGGGTCTCCAAATAAATGGAGATGTGGCTTTTCCTAAAGCTGCTGCCTGTCTGTGTAATCTATTTCCCAAGATGGGTGCCTTGTCTTACCTTAGTGGGAGAGGATGCACCTAACACACATAGACTTGACGTGCCAGGGATATCCACGGTGTCCCCAACCTCACAGAGGGGACTCTAAACAGCACTGGATGGGAGTCCAGCACTTGGGATGAAAAAAAAAAGAAAGAAGAAGAAAAAGAAGGGAAAGAAGAGGAGGAGGAGGTGGAGGAGGTGGAGGAGGTGGAGGAGGTGGAGGATGTGGTGGTGGTGGAGGAGTAGGGGGAGGAGGAGGAGGAGGAGGAGGAGGAGGAGGAGGAGGAGGAGGAGGAGGAGGAACATCTCACCCCATGTTCCTCAAGTGAAAGTCATGTTAATGCCTCTGTCACTTTGAGGCTATTTTCATTGTTCTTGATTGCCCATCAGAACTTGATGTTAAGGCCCTATTTTTGAAGATACTGCACACGTTCTTAGAATATGGAGAAATCCATTTGGTTTGATCCAGTAGCTAGGTATTTTTAAAATAGCTTTCTCAATGCTTGAAGTTGCCACGCATGATGTTGGTGAACAGTCATTACCTTACCCAGTTGTATATCCTGAGAGTTATAAAAATAAATAGTTTGCCGAGTTATGTCCAGTGGTGCAATAGTGACTTGGATGCTAAGCAGATAAGGAACAGGTTTGTAATTGGATTCCAATCTCATTCCCAAGGGGAGAGATTATATTTGGAAAGGCAAAGCTCACCATAAACTTCTATCTAGAGATGTCCTTTCTGATGGTTATCATGAGGTGACTGTTAGCATGAAGGGGCTTTACATCAATAAAGCATCTTGACCTTGATCTCTTTGTGCAACTAGTAGTATTTCAAAATTTCATTAGGATAATTAAGCTTAATTCAGGTGATATCATTAACTCAATGTTGGTGAATATATTTTTCTCCTAAACCCAAGTAGAAAACTTAAAAGATATAAATAAATTCTATTTTATATTCCATAAAATGATTTTACAAAGTAACTGTATATATGTTGTGACATAGTATTTTGTTAATAACTTTGTTAAAATATATCTATATTGGTTATATATGGATGTCTATTTTATTCTATTTCTTTAAGTAATTTTGGAATTGAAATTTCAATGAGTATCCTTTGTTAAAATGCTAAAAGTATATGATTCACATTCAATATGGTGTGTTTTGAAACAAAAATTGTATCAAGAATTCTATTAGGCTCATGCTCTGTTATCACCAAGTCAAAGTCATACAAAGGCCAAAACCATTTGAAGAGCATGGACCTACTTTTTTAACAATTGAAACAAGGTCAATGTGGAGGTGGAGCTTTAGGGGGATTGTACATATGCTCAAGCTCTGCCCACTGTAAGACAAATTGAGTCTCCTCCTAGCTGCCTTCGGGTCAAGATGTATAATTCTTGACTCCTTTAGCACCATGTTTGCTTGCAAAACTACCAGGCTCTTGTATAGTTAAAAAGAGTGGCAGAAATGGTTCTCCCAAGTTCCCATATCATGCTGATCGATACACTCTAGCTGTTTCTCTGTCATCTTTGTTCACACATTATCCCATTGGCAGATTGCTACCGTGACTGACATACATGTTGCATTCCACGAGGAGTGCTAGCATGGCCCCACGTCATGCTAACACCAAGCACTCTATAACTTAGCACAGCTTCCTGCCACAGATTCTGCTGACATTCCCAAAAACCCAGTGAAATTATGACTCAACAAACTGTAACTGAACAACCAGATTTATAGGTTAAATACTCACTGTACAATACATCCACACAATAAACTTACAACCAGTTGATAAGGATAGAAACTTCCCACCTACATAAGATATAAATTTGCTCATCTAAACAAAGTCCTGTACACATCCATCCCTTAAAAATAGTCATAACAACCTGTAAAAGTGTAGAGAGAATATTTTTTAATTTTTCATTAGATATATTTCTTTACTTACATTTCAAATGGTATTCCCTTTCCCGGTTTCTTGTCCATAAGCCTGCATCCCCACCCCCTCCCCCATACAGGTGTTTCCCCCCACCCATCTCCCTTACCACCCCCCTGAGACATTTCCCTGCACTGGAGGGTACAATCTTGGCAGGACCAAGGGCTTCCCCTTCCACTGGTGCCCCAACAAGGCTATTCTCTACTATATATGCAGTTGGAATCCTGGGTCAGTCCATGTTTTGTCTTTAGGTAATGGTTTAGTCCCTGGAAGTTCTGGTTGGTTTGCACTGTTGTTCTTATGGGGTTGCAAGCTCCTTTAGATTTTTCCTCCAATTCTGTCCAGTGGGGTTCTGTTCTCAGTTGAGTGGTTTGCTGCTAGGATAGACCTCTGTATTGGGCATGCTCTGGATGTGTCTCTCAGGAGAGATTTATATCCAGTTCTTTCAGCATGCACTTTTTAGCTTCATCAATCTTATCTACTTTTGGTGTTTGTGTGTGTGTGTGTGTGTGTGTGTGTGTGTGTGTGTGTGTGTGTATATATATATATATATATATATATATATATATATATATATATATATGCCACTTGTGGGGCAGGCTCTGAATGGCTGTTCCTTCAGTTGCTGCTCTAAACTTTGCTTCCATATCTCCTTCTATGGATATTTTTCCTCCTTTGAAGAAGGAGTGGGAGCATCCACATTTTGGTCATCCTTCTTCTTGAGCTTCCTGTGGTCTGTGGATTATATCTTGACATCCACCACTATGTTCTCTCAAATTCTCCCTTTCCTTGCTCCAGTCTCCTCTGGCCCATCCTTCCTTCTCATCCAATGACAGGCCTCATTCTATCCTGTACCAGCCTTCACTTGCATAATGACTTCAACCTACATCATGCTTCTTGCCAGGATTAAACATCTGAAATTGTAAGCCAGCCCAAGTTAAATGTTAGCCTTTATAATAGGTCCCTTGGACATGGTTTCTTTTCACAGCAATGGAGATCCTAACTAAGCCAGTCATCCTCAGAGATTCCTGTGGGCTTATATTGTCCTCACTTTCAGCTTATCCCAGAGATAGCTCCACACCAATTCCTGGTTGTAATAGCTTGAAATTATTTAATATTTAAATTAAATATCTTTCCAAATATTAGACAAATATTTTCATGACTAATGTTGGAAATGCCTATAAAGAGTTTAGTCAATATATAAATATCTGATTTTTGAGTTGGTGGAAAATAATGTTGTTGTGACAAACTCTCTTGTTTTCTTTTGTTCTCTCCCTCTCTTTCTGCATGTGTGTGTGTGATTGTGTGTGTGTGTGTATGTGTGTGTGTGTGTGTGAGAGAGAGAGAGGGAGAGAGAGAGAGAGAGAGACAGAGAGAGAGAGAGAGAGAGAGAGAATTTTTGTCTATTGTATTTTTGTGTTTTACTGCTTTATTCACCTTGGTTTTTGTTTCTTATTTTTTTCTTCCTTCAGAAAGAGTGAAAACATGATTTTAGATAGATATGGAAAAGGGGAGAGACTGGGAGGAGTTGGAGGAGAGGGAAGAATATGATCAAAATACATGAAAATAAATCATATACAACATTTAAAAGCTGCATTTGCACATGAGAATTGTTTTAATTTAATTTTATGCATTCCCAAAATTTAGAAAACTGTCCACAAAGTGGACATTTCAAAAAATCCACTGAGTAATTGTATAACAGGGTCAAATACAAAAAATATAGAAGTAATGAAACTCACAGAAGAAAGTTAGATGTTAGCAAACTTATGAAAAAAAACTTAACATTTCATATCAACAGTGAAATGTATCAATCAAAAACAGAAGCCACTGTAGCCTCATCAAAACAGAAGGTATTTAGATTACAGACAGGGACTATATATATATATATATATATATATATACATATATATATATATATATATATATATGCAGGAGGAACTTGTAATTATTAATTTAAAATTATGTAGTCATTTTGTAAGAAACTACAATGGTTTCTTATAAACATATACTATTACCATGTTCAAATCAATCTCTATTATTCATAAAGTAGCTGAAAGTTCATATCCACACAGCACCAATAAAGTAGATGCATACTTTTAACAAAAATGTAGAAGTAGCAAAGACAGTTTTCAGAAAGAATGGGTCAGTCAATGTAGATGTATTCAGACAATGAAATACTACTCAACATTAAAATGTAATAACCTGGCTAGATGGTAAACCATACAAGGGAAAGGTAAGTATGCATAGCTGAATAAAAAAGCAGTTCTGCAAAGATTGCATGGTACTTGATTTCACTGATATGACTTTCTGGAAAGCGAATACAACACATTAAAGTGTGCCTGAAGTTATAGGAGAAGGCTGAATAGGTAGAACACAGAATACCAAAGTCCTTTGAACAGTAAGCTTATGTATATTATAATATAATGATAGATAGATGTCTATACACATTTATGAAATTCCAGAGTGTCAAGGGTGAACCACAATGTAAGCTATAGACTTTGGGTAATGGCATCTTAGTATAGCCTCATATATTTTAATAGGAGCTACACATGAAGTGATTTTACCGATGGGGAAGCTATGATTCTGTAAAAAAATGATATCGTTATATAATTTTCTGAGCATTAAGAAGGCCAGAACTCTCTATTTTCTCAGCTGTTTAGCAACAAAAATTTGCCTTAAAAGAAACATGTGGTTATATTTATTAATTTGATCTAATTCACACATTCTATCTGAATATTAGAAGATGTAGAATATAATTCTTTGAGACTTCATCCAATGAACTCGGTATTATTTGCTTTTGTGCTTACTTTTTCATTGTGTAATGACCTCCTTCTTCAATTCCCAATTGGAGCACCTTCCTGTCATTTCAATTTCAAACTCATATGGCATGCATTCCACTATTCACCTCACAAGATGCCACATCTATATTTGCTTTATTGTTTTGTGTTTATTCCTTGTTTTACACATGGTTGAATAGTATTCTGTTGAGTGTATGTATTACATTTTTATCATCTATTTTTATGTTGAGGGACATTGGAGTTGTTTCCATTTCCTGGACATTGGTGAGAAGGTAAGGTTGTTTTATAATCCTTTAAGGACTGTCATGTTTTTATATTAACCTAATACACAACATATGTAAATGTGAACTTATGTTTTTTATACATACACATAATGTATATTTGGAAATTAGAACACTTGGCTGACAATGCTCTGCACAAGAACAATAATTTAACAAAACCCCAGTATCATATATGAGAAGCCTTTGAATGGATGGCAAGGGTATTCCAAGTATGTGAAGTAAATGCATTAATGATTAACTCCAAGTCATCAATAATGTAGTAGTGCTGCATTAGAAATTTAAGTACATCTTCATCTCATTCTACAAAGTGTGAACCAATATGTGAATTTTGTTCTTCTTTCCTGTGTATTCTGTTCTGTCTGTGGCCTGAGTGAATGTGTGCTTGCCTAGAGGTTACCTTGTGAAGCTATATACTCATCTGCATGTGTTTCTGTCTCCCCAGGTGTCTTTTTTATAACTTTTAAAAATAATTAATTAATTAATACACTCAAGATTTTATTCTCCTCCTGGTCTACCATCAATGGTTCCACATCCCATACCTCTTCCCCACACCCCCCACGACTTTTCTGTTTCCACAAGGGTGTCCCCACCCCACATATCCCACCAGACCTCTAAACTTCCTGGGACCTCTAGTCTCTTGAAGACTGGGTACAACTTCTCTGAATGAACCCAGACTTGGGAGTCCTCTGCTGTATATGTGTTAGAGGCCTCATCTCAGCAGGTGTATGCTGCCTGGTTGGTGATCCAGTGTCTGAGAGATCTTGCGGTTCCAGGTTAATTTAAGACTGCTGGTCCTTCTACAGGGTCACCCTCCTCCTCAGCTTTTTCCAGCTTTTCCCTAATTCAACCAGAGGGCTCAGCAGCTTCTGTTCATTGGATGGGTGCACATATCTGCATCTGACTCTTTCAGCTGCTTGTTGGGTCATTGGAGAACAGTCATGCTAAGTTCCTTTTTGTGAACACGCCGTAGCTTCAGTAATAGTGCCAGGTCTTGAGGCTTCCCTTTGAGCTAGATCCAACTTCGGGCCTGTGCCTGGACCTTCCTTTTCTCAGGCTCTTACCCATTTCTATCCCTGTATTTCTTTGAGCCAAGAATTACGGGTCAGAGCTTTGACTGTGGGGTGGCAACCACAACCCTCACTTGATGCCCTGCCTTTCTGTTGGAGGTGGATTCAATAAGTTCCCTCTCCCCACTGTAGGGCCTTTCATCTAGGGCCCACCCACTCTGAGTCCTGAGAGTCTCTCAATTCCCAGGTCTCTGGTACATTCTAAATGGTCTCCCCTACCTCTTTCCTACTGAGGTCACCTGTTTCCAATCACCCCAGGTGTCTTTTTAGGTCTACCTATTCTGGAATTCTGTGTGACTGTTCATGTGAATGTTTCTATATGTTTATCCATAATAAGAAGTTTTCTTCATTGGAACTTTTCATTTTAGAACAACACAGACAGCATCAAGTGGTGAAGTAATGAGGAATACACTAATTTTTTAACAGTGATTTATAAAGGTTTAAGTTAATGAATGAAATTGACCCAGATAACAAGCAGTATTACAAACATCACTTTTTATCAAACAATATACACATGTTCAACACATATAGTGCATGTTTTTTAATAAGATTATCTTCAACCTCATCAACCTCAGAACTCTCTACATATACTCTGTGTCAGAGGCATGGAAGAATATATGAGTTAAGATTTTATATATATATATATATATATATATATATATATATATATATATATATGTTGCAAAACTTGAATACATGAGATAACTAAGGCAAGTGAAGCTTGTTTTATTGTTGTTACTAACACAGGTTAAGCCACTTTTCTGAGTACACAGTGGGATAGCAGTATGAAGTTCCTGGTAGGTATAATATTAACTCTGACTATGCCATCCTGTGTTCCAGTCGTCTTGATTCCAAAAAAAATATATAAAATGTAAATGGAGAGAAACGAATCCTAGTCATTATGAGCTGTAACACATATGAACCATGAAAACTACAAGCATGGTAAGATGGCTGAAAAGGTGTAATAAGTAGCAGTCACATGGTTTTGGAAACAAACAGCAGTCTAATTGGGGTTAAGTACAGCAGAGAAATTATACCTTGCATTGGGCAAGTTGTCAGCTTTCTAGAGGTATAAGTTCATGAACAAAAGAAAAGAATCTAATACTGCCACTTTGCTAGACTAGTATAATTTCTTATTATATTCTAAATCTCATCCATATATACCACTGATAAGTATAGCTACAATCCCTCATTAAAGAAGTTTCTCTTTCTAGTAAAGAGGGTAACAGAAAACTGCAACTGGAAATAATTCAGTGATCAGAGGAATGTGGACAACCCAGAATATCACAGCTCATAAATCTATGGTTCAGGAAACATTCCAGAATAGGAGTAGGAAAGACTATAAGAGTTAGAATGCCAGGATATCTGCTATGCAACACTATTTCTAAAAATGGCTGCATAAACAAGACCAAACAAATGGCACCATGGATATATTAATGAGTAAGGGCAGAACTTTCATTGGCTCCCACTGTAGACAAAGAATTGATGGCAACTAATAATTACAGAGAGAATAAAATTTATCCTCTCAGGCATGAGCAATATTGTTGGCTTTCAATGTAGGCTAGTTTGCCTTAAAGCCAGATACACAACAAAACAGACTCAGCAGACTATATCCCTATCTCTCGAACACACACACACACACACACACACACACACACACACACACACACACCACATATGAAACAGAAATAAAAGGAAGGAGGCCAAATTCTAGAGAGGGGATCATGGAATAATTAGAAAAAGTGAAACTAACAGAGTATGGAGGGGAAGAGTAGGGGAAAAGTGATGGAAGTCTATTTCATTTTTCCTTGAATTAGGAAAACAATCTCTCTCTACCAGACATTCTATAAATCAACATTACTCCTTATGTAAAAAAATGCATATCAGCTTTATATTATTTATATGAAATGCAATATTAGTACCCTTCATTTCCTTTTCAATATAAGCATATCAATTTTAGTCAACCATGTCAATATAAGTGACAAAATTTAACTCCTCCATTCTCTTGAAATTTTAGTGTCTATCCATGAGAATGTGACAGATATTTAGGAGGATATAAGCATGTATTTTCATAGGTATAAGCAAATTACCAAGTGCTGTTTTGTGGCTGTAATCAAATATGGCCTACGTTCTATAAAGAGCATAAGGCCTTGGTCAGTGGTTTTCAACTTTCATTATGCTACAATCCTTTAAGTACAGTTCCTCTACAGTTCCTCATCTTCTGGTGATCCCCCCGTCATAAAATTATTTTTCTTGTTATTTCATAATTATGATTTTGCTACTGTTTTGAACTGCAATGCAAATATATGATATACAGGGCATTTTATATGAAACTTCATTCATTGTCTTCAGACTGCTAAAGGGGTTGTGGCTCACAAGTTAAGAACCACTGACTTAGACAAATGCAAAGCAAAGATCATATGAAGTTACAGGGAAAAACAAAGATATTTACTGGCTGAACATAAAATTTTAGGGTGAATTTAATTTTGCTGACACTTTAATATAATTAATGTTTACTCCTGGTGACAAAATAAAACCTTTAAAAAACCATTTAGTCTTTTAAAGTATATTAAAATCTTATCATAAATTAATACATGGCATAAATACAGTCTTTGGAACCAATAGAGAACAATTAGAAATCTTCCTGATTTATTTAATTATTTTTAGTTATTCATAATTTCAAATTTTATTTCTGCATTCATTATATTCTTAATCTTCATATTCAGGGTTTAAAATATATAAACATTCTTTCTCATCTAAGTAAAACAGTTTTTTACTAGATTTAATATGTGGTCAACTGTTCTCAGTAATTTATCAGCGAGTACTTATTTTGTTTCCTTTAAAAATCATCCTGAAAAAAAAAATCATCCTGAGTGAGGTAACCCAATCACAGAAAATCACATATGGTATGCAGTTATTGATAAGTGGATATTAGCTCAAATACTCAAATTATCCAAGATGTAATGCATGAACCACATGAAACTCATGAAGAATGACCAAAATGCGGATGCTTCACTCCTTTTTAAAAGGGAAACATAAATATCCATAGGAAGGGATAGGGAGGCAAAGTTTAGAGCAGAGACTGATGGAATGGCTATTCAGATCCTGCCCTACATGTGGCCCATATATATTCAGCCACCAAACTAGATAAGATGGATAAAGCTAAGAATTGCATGCTGACAGGAGCCGGATATAGATCTCTCCTGAGAGACACAGCCAGAACATTTCAAATACAGAGGCAAATGCTAGCAGCAAACCACTAAACTGAATGGGACTGTGATTGAGGAAATTAAAGAAAGAACTAAAAGAGCTGAAGGGGTTTGGAACCCCATAAGAACAACAATGCCAACCAACGAGAGCCTCCAAGGACTAAACCACTACCCAAAGACTATACATGAACTGACCCTGGGCTCCAACTGTATATGTAGCAGTGAATAGTCTTGTTGGGGCGCTAGTGGAAGGGGAAGCCCTTGGTCCTGCAAAGGTTGGACGCTCAGTGTAGGGGATTGTTGGGGGGGTTGGTAAGTGGGGATGGGGAGAAGAGCACCTTTATAGAAGGGGAGGGTGAGAGGTTAGGGGGTTATAGACAGGAAACTGGGAAAGGGAATAACATTTGAAATGCAAATAATAAATACCCAATTTAATAAAAATGGGGAGAAAAAAGAAAGAAAAAACAATAAAAGGAAATATTGTCCTGAATGAGGTAACACAATCACAAAAAAATACACACGTGGTATGCACTCACTGATAAGTATATATTGCCCAAAAGCTTGAATTACCCAAGATACAATCCATAGACCTCAAGAAGCTCAAGAAAAAGGACCACGAAAGTGCAGATACTTCAGTCCTTCTTAAAGCAGGTAACAAAAGTATTCATAGGAGGGAATATGGAGACAAAGTTTGGAGCAGAGAATGAAAGAATGGCCATTCAGAGCCTGCTCCACCTGGGGATACAGCATATATATATATATATATATATATATATATATATATATATATATATATATATATATCCACCAAAACGAGATAATATTGATGAAGCCAAGGAGTGAATGCTGACAGGAGTCTGATATAGATGTATCCTGAGTGGCTCAGCCAAAGCATGACAAATACAGATGCCAGTGCTAGCAGCAAACCAATGAACTGAGAATGGGACCCCCTTTGGAGGAATTAGAGAAAGGATTGACAGAGCTGAAGGGGCTTGCAACTCCATAAGAACAACAATGTCGACCATCCAGAACTCCCAGGAATTAAACCACTACCCAAAGACTACAGATGGACAAACCCATGGCTCCAGCAGCATATGTAGCAGAGAATGGCCTTGTTGGGCACCAATGGGAGGAGAAACCCTTGTTCCTGCCAAGGCTAGACGCCCAGCACAGGGGAATGTGGGGAGAGTTAGTAAGTGGGTGTCTGGGGAGTGTCCCATCTTATAGAAGATGGGGAATGGGCTTCTTCCTGGCTATGGCTGGGAAACTGGGAAAGGGAATAACTTTGAAATGTAAATAAAAAATTCAATAAAAATATATACCCTCAAGTAAATTTATTATATTTACTTCTTTCTGGTTTGAAGTCATTGTCCATCAATAATATAGGAGCTCAGAACCTGGAAGAAAGGCACAAGCCCTCAGATCAGGGAGAGAATAGAGTTTGGCAGCTGTTTGAACTTAAATCCTGAAGGTGGTTTATTACGAAGGAGTGAATCAAAAGAGATTCCTAGAAATAATTGGAGATTTATCATACAATCACAGTTGCATGTTCATTACATTCATTCAATTTCTACAATATTTAGGAGAGATTCTGTAATTGAATCTCTAGGCAAGAGTAGTGGAAGCCATGAATTGTTGGGCCAACTGCAAGTACTATTTATTTCTAAACATAATAACAATTGAAATGTAAATAAGAAATACCCAATTTAATAAAATGGAGAAAAACAAACAAAAAGAACTAAAGAACTTTAGATAATTAGATGAAAACTTAGTAAAGCATTGATCTGCAAACTTCCTAAACTTGTGACCCTTTAATACAGTTTCTCATGTTGTGGTGACACATAATCATAAAATTATTTTATTGATATTTCATAACTGCAATATTGCCATTGTTATAAATCACAAAGTTAACACCATATATGAAGGCTATCTGGTCTTTGATGTCCCAAGCAGTCATAACCCACAGGTTGAGAACTGTTTCGAAGTAAACATAGTTATTACATTAAACAGTGCATTAAACAGTAAACAGTGCATGTTACACCATGCATGAGTCCTTATACTTACTTCAAAATGAGGACAATTTTTCTTGAGAATATCTATCTGTGTAAAGGATCTATCAAACACTTAAAATACCTAAAATCTTTTAAACAGCTGAAGTAAAGATTATTCTTATAGCATATATATATATATGCATATATATGACATATAAAAAATTCAGTATGAAATTTAAAAAGCCAGATAATTGATTGTTTAATTTCAATTCTTCTGCACAAATACGGCTGTTTTCCTAGGACAATTATTTAAGATTCACTTCTCTTCAAATCAATGCATGTGTTTAGCACATTTCTCAAATACTCAATTATAGATCAAATCATAAATTTTAAATTGAGGTATACAAATAAACTACAATTTTATAAAATATGCAATATCATTAGTCATCAAAGATACAGCTAACTCAAAAATAAAATCCTGTCATGTGACTCCAGTAATTATAACAATTCTAAAGAAGAAAAAGGACCCAGTATTGGCAAAGATACAGAGAAAATTCAACCCTGGTACTGATAAGATTCTTAGGTAGAAAAAGCCTTCAAAACTCAAGGATATGAATCTAAATTTGACCACAGGATTCTACAGTAGAAGTGACAAAAGAACACTTGAAAGTATCTCTGACCATAATAGTGATAAAAAACTTCATGTTATTGGTACAGAGACAGACGTGTTGATAAATAGAATAGAACTGAAGACCCAGAAATAAAACCACACACTTATGGACACTTGATCATTGACAAAGAAGCCAGAAGAATACAATGGACAAAAGAAATCATCTTCAATAAATGGTGCTGGTCTAACTGGCAGTCTGTAGGTAGGAAAATGAAAATAGATTCACAAACCTCAAGTCCAAGTGTATCAAGGAACTCAACATAAAACCAGATACACTGAGTCTAAAAGAAAAGAAAGTGGTTAAAAGTCTCACACTCATTGGCATGGTAGAAATTTCATAAAAAGAACTCTAATGGCTCATGATCTAAAATTAAGAATTGACAAATGGGACCTCATAAAACTGGAAAGCATCTGTAAGACAAAAGATATACTCAATAGGAAAAATGGACAACTAGACAGATTGGGAGGGGAAGTCTTTATTAACCCCACACCCAATAGAGGGCTAATATCCAAAATATATAAAGAACTAAAGAAGCTAACCACCAAAAGACCAATCAAAAAAAATGGAATCAGAGAAAGAAATGGAAGAGCTTGAAGGGGCTCGAGACCCCATATGTTCAACAATGCCAAGCAACCAGAGCTTCCAGGGACTAAGCCACTACCTAAAGACTATACATGGACTGACCCTGGACTCTGACCTCATAGGTAGCAATGAATATCCTAGTAAGAGCACCAGTGGAAGGGGAAGCCCTGGGTCCTGCTAAGACTGAACCCCCAGTGAACTAGATTGTTGGGGGAAGGGCGGCAATGGGGGGAGGGTGGGGAGGGAAACACCCATAAAGGAGGGGAGAGGGAGGGATTAGGGGGATGTTTGCCTGGAAACCGGGAAAGGGAATAACACTCGAAATGTATATAAGAAATACTCAAGTTAATAATAAAAAAAAATAGCAGAAAAAAAGAGAAACCCCAACAGATTTGAGACAAAGCTAGCTAACTGGTCATTGTTCTTAGGAATAAGATCATATCGTTGTGCATATCACAGGATATATTTCTTTGGATGAAATAAAATGTCTTTTTTTCTTTTAAATCAAAAAGAAAAATGGAGTGTAGAAGTAAACAGAGAATTCACAACAGAGGAATCTCAAATGGCTGAGAAGCACTCAAAGAAATGTTTAAAGTCTTTAGCGATCAAAGAAATGAAAATCAAAATGACCCTGAGATTCCACCTTATACCAATCAGGATGTGGAGAAAGAGGAACATTCCTTCTTTGCTGGTGGGATTGCAAATTGGTACCAACTACTCTGGAAGTCAATCAGGAGGTTCCTCAGAAAAGTAGAAATAGATCTATCTGAAGACCCAGCTATTCCACTCTTGGGCATATACCCAAAAGATGCCTCACCATGACACAATAGCACATGTTCCATATTTTCATAGCAGTGTTATTTGTGATAGCCAGAAGCTGAAAACAACCCAGATGTCCCACAAGGGAAGGATGGATACAGAAAACGTGGTTCATTCACACAATGGAATACTGCTCAGCTATTAAGAACAAGGACACCAGGAATTTTGCAGGCAAATAGATGGAACTCGAAAATATCATTCTGAGTGAGGTAACACAGACCTAGAAGGACATACACTGTGGATATTAACCAAAAATGTCCGAGATACCTGGAATATTCCACAGAACTCCAGAAGGTTAACGAGCCGAAGGACACAAGTGAAGTGCCTCAATCTCACTTGGGAGGAAGAAGAAATTATTCACAGGGGACAGTAGAAGGGGTGGACTTGAGTGGGAGAGGGGACAGGGACAGGAGGTGGGAATCTTGATCAGGTACTGGTGGGGGATGGGGGTAGGCAGGAGTGAAGCTCTGAGTGTCAGGATGAAGAATGGGAACAGTCAACTTTGGGAGGTAAGATATGGGGAAACCCTCTAAAATATACCAGAGATGTGGGAAATGACTCTCAGGACTCAAAGGTAGGGACCTTGTATAAAATGCTTTACAATGGGAAGGGGGAACTTGTAGAGTCAACCTCCAATGGAGGGACAGGACATCAAGGGAGTTGATGGGGTTGCCATCCCACAGTCAGAGCTCTGACCTAAAACTGTGCTTTTCTGAAGGAACTGCAGGGGGAAAAAGGGAGAAGAGCCTGAGAGAAAGGAGGTCCAATGACAGGCCTTAATTGGGATCCAGCTCGAGGAGAGGCCCCAGAGCCTGCCACTATTATTGATGATATTGTGTGCTTGCAGACAGGAGCCTCACATGGCTGTCCTCAAGGCCCAACAACTGAAAGAGTCAGATGCAGATAGTAGCACCCAACCAATTGACGGAAGCCGGGGATTCCTGGGCTTGAATTGGGGGAAAAGCTGGAAGAATATGAGGAGGAAGATGGCCCCATAGGAAGACCAGTAGTCTCAACTGACCTTTACCCCTGAGATCTTTCAGTCACCAAGTCACCAAATCATACAGTCTACAGCATCTGATATGAGGCCCTGGACATATACAGGAGTAAACTGCCTGTTCTGTCCTCATTAAGAGAAGATGCACCTAACCCTGGAGAAACTTGAGGCCCCAGGGATTGGGGAGATCTGCTGGGGTAGAGGTGGATGTGTAGGGACATCCTCTTGAAGACAGGGGAGCAGAGGTGTGGGATAGGGAGCAATCTGGGGTGAAGAGGTAGGGGGATGAAGACTGCACTGCAAAATAGGATTAAAGAACAACAACAACAGAAAGAACAAAAAAAAAATTGTCTCTGACCACCATGTCACATGTATGTGCCTGCGCACATGCACACACACACACACACACACACACACACACACACACACACACACACACACAGAGTAAGATAATGTTTAAAATAACAAGAACCTTTAAATATTGCTGAAAGAAATATAAATAGTATAAGATTATGTAAAACAATATAAATCTAAGAATCTAAATAGACCACACTATGTTCCACAGTCATACTCTAGAGTACTTATCCAGGACCGTGAAATCAGAATATCTAATAAACATCTTCACCGTTGTGCTTATTGCAGTTCTTTTGACAACAGCTCCAGAAGAGCAAAATGTAACCGTCCATAACCGATGGATGATTAAAACAAATGTATTAGTTATAGAACATTGTTCCAAAGAAAGGAGAATAAAACTGTCTCACTTGTGATACTATGGATACAAATGAAGAAAAGTACTTCAAGTTTAATAAGTCAAGCACAGAAAGGCAAGTACATCATGGTAAGAATCACAAAGATTTAGAACTTAAGAGTTGATCATATATATATATATATATATATATATATATATATATATATATATATATATAAAAGAATTCTGATTACCAAAGCCTGGGCCTGTGGGAAGAATAGGAATAATCAAGGAAGATTTATTAATGGGTACCTAAGAATAATCAAATAGTAAAGAGAATCTTTGGTCTGCAATTACACCATCTTTTATTTGTAGACAATAACTTCATGGTATACACACACACACACACACACACACACACATAATGAAAAATGCAATAATTTTGAATATTTCATCATAAGTAATAAATGTTTGATGACATATATGGTATGAGAGTTCTGTGATCAGAGAAGCTATCTAGATATATGGATATGTTTAGCTTTAATGTCATAAGTTAAGTGATGTTAGAAAGAAAGAAAGAAAGAAAGAAAGAAAGAAAGAAAGAAGGAAAGAGAGGAAGGAAGAAAGAAAGTAAGAGTAAGAAGCTGCATATTTGAGAGAAATGTGGGTACATAAGGTTTGGAGGAAGGAAGGTGGAAAATGATACAATTACAGCAAAATTTCCAAAAAATTATAAATAGAACATCAAATATTAACCAAGTTATGTAACTACTTTTCTGCTTGCAATTTTTGTTAAATAAATTAATAGAAATAATACTTTCCATTTTTTTAAATTTTTATTTCTATGTTTGAGTCTCTGTGTGTGCATGTGTGAGTTTGTGTGTGTGTGTGTGTGTGTGTGTGTGTGTTTGTGTGTGTAAAAGTCAGAAGACAATTTTCTTGGTTACTTTTTCCACCATGATGATATTGCAGCATTGAACTCAAGATTCCAGGCTTGAAAGTATCTTTATCTCTCCTACCCCAATACTGGTAATACCTCAAATTAAATGCAGTAAAATGCTAATAGTTCTAAACTATTTTTAATCCCTCAAAGTATTCATGACCAAAGCCCCAATTGAGAGCTTTTTCCTGGTTATGCAAGGTGAGTTTTCAGCAGGAAGCTGGAACTGAACAAGCTGTATGAATGTGGTAACATGCCAGCAGTCAACAAGCTTCTGCTCTGTCAACTGTCCATTGTTAGAATGCCACTGTACATTATACTAAAGACCTGTAGAGTATTTATAGAACTTTGGATACCTTGGGGTTGCTTTCACTATTTAGAATAGTCAAATATGTATTGAAAAGGAGTTCAATAGCTCAGGAAATAATAGTAAGACTTGATTGACAGAATTGCACGAAATAAAACTTCACAGATTTCATTCTACAGGTTTGCACTGACCACTCATCTGTTTCCTACTTTGAATCCCTGGCTTCGAGATCCTCTACTATTGCCTTCAACCTCCTTCCTTAGGTACTTTCTACAAAAGAAGAGGAAACCCATGTATGTCCACTATCAGAACATCCAATGCAACCCTTTTGCTGTTTCCTCTGGCATCGAAGTTTCTATCCAAGTAAGAATTAAACAGAGAAATGCCCACCTTCTGTCCAAAGTTAATGGATGTTTACAATAAAAAGAAACAAGTTAAGGTGTTGAAGAAAAAATTTGCCTGCAATTGTACTGGATTTTGCATCCAGAATATGAAAAAGCTAGGAGGTGACTAGGTCAAGTAGCTAGGTCAATCTAGCAGCTCTTGACAGCAGTAGGACTGGCTAAGGTCAATCACCTGCAAATTCATGGGATTTAGATTGTGACACAACATGGATTTACTGGAGATTTCCTTCAATAAGTAGAATTTCTCTACTATCAGTTTCATAAGTTTTAAAATGTCACAGCTATGTAATGGAAGATTTTAGGTCTTCTTTGAGCCTGGACTAACATATTTCTATACATTAAACTCAAAAAATGTCATGCTGTCTATTTTTTGAGATCTATCATTTAATCAAAAGTCAAGTAGAGAGTGTCCCACAATTATCAAGAATGGAATAAATAGCCATGTTTTGTCCAAACCATAAGTCCCAAGATCACTGAAGATTGCCAATGTCTGCTTAGACGCTCCTTGCACCTCTCAGTAAAAATTTTCCTGCTCTATTGATAAATATTCTATCATTACTAGCACATGAATCACAGGATAAAGGGACAATAACTGTTCAGTACCTGTACCATGAGAGGGAGTTATTGATAGTAAAAAGAACCCCTGGTTATTTAGAGAGCAGCAGAATTTTTAGAACAGCTTCCTTCCAATAAGATAATGGGGCATCTGGTTTGACACCAGGATCTTCTTTCAAACATAATCTAGCTTAGAGATGTTCAAAAACTAAAATGTAATCAGTTAAAATTCTAGTGAGAGAACAAATACTAAGTTGACTCAATTATATAGTTATTTGCAGAACTTACAATCACTAGCATCAGCTGTCACATGAGAAAACAAACTTCATTTCAGTTTTGTTTTGTGTTTGTTTTCTTTACCCTTCCAGATTTCATAAAATGCCATACATTTAAGCCCCCTTAATAAACCTGCTTTGGGGAATAAAATAAGTAAATAAAAGCAGCACAGCATAGAAAATTATTAACTGCATGAAGATACAGCCTACAAAATCAAAAGAAAATCATTGTCAGAATATTATTGTCTAAAAGCTAATCTCAAAAATTAAATATAGCAGAACAAACAACACATTCATTAACCAGAAACTATGATTTTTCACATTATTTCTTTTATTTCATTTATTTACTCACTTCTGATCCTATTAGCAGACCAATCCCACTCTCACAAATTCTTACCCTAGTTATTCCCTTTCTTCCTGAAAAGAGGAAACCCTACTAGGGTACCTACCTGGATTAGGACCTCAGGTCAAGTCACAGCAGGACTATGTACATTGTCTTCCTTTGAGGCCTGACAAGGCAGTTCAGTAAGAGAACACCAAACACCAGACAAGCACCAGTCAGAGACAACATCCCTCTCCAATTGTTAGGAGACCCACAAGAAGATCAAGTTTCACATCTGCTACAAATGGTTAGGGGGCCTATGTCCCTGCATGCACTTTGATTGGTTCAGTTTGTATAAGCCCCCATGGGCCTAGATTAGTTCATTCTGTAGGTCTTCTTTCAGGGTGTCCCTGATCCCTCCAGATCTCTCAATTCCATCCTGTAAATTTCCACAAGGTCACCCTGATGTTTAACTATGGTTCTCTGCCTGTGTTTTCTTCTACTTCAGGATAAAGCCTCTCAAGAGACAGTTCTGATAGGTTCTTCTCTGCAGGCATAGCAAAATATAAATAGTGTCAGAGGTTGGCTCTCTCCCATGGAATGGGTCTCAAGTTGGACTCCTTATTGGCTGCCCATTACTTCAATCTCTGCTCCATATTTATCTATGTGTATCTAGTAGCCAGGAAATATTTTAGGTCAAAGTTTTGTGGGTGGGTTTATTGTTAACAGACAAATCTCAAAAGATAAAGTACAGTATGAATAATAACATATAAAAAAGAATTCAATATCCTTAGCTATCACAGAAAGGCAAATTAAATTGACATTGAAATACTGTCCTTAGTGAGAATAGATGTCATTACAAAACTAAGCAAAAATAAATGATGTTAACAATGTTGTGAAAAGTGTATTCCAATTAGCTGTTAACAGGAAGTCACACATGTCAAGCTTCAATAAACTTTCAATTAACTTTGTAAATAGTTTAAGGACAAGTCTATTATATGGCCAAGATAGTCTATCCTGGGTAAATAATCAAAGGAATCCACAAAGATATATCAAAGAGAAATTAAAACATCCATATTTACATCTACACTATTTTCTATGAAAAGTTACAGCATCAGCTTAAGTAACTATCAGTAAATGAATACATCAATAATTCATCTGTAAATATATTATATTATTATAGATGTAGATGAAAATAATTTGTGTATTCTTAAAAATATAAAACAAGAAATAATATATGAATCAACTTTACTGATCCATAAACAAGAATAACTTAAGTGATATATAGTAAATGAATTCATCTAGAGATTATTATAATAGATGAAATAGGAAAACTCATAGAATTACAAATGTGTTTTTCTCACTTGTAAATCCTGAATGATAAATACTTACATATACTAATATGAGGTTGTCTAGTGAAATCAATGGATTAGTGAATGAAAATTATTAAAAAAAAAAGATTGTAGAAAGATGAATACGACCAAAGTACATGGTATGCTTAAATGAAAACATCTTTATGAAACTCATCACTGGTTGTAATGAATCCATGTCAATGATTTTTTTAAAGATTATTATATTAATAACGTCATTATTTCTAATAATTTGATATCTGGCTAATTATAATTAAACAAGGCTGAACTATATGCTAGGAACAATAGGCGTCAGCTTTAAACAATACATTGTAGCAGACTACAGTTAGATGGTAGCATGCATCAAAACTACCTGAAATACTTTCATTCAACTCATTGAGAATTGAATAGTCCATATTTTTTAAAATCACATTTGAGGATACCTTTGATACACACCACAACTCAAAGAAGTTAAACAAGAAGGGAGATCTTAGTGAGGATGCTTGAAAATCTCACTTAGAAGAGGCAGTAAAATAGCCATAGGAGGCAAAGTAATATAGGGAACTGGGTGGGAACAGGGAGGAGGAGGGGAATGAGGGGGCAGGATCAGGTATGGGGAGAGACAGGGGAGAAGGTCATAGGGGCAGAGAAATGAATGGAAATATGGAGCTGCCAGGGGTGGGAGGTGGAGAGAAAGTCTAAGAAAGCCCAGAGAGAGACCTGGAATGGTGAAGGCTCCCAGGAGTCAATGCTGGTGACCTTACCCAAAATGCCTAACCATGAATATGGAACCTGAGGAGACTACCTCCTCTACCCTCAGTGGGTAGATAAGGACACTGACCCACCAACAAAACTTTCAACCCAACATTTGTCCTGTCGAATAGAAATGCTGGGACAAATATGAAGGAGAGACAGAAGGAGTTTCCAACCTACAACTGGACCAACTTGCGACCTATACCATGGGCAAACAACAACTTCCTCCACTGTTACGGATATTCAGCTATGCTTCTAGCATGACTGCACTATGAGAGACTCTACACAGCAGCTGACTGAAATAGATACAGATACCCAAAGCCAAACACCGGACAGAGGTTGGGGCCCTTCTGGAAGAGGAGGGGAGGACAGGGTGTTGAAGGCACTAAGGGGATAGGTACTCCACAGGAAGATCAACAGAATCAACTAACCTGAACACCTGGGAGATCTCAAAGACTGAGTCACCAACCAAAGAGCATACACGAGCTAGACAGAGGAGCACCAGCACAAATTTAGCAGATGTGTATCTTAGTCTCTATGTGGGTCGCCCAAGAACTTGGAGCATGGGTAGGAGCTATACTTAAAGACATAGGCTGACTGTAGTATCTGCTTTCCAGCAGGGCAGCTTTGTTTGGTTTCAGTGGGAAAGGATACACTTAATCCTGCAGAGACTTGAGATAATGGGGTCAGGGGATACCCAGGTGCCTCACACCCTCTCAGAGGAGAAGGGGAGGGGCTCTGTGAAGAGGTAACTGGGAAGGAGATATAAACAGATAGGGGAAAAAAGAAAAATATTAGATTAGGCAGCTATGAATTACCTAAAATTAAGATATGGGAATAGATTGAGTGTCTGTCCAAGATGAGGAGTGTAGAAATAAAGTTAGTGAGAATGTGATGTTTGCTAAACCTGTAACAGGTAAGATACAGAGGAGGCTAAACTAAATTGTTTGCTAGTACATAATAAATTCTAATAAAATTTATTTAAAAGCAACACTGAAATAGTTATAGAAGTAAATAGTAATTTCATTGATGTTTATTAGATACACAGTTGAAAGAGAAACATAAAGTGACATAGAGGGAATGTCACTGAATAATTTGAAGGGTTTATGTTTCTGAGGCAGGAAAAATAGGAAAAGCGATTGACTTAATGTTTAGTCGGTGAGAACCCTAGCCATAAAGGGTGTGCAACTTGAGCTTACCCACAGAAACCATAACAGTAAAGAAGTAATTTTGTAGGTTTTCTTGGAAACTTTCCTCCACAACTTTGTTGTAGCACTCACACATAAACATACATGTGCAAACACACATGCACACAGAGACACGTTCACACATATGCATGCACAGATACTCTCATATACATCCACACTTGCATACATACATGCACATACATGTGTACACTAAAAGGTGTATGCTCCCATGCATATGTACACACATGTGGGCACACATACAAGTAAGGCAAATGAGGGTTTGAAACTCTCAGGAAGCAATTATTTTTAAAAGTTGCAAAATTTAAATAAAAGATACTGAAAAATCTGTGAATCAAGTCGTCTAAAGCTAATGATCAGTAAGGCTGACAGGAATGTGATATGTTTGATTGTGAGTGAGTTAAGTGGGGATAGACACAAGAGAAATTGTAAAGCAATTAATCTTTATCAACACTTAGTAAGACAGCTGGCTACAAATAGATAGCTCAAATTGCAAACAATTTAAACAATTCCTGAAGTATGATAGCAGAAAGATGAGTTTGTTTGAAACTAAAACTCAAACCAAACATATAGACAATCTATCACAATTACTTATGGCACCATCATTTTGTATGTTGGCATATGCTGAAAACATGTTCCCTAATGTAATCATTCTGACCAAACACTTCAAGTCAGCTAAAAAAAAATGAAGAAGATATTCACTAGAATGAACACAGCACATTCCTTTAATGAGTCTTCTAAAGGATTAAGTAGAGAAGAGGAGGATGCATCAATTATGGTCCCATAGGTCTAACAGAATCTCTTTTCTCATGTAATTTACATGCTTGATCTTTGACCTTGACTTGCATTTTTTTTTTTTGCAAAAGACAAATAGTGGCTTGCCTTGGAAGGATGGTGAAAATTAAAGATTTCACTATGTGTGTGTGTGTGTGTGTGTGTGTGTGTGTGTGTGTGTGTGTGGTGTGCATGTCTATTTGCATTTAATTAAAACTCGGCTAAAATGTGAGAAATATTTAAATACCAATTTTAAACTCATAGGCTATTCCAAAGACTTATCTCTAGGTTTTCTGGAAGCAAAACTGAGCAGAAAATGTAGAATGATAGAACATTTAAAAACTTTCAAAACTGATATACAATAGACAGTAAGGTAACCTCAGTTGCTGTAACTCTGTTTGCTATCTTTTCTCCATGCCCTCCCCATGTTCATTCCAACACTGTGTATAAATGCTAATCCTTGGTCTGGTGGAGTTCTTGTAGCACATTGCTGTGTTAGAGTAAGCTTGAAAAAAATCCACTGAAAACCTCAACCTTGGAATGAGGAAATGCACAGTTTATATCTATACCACACAGGCATTTTTCTCTCACAGCTTCTGTACAAGAATTTTGAATGTTGTCTAAGACTTCAGTGTTTTTACAGTAATAGCACTCCTTTATAGAGTCCTATTATTTATAGGGAATAATGGCCATTTTCTTTAAGTTAATCCTACCTATCCATTAGCATGGGAGATCTTTCTGTCTTTTGTTGTCTTCTTTAATTTCTTTCTTTAGTGACTTGATGTTCTTGTTATACAGATCTTTCCCTTCCTTCATTATAGTTATTCCAGGATATTTTATGTTATTTGTGGCTATTGTGAAGGTTATTGTTTCCATAATTTCTTTCTCTGCCTGTTTGTCCTTTGTATAAAAGAAGGTGTGCAAACACAAGACTAGCACAAGTGTCCTCAGAGAGGTTCCATCCACCAGTTGACTGAAACAGATCTATTTTCCCTCAGCCAAAAATTGGAAAGAGATTGGGACACTTGTGGAAGAGTTGGAATGATTGAAGACCCTGAGGAGATGGGATCCCCATTGGTGGAACGAGAGAGTCAACAAATCTGGATCTTCGGGAGCTCTCAGTGACTGAACTACTAAAAGTAGAACACACATAAACTGGAATGAAGACCCTAGCACACATGTAGCAGACCTGCAGCTCAGTATCCTTGTGGGTTCCAGAACAACTAGAGTGGAAGGTCTCTGAATCTGTAGCTTGACTGTGGTATTTATTCGCCAACAAAGCTGTCTTTTCTGGCCTCAATTGGAGAAGATGGTGTCTAATCTGTCAAGGACTTTATGTGCCAGGGTGGGGGAATACCACAGAGGACCCAACCTCTCAAAAGAGAAAGGGGGATGGGGCAGAGGATACTCTCTGAAAATGAGAGACTGACAGTGGGTAGTATTTGATATGTAAATAAATAAATAAAAATATAGAACTCAAAACTGGCTTTATTTGCCGTGTCGTAGCAAATTATACACTTTTAAACTTCCACATTTTTTATTCCAATGCTAGCATGGCTTTTCCATTATTTTTTTCTGAAAATATACCAATGATTTTCTTTTACCTCTACAAATTCCCAAGAAAAGATAAAGAGGCACTCTAGCACATTGAACTGGGGCTCACACAAAAATTAATCCTATACATAAAATCTCCACATTCTTAATCTTAGTCCTTGACTCGCAATACAATGGCCTGGCCCAGCACAGTCTAGAATTCCTTATAGACAAACAACCAAGGAAATCAGCATTACTCATATTGCAAAAACAAAAACTATATAAATTGTCACACCTATTAATTCTGTAGAAATGTTCACTAAGAGGAATTACATAGGGGAACCTATGGACATGAGATTTAAAAATAAAATAAAAATAAAAGAATAAAACTGATTTGATCAATGAATTTCAAGAAGTTTAAAGAAGACATTAAAAAATCTCTGTAAAATAGAGCAATACCAATAAATGTCTGAAGAATGTGTTGCAGCCTCCAATTTTTTTTTACTGAAGAGATAGAAATATTGAAGAGAATTCAAATTGAAATTAAGATGGAATTGAAATCTCAACAACTCATTTCGAAAACTCAAATGAAATCCTTTTAAGCAAATTAAAAGATAGCCTGAAGTAGATTTTTAGACCATTACCTCAAAGAATTTTAAAAATTAAAATAAACATGGATTATGGAACTTCATGAAAGGACAAAATCTTTGTATTGTAAGAATAGATAAAAGAGAAGAATTAAAAGTAAACGGCATGCATTTAGTCTTCAATAGGATCTTTGAAGAAAATATCTCCAAATTAAGGGACATGCAGGTATAATAAGCACACAGAACAGGAAGTTTATTGTTAAGACATTAAATATTGGGAAATCATCAGAATCACAACTGACTAGACAGTACAAACTTTAATACCCACATAAAACAACAAACAAATAAAAGCTGGCTGGCCTCCAAGCTAGCTCTAAAGGGAGTACTAGAAATAGTTCTCTGAATCATAGACAGGATAAAGCGCAGACATAAGGCTAAGGAAAGAAAACAAGACTACAACTCCCCTCCTTGTCATATTCTGGGCCACAGTATCAGTAGAGGCAACCTGATGTACCAGAGACCATAAGAAATCCAGATAAGCTGTCCACCTAAAATCTTCTCCACTCTCTCAGTACCTGAACAACCTAAACCAAACCACCCCTCACCTCCTGGTTATCATATCCCAATAGACTACTCTGAAAGCTCCTTGCTCAGTCAGAAACCACAGATAACTAAATACTTATAAAAAAAACTAACCGAAAGAAGCATAGAGAATATATTAACAAAATCAGAAACAGAAAAGAGATCAATAGATATGCAGAAAATTTTTTTAAAAAAGAAAAAAAAATCAGGTCATACTTTAAAAATGTGTATTCCGCAAAACAGAAAAATCCCAAAGTAGTAGATAATTTCCTCAATAGATACCACTTGTTAAAGTTAAATCAAAATTAGATAAAGAATTTAAATATAACTATAACCCCACAAGAAATTTGAGCCGTTGTTAAACATCTCACAATAAAAACAATGCACAAAACAAAAATAAAAGTAAACAAAATACAAAACAAGGCTAGAAAGTATTAGCACAGAATTCTATCAGACTTTCAGAGGACAGTTAGTAACAAAACTCTTCAAATTGTGCCACAAAATAGAAACAGAAAGGGAAATTGCAAAATTTATTTTGGGAGGTCTGTCACCGTGTTACCAAAGACTCAATAATGAAAGAGATTCCCTCAAGAAGGAAGATCAAATTGTGGATGCTTCAGTCCTTCTTAGAAGGGGGAACAAAATACGCACAGGAGGAAATATTGAGACAAAGTGTGGAGCAGAGACTGGAGGAAAGGCCATCCAGAGACTGCCATACCTAGAGAGCCATCCCACATACAGTCACAAAACCCAGATAATATTGCTGATGCCAAGAAGTGCTTGTTGGCAGGAGTCTGATATAGCTGCCTTCTGAGAAGCTCTGCCAGAGCCTGATAAATACAGAGGCGGATGCTTGCAGCAAACCATTGGACTGAGAAGGGGTCTCCAATGGAGGAGTTAGAGAGAGGACTTAGTCCCTAGGTGAGGCAGGTTCAATTTGGTCATTCCTTCAGTCTCTGCTCCAAACTTTGTCTACATATCTCCTCCTCTGAATATTTTTATTCCCCCTTCTAAGAAGGACTGAAGCATCTGTACCTTGACTGTCCTTCTTCTATCCCTTCATGTGGCCTGTGGATTACACTTTGGGTAATCTGAGCTTTTGGACTAATATCTACTTATCCGTGATTGCATAACATATGTGGTTTTGGTGATTGGGTTACCTCACTCAGGATGATATTTTCTAGTTCTATACATTTGTCTAAAAATTTCATGAAGTCATTGTTTTTGATAGCTGAGTAGTACTCCATTATGTAAATATACTACATTTTCTGTATCCATTCCTCAGTTGAAGGAAATCTGGGTTCTTTCCAGATCCTGGCTATTATAAATCAGAATGCTATGAACATTGTGGAGCATGTGTCTTTGTTATATGTTGCAGCATATTTTGGGTCGATGACCAGGAGTGGCATAGCTTAGCTAATCAATATTTGTCAGGTAGTACTATGTCCAATTTTCTGAGTGACCTTCAGACTGATTTCTAGAATAACTGTACCAGCCTGCAATCCCACCAACAATGGAGGAGTGTTCCTTTCTCCTCATCCTCACCAGCATCTGCTGTCACCTGAACTTTTTATCTTAGCTATTCTGATTGGTATGAGATGGAATCTCAGTGTTGTTTTGATTTGCATTTCCCAGATGGCTAAGGATGTTGAACATATTTTTAGGTACTTCACAGCCATTCGATATTCCTCAGCTGAGATTCTTTGTTTAGGTCTGTATCCCATACTCCTGATACCAACTTCTATCTTATTTTGGGTTTTATTGCTATAATGAGCCGCTTTGACCAAGACAACTCTTATAAAGCGCAACCTTTAATTGAAGCTAGCTTGCAGGTTCTGAGGTTCAGTCCATTATCATTACGATGGGAAGCATGGCAGAATCTGTCAGGCATGGCATTGGAAGAGCTGAGCTAGGAGTTCTATATCTTGTTCCAAAGGAAAACAGAAGATGTATTCCAAGCAGCTTGGAGGAGGATCTCAAAGACCACTTCCAAATTAACAGGCAAGGCCATACATTCTAACGTTACCATTTCATGTACCAGGCATATTAAAACAATTGTACTCTATGAAGTGGCAACTGCTTTCCAAGGAGAGTGTGACACATCACAGGAGGGAAACGTCACTGCAGGAATCAGAGATTAGATAAAAAAAGTAAATGAATTTAGATATACAAATGGTACATTCATACTTCATACTAACTAATATTTTCTGGTGTGTATTGTAAGTTTTTCTTTTTTGCTAAATATCTGTGCAGAAAATATCATTCAATGATGTCTGTAAAATAGCGGTATTTAGTGATACTTCATTCATTGGAGATTATGACATTTAAAATAACTCAAAAACAATCACAAGTAATAATTAATATTTTAAAATTAGCTGTTTGCTATGGAGTCAGGGGACAGAACTTGTGATTGAGTCATAAAATGCTAATTATATTAGCTTTATTACAATTGGGATGTCACAAAAGCAGAAGGTCCGGTAAAACATTTTGTGGCTGGTAAATATTTTTAATCTATTTGCATTGGTTGACTGATATAATTTAATAAATTTATCTTAAAGACTCCCTGATCAAAGGCAGTAAATCATACTATGAGAGTACAATAAGCGAACTAAGAAGCTACACATATAAAAATCATTCTTTAGGACTAAATAGGAGCACAGAATTTATTACTATGTTCCCTTTTTAAACATTAAGAAAATACAGGTTAAATGAAACCAACAGAATCTATACATGCAATATAAGATGTGTAGTAATATGATTAAATTAATGGCAACAAAATATTGTTTTATTTAAGTGCTATGGTTACAGTTTAATCTGGAGTCATGTGAATGACATTTTAAATTATAATAATTTCTAACTCAATATCTGAGACTTGGATATGGGCATAATTTGATAAATTTTTTTATCTTTATTAACTTGAGTATTTCTTATTTATATTTCGATTGTTATTCCCTTTCCCGGTTTCCAGGCCAACATCCCCCTAACCCCTCCTACTCCCCTTCTATATTGGTGTTCCCCTCCCCATCCTCCCCCGATTACCGCCCCACCCCCAACAATCAGGTCCCGGGGGGGTTCAGGCTTGGCAGGACCATGGTCTTCCCCTTCCACTGGTGCTCTTACTAGGCTATTCATTGCTACCTATGAAGTTGGAGCACAGGGTCAGTCCATGTATAGTCTTTGGGTAGTGGCTTAGGCCCTGGAAGCTCTGGTTGCTTGGCATTGTTGCTGGGGCAGAAATATCTACAGATATTTAGTGAACCATATGGATTAAGTTGGAGTATAATGGAAAATTGGAGGGGATATAGAAAAAGAAAATGAAAAAAATATAATTAATATTAAAAATATTTTTATAAAGCTGATGTTGCTATTTATCCACCTCTGTGTAAGGTTTCTAACTACCCCCAATAAACATCAAAGGCTAAACAAATAAAAGAACTGGTTCCTAGAATGCATTACTCAGTTGTAAACCTTGAAAGCCATAATAATACCTGATCTGACAAAATATTGCTCACTGACGCAACAGTGGCCCAAGCATCATGGAGATAACTAATCACTTTCTGGTTAAATCTAAGTCCTTCTTTGGAAGATGAAACCCTTTCATGTCACCACTGTTAGGCAAAGAACCTGTGATTAGACAATCATAGATCCTATGAAGGCCTATTACTGCTCTTTTGCTAAATAGGCATACTGTTAATCTTGGCCCTAATGAATATTCACTATATACATGGATTAATGAATCTTTTCCCCATCATCATAGTAACCATTATTTCCAATAGGTAGTGACAAACACAGAGAGCCACAATTGACTGAAGTGTACAGATGAGAGACTTCAGAATTCTCCAGCATAAATGAGACATCCTCACCACATCTTTCCTCCCAACAATCAGAGATAGTTGTGGTAGGGAATTAAAAAGATTGTCTACTGCTTCAGTGATGTGAATGAATGTAAGGGAACAGCACCATTCACACATGGAGATGAACTAACACATAGGAAGTCACAGCAATATTGACACCATGTTCAAAGGAGACCAAATCCAGCATGCGGAGGAGGGACAAAAACAAAACATCATCCTTAGCTCTTGGCAAATGGTAACTGTTGGAAAGGGGAAACTTCAATTTAAAAATGTTGATCTTTGTCAACAAACCAGGATCCAGGAAAAGGCTGCAAACTGGAAAATATATGATCAGCACTATCTGTACTTGATGGGGAAAAAAAAGATGCCAGAAAATTCAGTACTGAGGGGACTATGGATATATACCCTTGCCCTATCTAATCAACAGAAAAGGGTGTTTGAATTGAACATAATCAAAAAATAGTATGGAAAATGTATGGGTTACTAAAATATTCAGAATATTATAAGGGAATTGTAGAGAAATTTTAATCTGCCAACATGGATCATACAGTAGATAAATGAGTTTAGTTAAAAATTAGATAAAGAACTTACACATTATAAAAGTGAATTCTTAAAGATTAATTTATTTAAATAAATTAAATGATAGTATTTGATTTTTAATGACAGGACAAAAGTTTAGAGAAACTTAATAAGTAAATTAATTTTATGATTTCATAAGTTCTAAGATATATATTAAAAGGGTGTATCATCTAAAGAAATAAGTCTCACTTGTCCTTGAAGAAGCTTCTATTTGCAACAGATGGAGACTATTATGCAAATCTAAACTGGCCAAAATACAGGGAATGATTGACTTTGGAAATATTGTTATCAAATGATATACATCTACAACACAGTTACTAAAGATAAATCTCAAGGAATGTCACAGGACAAGGACAGAAAGATGGAAAGAGCCATTTAATCAAGTCTACTGATGTAGGTTGCTGTGCGCTATATGCCAGGACGTTGTTGCACATATGAAATCTTGAAGCTGTAAGAGAAGAAAAAGTAGACTATTCCATAGATAGTTTCCCAGATCGATTTTCTAATGCTAAGTGGTCAAACTTAAATGCATACATTGAAAAATACTAAGTGGATCCAGAAGTTTCTATCTGTATATACATATGTTTAATTACTAAGGGTTCTCTAAATGAATGGAACTGATTGAATATATACATACATATATAATGCATAAAATATATTTATAAAATACATGGATATAGAATACATAATTACGGAATACATATATATTCTAAATATTAAATATAATCCACACATCTTATACATACACAAATACACACACATATATAATATATCACAGGCTTGCATGCTGTTTATTCTGCAAGGCTCAGTATCTCAGATAAGTCATCAGTTTACATTGGAATCCTGAAGCAGTAGGTTGTAACGGAAGGGAAGAGAACCTCCCTCACAGTATGAATGAGCTTAGCATCAAGACTGAAGGAAGGCAGGAGGAAAAAAATGTTTTTTCTTCCATGCTCTGTATGTAAATGGATGGCAAAATTATTGCCTAGTTTTAGGGTGTGTCTTTCCAGGTCAAATGAGCCAACAAAGAAATAATTGCCTTGGGATCCACCCAGCAGCCTTAGATTTAGTTGATTACATATATAGTCAATAGTCAAGTTGACAACCAATATTAGCCACTCTGTGTGTGTGTGTGTGTGTGTGTGAATGTGTGTGTGAATGTGTGTGTGAGTGTGAGTGTGTGTGTGTGTGTGTATAAAACAATGTTGTTTTTTTTCAAATGAAGGTGAGAGGGACAAGGACATAGGACAGGTTGTGTGTGTAGAACTGGGTGAAATTGATGTAAATGCTATACTCAAGCAGATATTTTTCAACAACAAATCAAATAAAAAAATTTTTTAAAAAAATATGTGTTAGGAAAGTGGGAAGAGGTATAAAGTGCTTCAAGGGAACAAATGGAGGAGAGTAAGGTAATTAAATTACCAACTCAAAAATAAACAAGAAAATTCATATGAATATATGAAAAAATACTTTGATACTTTAGTAATTTAATATTTGAAAACAACTTAATTGTGTTACTAATGAAGGTTTGGAAAAACCAAAGTCAGAAGTAATTTAAACTGCTCTCTAATTTGACAAGACTCAAGAAATACCACTTACTAAAATTCTTGAGAACACATTTCTCATTTGTTTGCACATATATTTATCATATTTATCATTTAATCTCCAAATATGTTATCCACTTGCAGGTTAAATGTCATAATCACAGTTGTCAACTTCATTTAGTGATCCATAATTTAAAATTGACCTTCCCATTTATATCTTTTCAAATTAACATAGAAAGAATTAATGAGCACAATCACTTCATTCAAATACATAATAAGAATCAAAATATTTACTTACCAAATTCAAATATACTCAAGGCAGCTGAATGATAACTAAAATTGGTTTGCATTCATCAACCTCATACTCTTAACAATTAATATAACAAATTATCTTTCTGAAAGTTTTATTTCCTATCACAAAACATCTGTGCAACTGAAGTTTTATTGACAGATGTTTGGTAAAATATATACACTTATGTTTTATATTTAAATGTCTCATTTTATACAGTGTCACATGAGAATAGTCGGTTTTCATAATTTCCATTGTTCACTATTTAATTTATGTACTTTTAAATTATTGCTAAACATATGATGTATATAGTCTTACATGTGTCACACACATGGAGAGGAAGAGGGAGAGAGAGAGAGAGACAGAGACAGAGACAGAACAGAGACAGAGACAGAGAGAATGAGAGAGCTTACTGACTCTATTCAGTGTGGATATAGGGGCTGAAAGCTTGGGACTGGATAAACTCTTAGGGCCTTATCTATAACAAAGACTTATTCTGACTCCTTGAGAATTATTAATTGACTGTGTCGCTTTACCTGGAATTTAAAACTTCTAAGACAACCCCAATATTATTTAAGATGGTTGATATTGTACAGGAATTGTTTAGATGACTATATTCCTTTTTTGTCATTATGAGTACACTTCAGGAGATATGTCATCTTTCTGCCCTTACATCTTTCTGCGTCCTCTTCTGCCATGTCCCTGAACCTTATATGTTAAGCACTGATGTGTAGATTTATCCCATGGTGTTGGGCACCACAGTAAGTCATTCTTTGTATTTTAACAAGTTATAGATTTCTGTAACTTTCTACTCAAGAAATTTCTTTGCTGAAGGGGAAGAACCATGCTTGTGTGTTGGTATAAGGATACATATTTACAATGCATTAGAAATTACATTTGTTTAAGGTATTGGCAGTAGTAAGTTCTCCTCTAAAGTACATGATCTTACTAACCACAGGTAATCATCTGGGTTTGCAATACTAGGCATGGATCCTCTAATATAGAGCAGGCGTAAAGTTCAATTGAAAAACAGGTAGTTAGTTCTAGTACATAAATTTCACTAGTTGTGTATATCATGCCAAAATTATCATTGTTCTCTCCAGTCTTTCTTGTAGGACTCTTGATTGCTTTTTTTTTCTATGCAACTTGCATAACTAACACATTGCAGAAAATTAAAACTATGCCAGTTGGACAGGTACAAGGCTTTCAAGTCCATTGTAGTTCAGTTCAACTGAATATTCTGACTGAAATATGTACCGTCTTCAGCTCCAAGGTCTTAATGTTTATATTCTGGGAGCCAATCAAGTATAATGGAAAACCTTCAGACTTCTTTGAGAGTTCCTTTAATTTTCTAAGCCAATAAACCTAAGGGATGCTTCCTGTGCTCAGCGCTGCAGTGTTGTTTGGATCGTTTAACCATCCATTATGGAGAATTATCACCCTAAATGGTGTAATTTCTTTCAAACTCTATATGTATAGACTCACAATATACTGTGCAGGTAGTTAAAGTGAACATGTGTCTTCCTATGGCATTTTCAACTATCGCTAAGGTTATTACGCCTCCCACCATGTCCCCTGTATTGTTCTTCATTTCCATTTACAAAATTCTGCCCCGCCCTTGATTTTCTCACTTTTCATTTTATGATCCTATATCCCATTTATCACCCTTCTGTAGCTTTGTGATAACTCCAAATTAATATCTAAAACTCACTTTGGATCTATGTTCCTGATATAAGAGAGAACATGTGGTGTTTGTTTTTCTGGTTTTTGGTGTTTCTTTCATTCAGTACAGTACATTCAAGTTGCATCCATTTACTAAAAGAATTCATGGTTTCTGTCTGTTTTCAACTAAATAGAATTTATTTCTATATTTTTCTTTTTTTTATTAACTTGAGTATTTCTTATATACATTTCGAGTGTTATTCCCTTTCCCAGTTTCCAGGCAAACATCCCCCTCCCCCCTCCCCTTTCTTATCGGTGTTCCCCTCCCCACCCTCCCCCGATTGTCCCCCTCCCCCCAACAGTCTAGTTCACTGGGGGTTCAGTCTTAGCAGGACCAAGGGCTTCCCCTTCCACTGGTGCTCTTACTAGGATATTCATTGCTACCTATGAGGTCAGAGTCCAGGGTCAGTCCATGTATAGTCTTTAGGTAGTGGCTTAGTCCCTGGAAGCTCTGGTTGCTTGGCATTGTTGTACATATGGGGTCTCGAGCCCCTTCAAGCTCTTCCAGTTCTTTCTCTGATTCCTTCAACGGGGGTCCTATTCTCAGTTCAGTGGTTTGCTGCTGGTATGCGCCTCTGTATTTGCTGTATTCTGGCTGTGTCTCTCAGGAGCGATCTACATGCGGCTCCTGTCGGTCTGCACTTCTTTGCTTCACCCATCTTGTCTAATTGGATGGCTGTATATGCATGGGCCACATGTGGGGCAGACTCTGAATGGGTGTTCCTTCTGTCTCTGTTTTAATCTTTGCCTCTCTCTTCCCTGTCAAGGGTATTCTTGTTCCCCTTTTAAAGAAGGAGTGAACCATTCACATTTTGATCATCTGTCTTGAGTTTCATTTGTTCTAGGCATTTAGGGTAATTCAAGCATTTGGGCTAATAGCCACTTATCAGTGAGTGCATACCATGTATGTCTTTCTGTGTTTGGGTTAGCTCACTCAGGATGATATTTTCCAGTTCCAGCCATTTGCCTACGAATTTCATAAAGTCGTTGTTTTTGATAGCGGAGTAATATTCCATTGTGTAGATGTACCACATTTTCTGTATCCATTCCTCTGTTGAAGGGCATCTGGGTTCTTTCCAGCTTCTGGCTAATTTATTTCTATTTAAAGAGGAATTCTATTTAGTTGTCTATTACTCAGTTGAAGGGAACTTGAATTCCTTCTGTAATTTAGCTAATGTGAATATAGCCGAAACAGATACAGCTGAGCAACATTCTACTGAGTATTATAGCAGATCTATTAGACAAATGCCTAGGAGTAATACTCCGGTCATACAGACCTTTTCACTTTTTTGAGGATTTCCTCACTGACAATCAACACAGGTGCCTCTTTTACCCCATCCTTGACAGAATTAGCTGTCAGTTGTTTTTCTTTCCCTCTCTCTCTCTCTCTCTCTCTCTCTCTCTCTCTCTCTCTCTTTCTTTCTTTCTTTCTGATTTCAGCCTTTTGAGTTGTGAAAGATGAAATATCAGTGTACATTTAATTTACATTTATCTAATTATTAAAGATGTTAGACAGTTTTAAAGACATTCCTAAACCATTTTTATTTATTTTTAGAGTATGCTGTTCAGATTCAAATTCCATTTTTCTACTTTAGCCATTTTTTCTTTTACTCCTCTTTTTCAGTTATTTGTGTTATCTGGATATTAATCTTCTATCAGATATATAGCGGTTCTGGTATGATGGTTTGGATGAGAGCAGTCTGTATAGGCTCATATACTGGCTGTCAAGGTAGTAAAAGTGTTTGGAAAGGATTGAGAACTGTGGCTTGCTAAAGGAATTGTTTCATTAGGGATGAGCTTTGAGATTTAAAAATGCTACAGTCTCTCTCTCTCTCTCTCTCTCTCTCTCTCTCTCTCTCTGTGTGTGTGTGTGTGTGTGTGTGTGTGTGTGTGTGTGTGTGTGCTATCTACAAATCAGAATGTGAGTTAGATAATGCTGAAGCACTATGCCTGTGCTTCACCATGATGCTCAGGAAATAACCTTCTGAATCTTTAAGAAGTGTCCAATTAAATGCCCGGGTCATAGTGTATTATTACAACAATAGAATAGCAACTAAAGCAGCTGGCAAAGATTTTTTACTCTGTGAGATTCCTCTTGATTATGCTAGCTAGAACAAGAAGACAACAAAAAGAGATCAAGGGAATACAAATTGGCAAAGAAGAAATAAAGGCATCACTATTTGCAGATGACATGATAGTATACATAAGTGATCCCGAATTTCCACCAGATAACTTTTTCAGCTGATCAACAATGTTAGCAAAGTGACTGGATATAAAATTAACTCATATTAGTATCCTTCCTTTATACAACTGATAAACAGGTTAAAAAAAGAAATTAAGGAAACAACTCCCTTCACAATAGCCACAGATAATATAAAATATCTTGGGGGTAACTCTAACCAAACAAGTGAAAGATATTTATGATACGGACTTCAAATCTCTCCAGAAAGGAACCGAAGATCTCAGAAAATGGAGAGAACTCACATGCACAGGGATTGGCAGAATTAACATAGTAAAAATGGCCATCTCACCAAAGGCAATATACAGATTCAATGCAATCCTCATCAAATTCCCTATACAGTTCTTCAAAACATGGAAAGAGTAATTCTCAAAATCATCCGGAAAAGCACAAAAAAAATGCAACAACAATGAACAATTCTTTTTAAAAAAATTTATTGGATATATTTCTTTACTTACATGTCAAATGTTATTCCCTTTTCCAGTTTCCTGTCCATAAGCCCCCTATTGCCTTCCCCTTCCCCATAAGGGTGTTCCCCTATCTACCCTCCCCTTACCCCCCTGCCCAGACATTCCCCTGCACTGGGGGTCCAACCTTGGCAGGACCAAGGGCTTCCCCTTCCATTGGTGCCCCAACAAGGCTATTCTCTGCTCTATATGCAGTTGGAACCCTGGGTCAATCCATGTATAGTCTTTGGGTAGTGTTTTAGTCCCTGGAAGCTCTGGTTGATTAGCATTGTTTTTCTTATGGGGTTGCAAGCTCCTTCAGCTCTTTCAATCCTTCGTCTAATTCCCCCAAAGGGGGTCCTGTACTCAGTTCAGTGGTTTGCTGCTAGCATTCACTTCTGTATTTGACATGCTCTGGTTAAGTCTCTCAGGAGAGACCTATATCTGGTCTCTTTCAGCATGCACTTAATGGCTGCAGGAATCACCATCCCTGATCTCTAGCTCTACTATAGAGCAATAGTGATAGAAACGGCAGATATTTGTACAGAGACAGACAGGTTGATCAGTAGAATAGAACTGAAGACCCAGAAATAAAGTCACCAATTTATGCACACTTGATCTTTAACAAAGAAGCCAAAAATATACAATGGAAAAAAGAAAGCACCTTCAATAAATGGTGCTGGTCTAACTGTCTGTCAGTATGTAGAAAAATGAAAATAGACGAACATTTGTTTCTTTTTCTGTACAGAAGCATTTTAGTTTTAAGATGATCCACTTATTTTCTTAATTCAAGGACAAAGATGTTCTAGTCAGAAAGCGTTTTCAAGCAGCAGTGTTTGTAGCATGCAGCTGGTGTTTTATTATAGCATTTTTCACACTTCATTTTTTACATGTAGTCTGTTGTTGTAATTGTAGTAGTTTGTGTGAAGAAGGGTGATAGATACAGAATACATTTTATTCTATTTGTTGTGGCTATCCATTTTTGAAGATGCTATCTTCTGCATGTCTTTCTAGCTTCTTGACCAAATATTCAATGGTTATAGCCATGTGCAAACATGCTTCAGTCTTCTGTATTTTTTTCAATTTTCTATATTTCAGTTCTTATGACAATACCATGTTTATTCTGTTAATGAAGCTCTCTAATATAGCTTGAAGTCTTTCCTGCATTGTTCTTTAGCTCAGATTATTTTGACTATACAAAATCTTTTGAGGTCCATATGAATTTTAGGATAATCTATTTTTGATTTCTGCAGTATCATGGAGATTTTGACTAGTATTTCACTGAGTTTGTAAATTGGTTTTGATAGAATGGTTATTTTCACAATATTAATTCCAGCAATATACAAGCATGTCTTCTAGTATCTTCTTCAATTTTTTTTCTTCAGAGATTTAAAGATTTTATTGCAGAGATTTTTCTTCTCTTCAACTAACTTAAATTTTAACTATTTTATTTTTTAGAACTCTGTGAATATGAGTGTTTCCAGGATTCCTTTCTCAAAATGCTTGTTACTGTTACTGATTTTTGTAAGTTTTTTGTCTCTTCTAAATATGCTAACGATTTTAAAATATTTTCTGGATAAACTTGATGAACATTCATGTATACAATACTGTATCATATACAAGTAGTGAAAAATCTGAGTTTTTCTATTGCAATCTTTTTCTTGTATTATTTCTCTAGCTAGTGATTCAAAAAGTATATGAAGCAGGGTGAGAATACTGAATGACTCTGTCATTTCCCGGTTTTAGTGGATTGCTTCAAGTTTTTCTATTTATTACATTGTTGACTATGAATTTACCATATGTATCCTTTACTACGTTAAAGTAACTAACCTCCAGTCAAATTGGTTAAAGAACTTTTAACAAGAAAATATGCAGAATTTGTCAAAGGCACTTTGCATATCCATGAGTTGATTATGCACCTTTTGTCTTTGAATTCATTTATATGATTTATTTCATATTTACTTTTATATGTTATAAATACCTGCAGCTCTAGCATATATTAAAGTTGATAATGGCGAATAATATTTTTGACATATTTTTATATTCATTTTGCCATACTTCTATTAAAATTATTTTGATTCTAGTTTTATCGGGGATATTGGACTATAGGTTTTGTTT
Organism: Rattus norvegicus; assembly: GCF_021556685.1. Lineage (NCBI taxonomy): Eukaryota > Metazoa > Chordata > Mammalia > Rodentia > Muridae > Rattus > Rattus norvegicus. The sequence goes on along the minus strand of NC_141539.1, from coordinate 87,350,699 downwards.
GTTTAATTGTTGTTATTGTTGAATACATATCTGGTTTTGATATAAAAGTAACACTGGCTTCTTAGAAATTTGTAACTGTTTCTTATTTTTTTTCCTCTAAAATAAATAAATAAATAAATAAATAAAATAAATAAAGAAATATTTATTTTTATTAATCATTTCATTCATTTACATCTCAAATGATATCCCACTAACCGCTTAGCTCTTCCAAATTCCCCATCCCACATCCCCCCTCTCTTCCCTCCCCTTTGCCTCTATGAGGGTGCTCCCTCACCACCCACACTCTCCTGCCCTACCACTCCAAAATCTCCCTATCCTAGACATCAAATCTCAACAGGACCAAGGGACTCCCCTCCCACTGATGTAAGACAAGGCCATCCTCTGCGACATATGTATCTGGAGCCATGGGTCCCAACTTTCATACTCCTTGGCTGGTGATCTAATCCCTAGGAGCACTGGGTGGTTCCCAAAGAGGGGCAGTCCCCAAGTGGTCCTTCTTTCATTCTCTGCTCAATGTTTTGTCCCTGTTCTTCCTTTGGACAGGAACATTTCTGGGTTAAAATTTTTGAGATGGGTGAGTGGCCCCATCACTCGACCAGGGGCCATGCCTATTTATTGCAGGTGGTCTCTACAGTGCATTTTGGCTAAAGTCATCCCTGTTGGGTCCTGGGAGCCTCCTGTTTCCCTGGCATCTGGTACCCTCCAATGGCTACCCCAGTTCCTCATCTGCTACTGCTACATATTTTTTTATTCGATTTCTGGACACTCTGTACCTCTCTCCCTGTCACCTCCAGTATCTGATATTGCCCTCATTTTAGCTCCCCCTCCTGTCTCCCTCCCAGGTGGCCCTTCCTCAACTTCCCTCAATCAACTTGTTCCTCCTTAACGCAGGACTGAAGCATTCACCCCTGGTTTTCCTTCCTCCTAAGGTCCATATGTTCTGTGGGATGTATAATGGGCAAATTAGCTTTTGGGCTAATACCCACTTAATAGTGCATGCATATCCTGTATGTTCTTTTGTGTCTGGGTTACCTCACTCAGGATGATATTTTCTAGTTCCATCCTTTTGCCTAAGAATTTCATAAAGTCATTGTTTGTAATAGCTGAGTAGTACTCCATTGTGTAAATGTAACACATTTTTGTATTCATTCTTCTTTTGAGGAACATCTTGGTTCTTTCCAGCTTCTGGTTACTATAAATAAGGCTGCTACGAACATAGTGGAGCATGTGTCTTTGTTTTGTGATCTTCTTTGAAACTCTGGCAAAATTGTACTCTGAATCTAACTATGTCTTGCCCTTCCTAAGACAGAAGAATATTTACTACTCTTTACATTTCCTAATGGTAATGAATTAGTTCAGTTCCTTGATCTTTTAGTGGCTTAATTTTGTTTATTTCAATAACAATGGAACATTAGTTTCCAATAAGAAAATAGCACTTTGTGTCTTGCACCTATAAAAATCTTCCTAGTGTGAAATTTTATTTTATAAACACAATAAATTATTTTTCTGTAGATAATGCCACATTAAAATCATACTTTTCCACTATTTCTTGAGATTATGAGAGAAATGCCTTATGAAATGAACATAATTACCAGTTACGGCATTTTAACTTCTATAATAACTGTTTATGAATATATTAATTAGGTTTTAAACTATGTTTATAAACAGGAAGACAATATAATAATAATGACAAATAAATAAATATTAAATAAACTTAAATAAAATTGAATTAATTTTTTTCTTTGCAATCCCCTTATCCCATCCTCCCCAGCTTCTATTAGGGAACTCACCCACCCCCCCAACCCACACCCACGGCTGTCCTACCACCCTGGTATTCCCCTATATTGGAGCATGGAGTTCCACAGGACCAAGGGCCTCCCCTACCATTGATGCCAGATAAGGCCAGCCTCTGCTACATGAGCAGCTGGAGCCATGGGTCCCTCCATGTGTACTCTATGGGTGGTGATTTAATCCCTGGGAGCTCTGGGTGGTCTGTGTGGTTGATACTGTTGTACTTTATTTGGGTTGCAAATCGCTTCAGCTTCTTCAGACCTTCTGCTAACTCCTCCATTGCTGTCCCTGTGCTCAGTCCCTCAGTCCGATGTTTGGCTGATGGCTGGCTCTGAGCAACCACATCTGTATTGGTCAGGCTCTGGTAGAGTCAGTCACTCAGAAGATGGTCATTGCAGGCTGTTATCAGCAAGGTGTCTTGGTATCAGCAATAGTGTCTAGGTTTGGTGTATGCAAGTGGGCTAGATCCATAGGATAACAATTCTATGTTAATATTTTTGAGTTGGGTGGGTGGTCCCATCCCTCAACTGGTGTTTATGCCTGTACATTGGATAGGGTCTCTATAGGTTCTCTCTTCCCTTTGTTGTGTATTTCTGCTAATCTCATCTCAATGGGGTCCTGGGAGATTTCTACAAGGCATCTGGGGCTTTCTAGTGGCAACCCCCATTTTCCCATCCCCACTGCCACATGTTTCTATTTAATTACTAACTGGAAAGAGGGATAACATTTGAAATGTAAATAAATAAAATAACCAATAAGATAATTGAGAGTGTATAAAGAAAAAAAGGTCAAAGCCAAGTATGTCTGATTCCTTTACTTCCCAAGCTCAACGCTGCTTCAACTATAACAGAAATCATTAATATGTGTTTAATATCAAACATATAAGGGTGCAATAAAGTCAATGCTACAAAAAACAAGGTATTTTGATCGCAGCACGTTTATGAATAAATATATAAATCCTCAAGAAAACTTTTTTTTTGCAATTTCAAAGTAACATGTCAGAGAAAAATATACAGTAGGTATGTAGATAGATAGATAGATAGATAGATAGATAGATAGATAGATAGATGATAGAAAACATATTTTAAAAAGGCACTCTCTCGAATGACATATCTACAAGGTAGGAGAACATAGATCTGAAACAAAAGAAAATTGCTATTTTTAAATTTTAAAGTACCAAGTTACTCCAGGAGAATATAGAAAGAAATCTATAATCTATTTCTAGGGAGAATATAAAATATATTACACAGAAAATTGCAGATAGCATATTCAAAATATTGTAAAATTGTTTAATTATAAAAAAGTAAACATATATAAATGGAGCAGTGTCTAAAAAGACTATGTAACAGACTGTCTGTGCCTGAAAGAGTCTCAGTGTGTAAGAGTGCTTGCTGTATTCCAGATGCTTCCCTAGTTTTTCTTCTATTAGTTTGAGTGTGTCTGCTTTGATGTGGAGGTCCTTGATCCACTTGGATTTAAGCTTTGTACAGGGTGATAAGCATGGATCGATCTGCATTCTTCTACATGTTGACCTCCAGTTGAACCAGCACCATTTGCTGAAAATGCTATCTTTTTTCCATTGGATGGTTTTGGCTCCTTTGTCAAAAATCAAGTGACCATAGGTGTGTGGGTTCATTTCTGGGTCTTCAATTCTATTCCATTGGTCTATCTGTCTGTCTCTGTACCAATACCATGCAGTTTTTATCACTAATGCTCTGTAATACTGCTTGAGTTCAGGGATAGTGATTCCCCCTGAAGTCCTTTCATTGTTGAGGATAGCTTTAGCTATCCTGGGTTTTTTGTTATTCCAGATGAATTTGCAAATTGTTTTGTCTAACTCTTTTAAGAAATGGATTGGTATTTTGATGGGGATTGCATTGAATCTGTAGATTGCTTTTGGTAAAATGGGCATTTTTACTATATTAATCCTGCCAATCCATGAGCATGGGAGATCTTTCCATCTTCTGAGGTCTTCTTCAATTTCCTTCTTCAGTGTCTTGAAGTTCTTATTGTACAGATCTTTTACTTGCTTTGTTAAAGTCACTCCGAGGTACTTTATATTATTTGGGTCTATTATGAAGGGTGTCGTTTCCCTAATTTCTTTCTCGGCTTGTTTCTCTTTTGTATAGAGGAAGGCAACTGATTTATTTGAGTTAATTTTATACCCAGCCACTTTGCTGAAGTTGTTTATCAGCTTTAGTAGTTCTCTGGTGGAACTTTTGGGATCACTTAAATATACTATCATATCATCTGCAAATAGTGATATTTTGACTTCTTCTTTTCCGATCTGTATCCCCTTGACATCCTTTTGTTGTCTGATTGCTCTGGCTAGAACTTCAAGAACTATATTGAACACATGGGCACTGGAAAAAATTTCCTGAACAAAACACCAATGGCTTACGCTCTAAGATCAAGAATTAACAAATGGGATCTCATAAAACTGCAAAGCTTCTGTAAGGCAAAGGACACTGTGGTTAGGACAAAACGGCAACCAACAGATTGGGAAAAGATCTTTACCAATCCTACAACAGATAGAGGCCTTATATCCAAAATATACAAAGAACTCAAGAAGTTAGACCACAGGGAAACAAATAACCCTATTAAAAAATGGGGCTCAGAGCTAAACAAAGAATTCACAGCTGAGGAATGCCGAATGGCTGAGAAACACCTAAAGAAATGTTCAACATCTTTAGTCATAAGGGAAATGCAAATCAAAACAACCCTGAGATTTCACCTCACACCAGTGAGAATGGCTAAGATCAAAAACTCAGGGGACAACAGTGCTGGCGAGGATGTGGAGAAAGAGGAACACTCCTCCATTGTTGGTGGGATTGCAAACTGGTACAACCATTCTGGAAATCAGTCTGGAGGATCCTCAGAAAATTGGACATTGAACTGCCTGAGGATCCAGCTATACCTCTCTTGGGCATATACCCAAAAGATGCCCCAACATATAAAAAAGACACGTGCTCCACTATGTTCATTGCAGCCTTATTTATAATAGCCAGAAGCTGGAAAGAACCCAGATGCCCTTCAACAGAGGAATGGAAACAGAAAATGTGGTACATCTACACAATGGAATATTACTCAGCTATCAAAAACAACGACTTTATAAAATTCGTAGGCAAATGGTTGGAACTGGAAAACATCATCCTGAGTGAGCTAACCCAATCACAGAAAGACATACATGGTATGCACTCATTGATAAGTGGCTATTAGCTCAAATGCTTGAATTACCCTAGATGCCTAGAACAAATGAAACTCAAGACGGATGATCAAAATGTGAATGCTTCACTCCTTCTTTAAATGAGGAAAAAGAATACCCTTGGCTGGGAAGGGAGAGGCAAAGATTAAAACAGAGACTGAAGGAACACCCATTCAGAGCCTGCCCCACAGGTGGCCCATACATATACAGCCACCCAATTGGACAAGATGGATGAAGCAAAGAAGTGCAGACCGACAGGAGCCGGATGTAGATCGCTCCTGAGAGACACAGCCAGAATACAGCAAATACAGAGGCGCATACCAGCAGCAAACCACTGAACTGAGAATAGGACCCCCGTTGAAGGAATCAGAGAAAGAACTGGAAGAGCTTGAAGGGGCTCGAGACCCCAAAAGTACAACAATGCCAAGCAACCAGAGCTTCCAGGGACTAAGCCACTACCTAAAGACTATACATGGACTGACCCTGGACTCTGACCTCATAGGTAGCAATGAATATCCTAGTAAGAGCACCAGTGGAAGGGGAAGCCCTGGGTCCTGCTAAGACTGAACCCCCAGTGAACTAGACTGTTGGGGGGAGGGGGACAATCGGGGGTGGGTGGGGAGGGGAACACCGATAAGAAAGGGGAGGGGGGAGGGGGATGTTTGCCCGGAAACTCGGAAAGGGAATAACACTCGATATGTATATAAGAAATACTCAAGTTAATAAAAAAAAAAAGAGTGCTTGCTGTATTTCTTAAAGACCTAAGTTCAAATCCAAGAACCCAAGCAAAACCCCAATGTTTGGACATACACTTCTAAATTAAGCAATTTGGGGTGTAAAGACAATCCTGTACTTGCTCCCTGGTACTTGCCTCCCTCCAGGGTAAATGAGTCAACCTTGTATCAAAAGAATTGGAGAGTGATAAGCATGTCCTCCTCTAGCCTTCCTGTAAGCCTATGGCCGAACACGTGTACACACCCCCCCCCACACACACCATTCATATATGTCTTAAAATGTCATAGGCACATATTAAGGAGCATAATTCATAGTGCCTTTAAAATTGGTGAGTAAAGGTTGTCATAATTTATTACTTACATAGAAGAAATAACATTTTTAGCCAGGTTTGCTAGCTCATGCCTTGAATTCCAACATTCAGGAGGCTGAGATAGGTGGATCTCTATGAGTTTGAGGTCAGGGTGGTCTTCAAATTGAGTTCCAGGATATGTGATACTTTTTTTAAAACACAAGTCTATATTAAATCAATTAGGTATGTTTTTATAACATGCCTATTTCCATGTAGTTTGTTTCTAGTAATTATTTCTTAGACTAAAGAGTTTATATGTTATTATTACATATTATGTTTTCAATTAATCAACTAGCAAACCATCTATTTAAATTGATATTTTTATGTACATATAAAGAATGGTGGGTTTATTATGACATTTCCACACATTGTTATTAGAACTCCTGTAGCAATACATAGCATGTATTGTGCAAAAACTTGTTTTCGACAAGTTCCTGAATTCCTATGGGTCATGTGGTCATGATATCTCAATTATCTGAGTCATATACGACCTAAGGCTTAGCATTCAATTTCTCTGCCTGGATTCAATGGTCATGGATTTCTCTAGTGAAGAAAATACACACTAATGTGTTTCATATTTTCACTATCATTTTCCATGAATGATGATAAATGCTTTATTAGCATTGTTTTGCCCCTGCTTGCATTTGGTATCACTATTATATCATATTGACTCTGCCAGTGTGAATATTTTTGCATGCATTTAGCAGGTAACAACAGAATGATTAAACTTGTTCAAGCAAAATTTATATTTGTTTAATGAGGCAGCATAATCTAGATAAATGACCTTCCTATGACATTTTAATAATGCAGACCGAGCATAGCGAAAACAAGCCAAAGGAAAAGGGAAACCCTCTACTTCAGCAAAGCAGAAGCAGGAATGAAAGTGATGTCGGTTTCGAAACAGAAGAGGACATCCTTCGAAGAATTTTATCCATTTAGTATAAAATAAACTTGAAATAGTAATAATGCTACATGATTTAAATTAGCAAAAATAACTTGTATTCTTTGTCAAACCTACATTTCTCCACATGTAGGTTTATACACTGGTTATATTTGTCTGGTATTTTAACATAAATTTGAAATAGACTTAATACTTTTTTGTATTTGTCTCTGTAATTGGTGACTCATTTCCAATATGTTTTAGCCATGTGTGCCTATATATTCATTTAGTTTTATTTTTTAAGTAAAATATAATTTGACATCTCTCCCTTCCCCGTTTCCCCACAAAATCCTTCCATATATCACTTCCTGCTCTTTTTAAACTCATGCAATTTTCTTTCACTAATTCTCATTGCTTACACATCTGTCTATATGTATACATTATTAAATATAACCTTCTCAGTCTGTATAATGTTACATGTATATCTGTTTTCAGCGATGATGTTTGGCTCTGGACAGCCAGTTTTGTTTTTAGCAATCTTCTCTGGAGGAGACTACCTTTTCTGCTCCCATTGCATATGGTCATTTATGTGGAGTTGAGGCTATATGAACTATTCCCTGTCCAGTTTGGCATGCCTGCTGGTGTTATTCTTGTTCAGTTCACATTAAGGTCGTCATGTTGGTACACTATATTTTAAGTAATATGTTTGAAAGAGCAGTAGAGTTGGTCATATGACAATATAGCATTAGTTTGTGTTGATGCCAGTGAAATAGGAAAGACAAGTGTTTGAAGAAATTACAACAGCAACTTAATTTTCTACTGACACAAAATGCATAGGGAAAATTCCCTGTTTTTCCTATTGAGTTTAGTTGACTTTTAAAACTCTAATTAGAATGCTTTGGATTAAAGTGTCCTAGTTCCTGGTGTTGTTATAAGTCACCATACTTGGATCCATTGTAACTGTATAAAATACCAACTCAGCTTGATATGCCAGAAGCCCCCAACTCGTAATTTTATTCATTCATTATCTCTTGAACCTGGAGCTACAAAACTGATTATGTTGGGAGAATTTCAGTCTTGGAAAAAAGGGGCAGATATGCAAGTTCATGTGAGTTAGCTATCAGCTAAAAGTTGTGAAGTAACTTAAAACTGAGAACATACTGCTGATAGAAGAAATTAACAGAATAATTGGAAAAACTCAAAGAAAATAAGTTAGTATGTGCCATCATAGAAAGCATAAGAAACAATGCAATTCCTCAAAATCTCATAACTCTAATTCTCACTTATCAGACTAATTGTTCACTCAGAAAGTCTTTCTCAATTGAAAATATAAATGAACTATGAAGCACCATAGGGATAGATATCCAGTGCCTCTCAATAATACAGTCCCTTAGTATTCATTTGTAAGACGGTCTCATGGAATGAAATATGAACTATGCAGAAAAGAGAAACTTTCTGTAGAGAGAGCATGGGATTCTATAGGGACATGACCATTATCTTATTTCTACTGATAAAGCTACACAATAAACTCTCAAGTTTATATGCTAGAATTTATGATCTTTTTTGTTTGTTTGATAAGTTTACGCCCAAGATTTCAAATGAGTTATTATTGCTCCTCAAAAATTACTAATAAAAATAGCAATGTATTAAGGGATATAACTAAACCAGTCTCTCGGGTCCACGCTTCCTAATATTATGTCCTTCTATCTTCTCTCCTTTCTTTCTACATGCTGTTCCCAGGATCCATGATGGGTGCTTCTCCCATTGTCTTCGTTGGGGTTTCCATTGCTATAAAGACACAGCATGACCAAGTCAACCTTTATAAAGGACAATATTCAATTGGCCTTGCTTATAGGTTTAGAAGTCCAGTCTATTACAATCATGGTGAGAAGGACAGCAGTGTCCAGGCAGTCATGTCACTGAAGGAGTGGAGAGTTCTAAAGCTTCAGCAGAAGGAAGCCACAAGGCTCTAGGTAACTAGGAAGCAGGAATTGAAGTCTATTCCCAGGTGACACACATGTCCACCAACAATGCCACACTTACTCCAACACGTCCACACCAAATAGTGGCACTGGACCAAGCATATTCATACCACTACATCAAGAAATTTAACTTTATTTTTTTGTCAGTATTTGTTGAAGATGTTATTTAGTTGAAACGAATTATGTCCGTATGCCATATACATACATATATATACACACACCTTTACATATTTATACATAAAACATACATACAAAATAAAGAGGCAGGGAAAGTTGTAATTTGTCGCATCATTATTAATATCTCAGCTAAATTGTCTTTACCTAAGCAAAATAACCTATACTCTAACTTTAAGCCAAAAGAAAACATCAAGACCTATACATGTGCATAGATTTATACGGTTGTCTAAAATAATAAAAAAAAAAAGTAGTCTGACATGGTGACACAGGACAATAATCTGATCAGCAAAGAGAAAGGAAAATTGTAGGTTAAAAGACAATTTGAACTACAAGTTGGTACCTTCTCTCTCTCTCTCTCTCTCTCTCTCTCTCTCTCTCTCTCTCTTTTCTCTCTTTCTCTCTCTCTAATATATATATATATATATATATATATATATATTAGAGATTAGATATATGATAAATACATGTATTGTTCATTGGCAGATTGCTTTCCTATCTTGGAGAACACCTAATTAAATGTCTAGCATTAAAACCAATCAGCCAACAGGAAGAACAGCAAACAGTTTAGAAATTTCATAGTTAGAAACAAAACCCCACATTTGACCATATCAATCTAAAATCCATGTGGTTTTATTCATACCTCATTTTTATGAGATGACTCATGTAGTATTCTACTTTGTCACTTAAAATGCCTCATCTTCAGGAGAAAATTTGGAATATGTACTATTTACTTAGAGATTGTTATTAACACTTTACTATAAATAAGAATCACTAAATTTGCAAAGAAGATATAAATCAGAGGTTTCTTGTGCTTCGTTTTGTAAAATTTAAAAACATGGTTGAAGATGAAAAAAGTAGTCTATTTTACTTTTACATTTATGTGTAGGCCATGAAATCTGCTATTAGTGTAATACTGCTAATTGAGGGTCAAAGAAGATATAAATATATTAGTCTCTTGCTCTAAAAACATTTGCAGATTGTTAAAATAATTCTTAGAATGTTGTGCCTGAAATAAATATTAATTCAACTTTCTATGTAATTTTCTTTGAGGTTAACAGTGTGAACAAGAAATACCTGTAGTGGCTACTTTTCTTAGCCACCTGACTACATAAATAACTTCAAGATAATTGATGAAGTATTTTTATTATATCTGACACTTATCTGGAACGCATGGTGATTTGAATCCATGACTAATAAAAGGAATCTCTACTTTAAGTTTACGTTACATTACATTAAGTACAAGGGCTTTTACTTTTTACTTTTATTAGTGCTGAGGAACACGATGGAATGACATAATATGGGAATTGAGATTACCTAATTATTTTTTTTGTACTTTGGGCTGGCTGGCTTTTGTGCCCTTGTATGTCAGAACATCAGTGTTTCAGCAGCTCAGACAAACACCTGCCACATTCTGAGATCCCAGTTTCTTATTATTTCATATTTTGACTGAAGTTATTTTGCTTATTATGATTCATCTTGCAGACTGCCTACATAGAGAATTTTCAGCTTCGGTTGTGTTGAGATCCAGTTCTAATCAACACTATAATATATGCTGGATCTATACACCTATTCAATGATCTTTTAATCCTTTTTCAATCATCTGTAGCTATTTTTCTATCAATCCATATCTTTATAAATAATCACTATGTTATTCTATAACAAGCTTTGCCTAGTATATAGACTGTAGTAAATATTTCCCAACTAATATAATTGTGCTATTTAATTCCTTTGCTGTAATATGGTAGTTCACTCACATACTCAAGAATATAAAAACAAAACAAACATCCCACTAAACAAAAAGCTATACTACATATAAAGAGGACCTTGTACAAGCATATGCAGGCCCTTTGCATGCTACCACAGTCTCTGTAAATTTATATAAGCTTTGATTATGTCTATTTTTGTGGGCCTTGTTTCCTTGGTGTTTCCAGTCCCTTCTGATTCTTACACTCTGTCTTCTCATCTTTAGGGTTACCTGATCTCTGAGAGAAGGGATTTAATGACAGCTACATCCCGTTTAGAGCTGAGTGTTCCAAAGTCTCTAAATTCCTGGATAATGTCTGGTTGTAAGTGTCTGTATTTGCTACACCTGCTGCAGTTGAAATTGTTGGATGGGGGCTGAGCAAGGCACTTACCTATAAGTATAGCAGAAGGCCATTAGCAGTCACTTTTTTTTCAACAATGGATATATTATCCAGAGTAATTATTATTTTTTTATTAACTTGAGTATTTCTTATATACATTTCGAGTGTTATTCCCTTTCCTGGTTTCCGGGCAAACACCCCCCTCCCCCCTCCCCTTCCTTACGGGTGTTCCCCTCCCAACCCTCCCCCCATTGCCGCCCTCCCCCCCACAGTCTAGTTCACTGGGGGTTCAGTCTTAGCAGGACCCAGGGCTTCCCCTTCCACTGGTGCTCTTACTAGGCTATTCATTGCTACCTATGGGGTCAGAGTCCAGGGTCAGTCCATGTATAGTCTTTAGGTAGTGGCTTAGTCCCTGGAAGCTCTGGTTGCTTGACATTGTTGTACATATGGGGTCTCGAGCCCCTTCAAGCTCTTCCAGTTCTTTCTCTGATTCCTTCAACGGGGGACCTATTCTCAGTTCAGTGGTTTGCTGCTGGTATGCGCCTCTGTATTTGCTGTATTCTGGCTGTGTCTCTCAGGAGCGATCTACATCCGGCTCCTGTCGGTCTGCACTTCTTTGCTTCATCCATCTTGTCTAATTGGGTGGCTGTATATGTATGGGCCACATGTGGGGCAGGCTCTGAATGGGTGTTCCTTCAGTCTCTGTTTTAATCTTTGCCTCTCCCTTCCCTGCCAAGGGTATTCTTTTTCCTCATTTAAAGAAGGAGTGAAGCATTCACATTTTGATCATCCGTCTTGAGTTTCATTTGTTCTAGGGATCTAGGGTAATTCAAGCATTTGGGCTAATAGCCACTTATCAATGAGTGCATACCATGTATGTCTTTCTGTGATTGGGTTAGCTCACTCAGGATGATATTTTCCAGTTCCAACCATTTGCCTACAAATTTCATAAACTCGTTGTTTTTGATAGCTGAGTAATATTCCATTGTGTAGATGTACCACATTTTCTGTATCCATTTTCTGTTGAAGGGCATCTGGGTTCTTTCCAGTTTCTGGCTATTATAAATAAGGCTGCAATGAACATAGTGGAGCACGTGTCTCTTTTATATGTTGAGGCATCTTTTGGGTATATGCCCAAGAGAGGTATAGCTGGATCCTCAGGCAGTTCAATGTCCAATTTTCTGAGGAACCTCCAGACTGATTTCCAGAATGGTTGTACCAGTTTGCAATCCCACCAACAATGGAGGATTGTTCCTCTTTCTCCACATCCTCGCCAGCATCTGCTGTCACCTGAGATTTTGATCTTAGCCATTCTCACTGGTGTGAGGTGAAATCTCAGGGTTGTTTTGATTTGCATTTCCCTTATGACTAAAGATGTTGAACATTTCTTTAGGTGTTTCTCAGCCATTCGGCATTCCTCAGCTGTGAATTCTTTGTTTAGCTCTGAACCCCATTTTTAATAGGGTTATTTGTTTCCCTGCGGTCTAACTTCTTGAGTTCTTTGTATATTTTGGATATAAGGCCTCTATCTGTTGTAGGATTGGTAAAGATCTTTTCCCAATCTGTTGGTTGCCGTTTTGTCCTAACCACAGTGTCCTTTGCCTTACAGAAGCTTTGCAGTTTTATGAGATTCCATTTGTCGATTCTTGATCTTAGAGCGTAAGTCATTGGTGTTTTGTTCAGGAAATTTTTTCCAGTGCCCATGTGTTCCAGATGCTTCCCTAGTTTTTCTTCTATTAGTTTGAGTGTGTCTGGTTTGATGTGGAGGTCCTTGATCCACTTGGACTTAAGCTTTGTACAGGGTGATCTGCATTCTTCTACATGTTGACCTCCAGTTGAACCAGCACCATTTGCTGAAAATGCTATCTTTTTTCCATTGGATGGTTTTGGCTCCTTTGTCAAAAATCAAGTGACCATAGGTGTGTGGGGTCATTTCTGGGTCTTCAATTCTATTCCATTGGTCTATCTGTCTGTCTCTGTACCAATACCATGCAGTTTTTATCACTATTGCTCTGTAATACTGCTTGAGTTCAGGGATAGTGATTCCCCCTGAAGTCCTTTTATTGTTGAGGATAGCTTTAGCAGTCACTTTTAATTGGATATTTTTTATTTACATTTCAAATTTTATTCCCTTTCCTGGTTTCCCATCCATAAGCCCTCCATGCCCTCCTCTTCCCCCTTCTTCTACTAGGAGGTTCCCCCTCCCAAACCACCTCTCATTTCTGCCTCCCTTCCCGGACATTCCCCTACACTGGGGAGGTCCAGAGTTGGCAGGAACAAGGGCTTCTCTACCCATTGATGTTCAACAAGGCCATCCTTTGCTACATATGTAGCTGGATTCATGAGTCTGCCCATGTGTAGTCTTTGGGTAGTGGTTTAGTACCTGGGAGCTCTGGTTGGTTGATATCATTGTTCTTATGGGATTGCAAGCACCTTCAGTTCCTTCAGTTACATTCTCTAACTCCTCCATTGGGGACCTGTACACAGTTCAGTGGTTTGCTGCTAGCCTTTGCATCTGTATTTGTCAAGCTTTGGCTAAGCCTCTCAGGAGACAGCTATATCAGACTCTTGTCTTGGCTTCATCAATATTGTCTAGTTTTCGTGGAGATATATATCTGTATCTATCTATATCTATATCTATATCTCTATCTATATCTCTATCTCTATCTCTATCTCTATCTCTATCTCTATCTCTATCTCTATATCCATATCCATATCCATATCCATATCTATATCTATATCTATATCTATATCTATATCTATATCTATATCTATATCTATATCATCTATCTATATCTCGGCTGGATCACCAGATGTGAAAGGCTCTGAATGGCCATTCCTTCAGTCTCTGCTCCCCCTTTGAAGAACGACTGACAAATGAACACTTTGGTCATCCTTCTTCTTAAGTTTCATTTGGTTTGTGGATTGTATCGGGTAATTTGAGCTTTTGGGCTAATACCCACTTATCAATGATTGCATACCATGTATTTTTTATGATTGTGTTACCGCATTCAGGATATCTTCTAGTTCCATCCATTTGTTATGAATTTCATGATGTCATTATTACTGGTAGCTGAGTAGTACTCCATTGTGTAGATGTACCACATTTTCTGTATCCATTCCTCTGTTGAAGGGCATCTGGATTATTTCCAGCTTCTGGCAATTATAAATAAGGCTGCTATGAACATAGTGGAGCATGTGTCTTTCTTGTATGTTGGAGCATGTTTTGGATATATACCCAGGAGTGGTATAGCTGGGTCCTCAGGTAGTACAATGTCCAGTTGTCTGAGGAACCTCCAGACTGATTTCCACAGTGGTTGTACCAGATTGCAATCCCACCAACAATGAAGGCATGTTCCTCTTTCTTCACATCCTCAACAGCATCTCTTGTCACCTAAGTTTTTGATCTTAGCTGTTCTGACTGGTGTGAGGTGAAATCTCAGGGTTGTTTTGATTTGCATTTCCTTGATGACTAAGGACGTTGAATATTTCTTTAGGTACTTCTCAGCCGTTTCATATTCCTCAGCTGAGAATTCTTTGTTTAGCTCTGTACCCATTTTTAATAGGGTTATTTGGCACTTTGAAGTACAGCTTCTTGAGTTTTGTTATATACTGGCTATTATTCCTCTATCATATGTAAGATTTGTAAAGATCTTTTCCGTCTGTTATTTGCTGTTTTATCGTAATGACAAGTGTCATTTCCCTTACAGAAGCATTAGTAGCCATTTTATCATTGTTTGTTTGTTTTTAGACAAGTGGTATTTAATTTTCGTCTAAGTCTCTGGATTAGCAAGTCTCTAAATCTTAGTAGAATTTTAGCGCATTGCCACTGAGTTTTACAAGCAATATAAGGAAATGTAGAGATAAATCATCTTAAAGTAGTGGTTGTCTCTAGGTAGTTTATCTCACAAGTGAATGATGAAATGTTAAAGTGTATTGAAAGTCAGGTTATAAGGTATCATATGATCATTTTAAAGTAAATATGAAGATGACCAAAGCATTAGATAAAAATGTGGCTTAAAAATATCAGTTTCACATCCTACACTAAGTTATGAAGTGCAGTCTATCAATAATATTAAAGTTGCTAGCTTATTTCTTTGTTTTTTTCCTTTTCTTTATTGGATATTTTCTTTATTTACATTGCAAATGTTATCCCCATTTCCAGTTTCTTCTCTGGAAACCCCCCAGCAAGTTCCCCCAACCCCTGCCTCCATGAGGATGCTCCCCCACCAATCAGTTCACACATTCTTTCCTGCCTCCCTGCCGTGGCATTCCTCTACACTGAGGCATTGCATCGAACCTTCACAGGCCAAGGGCCTCCCCTCCCATTGATGCCTGACAAGACCTATCTTCTGCTACATGTGTGGCTGGAGCCATGGGTCACTCCATGTGTACTCTTTGATTGGTGATTTAGTCCCCGGGTACTCTGGGTAGCATATTTCTTTGTAATGTCGCTGAAGTTTTCTGATTTACAAGTGATTCCAAAAAGCTTTTACATTTCACACCTCCTAGATCAGTGTTAAAATAAATTTGTTGCTAAATTAGTGACTGTTGATATAATAATTTTTTAAAAGTAATGATAAATTATCACTTCACAGATAAGAATAAGATACTTGTTAGCAATTCTAATTTGTGAAAAAAATTCCATTTTTTGAAGCATGAATATAACAACTTAGGGTCACCCTATGTTTGGCATTCACAGAACTTTTCTGACCTTTTGAAGAATGATGAGAGGTATTTGTTTCTACAGACATAAAGTTAATGGAAACCCAACTAACTAGACAACTTCTGGAGCTGTGGTATTTCAAGAAAGCATCTAACTGAACCCCAGTCTGGCATTGAGAACCTTTATAAGAGTGACCACAATGTAATTGGAAGAGACCTCAGAAGTAAATACAGGACCCAAGCTTAGGTTAGCTTCGGGAAATGGTAACTCATGGAAGGTTGTTAATAACATTTAGCTATACTGCAAACTAACACACCTATCTAGGTAGGTGCCATTTCCTAGGTTCCATCTCACTAACTTTCCATACTACCTAAGATTGTCGAAAGAAAATTATCAAGGGCACATGGCATTTTCAAATTTTTAAGGTTATATCTATTATGAACAAGTATGACTGCATTTAATTAATATATTTCACAATTCCTTACGCTTAAAGAACACATTTTAAAAAAATCTGGGAGGATGGCTCAGTGGTTAAGATCTCTTGATGTTTTCTAGAGGACCTAACTTAAATTCACATCCCAGCATAAATGTCAAGAAGCTAAGAAATTCCTTTAATTCCAGCTTCAGACAATCTAATACCTTTTCCAGGCCTCTGTGTATACAGACACATGTGACTATACTCATGTAAACACTTTCATACAATAAAAATAAAATACATATTAAAAATTTAAATAAAACATATATATTAAAATCATGGCTGAGATTCATGATTGCTATGCAAATTACTGTAACAATATTAGTTTAGTTACTATTAGAAAATCAAATTTTTTGTGACTGTTCAAATGACTAGTAAAAATAAAATTCTTTTAAATGTTTTAGCAGACAATAGCTTTTATTGGGGCTTATGACTTATTTTCAACTATTGTAGATGTTTACCATGTGAACCCTTCAGTGACACTTCTATACTCTAATCAAATAATTTGCACTTAATTCCTGTTTGTCTAAAAATGTAAAATGTCTACAGGGCATAATAGAAAGAAATGTCAGGAGTACATTGTTTTCACTATCCACCTGCAATGCAGCTTGATATAAATTAGAAAAGGCACACACATTTGTAAGGTTGAATGATCACATTTACTCTCTGATTTTCCTATCTTACCCTCCCACTCTTGATGGCATCTGCCCAGCCAGTTTAAATTCTTCTTTCCTTCCCTACTTCTTTCCCATATTTTTCTATATCCCTTTATTATTGTTTTTTTATGTCATTGATGTGTTGGTCATCCTGCTGCATTCTTCTGGACCCACTAAATTTTCTTAGTGTCCTTTATCTAAGTATGATTAGAGAATTATTCATTGGAGCATAAGTAATTAGCACTTACCTCAGGGAAGAGAATAACATATCTCCCCTGGCAACCATGAACTCGAATAGCTCTTCAGGGTAGAATAAGCCCTCATGAGCATCATATCCATCTATGTGGAATGTGAATGCCAGCAGGTATCCATAGCTGAACTATCCTCATGGCATCAACAGTTATAGCAGGAAGACATAATTTTGCAGCATTTCTTTTCATTATCTATGTTTTGCCTTTTCAACTCCCCTTTTGAATTGTTAATAAAAGCACCAGAGTGGTAACATATGTGTCTCTCTTAGGGCAAAACAAGTTCTCTACTGTCATTTATTCTCAACATTTAACCAGTTACAAGTCTTCATATATAGCTACTTTTGTTCCCAAGGCTGAGATCAACATTAATCTACAGACATAAACTATAATATTAAATATTTAGAAGGTAGTTTGATATTGCATCCATTTACAAAAACAGCAGTAGGTTTTAGTAGTTTTAGTCCACTTACAAAAGCAGTAGTAGTTTTACTATCTAGGATCTGTACTTCCCTAGTTTGAGACTATAGACTAGGCATACAGTACTAGACATGACTTCCCTCTCTACGAGTGGCCTTCTAATAAAATCAGGAAGATATTGCATACCCTCCTGGCAGTCATATTACTGTTATAAAAGTGAGTATTTCGTGCCTCAAATTTCAGTATTATCAGATGAATTGTACATAGCTGCATAAAGTGTGTGTGTGTGTGTGTGTGTGTGTGTGTGTGTGTGTGTGTGTGTGTGTACTTGTCAGTAGCCTGGTTATCACCTCCCAGCACAGAGATCTGCTCAGTAAGGATGGAGCTTCTAAGAAGCCTTGTTCTACCTTAGTCTTTATACACAATAAAAATAAAACTGTGTGGTAAATACAGCAGTAGAGTCTTATATTTTATTTCCAGTGATCAGCCAAGGAATATGGTGATGGCCCATGTTTCTTTGGGATTATGTGTAGCTTCTAAGAGCAATTGCACTAGGAAATTATCTTGGACCTGACACTGTGTTTTTCATTTACAATCTTTTACTGCTGTGAACAGCATTATTGCATCTGTTCAGGGCAACTTCTCTGAAAATATTGTTTTACCTAGAAGTGGAGCCAAAAGATAAAATTGATGGCTTCATTATGAAACTTGAGATTATATACTAAGGACTAGCCTGGTAACATATCACCACCAATAAATGAGTGGCATTGGTACATGTTATTGAGTAATCAGTTTATGATTGGATATAAAGACTACCTCAATTAAACGGTATGCCTTGTATTTTAGTTAGGGTTTTACTGCTGTGAACAGTCACCATGATCAAGGCAACTCTTATAAGGACAACATTTAATTGGGACTGGCTTACATGTTTAGAGGTTCAGCCCATTATCATCAAGGCAGGAGCATGGCAGCATCCAGGCAGGATGGTGCAGAAGGAGTTGAGAGTTCTGTCTTCATGTGAAGGCTGCTAGTAGAAGACTGACTTCCAGGCAGCTAGGGTGATGGTCTTAAAGTCCCTACTCACAATGACACACCTACCCAAACAAGTCCATACCTCCAAATAGTGCCATTTCCTGGTCCAAACATATTCAAACTATGACACCTTGTAATATTAATCATGGTTTCCTAGGTCATAGTCCCTAGGAAAGAACCCACTACTAAGTGTCCATAGTAATAAACTAATCCCTAATTTCTTATTTCTATACCTGTAGTATATTGCCTCACTCACTCATTCTCAGAGAAGCCTGCTTTCTTCCATTTCATTAAACAATAGACAATATAATTGCAATTGTCAAATGTGAGAACTAGAAACTATGGAATATTCATTCTAAATGTGCCATTTCCCTATCTGAAAGGCTTGGGAATCATCATGGAAAACAGGCTAAGAAAATTATAAAAGACGGAGGGAATAGACATTTGCTGTGAAACATGAAAATGCACTGACACACATTATCTCACAGGAACTGAAACAACATGCCCATGACTTGTTGAATATCAAATCAGCCAAAATAGCACGGATGGGGAAGAAACTCATGTAATTTAGAAAGACAGGACTATTTTCATTATCTTATGGAGATTACATAATTTCACATATATATATTTATTATTAATCATTCTATTTGTTTATATCTCAAATGATATCATCCTTCCTGGATACCCCTCCACAACTCCCTCATTCCACACCCACCCACTCTTCCCTACTTCTTGCCTCTATGAAGTTACTCCCTCAGTCACCCACCCACTCAGGCCATCCTCTGCTACATATGTATCTGGATCCCTCCTTTTACACCCCTTGGCTGGTGGTCTAGTCTCTTGGAGCACTTCGTGGCCTAGCCAGCTAATTGTTGTTCTTCCTGTGGGGTTGCTAGCCCCCTCCACTCCTCCAGTCCTTCTACCAGTTCCCCCACTGGGGTCCCTGGCTTCAATATGAAGGTTGACTCCAAGCATATGCATCTATATTGGTCAGTTGCTGACAGAACTGTCCCATGGAACTGCCAAAGCAAGTTCCTGTCAGCAAGCACATCTTGGCAACAGCAACAGGGTCATGGTTTGGTGTCTGCAGACAGGACAGAGTCCCAGGTGGGATGATCCCTGTACGACAGTCTCTTCAGTCTCTGCTCCATTTTTTGTCCCTGTCTTTCTTTTGGACAAGAACATTTCTGTGTTAAAAAACTTTGAAATGGGTGTGTGGCTCATTCCATCGAACAGGGGGCTGTGCCTGTCTGTTAGAGGTGATCTCTACAAGTTTTATCTTCCCTTCACTGCACAGTTTGACTATTGAAATTAAAAGCCTGCCCAAATGAAAAGATTTATTTCTACATCTTAATTCATATTATGAATAAAAACAAAATTTTATGAAGAAAAGATAAAATACAATAAGAGGGATACTTAACACTATTTTTATTTATTTATTTATTTATTTATTTATTTATTTATTATTAATCATTCTATTTGTTTGCATCTCAAATGATATCACCCTTTCCGGATACCCCTCCACAACTCCCTCATCCCTTGCCCACCCACTCTTCCCTACCTTTTGCCTCTATGAGGGTGCAGGTTGGTGAACACCTTGTAGTTCTATCGTAAGAACTGAGTCAATATCCAGCACCAAGGTAAGTAAAAATCTGGGCTGTAACGCTATGTGCTCATAATCACAGCCTTTGAGGAGGCAGAATCTATCAGTTATATCCTTCCATGTCCATGCCAGATATCCTAGTCTAATCAGTAAATTAGAAACTATGAGACTCTGCCTCCCTAACAAGGTGAATGGTTCACTGAAGAACAACATTCAGGGTTTAATTCCTGGCCCCAACAAACATACCTACCTATCCATGCACATACCACATACATTGTACACACATAACTAACTATCCACCTGTATTCACATGAAGAAAACTTATAAAGTAAAAAGCTTCAATGTCAATGTATCAGTCAATGTGACCTTTAAATATTTCAATCACACTAATGATGACAATACATATTTTGAAATAATGCTTACAATACTCAGCAAGTGTTATGTTATTATATAATTTAAGATATTACTTGTAACTTGTCTACTCTTCTACATAGTATATTTTCCTATGGAAATACCTTTAATTTCACCAGTAGAAGGCAGAGGGAAGATATCTGGGAGATCAAAACAGCCTGGTCTATATAGCAAGTTCCCAGATACCCAAAGCTACATATTAAAACCCTTTTGCAAAATTAATTACATAAATTTTAAGGTGATATTTTCCTGGTAGTTTCTTTGTCATATATTATCATTCACTTCAATTAGTGTAGTCAGTACAAAATATTTATATGATAGACTAAATTAATATGGGTCTTAAATAGAAATTTAGATTCTTTGGTCAATGTTATAAATAACAGCCTTTAATTTCTTACATATTCGTATATTTTTCCTCCAAGAATTTGAAAAACTAAATTTATTCTTGAGAAGTAGGCATTGTCATTGAAGAATTTTTATACTTTCTAATGTTATTATATCTAATTTCAAGTTATTATAGTCAATAGTGTTTTACTCAGATAAAGTTTAGAATAATTTCTGTGTCACTAAAGCAAAATATTTAAAAGGAGATGTTATTTGTTGTATGTATGTTTTGCTATTTGTTTCTTTTTATGTCTGTAAAATTCTACTGAAGAAAACAGTACTTTTAAGTATTGGATTATATTTCTAAGTACAATATATTCACACAGCACAGAATTTATGAGGACTAATATATTAATACAAATTTAATTATGGTAATTTAATGCCATTGTCTTTTCTTAGTGATTTCTAGAGTCATGGTAAAAAGGACAGATTAATAAGTGTTTGTAATGTTCAGTCAGTTAATGAATCTATTTATATGACTAGCCAAGATTCATAGTAGATTTGTAGATTAATTTAGTCTTGAATTTGCAATACAAATTTGATATGGATGTGGTATTACTGCAGTAGAAGAAACTATAAAACATTATTTTATAAATCACAATGAAATTATAATTATGCAAGATTTAGTTTAATTGTATTAATGTATTTAAGCTCAATCACACGTAGATTTTATTCATATTACATTTAAACATAATATTTAATGAGAAAACTTACAATGTTTTTTATTTCCTGGATAAAACTCTGTATTGAAAATAAGTGATTAAAACAGTGCTTAGTATATATAATTATGAAAGTTATTCTTTTTATGTCGACTATTTTGCTCTCCTATCATAAATAACTAATAAAAATGTTGTATTTCAGACTGGAAATTTGTACTTGTTTGATAATCTCACACACCTGTACTCTTTAATCCAATCCAAGGACTTCATCAAAAGATAGGCAGTGCTTGCAAGCAAATAATTTACAATTTAATTCTCATTTATTTTATTTTAGTTTGCCAAATATAATTTACTATATAGCAAAATTAAATGCTGAATTTATGCAAAAATATTGATATATGGAATGAATATAATCCACTACAATTGTACTATTTATAATAAAGTTGATGAAGGATTATACATCACAGCAAACATGGAAATTGGTGACCTACAAATTAAAGAGTCCTTAAAGCAAGCATGAGAATTCATAGTAATAATATTTATAATTTTGAAAGAGATGTAGAGATAAAAAGACGGAAGTTCAAGGCTACCCTGGTCTTTGAAATGAGTTTGAGTTCATACTGAGTTCATAGGACACTGTGTCAAAATAACAGCCAAGAATAACAAACCAATAAACAAATCAAGGAGTCCCTCTATCTCTGTATGTGTCTGAAAAGCATGGAAAAGTGTTAAGTTGAAAGAGATTTAGACTGGATTATTCTCTTATATCATTGTATTACTGGTGTGTTTGTTTTCTGTTGTGGTTTGGCTATTTTTGTTTCACTTTTTGTTTTGATTTATTTTGTTTTTGGAAACAGAACTTAAAGCATGGTACTAGAAAACTAGCCATCTTCTTAGGGCTAAAAGAGCTGTAAATATTAGAAAATAATCTATTACCTACGTTGTTTTACACCAGCTGGCAGAAGCCTTCTAGGAAAGTTTGTGGCAAGAAAATAAGTTTTCTGGAGACCGCCCTCTGTTTTGCATGGCTGCCATGTGTGCATTCTGAGATGCAAGGTTCTCAGTGTCTTAATCCCAGGGTTGCTTCTCTCTGTTGATTGGCCTTTCCTGCCCCTATTTCATAGCCTAAAGATTCCTCCCCATAAGCCCCACACTCTTGGGCAGATTTCTTGCAGATTGACTTTGAAGAAGTATATTCATGGACAAGTGCTACATAAATGAATTGATGATTTCATAATTCCTGATGATTTTATAGAATTTCTAAATTGATTTAAGTAGTCTCAAACTCCCTATAGAACAAAAGCGGCAAAGAGAGTTCTGAAATACTTCATGTGTCGTGGACTAATTGCATTAGGTAAAAAGAAAAACAGGTTTGGAACAAATTTACAATCAAGGAGAACATTCCTCTTGATTATGAATTGCTATCTGGTAACTAAAATCATAAAGTAGAAATGGACAATTATTGTAGGTGCAAGGACAGAAAATAATTGATAGACTAGTTCATTTATATATGAATTTAAAATAATAAATACACAAGTTACATGATTTGTCTCTTGAAAAAATGGTGCTAACTCATAACATAAAATTAACATTAACTTATGGAGATAGTAACAGATAATGAATGTTTAGGCAGGTACTAGTCTTTATGAAAAGACATATAAACAATACTGCAATATCTCCTGAGACCTATGGATCTATGTTCTGAACTATTGCCTTAAAATTATTATGAACTTATAAAATGTAAAAATGATTAGAAAAACATTTGATCTATTATCCTGAGAACATATAAAAACGAAGAACAAAAATAAATTGGTGGTTGAGCCTGTTTTTCAGCTTCATTCAGTATGCCTGTTGTCCATGTACCTTTTCCTTTTCTTTCTTTTCTGTTCTCTCTTCCCTTCCTTTCTCTTCCCTTCCCTTTCCTTTCCTTTCCCACACCTTTTTTTTTCCTTTTCCCTCTGGATCTGGAAGAAACTTTGAGCCTTTTGCTAGGCAAGTAAAGGACCCTGACTCAAAAAGAAGAGAACTCAATTAAGTTTCTATTACCCTGCTGCTCTCAGCAGGAGTTAAGTTGTAGGAAGCCACCTGCTTTGGGGCTCAATCAATTGCATTGTCCTACTAATTCAAAGACTGCATGAGTTTACCATTTATCTTTATGAAAGATGGTGTAGAATGAGAGTATGAGATAGTGCTAGGGGAACAGCTACAAGGAAACATCGTTTGGATATGACAGGGCAACTCCAGGCATGAACCTTCAAAATTGTCACAAAATGTAGAAAGCCTGGGCATACCAGAGCATTGCAAATTGCAGTAAGTAGACAGGAGTTGAGCACCCAATTGCATTCCCAGCCATGGAGCTATTGGTAATTTTTATCTCTTTAGAGAAAAAGAAATCATTTTTTAAGAGTGTCATACCTTTTAAGTCAATCATTTTGAACAGAAGAGGGTAGCACAAACTTCTGTAGTAGGATCTTTAAGGAATCAAACTAAGTTGCAAATAAGAAGGATGTGAATTGAAGGAAGAGTTGAGCAAGGGAATGAATATAATCAGAAAATATTCATTATTTTTGCAAACATCCAATTAAATGAGGCAATCAGTTGATCTCTTAAGAGAAATAAATAAATGACATGTGTTCATCTCTATTTTATATATTAATTCAAAATATTTTAATTGCAGTATTCAAACAACCTATAGCTATGGGATGAGACATTTATAATCATTTAAAATTTATAACCTTAAAATTTGTTGTTTGTTAAATTTATATCCTATATTTTATCAGATGAGTATATATTAATTTATTAATACATACTGCTGCTGGGTAGTAATGGTGTACACCTATAATCATAGCACCGAGGAGACAGATGAAGGCAGGTCTCTGAGTTTGATGCCAACATGGTCTCCAGAGTGAGTTCCAGGACAGCCTGAACTACACAGAGAAGTCCTGTCTTGAAAATCATATATAAATATAAACATTAACAGTTATTAATAATAATTAATGTTGAATATATGCAAACAGGATATTTTTATGAACAGCTATGAAAAATTTCTAACAATTATCTTTTCACCTTTAAGTTAAAGTTTACATTCTTTTTTTTTTTCTTTCTTTCTTTTTTTTTTTATTAACTTGAGTGTTTCTTATTTACATTTCGAGTGTTATTCTCTTTCCCAGTTTCCAGGCAAACATCCCCCTAATCCCTCCCCCTCCCCTTCTTTATGGGTGTTCCCCTCCCCATCCTCCCCCCATTGCCGCCCTCCCCCCAACAATCACGTTCACTGGGGGTTCAGTCTTAGCAGGACCAAGGGCTTCCCCTTCCACTGGTGATCTTACTAGAATATTCATTGCTACCGATGAGGTCAGAGTCCAGGGTCAGTCCATGTATAGTCTTTAGGTAGTGGCTTAGTCCCTGGAAGCTCTGGTTGCTTGGCATTGTTGTTCATAAGGGGTCTTGAGCTCCTTCAAGCTCTTCGAGTTCTTTCTCTGATTCCTTCAACGGGGTCCCGTTCTCAGTTCAGTGGTTTGCTGCTGGCATTCGCCTCTGTGTTTGCTGTATTCTGGCTGTGTCTCTCAGGAGCGATCTGCATCCGGCTCCTGTCGGCCTGCATGTCTTTGCTTCATCAATCTTGTCTAATTGGGTGGCTGTATATGTATGGGCCACATGTGGGGCAGGCTCTGAATGGGTGTTCCTTCTGTGTCTGTTTTAATCTTTGCCTCTCTATTCCCTGCCAAGGGTATTCTTGTTCCCCTTTTAAAGAAGGAGTGAAGCATTCACATTTTGATCATCCGTCTGGAGTTTCTTTTATTCTAGGCATCTAGGGTAATTCAAGCATTTGGGCTAATAGCCACTTATCAATGAGTGCATACCATGTGTGTTTTTCTGTGATTGGGTTACCTCACTCAGGATGATATTTTCCAGTTCCAACCATTTGCCTACGAATTTCATAAAGTCATTGTTTTTGATAGCTGAGTAATATTCCATTGTGTAGATGTACCACATTTTCTGTATCCATTCCTCTGCTGAAGGGCATCTGGGTTCTCTCCAGTTTCTTGCTATTATAAATAAGGCTGCTATGAACATAGTGGAGCATGTGTCTTTTTTATATGTTGGGGTATCTTTTGGGTATATGCCCAAGAGAGGTATAGCTGGATCCTCAGACAGTTCAATGTCCAATTTTCTGAGGAACCTCCAGACTGATTTCCAGAATGGTTGTACATTCTTAAAATAAAGTAAACCTTTAAAAACTGAATTTGCAGTCACTGTTATCCAACTTCAAATGTTCAAAATTCAGTTTTACTTTGTAAGTTTTCTACAAAAGACAGGTGTGAAAATCTGCTACAAAATGTCAGGGTTTTCTCTGCTAAGAATAATTGAAATGCTCTTTAAAATTATTCAGGAAGTTTTAAGAGATACTACTTTGAAACAAATTATCTGAGTTTCTTTTATTCTCTTGTTCTTTTTTTCTGTGCTGTGTTTTGCGTCTTCATGGCCTCCTCACAGGGCTTTTCCTTCTCTCTCTTTTCTATTATTCTGTCCCTTTCATGTTTTGTTTAGTTTTATCAATTATTAAACCCAGGACACCATGCTTCTTAAGCACACAACTTACTATTGAACTTCACCCTAGCCAGGTACCACTTAATTTATTTTCTACTTACGTTTAATTAATTAAACAATCCTTGTTGGAAAACATGACAGTATTAAGATTTTATGCTAAAAGAAATTAATAAATATTTTGACAGACACGGTGTCCAAATTGAACTTAAAAATGGCCTCCACAGTACTTATTCAGATAGTTTCAGACAATTTTCTTACCATGTTTTCTTCTGGAATTTTTCTTCTATACGTTTAATTTCAGTGTCAATAAAAGTCAAAGTACCTAGATTTTTCAGACCTGGAATGAAAAAGAAATCAAGAGTGTTAATTTACAGCATATTCTTTTATTCTGTGATGATGGCTCACTACTTATAACTAAACAAGGGTTCTTAATTTAGTCATGTACAGATATTAATCCTTTCATAAAAAACTTCACAGTTTTATAAATAATTTTACTGGTTCACATATATGTCAACTTTGTAGAAATATTATACATTGATCTTAAATTTATCAGAATTATAAAACACACATTTTTCTATATATAAATAAATGACATATTGTGGATATGTCTTTTGAATGCATGAGGAAATAGAATGCAAAAACCACATGATGCAGATTGTTATAATAAAGTTTGCAATATTTTATAACTTTGCATATTTCCCCTTCTGCTTCCCCTTGTGCCTGAGTTCTGCAATTATAGGCATGTATGCCACATGCCTCTGTGCATTGCTAGATATTGAACATAGGATTTTTTCCATGTAGGGCCAACATTCCATTAATTATACTACATTCCTCATCTGCTGACTTAGTTATATACAATCAGATATAGTAACATTCACCAAAGCATATTCAACACCTTAAATATATCATTAGAACCACTATTATATCAGCAAAGTTGGAACTCATTAGAAAATCATGAATAAATTTTAACATATTTCCTCAAGATTTAAACAAATTTTCTGTTTTATGTATTTAATTTTTAATCCACTAAATGCTTAAAACACTATTTTGGCATAAGAGAAATATAAAATGTATACTGATATATAAGAACATATGTGATAAAGAAAAGAATCAACCTCAAATGTATCTAAACTGAAATAGAGGATCACAGAGAGAAATGTAAATGCATTAGTCATTTGTAAAATATCTCTTACTCTTGGCAATAAAAACACTTAAAGCTAGTAAATATAAAATTTCCAAATACTTCACTTGTCAAATTAATATATTAAAATGTGAAAATGAGTAAATTAGCGAAAGTACAATGTTGATTTCATATATATATGTATATATGTGTATATATTTAGATATATAGTCACCATTTGAAATAATTATTATTTAAATATAAAACACTTAATATATTACCATAGCTATTAATCAAAAGAACAGTTGGAGAAAATGTGATTTATGCTAAGTTGTTAATTTGAGACAGGATATTTTTATAAATAAACAAATTAAATGGAGCTACTAAACAGAATGGGTCTTGTTTTTTGTCAGTGGAAAAGAAATTTTAGTATCACCAATATGCAAATCAGGAGTTACTTTTAACTTAATAAATAACTCTAGTTGAAAAGCCAATTTGTATACACACATAAACACACACACACACACACACACACACACACACACACACACACACACACACACACACAGAGAGAGAGAGAGAGAGACATGAATCCTGAGTAATGGTGCTGGTGGTTCTTCTTGTTATAGAGTCATGGTGTAAGTGTGTATACTGGGCAAAGTATATCTCTGTGTGGAGTCTTAAAAAAAGTCAAAGATAATCGAGAAATGTTCATACAATTTGTAACATATCTATGGTTCCTAGAAGTATTTAACTTTAATGAGGGATTTGAAGGTTATCTGAGATTTTTATTGTCAATGAGTATATGTAGAAAAGATGTAAAACCTGTTGAACATGCCGTTAGGTAAAGAACTTTCATATTGAATAGCAGATTATTCAATATACACAGCAAAAAACTGTTTCAAAACAAAAGACCCACAGAAGTAAAAACTTTAACAATATAAAATTCTTCTGTGAAAATACTGATATAAGAATAAATATATTATCTATAATTCAGATAATTGTTAATCCATGTTTTTAAATATTTATACAAAGTTATTTTGTGGAACATAGTAGAAATTAGTAGCAAGATAAAAGTATTCATATGTCAGTACTATTATAATTATTATATATCTTACAACCAAAACTTAAACTTTGCATCTTAATAAAAGTTATAAAATTTTAACAATGTAAATGTAACTTTACAATATTAAATATTATCATAATATACAATATAGTCTTGTATAGACTAATCATAGCATTTCTAGACCATATAAGTAAAATTATGTCATCCTTCTTAAAGATTCAGAAATAATTGTTTCATAATTAATTGGCAAATAAAGAAATATTGACGTTTTAAAAGTGAAAGAACATAATAAGAAATGTCATATTATCATTAGAAAATAAAAATCTAAAGATATAAATAATGATTGAATAGAAATTACAGAGAGAATTCAGCAAATACAGAGGCGAATGCCAGCAGCAAACCACTGAACTGAGAACGGGACCCCCGTTGAAGGAATCAGAGAAAGAACTCGAAGAGCTTGAAGGAGCTCAAGACCCCTTATAAACAACAATGCCAAGCAACCAGAGCTTCCAGGGACTAAGCCACTACCTAAGGACTATACATGGACTGACCCTGGACTCTTACCTCATAGGTAGTAATAAATATTCTAGTAAGATCACCAGTGGAAGGGGAAGCCCTTGGTCCTGCTAAGACTGAACCCCCAGTGAACGTGATTGTTGGGGGGAGGGCGGCAATGGGGGGAGGATGGGGAGGGGAACACCCATAAAGAAGGGGAGGGGGAGGGATTAGGGGGATGTTTGCCCAGAAACCGGGAAAGTGAATAACACTCGAAATGTAAATAAGAAACACTCAAGTTAATAAAAAAAAAAAACTTGAAAAAAACAAAAAGAAATCACAGAGAGCATAGGAGAATTTGAATATTAAAATAAATATAACTAGAAACTATATTTGAAATTGAAATTTCTATTTGAATATTATTTGAAATGTAAATAAATAAAATAACTGATATAGGATACTTTATCAAAAAGTTGTAAGCAACGCTGTCTGTTAATATAAAATAATTTAATCACTGTAACCCACTGAAGTCATTTTATGAATATAGTAAATAACATAGCATTTATTAGAAATATCTTTTAAGTCGTATAAAAATGAAATTATTTAAAGTTTCTGATCCTTGGATCCTCAGGGCAGAAATCATCAAAAGGCAACTAGAAAATTCAATATCAACAAGTTATAGTACAGTCCACAGGGAATCTGATACAACACAGGAACAAATGTGTAGTCAGTAGCAGATGCTTTCCCACAGAGATAATTATAGAGCATAATTAAAGATCAAGATGGGATCTAGAGGAGGATATAGAAACATTAACTAGAGAAGAAAATTAAGAAAAGTTGGAGGCCCACACTGCCATCATTCCATATCTTGATGCACAACCTAATTTATAATTAAAAGTAGACACTTTAGTACATAAGAAACTAATGAAGAACATGTTTGCATATAAATTGTTGCTTGAAAACACATCCAAAATTGTGATCATTAATTATTTTAATATATTTTCTCCATAACTTACTTTAAAATGTGTAAGTTGTATTTACACAAAACAGTTCTATGCACTCTGTGGGTTCGCTAATCTCTTTATCCTGCAAATATGCTTATGACATTCCTGTGACTATGTAATCTCTGTTAGTTTCTTGTTCTGTCCAATGACGATTTGAATTCCTTTCCTCCTTAAGGGCAGAAAACCATTCCAGTTTAGGTGGTCACTAAGCCCTCTGTTTAAAATGAATAGAGATTCCAGCAATAGAGACTTATCCTTCATCTCTGGGGTAAGTAAGGACAATAATAATATTTTTAATATTTTGAGAGTATTGACAATCCTGGTCAACATTTCAAACTCCTCATGCCAGAAGATAAGGTTTTCGTTAGATGATATTTGACTTATGAAGGGAGTCCCGATGAGACTTTATCTGCACACATATTCACAGAGTTACCTGTATTACAGTTCTGCATTATTTTACTTTGAGCAGATGAAACACTATGTTTACTTATGACTTTTTAGACATACCACCTTTATTTTACTATCTTACTTTCCGCTCTATTAATCTCCCTACTTCAGTGATTAGGGCTCTTCCCCTTTTTGCATTGTCCCAGTCAAATCACTTTACTGTGCTATTCTCTGCTCTATTCCCCCCCTACTTCTCACCTTGAGAAAAGTCCTATTCTTACCTTTAATCTCTGCGTTTATTTCAGCAAACGGCTTCACATCTGAATAATGTAGTATAGTTTGTATGTATGCCCTTTTAAATTATCCAGTTGTAAGCTGATTGACATCTAAGTGCTTTTCATTTCCTAGATACTTTGAAAAGTATAGCAAGGAATAAGACTAATAAAGGATCTGTAGAGTAGTATATTTATCCTTTTGACCATATGCCAAGAGGGGAAGTAGCTAGATCATATGGTAGACACATTTTCATGCTTTTGGGATTCTTTGGACTGATTTCCATGATGACCTTACGAGTTGAAAATCCAACCAATCGTGAAGGAGGCTTCCCTTGCCCCTATATTCTCCAGCCTTTGTTGCCCCTTGTTTGTTGTTATTTGACATTTTAATTGGGATGAGATAAC
Source organism: Rattus norvegicus (assembly GCF_021556685.1). NCBI lineage: Eukaryota > Metazoa > Chordata > Mammalia > Rodentia > Muridae > Rattus > Rattus norvegicus. The sequence continues at coordinate 87,319,639 of NC_141539.1, read as the reverse complement.
TCTCAATGTTGTATTGAGTAGCATTACTCTAATTGGTAGGGACAATGAATAGGCATATTTCTTAGTCATTTCTTTTAATTCTTTTGAGAACTCTTTGTTTTGATTGGAGGAACAGTTTTTCTTTTTTTAATTTTATTTTTCTTGGATTTTTATGATATTTTATGTATTTACATTTTAAATATTATCTGCTTTCCTCCCTCTCCAGTACCCCGTTTCTCCTCCCACTCCCACCCACCCACTCCTACCTCGATGCCCTAGCATTCACCTACTTTGGGTAAATGAACCTTCACAGGACCAAGGGCATTTCTTCTTATTGATGCTAGATAATGCTATCTTGTGCTACATATTTAGCTGGAGTCATGGATCCCTCCAAGTGTATTCATTGGTTGCTGGTTTAGCCTCTGGGAGCTCTGATAGGGTCTGTTTGGTTCTTCCTATGGAGTTGCAAGTCCCATCTGCTTCTTCAGTTTTTCTATTCTCTAACTCTTTCATTGGGGTCCCCTTGTTCAGTCTAATGGTTGGCTTCAAGCATTCTCATCTGTATTAGAAGGGCTCTGGTAGAGCCTTTCAGGAGACACCCATTTCTGGCTCCTGTCAGCAAGCATTTCTTGGCATGAGAAATAAAGACTGTGTTTGATAGTTGCATATGGGTGGGGCAGTCTCTGAATGATCTTTTCTTCAGTCCTTGATCTACTTTGTCCCTGTATTTTTTCATGTGAGTATTTTGTTCTCTAGTCTAAGAAGGAATCAAGCATCCACATTTGGTCTTCCTTCTTCTTGAACTTCATATAATCTGTGAGTATTTGCTTAGGTATTCCAAGCTTTTTGGCTAATATCTACTCATCAGTGAGTGCATACCATGTGTGTACATTTGTGACTGGCTTACATCACTCAGGATGATATTTTCTATTTCCATCCATTTGCCTATGAATTTCATGTAGTCATTGTTCCTAATAGCTGAGTAGTACTCCATTATGAAAATGTACCACATTTTCTGTATCCATTCCTCTGTTGAAGGACATCTGGTTTCTTTCCAGCATCTGACTATTATAAATAAGTCTGCTATGAAAGTAATGGAGCATGTGTTCTTGTTATATGGTTGAACATCTTTTGTGAATATGTCCAGGAGTGGTATAGCTGTGTCTTCATGTAGTACTACATACATTTTTCAGAGGAAGCACCAGACTGCTATTTGGAGTGGTTATACCATCATGCAATCCCACCAACAGTGGAGGAATGTTCTGATTGCTTCACATCCTTGCCAGCAGGTACTGTAACCTGAGTATTTGATCTTAGCCATTGACTGGTGTAAGGTGGTATCTCAGGGTTGTTTTGATTTGCACTTCCCTGATGGCTAAGGATGTTTAACATTTCTTTAGGTACTTCTCAGCCATTTGTTATTCCTTAGTTGAGAATTCTTTGTCTAGCTCTGTACTCCATTTTTAAATAAGATTACTGATTATGCGGAGTCTATCTTCTCAAGTTTTTTGTATATATTAGATATTAGCTCTCTATCAAATGTAGGATTGGTAAAGAACTTTTTCCAATCTGTTGGTTGCCATTTTGTCCTATTGACAGTGTACTTTGCCTTACAGAAACTTTTCAATTTTATGAGGTCCCATTTATCAATACTTGATCTTAGAGTATAAGCATCTGAAAAATTTCCCCTGTACCTATGTGTTTGAGACTCTTCCCCACTTTCTCTATTCGTTTAAGTAAATCTGGCTTTATGTGGAGATCTTTAATCCACAAGGACTTGAGCTTTGTACAAAGAGATGAAAATGGGTAAATTTGCATCCTTCTACAAGCTGACCTCCAGTTGAACCATCAATATTTGTTGAAAATGCTGCCTTTTTCCTCATTGGAAGGTCTTATCTCCTTTGGCAAAGATCAAGTGACCGTAGATTTTAGGGTTCAGTTCTGTGTTTTCAATTTCATTCCATTGATCTACCTGCATGTTTCTGTACCAATACCATCATTTTTTCTTTTTCTTTTGTTTTGTTTTGTTTTGTTTAATCACAATTGCTCTGCAATACATCTTGAAATCAGAGATGGTGATTTTCCCCAGAAGATTTTTATTGTTAAGAATAGTTTTTGCTATTCTGTGTGTTTTGCTTTTCCAAATGAATTTGCAAATTGCTCTTTCTAACTGTATGAAGAAATGAATTGGAATTTTGATGGGGATTGCATTGAATCTGTAGATTGCTTCCAACCAGATGGCCATTTTTACTATATTGTTCCTGCCAATTTGTGAACATGGGAGATCTTTCAATCTTATGAGATCTTTCATTTCTTCTTTAGAGACTTGAAGCTCCATACAGATCTTTCCTTTGTTTGGTTAGAGTCACATTGAGGTATTTTATGTAATTTGTGACTATTGTATCATTTCCCTAATTTCTTCCTCTCTTCTTTATTCATTGAGTGAGGAAGGCTACTGATTTGTTTGAGTTAATTTTATATCAAGCTACTTTGCTGAGGTTGTTTGTATCCCTTTGACCTCTTTTTGCTATCTAATTGCTCTTGGATTGATTTCAATTACTATATTGAATAGGTAGTAAGAGAATGGGCAGCCTTGTCTAGTCCCTGATTTTAGTGGGATTGTTTCAAGTTTCTGTCCATTTAGTTTAATGTTAGCTATTGGTTTGCTGTATATGGCTTTTACTATGTTTAGGTATGGGCCTTGAATTCCTGATCTTTCTAAGATGTTCATCATGAAGGGGTGCTGAATTTTGTCAAAAATGATTTCTCAGCATATAATGAAATGATTATGTGTTATTTTTTAAATGTGTTTATAGTGGATTACATTGATGGATTTCTGTATATTGAACCATGCCTATATCCCTGGGATCAAGCCTAAATGATAATGTTCAGTCATCATATTCATGCGTTCTTAATTTGGTTTCCAAGAATTTTATTGAGTGTTCGTGCACTGATATTCATGAGGGAATTTTGCCTTAAGATCTCTTTCTTTGCAGGATCTTTTTGTGGTTTTGGTATAAGCATGATTCTGGCTTCAAAGTGTGAATTGTGTATGTTCCCTCCTTTTAACTTTGTGGAATAATTTGAAGAGTATTGACATTAGGAAGTATTTGAAGGTCTACTTGAATTTTACACTAAACCCATCTGGTACTGGGGTTTTTTGTTTTGTTTTGTTTTCCTTTTTTGGGGGGTACTATTTCTTTAGATAGTTTATCTGATCCTGATTTGACTTTGGTACCTAGTATCTCCCTAGAAAATTCTTCATTTCATCCAGATTTTCCAGTATTGTTGAGTATAGGCTTTAATAGTATCTGAATTTCCTTGGATTCTATTGTTGTATCTCCTCTCTCTCTCTCTCTCTCTCTCTCTCTCTCTCTTTCTCTCTCTCTCTCTGTCTGTCTCTCTCCTCTCAAAGATTTGATTTTCTCAAAGATCTAACTCCTGGTTGTGTTGATCCTTTGTATAGTTGTGTTTCTACTTGGTTGGTTTCAGCTCTGAGTTTGATTATTTCCTGCTGTCTACTCAACTTGACTGACTTTGCTCCTTTTTGTTCTAGCGATTTCAGGTGTACTGCCAAGCTATTAGTGTATGCTCTCTCCAATTTCTTTTTGGAGGCATCCAGAGCTATGAGTTTTCATCTTAGAACTGCTTTCTTTGTGCCACATAAGTTTGAGTAAGTTGTACCTTCATTTTCACTAAATTCCAAAAAGTCTTTAATTTCTGTCTTTATTTTTTCCTTGACTAAGTTATCATTGAGTAGATCATTGTTCAACTTCCATATGTATGTGGGCTTTCTGTTGTTATTGTTATCTTGTTACATTTAAAAAGAAAAAAGAATAGTAGTACTTGGCTTTTCTTTGTAAGTCCATGGCTTATCTAGTCATTGGGTCTTGGTCACTCAAGCAATTGAGAAGTGGCAATTTTGGATTCTACTTCATGGAGTAGGCATTAAATCCAATCAGATAATGGTTAATTATTCACACACTTTTTGTCATTGTTCTATCATCTATCTTTCAACTAGATACCATTGTAGCTTCAAGGGACTGAAATTGGGCTTGTGATTACCTTTTTCCTCTGGAAGCCTGCAAATACCTTCCAGTACCATGTACATAAGTCAATAGGAGAAGAATCAAGGTAGACACCACCTTGATTTTTCAATGTCCAATGAGTTACATCTGTATTTTCTTCAGCAATACTGTTTTCCCATTAATTTAGAAAGCAATCTATAATTTTGGCAGTTGCTGTGGTACTGCATTGACAAATAACTCAACTGATCCACTATATAGTTTAATGGATAGAGTAAGATGTTTCTAATTGCAGTTTTGTCTTTACTGGGTAACGAAATATAAATTTCTTTCATATGTATAAACTTTAAGTATCTTCTACCGTCTTGTGTTTTTCATACCACCCTACAAATGGCTCTATACTTTTGCTGTCCCTTTCTATATTTTCTTCCTTTTCCAATTTGTCATTTGATCCTCATCCAGTCTCTTCTTCTCTGTATACCCCAATTATCTACAGCTACCTATTCTATTTCTCTGTCCTACACAGATTCTTCGCTCTGGCACATGAAGGCTGAATTGAGAATCAAATAGCTAATGTCTCCTTATAGTATCCAGTTTTTGAGTATTTAATTCCCAGTTGATGGCACTATTTGAAGAAATTTATAGTGTGCGATCTTGAAGAAGAATATACATCATTGGGAGAGGAACTTGTGAGTTCAAAGCCTAACCCTAGATCTAGTTTGTTGTTTCTACATTGTTCTTGCTATTTCATATGTGCTCTCACCTTTCTACTATTGTAATCATGCCTTCCTTGTGCTGAGAAGCACCACCATGAAGGACTCCTGTCCTTCTGGCAAAATAAAGCAAAGCAAACCCTTAGAAAAGTTGTCTTGTCATGGTATTTTATCATAGCAATAGAAAGCTAATTATACATGCAGCATACTTATTTTCTTTTTTTGTTGATAGTCAGATTGTTATATGTCCAGACTTGTTTTGAAACTATGTTCCTTTGACTGTTTTCTTCCAAATGCTGAGATTACAACCATCTGCCAAGATGTCTATTTCATGACGCTTACTTTTAATGAGTTACTCTCACTGTCACCATTACAGCAAGTCAGAAGTAAAAGCCTTGAGTCTAAGTGTATAGAGTCTTTATTTTGCTTACAGCAAGCTTGGGGAATTTCCATATAGACCAGCAAGTTAATAATTTAAAAAGCCGTATTTCTGTTTGTATTCTGCAGGAACCAAATACAGAGACAAAAGTACCTTACAAACAGGATGTATTAGGTTATCTGTATGTACCTTGGCACTGGTGTCATAGCCTTACTGGAGGTTGCTAACTGGTGCTGCCATGGGATGTTTGTGGAAGTGAACTTTGTGGGTTTCTTTCTGGAATTGAAATTGGTTAGGTTTTACAGTAGGCAGGAACTGAAGTACAGACCACAGAAAAAATGATGTTTGCTAGCTCACTTTCTATGGCTTTCTATGGTTAGACATGTCCACAAAAGCAAAAGGACAGCAAAACCAAACCAAACAAAACAAAACACCAACCTGAAAAGTCTAGAAGAAAAAAGGTGAATGTCAGTCCACACTACACAGCTTAGTGAAACAGTCATCCTAGTACCCTGTAAATCACCATGTCTTTCTACAAGGAAACCTGAAAACTCTGATTATAAGTGCATCTAAAATCTGTGGGAAGAGAATAAGAGAGTTGATATCATCTAACCCACAGTATCAAACCAATATATTCTCATGAGTCTGATTTCTCCATAGAAACAGGTATATACTGTCTTTGACCTGAAAGATACATTCTTCAGACTCTGATTGGCAGAAGTGATTCAGATCATCTCTTCTATTGAAATTTAAGACCCAGAGGGAGAGTACAGAGGACAGTTTAGCCAAAACAGGTTGACATAAGAATAAAAAAAACAAATAAGCAAACAAATAACACTCTCCAGTCATGTTGGGTGAGACACTAAGTGTTGATTTCCTGCCCTCTATCCAAAGTTCCTGGAACTATAATCTTAAAATATGTAGACAATCACCTCCTAACTTCTGAAACTAAAAATAAATTTGAAGGGACCATCGTAGGACTTCTGTAAGAGTTATAGACCTTAGGCTATAGAGATGTGGCCAAACAAGCTGAACATTATAAATCAACAGGCTACTTACTTGGTTACAATCTGAGGGAAGGAAAAGGAGCCTGTCTCAGAGTAGGATTGCTGCCATCCTTCAGATCTCAAATTCAAAATCTAAGAGACAGGTTTAGAATTTCTAGGTGTAGGTGGGTATTGCTACCTCTATATACTAGGGTTTAAATAGCAAAGCCTTTGTATACCCACAAAAAGGGGAGCACCAAGCTCCTTATCTAAGATTAAAGAACTGTTTGAGGCTTTAAAAACTGCTCTAACTTAGGCTCCAGATCTAGGACTTCAAGATGTCTTTAAAACTTTTTATATGTTTGTCAATAAAACAAAATACATTGAGAAATGATTTTTAACTCAAACCTTGGGGCCATGGATATGTCCTATAGCAAATGTTTCCAAAAACTGAGCTCTGTAGCAACAGTACGGCCCACCTGTTTATAACTTATGGCTGCAATTGCTGTTCTAGTGATTAAAAAGAAACAAGTTGACTCTGAGTCATGGTCAAAGCACCCTATATAGTTGGATACCTCCAAGGAACACCAGGATGCTCGCTGTCTGATGCCCATGCAACATAATATGAGTCCTTAGTTCTGAACCACCAAGTCTAGTCTATGAAACCCATCTTCATAAATTCTGGTATTTTCTTGGCTGAGGACAACCTCAGGCAAGATGGTTGTGAAGTAACATTGGTCGTCCAGGGGACTCAACTCAGATGGACATTTTTCCTGAAAGATCCATGTGCAATACTCAACACAACTGTATTAATGGCAGATCCAGGTGCGTAGTAGTTACTTTAACTAAACTGAGGTACCAAGCCTTAAGGCCAGATACCTCTACCTAAAGAAAAGACTGACAGAATAAAAGCTCTTAGATTGAAAAAGTGAAATAATTTCACAATATACAGAGTTACTATGTTTTTCTACTGCACACGTCTATGCTATGATCTTCAGAGAAAGAGCTTTTCACCACTAAGGGGAAAAACGACTTAAAAGCTGACTCCCGTGAGGCAAGTAGTAACTGGATCACTCACCTCTCTGACCAACAAATGATCCTAAGACCATTGGGATCTATTGTTCTTCCCATGACAGAACCCAGCCCAGTGTTATCTCATGCTACATGACACAACAGGTAAAATAAGACTATGGAAATAAAAGACAAGTTAGTTTAACTAACAGGTTTGTGGTGGACAACGGAGGGAAATATTCTCCCAGAAATAATGGTCAGGATTCTGATAACTGACATTTCCTGTTGTAATCATTTAGGGATCCACAAAACTTTCTGAGTTGCTCAGACAAATGTAGGTCTAGACTAGACAGCCTGATATGTGAAGTCTTTCTCAGATATCAGGTTTGTGTCCAAGTAAATCATAAAAATAGAGCTCTTACCCAGGATGCGGTCTAAATAAGAGGCTAACATCAAGCAAACTCAAACTCTAGGAAAGCAACTTAACTAATGTCTATCCTTCCAGGGAAGCTATTAGTACTTGGTAGTTTAAATAGGCATCTTTTCCAGGTGAGTAGCAGTATTCCCTACCTAGACTGAAACTACTCAAATAGTACTGTAAAACCTCCTCCAAAATTGTCTCCAGATTTTTATCTCCTCTAGAAATGGGGTAAAAAAATGCTCTGGCTTTCAAGATCAAAACCTAACAATTAATAGCTAAAGTTTTAGGCATAGATTGAAATTAGATTATTAATTTTGACTTTAGAATTCTGGGTGTGCAATAAAATAGATATGAAGTGAAAATTAAAAAATCAAAATTATTTTTATTTGAAACATATATTCTAACGATAATAGTCCCCAGACTTTATTAGTCCCCCAGATCTTAGTACAACTTTCTCCACAGTGGAGGTACCACTCGTGCTATAAACCTCAACCTGCTGACAGCAATAGCTGCCAAAACAAAAAATAAAGGCCTAATCCATCAAAGTCTGTAGTCAGAGAAAGTCTCTAACCTTACTTTTTGCTTCTGTTATTTTTCTTCTGGTTAGCTGTACTTGTTAACTCAAGTATGTCAACCAAGGATATGAACTTTCTGTCTAATAGCTCAATCCAAGAATGTCTTGGGAACACACAGCAAACCTGAACAAGTGTAGTTGTTGGTCTACTTAAAAACTATCTATTGGCTAAAATCTGTGTCTTAGTCGTCCTTTCTGGTGAATACTTAACAACAACCATCAACCCAACCAAACACACAAAATTAACCAACCAAATAAACAAACAAACCAAAACAAAACCTTTCCATTAAAGTCTGCTGAAGGGTGGATAGACCATCCTTTTGCCCTGTTTCAGGCTTGCTGCAATCCATACAGGGAAGAATTTATCTCTTTGAACTTACATTTGGAAAACCTCTCCTATTGCTTCCCAGGCTCAGAGAACAGCAGTTTGCAGAACTTTCTTTTTTTTTTTTTTTTTTTTTTTTATTTTATTTTTTTTTTTTATTAACTTGAGTATTTCTTATATACATTTCGAGTGTTATTCCCTTTCCCGGTTTCCGGGCAAACATCCCCCTCCCCCCTCCCCTTCCTTATGGGTGTTCCCCTCCCAACACTCCCACCATTGCCGCCCTCCCCCCATAGACTAGTTCACTGGGGGTTCAGTCTTAGCAGGACCCAGGGCTTCCCCTTCCACTGGTGCTCTTACTAGGATATTCATTGCTACCTATGGGGTCAGAGTCCAGGGTCAGTCCATGTATAGTCTTTAGGTAGTGGCTTAGTCCCTGGAAGCTCTGGTTGCTTGGCATTGTTGTACTTTTGGGGTCTCGAGCCCCTTCAAGCTCTTCCAGTTCTTTCTCTGATTCCTTCAATAGGGGACCTATTCTCAGTTCAGTGGTTTGCTGCTGGCATTCGCCTCTGTATTTGCTGTATTCTGGCTGTGTCTCTCAGGAGCGATCTACATCCGGCTCCTGTCGGTCTGCACTTCTTTGCTTCATCCATCTAGTCCAATTGGGTGGCTGTATATGTATGGGCCAACTTTCTAAGAATTCCTTTACCTACTGCAGGCCCTTCAGTCTTCTATAAAAGCTGTTCATCAGATTAACTGAGAGACCCAACAGATCTCCAATTCAAACCTAATGATATATTCTGAATGTGGTTCAAGAGAATAGTCAAAGGCATACAGGAACCAACTTAGGAAGAACATTACCTGGTAATTCTCTCTGTTAATGTGATTGCAATAGTAATTTCCAATATACCATGGGTCCACCAAACACAGATCAAGAAAGGAGAAACTATAGGCCACATTATGAAAAGGAATACCCCCGCAGACACACAAACAAACAACATTAATGAAAAACAAACAAACAACAAAAACCAAAAAAAGTATGGTTTCATTTGAGTCTCATCTCATTCCAACCTTTTCTACTCCTGAATCTTGTGTTTGATCCCATAGATATGAGTATAGGTCAAACCCCCACTGTCCTCAGTATTGGCCCTGGGAACTGAGGAACACAGATAAGGTGGAAGTATTAGCTACCATAATAATAGACCAGCAACCCATATTCTAGCTTGACCTAGGCCTATCGATTCATGCTTTAAGATGTTGGTCCGGAAACCAGGAAAGGGAACAACAATCAAAAGGTAAATAAGAAATACCCAAGTTAATAAAGATGAAAAAAAAAGAGTTGGGTTAAATCCGAGAAAGGAAAGCCAAAATACTGCTCTTTTTAGCATAGGAATACAGAATTTACGATTCTATGGTTTTATTGTTCCTGGGCATCCAAATTTTTCAATTTTCATTCCCAAAAACAGGATTGTAAAACAGGGGCTTCTGGGAACAAAAGAATGTCCTATAAGAATTACATATCCCTTCTCAATAGATACTTAAAAAGCCAGAAGGAAGGTAACAGATGTCTTGAAAAACCTAAGATTCTACAGATGTTAGCCTAGATTATAAGCAGAAAAACTTTCAAACAACACAGATGGAAAAAACATGATATTCTGTCACCAAACCAAAGTTAAACATTATCTTTCTACACATGCACACAAACACACACAAACACACACACACACACACACACACACACACACACACACACACACACACACCGACATACAAAAATCTCACCAATATCAAAACAAAAGGAGCTAACAATCAGTCTTTAAACCTCTCAACATCAATGGACTCAATCCACCAATAAAAAGACACAGGCAACCATGCATAGTTGATTCTTAAACCGTATCTGTCATTCTTCTGTGTACCTCAATGACAAAGACAGAGTAAAAGGTTGGAAAAAGGTTTTACAAGCAAATCAACCCAAGAAACAAGTTGCTGTAGACATTCTTATATTTAATAAAATTGATTTTCAACCAAAAATTATCCAAAGTTACAGCAATAAACACTTCATATTCACCAAATGGACATCTAAGTTCTGAATATATTTGTCTCAAATACAAGGAGAACTACAGTCTTAAAAGAAACATTTACTGAACTTTAAATCACACATTGAACCCAACATATTAATAGCACGGGATTTTAATACCTCACTGACACCAATGGACAGGCCATCAAAACAGAAAAATAAACAGAGAAATAATGAAACTATCAGATGTTATGAACCAAAATGGTCCTAACAGTTATCTATAGAACATTTAACTCAAACACACACACAAAAAAATACCTTCAAAGAGAATACCTTCTTCTTAGCTCCTCATGGAACCCTGGCCCAAATTGGCCATATATTCTGTCACAAGCAAGAGTCAACAGATACGAGAAAATTGAAAGAATAATGTATCTTATAAGACTACCATAAATTAAAGTTGGACTTCCACCACAACAGGAAAACCAGAAAGCAGACATACTCATGGGAACTGAACAGCTCTCTGTGCTTGATCACTGTGTGAACGAAGACAAGAGAAACACTTTGAAGACTTTATAGAATTCAATTAAAAGGAAGAGACAACATTCCAAGATTTTTGGACATAACGAAACAATGCTAAGAGAAAACTTCATATCACTAAGTGCCTTCATAAAGAAATTAGAAAGTTCTCACGCCTGCAGTTTGAAGTACATCTGAAAGCTCTAGACATAGAAGAAGAAAACACATTGAAGAGGAGTAGAAGACAGCACATAATCAAAGTCATGGTTAAAATCAATGAATTAGAAAGAAAGAAAACAATTCAATGAATCAATGAAGCCAAGAGCTGGTTTTTGATTAAAAAATCAACAAAATAGACAAACCCATAGCCAAACTTAGTAATGTCATCAAAAATATCATCCACCAGCACCAAATAAGTTTCATCCAAGGGATGCAGAGATTGTTCAATCTATGAAAATGAACCAATGCAATCCACCATATAAAATAATGAAAGAAAAATATTACATGGTTATTTCATTAGATGACGCAAAAGCCTTTGACAAAATCCAACACCACTTCATGTTAAAAGTTTTGGAGAGACATGTAAACATAATAAAATAATTACATAGCAAACCAACAGCTAACATCAAATTAAATAGATAAAAGCTTAAAATAATTCCAATAAAATCAAGGAGAAGACAAGGCTGTCCATTCTCCCCCCCCCATCTATTCAATATTGTAATTGAAGTTCTAATTGGATCAAGAAGACAACTAAAACAGATAAAGGATATCCAAATTGGAAGGGAAGAATTGAAAGAGTCCCCATTCACAGACACTGTGACAGAATACATAAGCAGCCCCAAAAATTTAACCAGAGAAATCTTACAACTGATAAACACGTTTAGCAAAGTAGTTGGGTATAAAATTAATTAATTCAAAAAAGTGGCTCTCCTTTATACAGCAATAAATGGGCCTAGAAATGAATTATGGAAACCCCCTCCCCCACTTTTACAATAGCCTTGAATAATGTAAAATTCTTGGTGTAAGTCTAATCAAGAAACTGAAAGACCAGCAAGACAAGATTTTCAAATAATTCAAGGAAGAAATTGAGGAAGATATCGGAAGATGCAAAGATCTACCAAGTTCATGGATTGTTATGCTTGACATAGGAAAAATGACTATCTTAGCAAAAACAATCTACAGACTCAATGTAATGTCCATCAATATCCCAACACAATTCTTTACATACCTTGAAAGAGTAATTTTCAACTTCATATGGAAAACCAAAAATACCAGGATACCTAAAACAATCCTGAATAATAAAAGAACTTCTGGAGGTAGCGCCACCTTTCACTCAAGTTGCACTATGGAACAATAGTGATAAAATCTGAAGGGTATTGGTATAGGAACAAAGACATTGATGAATGGAATCAAAGAAAAAACAGTGAAATAAACCTACACATCTACAGATACTTAATTTTTTACAAAAATGATGAAATCATACAATATAAAAGAAGACATGTTCAACAAACTATGCTGGTCTAACTGGATGCCTACATGCAATTATATCTATATTTATCACTCAACACAAAATTCACGTCTAAGTAGATCAAAGGACTCAATGTAAGTAAAAACCCATACACTAAATTTAACAGAGCAGAAAGAAAGGGATAACCTTGAACTTATTGGTAAAGGAAACAGCTTCCTGAAGACAACATCAATGTCTAAGATCAGCAGTTATTAATAAGTAAATGAGTCCTCATGAAACTTAAAAGCTTTTTGTAAAGCTTTTTGTAACACTGTGAATAGCACTAAACTGCAGTCTACAAATCTGGCAAGGATCCTCATAAACACTAAATCCAACTACATCTAAGCAAGGAATAATATCCAAAATATATTAAGAACTCAGGAAGTTAGACACCAACAAACCAAATAATCCAATTTAAAAAATGGTAGAGAACTATACAGAATTCTCAACAGAGAAATCATAAATGGCCAAGAACTACTTAAAAATAAAATCAGTGAAATGCAAATCAAAACAACCCTGAGATTACATATTATACCCATCAGAATGACTCAGATCAATACCTCAAATAATAACACTTGCTGGTGAGGATACAGAGCATGGAAAACACTCCTCTATTGCTGCTGTGAGCACAAAACCATACAACCATAGAGAAAGGGAGGGGGGAGAGTTAGGGGGAAGCTGGTCTGGAAACCGAGAAGGGGAATAACAATTGAAATGCAAATAAGAAATACTCAAGTTAATAAAGATTAAAAAAAAAAACCTTAAACCACTTTGGAAATCAATTTGGAAGTTTCTCATGAAACTGGCACTAGTTCTACTTGAAGACTCAGGTGTATCCCTCCAGAGTACCCAAACAATGGCACACTATGCCACAGGAACACTTGCTTAACCATGTTCATAGCAGCTTTATTTGCAATAGCCAGACACTGAAAATAAACTAAATGTTGCTCATCTAAAGAATGGATAAAGAAAATGCAGTACCTCTACATAAGTGAATATTATTCAGATATATAAAGCAAAGAAATCAGGAATTGTGCAGGCAATGGATGAAAGTTGATAATATATAATCCTGAGTGAGGTAACTGAGAGCCAAAAATACACATTTGACATGTACTCACTTATAAGTGGACATTAGCCATAAAGTGCAGGATAACCATGCTACAATCCGCAGATGCAAAGAAACTGGGAAATAAAGAGGTGCCAAAGGAAGATGAACTAATCTTACTTTGAAAAGGAAACTATATAGTTCTCTGAGGGGGAATGGCAAAAGGGAGCTGGATAGACGAGGAAGTGAAGAGGGGGATGGGGAGGATGATCATCTGTGAGGAAAAGGGGGTGAAAGTGGGCTGGGAATGAGAATGAAAATCTGCGTTGGGGGGGCATCTCTGGACAAGCCAGAGGCCTGGAATGGGAGAGGATATGCAACATCTCTGAGAATGAATCTAGCATTCCTGCCAGAGAAGAATATAGACACTAAAATGGCAACTCATATAGGCAGGCAATATCTCCCAAGGACAGAGGCACACATCCACCAACCCTCAAAACCTTCAACCCAAATTTTGTAATTCCTACAAGATGAGCAGGTATAAAGATGGAGCAGAAACTGAGAGAACAACCTACCGATGACTGCCCCGATTTCAGATTCATTCAATGTGGGAGAGCCAATCCCTTAAACCATTCATGACACTCTTATGCTTGAAGACAGGAACCAGCATAATTGTTTCCTTAGAGGCTTCGTCAGGCATCCAATGGAGGCAGATGTAGAGGCCCACAGCCAAGAGGAGTTTATGAAAGAATGGGGATAAGTGGGTATTAGCCCAAAAGCTCGAATTACCCAAGAGAAAATCCACAGACTACATGAAGCTCAAGAAGACGGACGAACAAAGTGCTAATGCTTCAGTCCTTCTTAAAAGGGTAACAAAAATATTCATAGGAGGAGATATGGAGACAAAGTTTGGAGCAGAGACTGAAGGAATGGCCATTCAGAGCCGGCCGCAGCTGGGGTTCCACCCTATAGATATACAGCCACCAAAACTACACAATATTGGCGAAGCCAAGAAGTGCATGCTGATAGGAGCCTGATATAGCTGTCTCCTGAGAGGCTCAGCCCGAGCGTGATAAGTACAGAGGCAAATGCTAGCAGCAAACTATTGAACTGAGAACGGGGTCCGCGTTGGAAGAAACAGAAAAAGGATTGAAGGAGGTGAAGGGGTTTGCAACCCCATAAGAACAACAATACCAAAAATCCAGACCTCCCAGGTACTAAACCACTACCCAAAGAGTACACATGGACAGACCCATGGCTCCAGCTGTATATGTAACAGAGGATGGCCTTGTTGGACACCCATGGGAGGAGAAGCTCTTGGTGCTTCCAAGGCTGGACCCCCCAGGGTAGGGGAATGTCACAGATTGGAGTCAGGAAGGGAAGGGTTGTAGGGGAGAGGGAATAGCCTTATAGAAAAAAGGGGGAGGGGAGGGGATAGGGGGCTTATGGACAGGAAACCAGGAAAGAGAATAACATTTGAAATGTAAATAAAACAATACCGAGAGAGAGAGAGAGAGAGAGAGAGAGAGAGAGAGAGAGAGAGAGAGAGAGAAAGAAGAGAGAGAGAAGAGAGAGAGGGGGGGAGGGAGGGAGGGAGAGAGAGAGAGAGAGAGAGAGAGAGAGAGAGAGAGAGAGAGAGAGAGCAGTGAGACAGTCAGAGGGGTCATTGAGACCACAAAACGTCCACAGAGTCAACTTACCTGGGACCATGAGGATTCACAAATACTTGGCCACCTACCAAGAAACATACAAGAGCTAGATCTAGACCCCTTACAAATTTGTAGCAAATATGTCACTTGGCATTCATATAGTTGCCCTAACAAGTCGAACAGGGGCTGTCTTTGTCTCTGTTTCTTGCCCTTGAATCCCTTTCCCTCACTTCTTGGACTGACTCAGTGAGAGAGGGTGGACATAGACTGGCTGGGACTAGATGCCCCAAAGTAGAGTAGTACACAAAGTATGTTCTACTGCTCTGAGGGCAGTCGGGGAGAGATTTGTAAAAGTTCGACTTGGAAAGAAAGAAGGGAAGTGAGCTGTGTTTGGGATGTAAAGTGAATTAAACAAACAGACAAATAAAATCCAAAAAATGAAACAAAACAAAAACCCTTCCTGCAAATGCATCTAATACATCTCTAAGAAATGTTTCTGCTGAGGAAGTTATTGGTCTGCTTAATACGGATTCTCATTTTGAATGTTTGGGCTTGGTGAGTGATGTTTGCACCTTCACCCATCAAAGAGAATACACCTTAAATATGAGAGAAGGTGAAGATAAGAAAAGGACAGAGTGGAGAACCAGGAAAATACAATGAAGAAATGGAAGAGAAAAAGAAAAGATATTTGGAAGGATACTAGGAGCAACTTGAGTCAACCCGGGAGTTATTATGGTATGAAAATAAACTGTCTCCAGAAATTTCATCTTTTCAAGCTTGACCACCAAATAATACAATTCAGGGTAACAAATGGATCATGAGGGTTCTTGTCTCATGGAGTGGATTAATTCAGATTGGATATCTTTTATAACAAAATGCTACTCTGTGTTTTATTAGACCTCAAAAATAATCATGTAGTAGTAAAATATATTAAAATAAATGTAAAAACAAATTAGCTCACTGAAAAAACTTTTAAAAATATCTTAAAGACTAATCTGATTTCTCTCTTGTCCCCATTTTAACATGTGTTTCTTATTGCTTTTTGACAACTAATGACTAGAAATTCTGAGGAATGAGTAATGGAATTTGAGCTGCTGATCTTCAAATTTGGATGTTTTGGGCATGTGTGTATGGATTATTCTTTGCTTCGAAGTTTGATAATGTCAATAGTATTAGAGATTTTTAACCTTCAAAATGGAAATAATGGCAGCACTATACTTTGCAGCAGTGTTACGAGGATGAATTATCAGTGATAAATTTGACGCTCAATATTTTTACAGATTTCTTTCTGACAATCTCAAGACATCAGTTCTTGATTCTTAAGAGCTTCACATTTCAGAGAAATGACATCTAAGAGGAAAGGGATAAAAAAGACTTGAGACATTTATGTCAAAATCAGTGTAACCTTAAACCAAAAACACTCCTGGGTCTTTCAGCAGCTGCTTCATTTTTTGACAGGTGCTTGTTCATGTTAAGTCAGCTCAAGTAGTTCATGAACAGGATCTCTGCAGTAGCAAACACTTTTTCTTTCTACCAGCAGGGGCCACCCACTGGTCTCAGTTTTATAAAATTAGTTTAAGTTGGCAGTAAAACCTACAATTAAAAGTTCATGTGTGCATAGTGTTATTATTTCACCGCATGGACTTTCTACTAAATTGAACACTAAATGGTATTTTTTCTTGGTTCAATAAATAAAAATGTGGGCTGGTTAATTACTAGCAGTGCTGATTAATTTTTTGTATCTATGGCTTTCTCTGCCTAATTTTCATTAGGCAGACTGGAAATCCAAACCTGAAAATTTATTCAACTTAACAGAGATCTAAATAGTGTTGCTCAGTCCTCTAGCAGTCCTTTTTCAAGTATCATATCCAATCTGAAGTTAAATTTAGCTAATTTTTTGAATATTTTCAATAACTATAGTTTTACAGGAAACTTTATGGCAAATTTCCATTATACAATAATTTTTAAGATGTTTACTGTTTGCATCTAACATCATTTGGAGAAAACGCAGAGATGACTTTTATGACTCTATGGTTATTCTCACTGAAATCCCCATGAACACACACCAAATATTTCTAAGACAGAGGACAAACACTGCTTTGACAGAAAAAATTCCTTTTTGTAGACTTTCACTCTTGGGAGGAAATTCGATAAAAGATATCCTAACATCCACTAAAACGGGATCAGTGTATAGTATAAATACTGACAAGTCTTTTGAACAAGAACACTGGAAACTTTGAAATAGATTGAGGTAAAATTGAAAATATGCTTTATTGAGTGAGGTAAGGTAGGAGCAGTGATGTTTGGACACATGAATGTTTCTGTTATTTTAGATCTGTTCTATAACACTGCCAGATTAACTAAGTTTATACACACACACACACACACACACACACACACACACACGCACAGACACACACACACACACACACACACACACACACACACACATATGAAAGAGCTCAGATGCACTCAACTTAACTGCCTGAACTGCACTATACAATATATATATAATCTGATTTACACATTATATATTATATAATATATATGTGAATATATATTATCTTTGCATATTGAATCTCATCTTTGTTTTCTTTAGTAGAAATAATTTTTGTGGCTAAGTATCCATTCTGAGTATCAAAACTGATAAAGATCTGACCAAAAGTTGCTTCTTGACTCAAGGAAGGAGAGACAGAAAGAGAGCTACACAGACAATGGAAAAAACTGATTCCCCTGCATGGAGACAGCTCAAAAAAACAGCTGAAGAAGGACAGATCATTCGTCAGACTGGCAGAGTGAAAACCTTGATTCTGAAGTGAATATTTGTTGAAGAATAGATGATCAGGACTTGGACTATAGGAAATGAATGATCACACCAATGGATTGTCAAAACTACATTCAGACTGTTAGGCTTATGGGATATGCAATTTTTTCTGTCCTAATAGTTGAACTGTATGATTTTTAGCTTAAACAGAAAGGAGAAGATGTAGAGAAATTTTAATCCAGTATCATGGCTGCTGTGGCAAGCAATTCCATCCAAAAACCTACTCAGTCTGTATGATCCAGCAGGAATGCAGCCATGCCAAACACTTCTAACCCCTCTGGCTCGAATACAGACTTGACTTTAACACACACACAAACTTAAGAATGAAGGTAAAGTTTGGAGAAGGAATCAGTCATGTTTAAACCTGTTGTCTAGAAGGGGCAGAAAAATGATGAATCAGAGGAAGATTTGACAGAATGATCCAGAGACAGAATATGATAAACTCTCATGAGAATAGACAGGAAAAGGGAGGCCTCTTAAGATCGGCACAGAGTGATTCAGAAATGGAGGGCGGTTCAGTTGAGTGCAGGTGATGTATGTTCAGGCAATGTAGGGCAATGCAGTTGAGCTCAGTTCAGTTTGAAGCTGTTTAGTTAGGTTCAGTACAGTTTGTTTGGTTATTTTGTTTCTAGAAAACATCTATCATTTATTACGTGAACAGTGACATCAACACAAATCAAATCAATGTCAGGCACTTCATAAACACATACTCTGAAAAATATCTACAAGATATGTATGTGCACGTTGATTAGGCAACACCACAGAGACTCATTGTTCCATTTTAGAAAGAATACAAAGAATTAAAGAGGTTAAATATTGCACATTTAGCCCAATTGAATCCTAAAACATTTCTTCCCAATTCAAACCACTTTAGGGTTAAATACAAGCACTCATGTTTTTAAGCAGCCAAACTGTAAAATTCTTTTCTTCCATATTATTTACTCTCAGTGACTCAAGACGTTATAAAGAGTACTATTATTCTAGGTAGTGCAGTAGCTAAGAGGACACCATGTTCACAGCTGTCTTGGTATACCATATGACTCCATCGCAGCCTGGGCAAAAGCTTGGCAATATGGGCCAGACTTGGCAATATGGTGGGAACTTTTCTTAAAAGTATAAAATGGACAGAGGATATAGCTCTATGCTTCAATGATAGAGCACTTGGCAACCTTGGATAACATCCTATATTAACAACAACAAAAAGCAAAAACGAAAACAAAAATATAAAAAGAATCAGCTTTTATAATAGATATACCAGAGGTTGGTATAGTACTTCTGAGCTTATACATAATTACTTGTATGTTGTTTCAATGTGCTTCAGATTTTTATTCAATTATTTAGAGATTTTATGGAATATTCTTCCTATAAGGAGAAAACATTATTTATTAAAAATTGTTGGAAGTAGTTATAACATCAGGAGCTTATTAAGTCCAAAACATACCTTGCTTGGGTCAAACATATTGAAAATGTAATTAAAGTATTATACACCTGAGTTCATTAACAGGATGAGAATTAGATATATATTTTTTAAACCAAATTATTTGACTTGAGTTGGGAGATAAGGACACTAACTTTAAAATGGCAAAAGTATCACTGCAGAGGCAAATTTCCTTTGATTTTTCAGGACCATTTTACTTAAATTTCCTAAAACCTACATTTTGTTTATTTTGAAATTCCTTCTGAGCAGCTTACAAGCCAGAATCTCTGAGTAGGGATTCAATCAGGCTGAATATTCTCGTTGCTTTTGTTCTTTTCTATAAAAGCTAAACCCACCAGGATTATCCCAGGAGAACAGCCCCAGTTATGAAAGACAGACCAGTTGTAGAGCTGAAAGAGCTGAGAGGAACCCCATGGGATCCATAAAAAACATTCATATAGAATAAATTTTCACCATAAATAGATAACTTATTTTATTAGACCATGTTTACAGCTTTGTTTTTGTTGTTATTCTGAGCATCATTATTGCGAATTAAGTCACTGCTTTTGCATTACAATAATATATAATTTGGGCTTTCATGCACTGTGCAGCCATTAATTTCTAGAATATTTGGATATAACTTTGTAATCCCTCAACTTCATATAATTATAGGGAAATTTCTATTAAAAATAACATCCTTTTTATTATACCACAGGATTATCAAATATTTCCATATTAAAAAAACCACGAATTTATAAAATATATTAGGTATATTGCTTAAGTAAAGAAATAACCATCAGTTTTTGGAAAGTGGTTGAGTTTGTAAATTGATTGCAAATAATAACCTGAGAATAAATTACAATAAATTGATTGTAAAATCATAACCTGATAATGGATCTGTAGCACCAATACAAGTTAGCCAAAGCAGCAGACACCCACAATCATAGAGTTTAGTAAAAAAATAATTATTCCTGCTGGCTTGTGGATAATCTATCCTAACCTGTGAGTTTAACTTCCATGAGAGATCTATTCTAAAAAAATGAAGGATAATTAAAAAGACATCTGGCACTGCCCTGAGCCTTACACATGTGCATCTACAGGTATATATAGCTACACAAAATCATACAAATGAATATGAATATGTGACTACATATAAAATATATACACACAAGCACACAAATGCAAACACAAAACACACACACATGCACACACACACACACACACACACACACACGTACAATGCACCCATATACTCTATCAACAATTTGTCCCTTCTAGGATAAATTTATAAATAGAAATCCAGCTTCTTTTAGGAAGAATCCAATTAAGGTATGTCCTTTGTGATATCATTAGATCATTATGGAACTCTAAATTAATCATTTTCCCCTTTGGAGTACCCATTCATTATGTTAATTTTATTAGAAGCTATAACTTCCATCACAACAGATTGAGAATTCAGTGTGCAATGAGTTCAGTTATCTCCCAACACATGGCTTTAAACAAATAACTGGTGCATTCCCCAAACAACCCACATATGTCTAACCAAAATATTCTTCGAAAAATAGCGCATGATCTTTACTACATATGTTTACCTCTTTACAAAAACATGAATAGAAGACACATACAATGATTTAAAGTCTTAAAATACTACTTACATATTAGTAATTTAAAGGTAAACAAAATGAAGATACAATTCTGACATGCAAATACTTGCAGATATATTAATGTGTAATGATTCAATATTTGTTTTAAGAATTCCTTTTAATATATATATATACATATATATTAAATATATAGGGCTGCTCCAAGAAAATGTTAATTTCTATTTTTCAACAGCACTTATATAAAATAGTATGCATAAATGAGTCGGTATATTTATGCAAAAATAGATTGCATTTACTATACATGTAAAGTTATTGTTTTAGTGTCAATTAGGGGGAGAAATGTAGGTAGAAGGGGGGATATGAAAGGGAAGTATAGAAAAGATAATAAAACATAATTTCTTCTTAACTACTGTGTCCAAATAATGTTTTTGTCCCATAGACGATTTTGTTTTTTTTTCCACCACATTGACTGTATTAAAAATACAGTGTAAAAGGAGGCTATCTCAAATAATAAGAGGTTTTCCTTGCTGTGTTGATCTGTGGTGGCATCCTGAGTCATGGTGGAAGCACATGAAGGAGTAAGAAAGGATCAAGAGGGAAATTGGGAGGGAAGGAAAAGGGAGAGAAAGGAAAGAAAGGAAAAGAGTGGAAGAGAGGGAAGGCAAAATGGGGCTGGAATGAAAGGAGGCAAAGAGAAAACCTAAGATTCTATTCTAATTCCATAGTTTTAAACATTTTTATTAGGGAGATTTATTAGAGAAATTTTTTTCAAAGGTGGTAACATAATCCAAGAGACACCCAAGAAAAAATAAAGAATACTTTAATGCCTACGGGAATAGTGTCTTGTGTTTTAATCTCTCCCTGTAACTGTTGTGTCTCTCACCCTCCAACACCAAAGACCCAGTGAAATGACTGTTTGTGATGGGTTAAATTATAGACAGGTACATGAACTCTGAATGAAGAAACCAATCCCTCCATTAAAAAAACAAAAACTGCAAACTCCTACTAACTTTGCCATAGAGTATTTTCTAATAACAAACTAGGAATATATATCCTTGTCATCAGAGGAGCTTTTTATCCCTCTCCCCTGCCTTGGCAAGAAAATGTATGTATCTTCCCCAGTTAAAAATACAGATATACAGATAATCTCTGAAATCTCTGAAAGGGTAGGAAGGGATTCTCCATTAACAAACTATGCAGGGAAGGGGCGTGCCTTCAAGGTAGGCACATAGCAGTCCCTAGTTCATATTGAAGTAAAGAAGGGGAATACATTGGCCTCAAAAGACTAAGCAGGGTGAAGTGCAGTGGGAGTGAGGAGATGAAAGATTTAAAAGTCTGGAAAAGATCAACTGAAACAACAGGAGTATAACACAGACATAAGGAGGTTAACTGTCCTGTAATGATGTGACAAACACATTAGAGTGACTGAAGTGGTTATGCTGTGTTCTAGGTCCATCTTGTTGTTATGGCAATTACATGGCCAAAGAATGAAACAGAAGGAAAGAGCTTAAATTTACCACATAGGTTTAGTCTACTGGTAAGGGAAATTGAGGTAGAAATTCCAACAGCAACTTGAAGCAGAAACTATAAAAAGAATTATTTAGATAGACAAATCATAAGCTTGTTTAATGGAAGCTATCTCAACTCACATAGGTGTTTTTTAACACAAGAGTTAATGAAGGATGACTATCTGTGGAGCAATTATTTCGAAAATAATGATAACAATGCAGACTTTCTTTAGCCTGCATGCCAAATTCCATTGACTTTCGAATAGAAAAAAATACAAATTATTTCTACATCAAGTGCCATCTCAGGCACTTACCAGAAGCTTCTATCAAATGTCTTTTCTTTATGCAGATGTAAATCTTAGCATTCTCTCAATCCTTAAGAAGAACATTTATTGTGAGTCTTGTTTACATCGTACTCCTATCCTTTTTTTTAATACTTATTATTTAATATTCTAGCACCTAGGATGGTGGAGGTAAAGAGTTATTTTTTATTCTCAGCACTTAGGAACATTCTCTAAAATGTTTTCTCCTTATCTGATGAGGTCGAGTATCCCACATTTGAAGACAGAGAGTTGGAAGAACTATACTACATCCTGTATTACATTTGCTATTTGTCTTCCCACAGACTCTATATCCCTCAAATCTAGGACATTGGCTTGTATGGATTGCAGCATCTACTTTTGAATGTTGCAGATTTCAAAGTTGCAAATTTAATAATTTTAATTTGCTGCATACTATATTTGTGTTCTATTCTTCTCTAATAAATTACTAAAAAATTTACCCATTTAATACAGGAAGCATAGTCCTGGTTTCTATTTGTTAGTGTTTCCAGATTTTTTTAGCTGGAAGTCTTTGCTGCTGATTCCCCATGGAAGTTGCAGCCATATTTCAGCCTGAGTTATAGCCATCTTAATGTTATCAGAATGGCTCATTCACATGGTGGTTGGCAGCAATCATCATTACTTGGCTATGAGAACTACCAATAAGGTAGCAAGAATGTTGTTAACATGAGGAAGCTGACTTTTTCTACAATGAAACTCCTATGTCTTTGATCATCTAGTACCAAAGGCAAAATTTGAGACACTCTAAAGTAACAGAGAAAAGGCTTAAAATGCATAAAACCCATGTGTAATACCAAACCCAGATGAAGAGCAAAAGAGTAACTGCATTAGTTTATTTTAGAGTTATAGTTAACCATTAAATTCAGCAACACAGAGGGTTAAGGAAGATTCAATCATTGCATATAAAAAGCATGTCAAATGGTTCTGAACATATATTGAACAAATCCAGTCCTCAATTTTCACATACAGGTAAAATCCTTTGTTACCAAGAGCCATTTCACAGAACACCAGGTTCGGTTTTAACTGGTATCGGGTCTACATATGTTTCCTGAATGAAGCAATATGGACAAAATTATGTCCCTTTAATGTAAACTTTTAGTTTATGTGTGCAACCTTACTCTCCCTGTGCTCTGTACTAGTGTTTATATGGTTAAAGACTTCCTGAAGATTCAGTGAAATAATTTATCACTGTAAAGATTGCAGAGAAAGAGTATTGTACAAGGTAATGGTGGTGGATAAATTATCATAATGATCACATACATACTTACATAGAAATACTTAAAGTGTGCATTACTTTACCAGGATCATGTCCTACCTAAGTTATTTGTCAAATAGGCAACAAAGATTAACACTGACCAGGGTTTGTACAGTCCCAGTTTCTTTCTATAGCAGTTGTTTGATATTCATAACAGAATATAATAAAGAACAGATTTTTTTTCTAACAATGCCCATTGGAAAAGGCTTTTCCTTATATTAAAGTTTTTATTTTTCAGCCATGCTCAGGCTTTAGGAAGATTATAAAGAAAGGGATAAGATTTGTAGGAAATTCAAGGTAGAATGTTGTAAAACTGCAAGCAAAATATTTGGCTTTAATTCTTCTTCTTTGAATAAAGAATCACAGAGCCCAAAATAAAGAAGTCACACTGAATTCATTTTTTTCTTTTTTTCAGGGCTGACTGAATTCATTTTTAAAATTATTTTGATCTGAACCCACAATATGAGGGATAAAGAAAAGGCAAATCACAGAGTAGATCATAAGACTCCAGGGTTACAAAGCTGACTATCTATACTCTTTATTTCCCAATAGTTTATTTCAAGTTCACAGAATTATCATCTTCTATTTATTTTCCCAACTTAGAGTTAATTCTAGGAAAGTATAAGAAGATATAGATAAAATCTGCTATCATTTTTCCCTAGTTTTACTAAAGATGAAATTATAATGTATGCTAAGTTATACTTTTCTTCAAAGAAAAATATCCCCATGGTTTCACATTGCCAACAATATCCTGAACAAAATTGTAAACTGTTATTTAATTTCCCAAATCTTGTAATGTTAACTAATGGATCACTAAAACATCTTAAATGTATAAACTTTTTTTAAAAACTAATAAAAATCTACAGATGAGGTAAGGCTCTTTCTATATCCCTCATCGTTTTTACTTATACCGACTTTCCTAGGTAAAAGACAGTTGTAGTTCATAATTTTATTATTATAAGGCTTTAAATATCTATAAATTAACTTAGAACTGTGTGTATGTGTGTATGTGTGTGTGTGTGTGTTTGTGTTTGTGTTTGTGTGTGTGTTTGTGTGTGTGCCACAGCACTTACGGAGGTCAAATAGACAATTTTTAGGAATCACTACTTTCTTACCCTATCAATGAATTGAATTCAGAAAATCTGGCTTGATGACAAGTGTCTTTATTCACTGAGCCCTCAAAATTAACCTACCTATTCTTCTTAATTAAAAAAGGTATGTTTTAATACATAAATTTAATGTGTAATTTACTTTGTAAAATTTAATATGTAAATTATCATGTAAATTTTCAGGAAGCACATTTCATTTTATAATTATAATTCATCACCAATTTCTGACTTTATCATGTTAGGTAATATAACAGCTAATAAAGTCATGTTGAGATGATAATATATGAGAACGGGCCTTGATGACCAAAGTCTAAGTCCAATGTTGCTTTTAATCCATAGTTTCCTTTCTCTTCTCTTCCAACTTTCCTTACATACATAGAAGCCATTGGAAATTCACTAGACATGAAATATATATGCTCTTTCAAAATATATTAAATTTTATATTAGATATGCTCTTCCCTCCATGAAGCCTATGCAAAAAACTATATGTTTTGCTCTGAACCAAGCTTAAATGTAAAATTTGAAGTGACAGAAGAAAGCAGGGATGCAATTGACTTCATTTGTTAAATACTCACCAACAACTAGATTCCTTTCCAACATCTTTCTTCTCAGAAACAGTGGAATGCAGTGATATTTTTGTGGAAAATCATAATTAAAGTAACATGTAATCTCAAAATATCCTCTTGCTACTTCAGAAAATATTAATATCTTTTTGGTATAAATTAAATAGGAAAGTTAACGTGAACAAATTGTTAATAATAATGAAAATATTAATTCAGAGCTCACCAAGGTTTGTTGAAGAGTGTTCTTGAACTTAGTAGGATGAATTTTAAAGTGCTAAAATGAATATCAAAACTAAAAATCGGGGAGATTCCATTTTATACCTGTCAGAATGGCTAACATCAAAAATGTAAGTGACAGCTCATGCTGTTGCAGATGTGGAGAAAAGGTAATACTTTTCTAGTGCTGACGGGAGTCCAAAGTTCTACAACCATCTTAGAAGTTACTATGGTGGTTTCTTGGAAAATTGGAAATCAATCTATCTCAGGACCCATATATAGCACTCCTGGGCATATACCCAAAGGGGTTTTCATCCTATCAGAAAGACACTTGTTCAACTATATTCAGAACAGCTTTATTCATAGTAGCCAAGAAGTAAAAACAACCCAGATATCTCTCAACTGAAGAATGGATAAAGAAAATATGGCACAATTACACAGTGGAATTCTACTCAGCTACTAAAACCAATGGCATCATGAAATATGAAGCCAAATAGAGAGAACTAGGAAAAAAAATCATCTCCTGACCCCAAAGGCAGAAAAATCAAACATGGTATATATTCACTTATAAGTGGATATTAGCTGTAAGGCAACTATGCAACGGATCACAGGCCTAGAAAGGTAAGTAAAACAAGGACTTACAGGGATCCCCCTATGAAAGTGAATAGATTTCATGGCTGGATTGGGGTGGGTATCAACTGACTCAGACTCGTGGAGGTTCACCGAGATCAGAGAGATGTAGAAGTCTGACCTATGACCTCTGCATATATGTTATGATTGAATAGTTCAGTATTCTTCTGGGAATCCTAACAGTAGGAAGAGTAGTTCTTCCTTTTTCTTTTGCCTACTTTTTGGATGCATGTCCTCCTACTGGCTTACCCTTTGCAGCCTTGAGATAGTTTATGCCTGACATAAGTGTAGCTTGTTATGAAGTGTTTGGTTGATGACCTGGAAGGCATGTTCTGTGTTGAAGGAAGGCAGATATAGATGTGAATCTCACATAGAGGGAAAGGAGGGGAAGTTATGACCAGGATATAATATTTGAAGTAATATAAAAAGTTGACTTTAAAAATGGTATTGAATTTAATCTTACTCCTTCAGTTGACTTAGATTTAAGCTGCTATAATTTTCAGTCCAGGATATAGATTTGTTATTATTGAAAGTGATGCTCATTATTTTAGAAAAGCTGGCATATTTTTAAACCTTGGTGCAATACTCACTAAATAAAAAACTAGCCAGGTAGTTTAGAACTTTGTCAGTTATGTCTCCAGCTTCTTTTAGGTCGGAACATAGAGGCAGCAGATTTTGAATTTCTTGGGAATGTAATCTCTGATCACCTTCATAGTAGTAGATCTAGTAATCATCGTAGAACTAGAAAGCACTTACATGCTTTCTTCTTTTATATCAGAACTCTGTTTAGTGCTCACCTTGGGATATATATAAGAACATATATATGTTTCTATATGAACATATCTAAATATATGTACTTAACAACCATTAATTAAAAAGGAGTCTATGAATTTAAAAGAGAAAAAGGAGGAGTATGCGGAAGGGTTTCATGGGACAAAGGGAAATGGGGTAATTACATAAATATGTTATAGTCTCGAAAATAAAAGGATAACTAAAATAAAAAATAGAAAATCAGCAGGAAAGAACCTGGGCTTTGACTGGTTTCTGCCTATGCCTAGAGCCGAAAGACAGTTGCCAGGTGCACCTACAGTGAGAGCAGAGGTAAGAACAAATCTTCTGTTCCAAGCGACCAGCCTGGTGGCCTTAAGACACACAAAGGGAGAAGTTGTCTGGGACAGAACACTTCCTGTTTCTGGCTGTGTCCCGAGGTAAACCTGTCCTACAGTTCTCTGTACCCAAATCCTGTATAGGAGAGAGCTGGACCCTCAGAGTGCAGATAATCCCGAGAGTTAGGGGGGTACCACCACTTCTGCTCACATTGCTGGCCCAAGAGGGAACTGCCTAGTGGCCTCTGGATACAGAATATAGGAGCACAGAAGTCTGCCTGTGCCTGGAACTTAACTGAACTGGTCCCACACCTCCCTGCAAACAAATCCCATGGGGGAGAGAGCTGAATGCTCAGAAATCCAGACAATCCTGAGAACTCAGAGGAGACATCTACTTCTGCCCATATTCCTGACATAAGATTAACTACCTAGTGCCTCTGTCTGGGCACAGAGAGCTAGGAGCAGTAAGGGGCAGGACCCTTACAGTTTCTGCCTGTGCCAAGAGCTGAAAGCCAGTTGCCAGGAACACCTACACACCTGAGAGCAGAGTTAAGACCAGTTCTTCTGATCCAAGTGACACACCTGGAGACTTCAGGTCACACAAACCCATGAGAAACTCTTTGTTTCCAGAAAAAAACAAAACAAACACACAGGAGTGCTAACACATGGGCTTATAGGAAGGTCAAGTCACTGTCAGAGATAGCATGACAAGCTAACACCAGAGACAACCTTATAGTGAGATGCAGGCACAGAAACCTAAGCAACAGAAACCAAGCAGTTCTCTAACCAAAGCAAATACTGGATATCCAATGTACTGGAAAAGCAAGACTTGGACTTAAAATGAAATCAAAATCTCAATTATTATAGATGGATAAAGCAAGATATTCCATGACAAAACCAAATTTACACAATGCCTTTTTTACAAAATGAGCCCTAGAAAGGATAATAGATGGAAAACTCCAACACAAGGAAGGAAACTGCACCCCAGAAAAAGCAAGAAAGAAGCCTCCTTGCAACAAAACCCAAAGAAGAGAGAGACACAAACATAATTTCACCTCTAACAACAAAAGTAACAGGAAAAACCAATCACTATTCTTAATATCTCTTAATATCAATAGACTCAAGTACATATAAAAAGACATAGATTAACAGACTGGATATGCAAGGAGGACCAAGCATTTTGCTGCAAAGAGGAAACACACCACAGAGACAAAGACAGACCCTACC
Organism: Rattus norvegicus; assembly: GCF_021556685.1. Taxonomy (NCBI): domain Eukaryota; kingdom Metazoa; phylum Chordata; class Mammalia; order Rodentia; family Muridae; genus Rattus; species Rattus norvegicus. The sequence continues at coordinate 87,290,692 of NC_141539.1, read as the reverse complement.
TCAGAGTAAAAGACTGGCAAACAACTTTCCAAATAAATGGTCCAAAGAAACAAGCTGGAGTAGCCATTTAAATATCAAATAAAATTGACTTTCAACTAAAATTCATCAAAAAAGATAAGGAAGGACACTTCATATTCATCAAAGGAAAAATCCACCAAGATGAACTCTCATTGCTAAATATCTATGTTCCAAATGCAAGGGTGGCGTCATTTATAAAAGAAACCTTACCAAAGCTCAAAGCACACATTGCACCTCACACAAAAATAGTAGAAGATTTCAACACCCCACTCTCATCCATGGACAGATCATGGAAACAGAAACTGAACAGATACATAGAGAAACTAAGAGAAGTTATGGACCAAATGGATTTAACAAATATTCATAGAACATTTCATCCTAAAACAAACAAGCAAAAATACCTAGTTCTGGGCACCTTATGGTACTTTTTCCAAAACTGACCATATTTTCTGTCACAAGACAGCCCTTAACAGGTACAAGAAGATTGAAATAATTCCATGTATCCTATCAAATCACCACAGACTAAGGCTGGTCTTCAATAACAACAATAATGGCAAAAACCCCACATGTACATGGAAGTTGAACAATGCTCTACTCAATGACAACTTTGCAAAGGAAGAAATAAAGGAATTAAAGACATTTTAGAATTTAATGAAAATGAATGCACAACATATCCAAACTTATGACACAGTGGAAGCAGTGCCAAGAGGAAAACTCATAGATCTGTGTGCCTCCAAAAAAAAAAAAAAAAAAAAGAAAAAAAGAAAAAAAAGAAAGAAAAAGAAAAAGAAAAAACAGGAAAGAGTATACACTAGCAGATTGGCAGCACACCCAAAAGTCCTAGAACAAAAAGAAATAAATACACCCAAGAGGAGTAGAAGGCAGGACGTAATCAAACTCAAGGCTGAAATCAACAAAATGGAAACAAAAAGTACTATATACAGTATCAACAAAACTAGGAGCTGGTTCTTTGAGAAAATCAGCAAGATAGATAAACCACTAGCCAGACTAATGAGAAGGCACAGAGAGGGGAGACATAGCAACAGAATCTGAGGAGATTCAAAAAATCCTCAGAACCTACTACAAAAGTCTACATTCAACAAAAGTGGAAAATCTGGACAAAATGAACAATTTTCTGGACAGATACCAGGTACCAAAGTTAAATCAGGTTCACACAAACCATCTAAAGAATCCCATAACACCTAAAGAAATAGAAGCAGTTATTAAAATTCTCCCAACCAAAAATAGCACAGGACAAGATGGGTTTAGTGCAGAATTCTATTAGACCTTCATAGAAGACCTCATACAAATTCTGTCCAAACTATTCCACAAAATAGAAACAGAAGGAGCACTACCGAATTCCTCCTATGAAGCCACAATTATGCTTATTCCTAAACCACATAAAGACCCAAGAAAGAGAAAGAACTTAAGACAAATTTCCCTTATCAATATCAATGCAAAAATAGTCAATAAAAATTCTTGCAAACCAAATCCAAGAACACATTAAAATGATCATCCATCATTATCAAGTAGGCTTCATCCCAAGGATGCATGGATGGTACAATATACAGAAATCCATTAACATAATCCATTATGTAAGCAAAATCAAAGCAAAAAATACAACAACAACAAAAACAAAACAAAAAAAAAACGTGATCATCTCATTAGATCATGATAAAGCATTTGACAAAATTTAACAACATTTCCAATAAATGTCTTGGAAAGATCAATAATTCAATGCCCATACTTAAACATAGTAAAAGCAGTATACAGCCAACCAAAAGCCAACATTAAACTAAATGGAGAGAAAATTAAAGCAATCCCACTAAAATCAGGGACTCGATGAGGCTGCCCACTCACTCACTACTTATTCAATATAGTACTTGAAATCCTAGTCAGAGTAATCAGACAACAAAACGAGTTCAAATTGATAATACTTGAAAAGGAAGAAGTCAAAATATCACTATTTGCAGATGATATTATAGTATACTTAAGTGACCCCAAAAGATCTACCAGAGAAATACTAAGTCTGATAAACAACTTTAGCAAAGTGGCAAGGTATGAAATTAACTCAAACAAATCAGTAGCATTCCTTTATTCAAAGGAAAATGTGGTACATCTATACAGTGGAGTACTACTCAGCTGTCAAAAACAATGACTTTATGAAATTCATAGTTAAATGAATGGAAATAGAAAATATCATACTGAGTGAGGTAACCCAATCAAAGAAAACCACACATGGTATGTACTCACTAATAAGTGGATATTAGCCCAAAAGCTCGAATTACCCAAGATATAATCCACAAGAAGCTCATGAAGAAGGATGAACGAAGTGTGGATACTTCAGTCCTTCTTAAAATGGGGAACAAAAATATTCAGAGGAGAAGATATGAAGACAAAGTTTGGAGTAGAGACTGAAAGAACAGCCACTCAGAGCCTACCCCACAGTTACTAAAACTAGATAAGATTGATGAAGCTAAGACATGCATGCTGACAGGAACTCGATATAGATGTCTCCTGAGAGACACAGCCAGAGCATGTCTAATATGGAGGTGAATACTAAGAGCAAACCATTGAACTATGTAAGGTGTTCCCATTGGAAGAATTAGAGAAAGGATTGAAGGAGTTGAAGGGGCTTGCAACCCCATAAGAACAACAACAACATCCAACCAGAGCTCCCAGGGACTAAACCACTAGCTGAAGACTATACATGTACAGACCCATTGCTCTTGCTGCATATGTAGCAGAGGATGATCTTGTTGGGCACAAATGAGAGGAGAAGCCCTTGGTCCTACCATGGCTGGACACCCCAGTGCAGGTGAATGTCAGGGGTGCTGGAAAAGGAGGGTGGTTTGGATGAGGGAACACACTTATAGAAGAAGGGGAGGGGAATGGGATGGGGTACTTATGTCTGGGAAACCAGGAAAGGGAATAACATTTTTTTAATTAGATATTTATTTACATTTCAAATGTTATTCCTTTTCCTGGTTTCCTATCCATAAGCCCCCTATCCCCTCCCCTTCTTCTCTAAGGGTGTTCCCCTCCCCATCCACCCCCCTTTACCGCCCCTAAATGTAAATAATAAAATAAAAAAATAAAAAAATAACTAACAAAAAATAAAAATAAAGTACTTGTGCTTTGGATAATGAAAATCTGAGCCCATCTTACACATGATATTTCAGTCAGCAACAACTGCAAGATATAAATCCTTGTGGACTCTTCCTGTGCGATTTATAAAAGCAATAAAAATTAATACATTTGTAGTATACAAGTACTGCACCATAAATACTTAAAATAGAGTTGTATTTATTCAGAAACAAGGCAATTTAAGTTTATATTTTGAGTAAACAATTATAAAAAGATATATTATCTCCAAATTATTCTTTCTAACAATAAAAAATTTATAAAGTGTGATGTAAACATATGCAGTGTTCCCAAAGAGATACAGCTAATAGAGACACTCATTCCATTGGACAGAACTACTGGATATTAGCAGTTGGGTTTCATACAAACATTTTATGTAATGACTGAGATGTCAAGATTAACATTGAGAGAATAGACTCTTTTATTGATGTTTCATATCAGATTTTGTTCAACCCACAATTAAGATATTTACCATTAAATAACTACTACTGGTATGGCATAAGAGTGTGGGAAAGGAACATTCTTTGAGACACATTAATATAAGTGAAAGTCTGAGGTAAACAGGTTAATGTTTTCTCTAACAACTGATTTTCCTTGATAAGCCTAAGGTAATGTCAGATAAGTTTTGGTTAATGTCAATCATAGCCACAATACCTAAATTCAAAACTTTTACTTGATTGATTAACCTTCATACCTACACACACCCACACACACACACACACACACACACACACACACACACACACACACAAACACACACACAAACACACAAAAGCACGCATGCTCCAGTAAAGTTGAGAAATGCTTCCTTTCTATTATAAAAGATTTTAACATCTCTCTTTTTTTCTCAGAATTTTTTTTTGAAAATTAGAAAATGTTTCAAGGCTAACAGTGATACCTGGTACATTATTTAAATAGGTTTATACATATTTCAATGAGATAAAAATTCAATATCTTTACTGGTGGCAGTGCTCCAGATGGGACAAACCTAAGAATATAAATTCTTGTGATTAGGATAGTTAATTTTTATGGACAAAATTATATAGAATGAATACTTATAAGTTGAAAACTTAGAAACTTTTTACAATGTCAAATTTAAATAAATGTTCTAGGTTAAAACAAACACGTAAGTAAAACATAGAACAATGTTGCTTTGTTTGTTGCAGTCATGCTAGTTGCCTAGAAAATTTAAAAATTTTCAAAGCTAACTAATACCCATTCTTTGATTAAATAAAATTTTTGACATAGCAAGGAAGTACTTTAATCTGATAATAGTATACATGTGGATCAATGTAAAATTACAGCCAGACTTATTAGATAAATATGCAATAAATACATTTTAAAAACTGAATTTCATGAAAGTTGAAAACTGTCATACAGAAGAAAGTGACTGGATGGTATAATAAAGACTAAAGAATAAGTTTAAAAAGAACCAAAACCAAAACCATAACCAAAACAAACAGAGGATATGAAGAAGTTACAACGATAGAGGTTAAATGTGCAATGTAAGTATTTCATGAAATTTCTGGTTGGCTTTAGTTATATTCAGCCTTTAGCAACTACCGTTTATTTCAAGTGTTTAAATAGTTTCATTAGTTAAGTATTGAATGAAAATCACTTACAGCAAAATAATTAACAACAAAAATTTTTGTTTACATTGTGATGTAAAATTGTGCTTTAATCTAATCAAAAATTTCCCAAAGAGATTAACAACAAAATAAATTATTGTGCACTCATGGACTTTCTAAATTTAGAGTTCTATGAAATAATTGACCACATAAAATTAACATATATATGGACATATATAGATATAGTTATAGAGATAGATGATATAGATCTAGATAGATAGATAGATAGATAGATAGATAGATAGATAGATAGATAGATAGATAGATAGATATGGACATTACTATAATGACTTGCATGTTTCAGTCCTGCTTATCCAATAATTGCTGGTTATGAAAGGAAAGTCTAAGAATCTAATAGTTGCTCAGTCTAGAAGTTTGGATGTCTCAGATAATCTTCAATATACACTAGAATCAAAAAAGAAAAAGGCTCAAATGCCAATGAAGGAATAAACCGGCTAGCAAAGTAAAAGCAGGTAGGAAAAGTGCAAAAGATTCCTTCTTCTCTGTCCTTATATAACATTCTAGAAAAAGATGTGGCCCAAGTTAGACGTGAATTTCTAAAAGATTTGGATTAAAGGTGTGCCCTACTAAAATGATCTGATTTCAAAGTGTATCATCTTACCTCAAATTAATTAAGAATCTCTCACAGGTGTAACCTTAATTTTGGGGTTTTAGTTAATTCCAGATGTAGTCAAGTTAAGAACCAACAATAGGCATCACACATGGATAGATTATGGTTGCTGAAAATAGGACAACATTATCCATACCTGAGTTTTGATATCTGGGAGACCTAGAATGCCTAGTCATTTTGTTTCTTTTAATCAGTCTTAAATGTGAGAAAAATCCAAATAAAAAAGAAGAAGGATCTCAATTAAGGAATAAAAGAAAAGTTAAGAGAGATGCAGTAAAAATTCCAAAGTACTTTGGCATGATATATGACAGACACTTTTTCCAATAAGTTTTTTAGAATGAGTCCATTGATTCTATGTGTACATCAAATATATGCTCATCCCAGCAGCAGAGTTGAAGACCTTCAATATTGTGTCAGAGGATTTTAGTTTTTTGTTTTATTTTTATTTATTTATTATTTATTTTTACACTCCAGATTTTATTCCCGCCTTTTTTGAGAATTTTATATCTGTACATCGATAAACAGTCTGATTTCTGTCTATTCCTGAATTACCACTTTTACGTTAGTTTAATATTTGCCAATTAGGCTAAACGTGAGTACATACAGAGACAGAGCAAAAATCAGGAAAGTTCAAAGAATATTTTTAAATTGACTAGAAGTCTGACTGATGTATTTTCCTAAAACGATACATAGAGCCTTCATATTTGTATTATACAAACATTATTTACTTAACAAAATGGATGAACCTTCATCATATGTCATTTCATATGTAAGGGTGACTTGGCAATACATATTACAGCCTGTTACTGTATGTATTGATAAGTTATGCTGCAATTTGGTTATGTAGCTGGCAAACAGAATTGAGAAATATTCTATAAATGTAAACTTCATGGTCAGGTGCAATGCAATTTCATCCCACGTGTGAACTCCAGTTTTGTTTACTTATAATGCTCAAGCATTTTTAGAAGTAATAGCAATAAAGCAAAAAAAAATAAGCAATTATAGTTAGGAATATTTGGAACGGATATTAAAAATGTTGTATTTGTCGTCAAGGCATCGCCTGTTGATTTACAGACATTAGACCAGTTCTGATATTCAGTGGAATTTCAAAGGAAGCACAATATGTGGTGTTAAAATTGAATGGTTTCCGTGATTTAGGCATCCTTTTGAGTACTCAATGGAATGTAAACTACTTCCTTCACAGTGTAGGTCTTCACATCACATCCGTTTTCCCTTTACGACTGGCTCAATTCCAATACTTCAGCCCTTAGAAACTGAACAGATGGCAATTCCTATTTTTAAGAATGCATTGGCTTAGCTTAGTGTGACTTGCAGGTTAAATGTCTTTCAATAATTTGGCTTCTCAACTCTCATTACATTATCACTTAAAAATGTGGAAAATAACAGTCACAGAGTTTTGATCCAAAGGAACACCTACGGATCCCAATGGAAGAGCTAGGGGAAAGACTGAATGACCTGAAGGGGCTTGCAACCCCATAGGTAGAACAAAAATATCAACTAACTGGACCCCTGGAGCTCTCCATGGACTAAACCACCAACCAAATAGGACGGAGCGATCCATGGCTCTACGTACATATGTAGCAGAGGATGGCTTCATCTGACATCAATGGGTGGAGAGGCCGTTGGTCCTGTGTAGATTTGATGCCCCAGTGTAGGGGGATATTAGAGTAGTGAGGGCAGGAGTGGGTACGTGGGTGAAGGGGCACCCTCAGAGAGGCAATGGGGAGGGGAGAAGGGGGATGTGATGGGAAGTCTGTGAAGGGGTAACTGGGAAGGGGGATCTCATTTGAAATGTAAACAAAATGATTAATAAAAAATCCAAGATTTAAGTACAATTTCATTGTTTTAAAAATTAATTGATTTGTTATGTCTAAGAATACATCCTTCTTATCTGTGATAACACTTATCTGAGTCTTCTTAAATAAAATTTGAAATTTGATATTAAATTAAATCCAGTAGTCCCAGAATAGCATTTACGAGGTCATAGGTTCAATGTCTAGTAGCACAAATCATAAGAAATAATAACAACAATTTTGATTAGAAATGTTCAGAAATACCACTTTATACATTCATATGATAAGGAAAGAAATAATTGTTCTGATTCATTTCCTTGATCACTACTATCTCTTTATTTTGGCAACTTATTAGAACTACTTTTTAAATGAACTGACGCAATTCATCTGCCAATTATCAATTATTAAAATTGTCACTAACAGTGAATCTAAAATGATATTTAATGTTTCCTGCCCGAGACTTTTACAATTATTGTTTCTCTTTGATATTTAATGTTTCCTGCTTGAGACTTTTATAATTATTGTTTCTCTTTTCCTGAAAATATGTCTACAATTATAGGCAATGTTGTTTGGTGTGTGAAATTAATCAATGAAATAAATAAAACTTTCTTGAAAAGCTAGTAGTTTGGTTTTCAGGATAATATACACATGGAAAAGAATAAAAACCTCACAAGTGACCAAGCAAGGTATGCAAGGATATAATAGTATGAATATGTAAAAGTTATTACTTGCATCAGATAACTTTACCATAATGCACATGTGTTAGAATTAATTTCATAATTAAATTGAGAAGTAATTATATTGTTTTTTTAAGCGTATGAAACAAATCCTTGGATATTGTTATGGATTCTAGCAGTAGATAGACAGAGGGACAATAATGAGTATTATAATTTGAGCCTTATATCCTGAATTTTAAAACACTAATAATTATGGATTTTGTGAAAATAGCTTTCTGGGCAACAGTGCTTTTTGGGAAAGCACAAAGACCTGCTTTCAAATACTCATGGCCATGTCTGCAAAATGGATATAGCCCTAGCCTCAGGAAGGCAGAGACAGGCTGAGCTCAGAAATTTCATGGTCCATAATTCTAGCATAAACATCAACCTTCAGATTCAGTGAGTAATTTTGTCTCAAAATCTTTTTTTTACATTTATTTCATTTATTTAGTGTGTGTCTCAAAATCTTAAGATACAGCAGAGGACTACTGGGTCTGGGTTCAGTAAGAGAAGATGCACCTAACCCTCAAGAGACTGGAGGCCTCAAGGAGTTTAGAGGTCTAGTGCAGTGGGTGAGGTAGGGACATTCTTGTGGAAACAGGGGAACAGGGGAAAATATGGGATGTGGAACAGTCAGAGGGTGGACCAAGAGGGAAATAAAATTTGGTGTGTAAAAAGAATTTAAAAAATCTTAAGATAAAAACTAATAGAAGAGACTTGCTGATCTCCTCTGGTCTCCATATGCACACAAACACCCATGCACCCTGCCAAAACTTTAGAAATGTAATGATGCATATGTCGTAACACATATGTACTTTCACCCCCTCATACAGATAATTTTTATAAATATGATATTATATTAAATTTGTGAAAATTAGTACTCACTTTCCTATTATGTTTCTTCATAAAATAGATCCATACATGGAAAAAGTATTTGGATAACAAATTGCCGGATGTCAATATATGCTAAAAGTTTAAATTGTATATCTATATAGTTACTGTAAATGTCATCAGGATTTTATTTTTAGTAGAAACTAAAAAAATTAATTCAATCACTCTAAAAAACATAACTATGTTCGAGAATGTAAATGAGACTCATTAATTACGGACACTACAATAGGCTTACAACATCTGTCAGTTAAACATTGATTATTCAGTAAGACTTTTATGGGGCTAAGCAAGTAGTATTGGGGTAGCTAATTTGAATGCATTCACTTTCATCTCAACAATTAGGGTCAAAAATCACAACTGTGATATAACTGATTTCTTCAATCTCCAGCGAAACAACATGACATGTCACAAAAATCTCCAGAATATGTCTGTGTGTGTCACACACCACACACACACACACACACACACACACACACACACACACACACACATACACACACACACACATATATTTACTGTGAAATTTTAATTTTGGATTAGAAATTTTAGCTGGTGTTTTAGATTAATTTTCTTTGTAATGAAGAATGAAAATTTCATTAGATTATAACATCAGATGATCACTTATCATTTGTCATAAAACTAGAAATCAATAAAATTGATGGTAGAAACCATATGAGCATATGCTATAACAGGATTAAAATTGATGCCTTAATGATTATAAAAGAGTATAGACTATTTTGTTAGTGAACATGAGGGTCTTTAGAGTAAACAAAATAAAGTTGACTTGTAAGATCATAAATGGTTGATATTAAATCTTTTTTGAAATTAAGAAACTCTGTATAAAATAACACTAGTTTGAAAATTGAATCACATATCTATAATAATAGTTGTCTGAAAAAATGTATATCCCTGTTGTTAAAACATTCTAATATTAAGATACTATCAGTGATAAATGTATTTCATGAAAGTAACATTATTAACTGTTTAAATAAAAGAGATAATAACAACTCGGTTTCATATCACATTCAATTGATAAAGTGAAGTATCATATCTCTCCATTATCTTTCAAAAGGCTCTGTAGAGGAATGGGAAAGGGTTGATTACTTAAAAAAGGGAAGAGAGGTGGGTAGAAAAGTAAAAGGGAATGGTAGAATACAATTGATCTGATAAGGGAAAATGGAAATGTGACTTCTTAGGAAAGAGAGAGGATTGTACATACAGGAGAAAACTAGGGGGAAGCAAAATAATAATATACATGTCAAAAAAACCCAAGGATGATTCATGGTATAATCTACTGGGGTAAAAAATAAATAACATTTATAATACACATTATTCAGTTGATATATGAACATTTATAATTTTAATGAACAGTCCTCATCAAAGTAGATGTTATTCTATCAAAGGCCCAAGAACTGCTTAACAAAAACCTCAATACAAGACATGACAAACACTCTTTTGAATTGTTGGTTAATGGTGTTTCTGAGAATCCTAAAACCTACAGCTTATTGCTACTGACTCTGGTTATCCAGAGGATGGAAGGGAAGTCCTTATTGATAAGGAGAGCAAGAAGTTCAGATATAGAGCTCAGAGGCTGCTGAGTTAGAATAACCTGAATGCCTGATTGTGGAGGATTACATTTCATAATAAAAATAGGGAACATGCAGCTTCCAAAGGATTGAATTTTTCAGTTCTCATACTGATTTATGACTCCAATGAAGTACATCGACAACCAGCATGTTAAAATAACTCTATGGGTGCAATAGTGGCATACCTACTTACTAAACCAGAATAGTCACTGATAACAATCTTTACAACTTTATGCACTTGTTATATCACTCTTATTTATATAATCCAGGATCTGGAAACAACCCAGATGTCTCTCAATGAAGAATGATGCAGAAAATATACTATATTTACACAATTGAGTAGTACTCAACTATTAAAAACAGTAAATACATGAAATTCTTAGGCAAGAACTAGGATAGAACTAGAAAATAATATCTTGAGGTAACCGAGACCCAAAAGAACACACATGGTATATTTACTTGTAACTGGTTGTCAGTTCAGAAGCTCACATTGCCCATGATATAACCCACAAACCATATGGAGCTTAAAAGGAAGGAAGATCAGGGTGTGGATGCATTGAGGCAGGAACAGGATGATCACAGGAGGTGGAGGAAAAAGGGACTTATGAGAGAGAGGAAGATGAGAAAATAAGGGGGCAGTATCAGGAACTATATGGGATGTGAGAGAGGTACAGAGGGTCAGGATATCAAACAAAAGTATGTACCAGGAGGATGAGTAATTGGGGATACTCACTGAAGAGTCCCAGACACCAGGGAAACATGAGGCTCCCAGGACCCAACAGGGATGACTTTAGCCTAACTTCATGGAAAAGGGGGAGACAGAACCTGTAGAGACCACCTTCAGTAGATAAGCAAGGTCCCGGGGTCGAGAAATGGAACCTCCCAAACATCTCAAAGTTTTTATTCCAGAAATGTTCCTGTCCAAAGGAAGGACAGAGATAAAAAATGGAGAAGGGACTGAAGGAAGGGCCATCCGGGGACTGCCCTACCTGGGGATCCATCATGCCTATAGACAACAAACCTGACACTGTTGCTGTTGTGAAGAGGTGCTTGCTGACAGGAGCCTGGTGTGGCATGTTCCTTGGGAGGGTTCTGCCAATAACTGACCAATGGAGATGTGGATGCTTGGAGTCAACCATCTGACTGAGCTCAGGGAACCTGGTGGAAGAGCTGGTTGAAGGACTGAAGGAACAGAGGGGCACTGCTACCCCATTGGAAGAACAACATAGGCTGGCCTGACCACCCAGTTCTCCCAGAGTCTAGACCACCAATCAAAGAGTGTACCTGGCAGGATCCCTAACTCCAGATACTTATGTAACAGAGGGTGGCCTTGCCTGACAGCAACAGGAGGGAAGGCCCTTGGTCCTGGAGAGCTTTGATGCCCCAGAGTAGGGGCATGCTGGCTCACAGTGGGGTGGGAGAGGGTGGGCAGGTGGGTGAGCACCCTCATACAGGCAAAGGGGGAGGAGAGTGGATGTGGGATGGAGAGTTGGTGGGGGGGGTAACAAGAAAGTGGGATATCATTTGAGATGTAAACAAATGTAATGATTAATAAAAAATAAAAAAATAAGAAAATAGAAAGGCAGACTTTATTTCTCTGACAAATGCCTGATAAAAATTGACTAAAGAAGAAAGGATTTGTATTAACAGATAGTTCAAAAGGTTTGGTCCATAGGCTTCTTTATCCAAAATTGTGGGCCTATGATGTAGCAGAGTTTAAAAGTAGAGGGTTTGTAGAAAAAAAAATTATCTACCGATTTAATTGAATTCTTACTGGAATTTGGTAGGAAAAGATAAAAATCGAGAAACTAAATGGTTATCAGAAATTAACCCTCACTTCTGAAAGTTCACGTCACATTGTAATATACATCACACTTTCACCCATCTGCTCATTAAAGTGTTAATTAGGTCAGAGCTTAGTAATTTAATAGTCTCTGAAATTCCCACATGAACATACTCATAAATGAGCTTTATTATTCTTTTGGAAGTTGCCAATCAGAAGTAGTAGATAACTAATATAATCTACTGTATACAGAAAATATTCTTAGTATGGTACTCACTTTGAATCTCTATTATGACTTCAGATCTCCATATGAACTCAGAGCTAAGGCTATCCCACAGCCCTCCAGACCTCAAACCTGCCATGAGAGAGCTGGTCTCCCAGGAGCACTCTGACTCCTAAGATCACAGGCTCACAGGCTCACAGGCCCTAGGGAGGGACAAGTTCCTTTCAGAGACAGAAAGACCAGCTAACATTAAAAATAAATAGAGGGCAAGAGGCAAGCGTCAGAACCTAAGAAACAGCAACCGAGACCTTTTGGAATCATCAGAACCCAGCGTTTCTACCACAGCAAGTTCAGGATACTCCAACACATCAGAGAAGCAAGATTAGGATTTAGAATCACATTTCATAATGATGATAGAGAACTTTAAGAAGTACATAAATATCTCTCTTAAAGAAATACAGTAGAAAACAGGTTAAAAAGTGGAAGCACTTAAAGAAGAAACAGAAAATTCCTTAAAGAATTACAGGAAAACATTATCAAACAGGAGAAGGAATTGAACAAAACCATTCAGGATCTAAAATTTTAAATAGAAACAATAAAAAAATCACAAAGAGAGACAACTCTGGAGATAGAAAAAATAGGAAAGAAACTAGGAGACTTGAATGCAAGCATAACCAAAAGAATAGAAGAGATTGAAGAGAGAATCTCACAGGCAAAAGATATAGAAAACATTGACACAGTAGTCAAAGAAAATGCAAAAAAAAGCAAAAAATCCTAAATCAAATATACAGGAAATCCAGGACACAGTGCAAGGACCAAATTAAAGGATAATAGGTATAGAAGAGAACAAAGATTTCCAATTTAAAGGGCCAGTAAATATCTTCAATAAAATTATAGAAGAAAACTTCACTAAACTAAAGAAAGAGATGCTCACTAACATTCAAGAAGCCTACAGAACTCCAAACAGATTGAACCAGAAAAGAAATCCCTCCTGGATAGTCAAAACACCAAATACACAAAACAAAGAAAGAATATTAAAAGCAGTAATGGAAAAGCATTTGACAAAATTCATCACCCTTTGTGTTAAAATTCTTGGAAAGATCAGTGATTCAAGGCCCAGGCCTAAACATAGTAAGAGCAATATACAGCAAACCAGTAGCCAATATCAAACTAAATGGAGAAAAAGTGGAAGCAATTCCACTAAAATCAGGGAATAAGTAAGGCTGTGCACTCTTTCCCTACTTGCTCATTATAGTACTTGAATTCCTAGCCAGAGGAATTAGGCAACAGAAAAAGACCAAAGGGATACATATTTGAAAGGAAGAAGTCAAAATACCATTATTTGCAGAACATATGATATTATAATTAAGTCACTCTAAAAATTCCACAAAGAACTCCTACAGCTGATAAACAAGCTCAGCTAAGTGGGTGGATATAAAATTAAATGAGTAGACTTCCTCTACTCAAAGATAAAAAGGCTGAGAAAGAAATTAGGAAAACAACATCCTTCGCAAATAATAAAATAGCCCCAAATAATAAAAATACCTTGGTGTGACTCTAACCAAGCAAGTGAAAGATTTGTTTGACAAGAACTTCAAGTCTGTGAAAAAAGAAATCAAAGAAGATCTCAGAAGATGGAAAGATTTCCCATGCTCATGGATTGGCAGTATTAATATAATAAAAACAGCCATCTTGCTGAAAGCAATCTACATATTCAATGCAATCTCTATCAAAATTTCAACTCAATTCTTCATAGAGTCTGAAAACACAATTTGCAAATTCATTTAGAAAGCAAAAAACCCAGGATATCAAAAACTATTCTCAACAATAAAAGAACTTTGGGGGCAATCACCATCCCTGACCTCAAGCTGTATTACAGAGCAATCATGATTAAAACAAACAAACAAACAAAAATAAAAAACTGCATTGTATTGGTACAGGGATAGGCAAGTGGACCAATGGAATAGAATTGAAGACCCAGAAATAAATCTACACACCTATGCTCACTTGTTATTTGAAAAAGGTGCTAAAACTATCCCATGGAATAAGACTGCATTTTCAACAAATGGTGCTGTTTCTACTGAAGGTCAGCAATAGAAGAACGCAAATTGAATCATTCTTATCTCCTTGTACAAAGCTCAAGTCCAAGTGGATCAAAGTCATCTCCATAAAACCAGTTACAGTGTAACTAATAGAAGAGAAAGTGGGGAAGAACCTAGAACACATATGCACAGGGGAGAATTTCCTGAACAGAACACCAATGGCTTATTCTCTAAGATCAAGAATCTACAAATGGCACCTCATAAAATTGCAAAGCTTCTTTAAAGCAAAAGACACTGACAATAGGAAAAACGGCAATCAACAGATGGGGAAATGTTGATTACCAATCCTACATCCAATAGAGGGCTAATATCTAATACATGCAATGAACTCAAGGAGTTAGACCCCAGATAATCAAAGAATCCTATTTACAGAGCTAAACAAAGAATTCTCAACTGAGGAATACTGAATGGCTGAGAAGCACCTAAAGAAATCTTCAGCATCTTTAGTCTTCAGGGAAATGCAAATCAAAACAACCCTGATATTCTACCTCATACTTGTCAGAAAGGCTAAGATTAAAATTCGAGTGATAGAATGTGCTAGTGAGCATGTATAGAAATTAGAACATTCCTCCATTGTTGGTCAGATTGCAAGCTGGTACAACCACTCTGGAAATCATTCTAGTGGTTCCTGAGGAAATTGGACATCGTATTATCTGAGAACCCAGCTATAACACTCCCGGGTAGACACCCAAAAGATATGCCAACATGTAACAAGGACATGTGCTCTACTATGTTTATAGCAGTCTAATTTATCACAGCCAGAAACTGGAATGGGCCCAAATGTCCTTGAAAAGAGGAATGGATACAGAAAATGTGGTACATTTGCACAATGCAATACCACTCAGATTTTGTTTCAAAGTAAACTCAAAGACAACTGCCAATCTTCTGAGTAGTTAGAATACCTATAGATTTTTAAATATCCATTGAGACAAGTGGAAAAGTCTCCAGTCATCACTTCATTGATTTTCAATAATGTCCTTTTGCATTAGAATAAGATAGTTTAAAAAATAACCTAAGTCTCTTGCTGACACAAAACCGATTTTCTTTTTTTTACATTGTTTTCATCTTTATTAACTTGAGTATTTATTATTTACATTTCAATTGTTATTCCCCTTCCCGTTTCCGGGCCAACATCCCCCTAACCCCACCCCATCCCCTTCTCTATAAGTATTCCCCTCCCTACCCTCCCCCCATTACCACCCTCCCCCCAATAATCATGTTCACTGGGGGTTCAGTCTTGACAGGTCCAAGGGCTTCCCCTTCCACTGGTGCTCTTACTAGGCTATCCACTGCTACATATGCAGTTGAAGTCCAGGGTCAGTACATATATAGTCTTTGGATAGTGGATTAGTCCCTGGAAGCTCTGGTTGGTTGGCATTGTTGTTCATATGGGGTCTCAACCAATTTTCTTTAAGATATGTTTGGTGGTTTAGTCCCTAGGAGCTCTAGGGTGATGGGTTAGTTGATATGTTTGTTCTTCGTATAGGGTTGCAAACCCCTTCAACTCCCACAGTCCTTTAACTCCTCCATTTTGGACCCATGCTCAGTCCAACTGCTATGAGCGTCCACATCTGTATTTGACAGGCTTTGGCAGAGCCTCTCAGGACACAGCTATAGCAGGCTCCTGTCAGCAAGCACTTCTTGGCATCTGCAATAATGTCTGTATTTGGTATTTGGTATTTGTATCTGTATTTGGATGGCCTTTTCTTCATTCTCTGATCCACACTTTGTCTCCATATTTCCTCCTGTGAGTATCCTTTCCCACTTCTAAGAAGAACTGAAGCACCACACCTTGGTCTTCTTTCTTCTTGAGCTTCTATATTCTGTGAATTGTATCTTGGATATTCTGAGATTTTAGGCTAATATCCACTTATCAGTGATTATAAACCATGTGTGTTCTTTTGGGACTGAGTTACCTCATAACCAAAGAAGACATAAAGGGACCCATGGCTCCAGCTGCATATATAGCAAAGGATGGCCTTAGCTGACATCAATTGGAGAAGCGGCCTCAATGCCCCAGTGTAAGTAAATGTCAGGGGAGTGAGGTGATAGTGGATGGGTAGGTGGGGGAGCACTCTTGTAGTAGCCGGGGTAGGGGGTATGGGATAGGGAATTTGCAGAGGGGAAATTGCAAAGGAGGATAACATTTGAAATAAAAATAAATAAAATATCCAATAAAAAGATATGTTTCATAATATATATTTATATTTATAAAATATAAAGTATTCATTTACATCATGATAAGTAAAAAGTTCTACAGTTTCGGCATATGCAGTACTCCCCAACCATCTATACTATAATATTCATTTCCAGTTCAGTCCAAACTTTTTCATTAAAGGCTTGTATTCATTAAATGATACATCCCCATTCACTTTCTCTAAAGAGCCAACACTTACTAATTTTATGAATATAACTATCCTACAAAGTTTGAATAAAGGTTATCATTTACTATTTCATTCTGTGATTGATATATGTTCTTCAGCATGTCTTCATTTAGTATTATATGGCCTAACTCATTTCAAATTTTCTCTACCTTTAAGCCTGAATAATATTTTATTGTTTATAGAAACATTACTAAGCTTAATTATTAATCTGTAAACAGATAAAACACTGTCTCTTCATTTTGCAAATAACACTGCTAGGAACACTTATGTAAAATATCTGTTCCATTCTCCACTTCCTTTTACTTTGCTTGTCGATATAAATGAAAAGGTATAGAGTTGAGACTCTACCATCTAATTTGACATCTTCTTTATTTTATTGGCTAGGCAAGAAAAGCACTACAGTAAAGGACTACCTAATATAGAAAACTTACTACTCTACTAGAATACATTTCTTCAAATGCTTTCTTAGGATGTGTGAACATGAATAGACTTATTAATTTGCTGCGTAGTGACTAAGATAGATATTTAAGGATGCATTTGACAGTTCAAAAATCTGTAAGATCACATTTTGTACCTTTACATTCTAAGCATGTGTTCATGAATTAAGTCTTTTATCTCATTTCAATGCTTTTTAGTAAATATAACTTCTTTGGGTAAACTTTATCTGGCTTACTGTATTGCCATATTCTTTGTACACAGTGCTAGGTATCATAAAGATAATTTCTTTTATGTCTATCGCATGCTTAAATATATTCACCACATATGATCCAATTTCTCCCCACCTTGATTTATTGTCCAATAATCTCCTTTCCCCATCTCATCTTACTTTGTATTCATGTTCTACATATAGTGTGTTGTTTCAATATGGAATGGAGAATTCACAAACAAGAGAAAATAAGACTGTTTTACTGAGTCAGGATGTACTGTATAATGTGGTTTCCTTAAATTAGGTCAACTTACAAAAATATGATATTATTTCATCTTCCTTTATGGCTCTTTTAAGAGGCAATATTATTAGCAAATTTGCTTCTAAGGAAAAGTTCAGATATGAAAAATCATGACTGCTTTCCACTTAGATGATGGATAGGGAAACGATAATGCAGCACAGTGTGCACTTTACTGATTTGAAAATTATTCTCTTGAGATTATTTTTGGCACAGTATTTTGATAATTAAAAATAAAATGTCACTAAATTGGCACCTTTAGCACATACATTGTCTACTACAATATGATTAGGGCTGACATATTTACTTCTATTATTTGTATACACATTAGAAAGGCTACCAAAAATATGTTAATACCTTTGTTTGCTAAAGCACTGTATTGTGGCTATAGTATATACTGATCATATGTATATAATAAATGTTTATAAATGCTATATACACATACTCAGACACACATGTGTGTTCATTAATTATTTAAAAACAGAATAAAATAGAACACAGCAAAAAATTACAAGGCTCTGCTATTAAATTAAGCTTCTGAAGATTTTAAAAGGAAATTTATACATAGAATACTTCTTTTACACTGAAAACTTACTTTAAGACACTATTTTCAAATTATTGTGATATGAGCTTAATTTTATTTTTACTTGTAATAGAAAAATAGGCACTTTATGGAACACAAATTAAGATTTCTCAGTAATCCCATGTTACTTCGGAAAATACTGAAAGAATTATAATTCATAGCCTTTTCCACTGTAATACAAGAACAATCATAAAAATGCATGTCCATATGTTTGCAACTGTAAATAGTTCTGCATTAGTGATTTTCTGTAGTTTTTGATCTAATACTGCCACATGGCAATTCCCAGAAGGAAGAGTTTCTTGGACTTAAGAGTTATAGACGAAACAGTGTCCATCATGGCCATAGCTGTGAGAGCAAAAGCATGGCAGCTGACAGAACAGGATGAAAGCTGATATTAGAACCACAGATAATAGCAGAGAGAGTAAATTGGCAGTGGCATGAAGAGTTTAATCCCAAAGCCCACTATCATGCTACTGCAGAAAGGCTACACCTCCTAAATCTCCCTAAACAGCATCACCAACTGGGGAACAAATATCTAAAAGTCCAAGTCTATTGAGCACATTTCTCATTCAAACCACCAGAGATTCACTGACTATTCAAACTAAACCATATATTACATTGTCTTTACACAGAAACCTATAAGTATGGCAAAACACACTAACAGTTTCTTCTGGGTCATTGCTGTCCACTTTGAATGTTTATCTGTAAACTCATATGTTTTTTTTTTTTATTCTCAGTATAAAGGACCTAATTTAAATGAATGCCCATGCAAGTAAAGGAGTGAACAAGGAAAATATGGTTTCTTCTTTTACTACATAATCAAATGGGTATTTCATGAAAACAACGGACTTTATTTTCTTGAAGTACATATAGTTTTTAGTATTTTCCTCTTCTCTTTCCTTTTCCTTTCTTTTCTCCCTTCAACATCTTAATATATTCCTTCTTTGTAACACCAAAAGGAATATACTCCTCTGTTTTAAGTATTATTACTTATTTAAAGTGTTATATTAAAAAACTGAGACAAGATAATTTTGGGGGGTCTCAACGTTCATGGTAATTTTCTTCCCTAGTGTTTGGATTTTTCAATGTAATTTTCGATTCTGTTTAATATTTTTCAAAATCTCCACTGAAGTTCATATTATTTTGTCTAATTTTTTAAAGATTTATTTATTTACTGTGTATATGTACACTGTAGCTGTCTTCAGACACACCAGAAGAGGGTACCGGATCCTGTTACAGTTGATTGTGAGCCAGCATGTGGTAGCTGGCAATGGCTCAGTAGTTAAGAGCACTGACTGCTATTCCAGAGGTCCTGAGTTCAATTTCCAGAAACCGCAAAGTGACTCACAACCATCTGTAATGGATTCCGATGCCCTCACATAAATAAAATAAATAAATTAATCTTTTAAAAAAAGATTTGGGGGCTCAGTGTGTAAGAGCACTGACTGCCCTTCCAGAGGTCCTGAATTCAAATCCGAACAACCAAATGGTGGCTCACAACAATCTGTAATGAGATTTGATGCCCTCTCCTAGTTTGTCTGAAGACAGCTACAGTGTACTTACATATAATAAATTAATTAATCTTTAAAACTTTTAAAAAGCCATATCTCCTAATTTAGGGTAGTTTTTCATGCTATCCTTTTATGAGTTCTAGAGTTCACCTCTTCAACAGGAATCAACCTAAATTTATTCTTTGTAATATTCTACCACATATACCTGTTGAAATTAAAGGAGCATGAAAATATCAGGTGACACTTGTGTTTTAATAAATATTTTACAAATGATTTCTCTTTTGAGATATTGTCAAGTAGATTAATTTATTTTAAAAGAAAATATTAGGTAGCTATTTACAGGGGTAATTACTATGTCACA
The DNA here is from genome assembly GCF_021556685.1 of Rattus norvegicus. NCBI lineage: Eukaryota > Metazoa > Chordata > Mammalia > Rodentia > Muridae > Rattus > Rattus norvegicus. Next base: position 87,270,373 of record NC_141539.1, on the reverse strand, counting down.
GTGGTAAAATTGTGATTGGAGCTTATTTCAGGGAAACTTTTTAGAGATATTTGGAGGAAAATATCATATGTAGAGGATATGACTCTGATTTTATACTTTAAAATACATTTATTTTTATCACCTAAAAATGAATCCAATTAGCATGACAGTAATATTATTAAATGAAATATAATCTAGGCACAAAAATGTTTTCTATTAGATAAGCAATATCAATTAATGTTTTCTACTTTATGATTTTTAGAAATAATTTTGATATATTCATTTCCAAAATAATGAACATTGTACTAGTATTGATTCCATTTTATAGTAAAAATATAATAAAATAATTTTGTGCTGAAAAGTATCTCTTGATGAGTTAAAAGTACATAAGTGACTAATTTATCAGAATAGCAACAGGCTACACGATATTATAACAGATTATTAAAAGCAGATTGTGATACGTATTTCTTATATTACGTCCTAAAAATGGGAGAATTTGTGGGGAGTAAGTGTTGAGATGGACCCAGGGCAGTTGGAAAGGAAGAATGTACAAACCTAAATTTCATACAAATAGTGAAATTCTCAAAAATTAAGTAAAATGTAGTATATGTTGTTTCACCATTTATCAAAGAAGTTATTTTACAATAATGGAGGAAACCACAGAAATCTACACCCAGTCAAAATGCTGGTGAATATATATATATTCAACAATATTGTTGCCTTAACATGACTTGCATAAAAACAGCTTCACAAATTTAAAAGCTTTTAAATAGATTTTTCTTAATCCTCTTTATTCTGTACTTCATATTCCCTCACTCTTCTTACTTCTTTTTTATGACACAATGTTTAAAAATGGAAAATGGGTTTTAGTCATTAAATGAGCTTAAGTTTCATGCAGGGTATTTTGACCACATAAATACAAATATACCAGGAGGAGGAAAAGACTCTATCACCAATACTGTTGTTATTTAGTATGAAGTCAGTGTAGCAGAAATAAGGAGAAATAACATGTAAATGCAGAAAATACTTTAACTTTTAGGAAATTTCATAGTACCACTTGGAAAAGTTTAGCGTGGGCACATGGTAGCTTACTTTAAGAGCAATTATGGGGAAGAAGAAGACTATCATCCTGTACTACCGAATGAGACATATTCAAAGACAGGGCTAATTATGCTCTAGGGAGAATTTGTGCACGGCTAATAAGAATCAGAGCTAAATGTTGTCTTAATTTACCCCCAGGCTCTGAAAAAATGTTGGTTCTAGTCACTAATTCAGCCAACAACATTAACCACCTTTTCTAGATACAGCCATAAAACAGTAAACGTTCTGTCCCAAATAGCTCAGTCTGTATTTTTTAAATATATTTTTCTATGTTTCTTTAAACAGGTTGGCCAAAAATAATGAATTTAAAGGTAAAGCATGAAGGAAATTCAGAGTTTTTTTTCCTCTGTATGCCCTTAAACTAAATTTACATTTTTGTATGCTATAAAGAAATTGTAGAAACTAAAAATAATATGATTATATGCAGCTACTTATGTCCAAACAATATATTGAGTAATGGAAATAAGAACATGCTTCATGCATTGCAGCATATAAGTCACTGTTATAGGAGTAAAAATTATAATAGCAGATACTAGGGTTTGTGGGGGAGAATAGAGAAGAGCACATCTTTATTATGAGTGTTTTTTCTTAAATTAATAATTGTAATATTATGTAATATAGCTCTATTAAATCCTCTTTGGTTAACATTAAAATGTGTACAAAGGTAGTCTCTATAAGTAAACATATGGAAGACCATAACTTGGCTTAGTATAAATTGTCATCATTTTACATATGGGAACATAGCTACTGAAACTGCTGCGTGTGCATAAAGTAGAAAAGATATCTACACAATTGAGCATCATATTTAAATTTGAGCATATGTATATCAACCTTGTTGGACTGACTTGATTTACATAGATATACTATATGGATCTTTAGTTTCTACATCATGAACTTCATAGCTATTTGTGGTACTTTCTTTTAATATGTTACCTTGAAAATTAATTATAATTTTGTTGGAAAATTTCCATATGCTAAATTAATTTAAAGGATATATTTGACAGTAATAGGATCAGAATAATGAAAAGAACAAACTATTTAATTAATCTATAATGTAATATTGAGTAGCAATTGTGATTTAATTAATCTAAAATATATTATTTAACACACATTTATAAACTAAAACTATGAAACTATTAAGAAAGATTTATATGGAGTCATTTTTGAATACAGAGCATCTAGAAATCTGAATGTAGTTAAGTGTTAATGTCCTATTTGAGGTGATAAATAATATTCATTTGTTGCTTTAGTCTTTATATATCAATGTGAGGAGGTTTCTATATGACCAATAACCTCTAATTCTTATTATTCTACATACTTGAGTAACATAAGAAAGAGAAAACACATTTTCATTGAAACTAATTGAATATGTTTCAGATCTAGATATTAAAGACTGTGGAAAGCTATAAAATCCCATGCTCTGTCCCACTTAACACAATATATTTTTATTTTAAATTAGAAAGACTTTAAAATAACAATTATTGATGTTTATCTTTAAACTTTTCTATAATTTTTGTTCTCCAAAAATAATTTTTACATGTTCTTTAAATATTCAAACATCCATATAATGTATTTTTTGAAGGTTTGATAGAATTTTGCACTAAACCCAAGAACTTTTTTGGTTGGGAGACTTTTAATGACTGCTTCAATTTCTTTAGGGATTATGGGACTGCTTATATGATTTATCTGACCTGATTAAACTTTGGTAGCTGGTATCTCTCTAGAAAATTATTCTTTTCATCCAGATTTTCCACTCTTGTTGAGTATCTGCTTTTGCAGTAGGATCTGATAATTTTTTGAATATTGTCAGTTTCTGTTGTTTCATCTACCTTTACATTTCTGATTTTGTTTATTTGTATACTGTCTCTAAGCACTATGGCACCCTTCACCTTAGACACAAATAACATAAAATACCTTGGTATGACTCTAACTAAGCAAGTGAAAGGCCTGTATGACAAGAACATCAAGTGTCTGAAGAAAGAAATTGAAGATCTCAGAAGATAGAAAGATCTCCTATGCTCATGGATTGGCAATATTAATATAGTAAAAGTGGCCATCTCACTGAAAGCAATCTCCAGAATCAATGCAATCCCCATCAAAATTCCAATTCAATGCCTCACAGAGTTAGAAAAAGCAATTTTCAAATCCACTTGTAATAACAAAAAAATCCAGGATAGCTAAACTATTCTCAACAAAAAAAGAACTTGTGAGGGAATCACCATCCCTAAACTCAAGCTGTACTACTGAGCAATAGTAATTAAAAAAAAACTGTATGTTATTGGTACAGTGACAGGCAGGTATGTCAATGGAATAGAATTGAAGACCCAGAAATGAACCCACACACCTGTAGTCATTTGGTATTTGACAAAAGAACTACATACATCCAGTACGGAAAAGACACCATTTTTACAATTGATGCCGGTTCAACAGGCAATCATCATGTACAAGAATGCAAATCAATCCACTCTTATCTCCATGTAAAAATGACAAGTCCAAGTTGATCCAGGACCTTCACATAAAGCCAGATACATTGAAACTAATAGAAGAGAAAGTGGGGAAGATCCTTGAACACATAGGCACAGGAGAAAATTTCCTGAAGAGAATACCAATGGCATATGCTCTAGGATTAAGAATTGGCAAATGGGACCTCATAAAATTGTAAAGCTTCTTCTGCAAGGCAAAGGACATTGTCAATAGGACAAAATGGCAACCAACAGATTGGAAAAAGATCTTTACCAAACCTACATCTGAATCTGAGAGAGGGCTACTATTGAATATGTACAAAGAACTCAAGAAGTTATACTCCAGGGAATCAAATAACCTTATTAAAATGGGGTACAAAACTAAACCAAAAATTCTGAAGAATATCAAATGGCCAAGAAGCACCTAAAGCAATGTTCAATGTCCTTAGTCATTAGGGAAATGCATATAAAAACAACACTGGGCTTCCACCCTGCAACAGTCAGAATGACTAAGATCAAAAACTCAGGTGACAACAGATACTGGGGAGGAGGAAAAGAAAAAGGAAGACTCCTCCATTGTTGGTGGGATTGCAAACTGGTCCAATCACTCTGGAAATCCCTCTAGTGTTTCCTCAGAAAATTAGACAGTACTAACTGAGGACACAGCTATAAACACCTCCTGGGCAAAAGGTTCTCCAACATATAGCAATGACACATGCTCCACTATGTGTATAGCAACCTTATTTATAATAGCCAGAAGCTGGAAAGAGTCCAGATGACCCTCAACAGAGGAGGGAATATAGAAAATGTGCTACATTTACTCAAGGCAGTACTACTCATCTATTAAAAAGAATGACTTCATGAAATTCTTACTTAAATGGATAGAACTAGCAAATATCATCCTTAGTGAGATAAGCCAATCACAAAAGAACACACATGGTATGCACTCACTGATAAGTGGTTATTAGCCCAAGAGTTCAGAATATACAAGTTAAAATTACAGACCATGATCGCTTCTCGGCCTTTTGGCTAAGATCAAGTGTAAAATTACAGACCATGAGAGGTCAAGAAGAAGGAAGACCTTAATGTGGATGCTTCAGTCCTTCTTTGAAATGGAAACAAAATACTCACAGGAGGAAATACTGAAATAAAATGTGTGGAGCAGAGACTGAAGGAAATGCCATCCAGATACTGCCCTACCTGGGAATCCATCCCCATATACAGTCATCAAACTCAGACACTATTGCAGATGCCAAGAAATGAATGCTGACAGGAGCCTGATATGGCTGTCACCTGAAAGGTTCTACCAGGGCCTGACAAATACAGAAGAGTATGCTTGGAGCCGACTATTCGATTGAGAACTAGGTCCCCAGTGGAGGAGTTAGAGAAAGGACTGAAGGAGCTGAAGAGCTTTGCAACCCCATAGAAAGAATAACAGTATCAGCGAACCAGACTCCCCAGAGCTCCCAGGGACTAAACTACCAACAAAAGAGTACACATGAAGTGACTGATGACTCCAGCCCCATATGCAGCAGAGGGTGGACTTGTTGAGCTTCAACAGGAGGACAGACCCTTGTTCCTGTGAAGGCTTGATGGCCAAGTGTAGGTGAAAGTCAGGGCAAATAGAAAGGGAGTGTTTGGGGGGGTTTTGGGGCACCCTCAAAGAAGTGGGAGGAGTGAGGGAATAGGTTTTTGGTGAAAGGAATTACATTGGAAATGTAAATAAAGAAAATACCCAGTAAAAGGGAAAAAAACTAAGGAAATACATGAATTTATATAAACGTACACTCTTGTCACACAATTGGAGAACTTGTTATACTTTTTAAACCTAATATCTTTGCCTTTTTCATTTTTACTGTTGAACAAAGTAGCACAATAACTGGAAACATTACTGTTTACTACTAGTTTTAGATACAGTTAAAGCAGGTATCAAATAATGCATAGAATCTGTCCTTATCCTTAACCACATGCTGAGTTCACCTTGAATTTTTTTATTGCTGTAAGCAGCTTCATTGAAGAGCTAATTAAAAAAAATATAAACTGAAAACCTAAACACATAGTTACAAAAGGCAGAGCCCCCAAATTATATTTATACCTATGATTTACCAATAACCTAGCCTTCCAGTTATAAATTATGTGAATAAAGATATGCTATGTGATAATACTCACTGATCTCTAGCATTATTTATTTTAAATAATATTTTCATACATATAGAATAGACAGATTCATATGACAAAATCTTATGTGTATGGAGATACATAAACACTAAACTTACCATACTTTATCTCATGTTTTATATAACTTTGTATGCATATACATACATACATATATACATACATGTATTAAGGTACTGAAGCAAATGATAAAATGAACATATTTGTGACTCCATAGAACTTATACCCATAGAAGTAAACCATATGATCATACACAGTGAGCTATGCTGAGATATTTATAAAGCCAAATGGCATTATCATGATATTTCCATTTCTAATAGCATTTACAAAAAACTGAAGTAATGTTACCTTTTGATTGAATTGAAGGATATTTCCTTAAGAATTTTCAATGTATTTGTCTTAGTCAGGGTTTCTATTCCTGCACTAACATCATGAGCATGAAACAATTTGAAAAGGTTTATTCAGCTTACACTTGTACATTGCTGTTCATCACTAAAGGAAGTCAGGACTGGAACTCAAGCAGGTCAGAAGCAGGAGCTGATGCAGAGGCCATGGACTGTTGTTACTTATTGGCTTGATTCCCCTGACTTGTTTAGCTTGTTCTCTTATAGAAGCAAAGACTACTAGCCCAGGAATGACACCATCATAATTGGCTGTGTCCTCTGCCCTTGATCACTAGTTGAGAAAATGCCTTACAACTGGGTCTCATGGAGCATTTCATTAACTGAGGCTCCTTTCTCTGTGATAACTCCAGCTTCTGTCAAGTTGACATACAAAATTAGCCTGTACAGTAACTAGCCAGTACAGTATCATAAATATATAATATATAATATATATACATATATACCTTTTTTATAAAGGTATAGCATGTATAAATTACAGTTAAGTTCATGATTTGATTGTAAAGGTCAAATACTTTTAAAATTAAGACATCTATAACAACACAACTCAATAAAAGAGAAGGGAGAAATGATGTATTTATATTATAATCTTGAAAATAAAAGATAACATAAGAATCATAATTTTACTTATCTGTGTGTAAATTGTTCACTGAGAAACTAGGTCTACAATTTTCATATTAAAAATAATGCTAAAATACATACCAGAAAATTAAACAGATGATAAACCTCTTATTAGAGGAGGAGAGTCAAGAATTAAAATGAGTTGTTTCCTTAAGATTTGTAAAGACACACAGTCATTATATTTAATTGAAACTGGAAAAGTAGTATCAATTATAAATATTCTACTCTTGAAAAACAATACATTAAATAGACAAAGCTATGATGTGAATAAATGTTAAATATACTACCATATAGTTGGCAAACCTGAGGTAAAAGGGATTATCTGGTCCTCCAAATGTATACATGACAGAGAGCTCTGTTTCACCACTTCACACTGTTTCCTCCATGGGATCTTCTGCACTACTAGTCAGTATTATCTATAAAAAGTATAGAAAACAGAAATATATCTTAAGACTCTTTTGACAAAGGAAAATGTCCTGATAAAAAAATAATGGTAGTGGTAATAGGGTGCACCTCAGTGATTGAACACCTCAACCATTCTCCAAATTATTGAGTAGGAAAAGACAATTAACCGGGAAATGTGAGTGCAGAACATGGCTTTAGCAAGCTCATATCCAGGGTTTCCAAGTTGCCCATTAAGCTTTGAGATGGATCGTTTTCACTGGTCTGTGTATGAGACTTAACTATCATCAGGAATACAGCTGAACAGTGTGATCTGATAAGCGGAGGATAGTTTTTGATTGTTTGTTTGTTTTTGTTTGTTTGTTTTTCTGAAGAAAAGGCTCTGTATTCTAGCTGGGTTTTGTGGAGAAGCAGATGCAATGAGACAACTATGATCTTATCTCTCACGAATGTGCGAATTTTCTGCTTAATATGGTACTTGAAGAAAATGTTTAGACACCTGTGAAAGGTGAGAGACAAACTGCAAACTTCCTGTTTTCTGGATCATTTAATTTGTGTCATCAGGTGCTTTGAATTTCTCATTTAGAAGACTTATTATTTTCAAAAGTTATGTGTGTGCCTCTGTTTATATATGTGTACAATATTTCAATTACCTCAGCCTCCTTGAAGTATCATGTCCCCTGTGGTGGAGCCAGATATGATTGTGCTGCTTGATTTGGACTCAGACTCTGGAACAAAATTCACGACCTCCTCAAGAAAAGTACCAGTTTTAACTACTCTTGCTAGTTCCCTGTTTTTAAACATATAAAATTGAACCAAATCCCAAAAGTTTAGAATAATACACAAATAAAAAGGCAGCTCATTAAACACATTTCTTACTAGTACAAGCACATTTCTAAGTATGAAATGTAGATATAAAACAACCAATTCAAGCTTTAAAAAGGTATGAAAACACCCAATTAGAGTCTCTGCATGACTTCACCTCCAATTTCATTCTTCTGAGTATCATGTCTCTCAATTACCAAGGGGAAATTTAGACAGAATGGGGACGGGCAGTTTTAAGAAAGACTTATTGCTAAAAACATTCTCTAAGGAACACTTGAACTATGGCAGAAATTCACTACTTTATTGCTCATTGGCATCTTTCCACTGTTTCCATTGGGTGAACTAGTTAGATACTAATTAATATTAATTAGATATTCATTACCTTTAAATTGCAAAATTTTCAGTTTTTGAAATTTTTTAATGTTTCTAATTCATGTTAAATGTAACTATCTGGATGATTCTTATATAAGTAGAGGTGCGGCAGGAGGTACAACTATGGCTACCTCTGGAACACAGCTTCTTTGTGTTCTCAGAAAAGATTTCCCAGATGATTTCACCTCAGTGATGCTGGTCTCATCTAAATCACTACTAATTTCCTAGCTCCAGCAAACCAGTATGAGTTGTCCCAATAGCCCCTTCTATTCTTAACTATTAAGCCTGAGTCATATAACCAAAGCTGTCAAGTTCTGCTACTTACTGGAGCTGGAACATGGTCCTCTTGTTCTATTACATTATCAGCAGCTCACTGTTTTTCATGTCCTTCATTGCTGAAGCTTGGTAGTTCTGAATCTTGTTCCATAATTTGACTATGAACTTTGAGATCTGCATAGTTTTGTCTCCTGAATGCTGAGATTAAAAGCATGTACCAGCAAGCCTAGACTTAAACTTATCTGTCTTTAGAATTTGCTCAGTACCAGGCTAGCCCTAAACTCAGAAATCTGCTTGTATCTGTCTCCTCGGAGTAAAGGTGTTTGCTACCATGCCTGGATCTAAGTTTTTCATAGCTACTATGACCCAAGACAAAGGATAATGGGTGTGTCCTCAATTTCTGCATTTTATTTCATATTAAAAGTCCAAATGAAACAAAACCAGGTAAAAATAACAAGGTATAATTATCCTCTGTTCAACTTTAAAAGTATAAACATTAGGCTTGCCCAGACTTCACCAATCCCTTAACCTGTTTATCTCCTTGAGCACAGTACTTAGCCTCAAGTCATTTCCATGTTCTCTTTATTACTTGAACCACACATTTTGTATTTTTCCTTTCTGAGTTTGCTATGCTTCATCAGTTTTCATGAGAGTAAACCATAGGAAAAACTGTATGCTGGGCTTTTCTAAGGCTTCCACTGTCAGTGTATTTATTCTGATTCTTTTCGCCTCAGCCTCAGCCTCAGGTAGATTCTTCAGACAAGCACAAAAAGCAGCCACATTCTTCACCAAATAAAAAACAAACAAACAAACAAACAAACAAACAATCACAAAACAGTCTTTAGGCCACATTCTAAATTACTATTTCTCCAAAAAACCTTTTGAGCTAGACATCCACAGTTCAAACCACCAATGTCTTCTATATTCCTACTTGGATGACACCAAAATTCCCCTTTAAAGCATTTCACTTCTTTCAAAATCCAAAGTCTTCACATCTGCATTCCTTCAAACAAAAACATGATCTGGCCTATCACACTAAAACCCTACTCCTGGTACCAGCTTCTATCTTATTTTGGGTTTTATTGCTATAATGAGCCACTATGACCAAGGCAACTCTTATAAAGCGCAACCTTTAATTGAAGCTAGCTTGTAGGTTCTGAGGGTCAGTCCATTATCATTACGATGGGAAGCATGGCAGAATCTGTCAGGCATGGTATTGGAAGAGCTGAGCTAAGATTTCTATGTCTTGTTCCAAAGGAAAACAGAAGATGTATTCCAAGCAGCTTGGAGGAGGATCTCAAAGACCACTTCCAAATTAACAGGCAAGGCCATACATTCTAACAGTACCATTTCATGTACCAAGCATATTAAAACAATTGTACTCTATGAAGTGGCAACTGCTTTCCAAGGCAAGTGTGACACATCACAGGAGAGAAAGGTCACTGCAGGGATCAGAGATTAGATAAAAAAATGAATTTAGATATACAAATGGTACATTCATACTTCATACTAACTAATATTTTCTGGTGTATATTGTAAGTTTTTCTTTTTTGCTAAATATCTGTGCAGAAAATATCATTCAATGATGTCTGTAAAATAGCGGTATTTAGTGATACTTCATTCATTGGAGATCATGACATTTAAAATAACTCAAAAGCAATCACAAGTAATAATTAATGATTTAAAATTAGCTGTTTGCTATGGAGTCAGGGAACAGAACTTGTGTTTGAGTCATAAAATGCTAATTATATTAGCTTTATTACAATTGGGATGTCACAAAAGCAGAAGGGCCGGTAAAACATTTTGTGGGCTGGTAAATATTTTTAATCTATTTGCATTGGTTGACTGATATAATTTAATAAATTTAGCTTAAAGACTCCCTGACCAAAGTTAGTAAATCATACTATGAGAGTACAATAAGCGAACTAAAGAAACTACACATATAAAAATCACTCTTTAGTACTAAATAGAAGTGCAGAATTTATTAATATGTTCCCTTATTAAAGATTAAGAAAATACAGGATAAAATGAAACCAACAGAATCTATACATACAATATAAGATGTGTAGTAATATGATTAAATTAATGGCAACAAAATATTGTTTTATTTAAGTGCTATGGTTAAAGTTTAATCTGGAGTCATGTGAATGACATTTTAAATTATAATTTCTAACTCAATATCTGAGACTTGGATATGGGCATAATTTGATAAATGTTTTTTTTTAATCTTTATTAACTTGAGTATTTCTTATTTACATTTCGATTGTTATTCCCTTTCCTGGTTTCCAGGCCAACATCCCCCTAACCCCTGCCGCTCCCCTTCTATATTGGTGTTCCCCTCCCCATCCTCCCCCAATTACTGCCCTACCCCCAACAATCATGTTCACTGGGGGGTTCAGTCTTGGCAGGACCCAGGGCTTCCCCTTCCACTGGTGCTCTTACTAGGCTATTCATTGCTACCTATGAGGTCAGAGTCCAGGGTCAGTCCATGTATAGTCTTTGAGTTGGCTTAGTCCCTGGAAGCTCTGGTTGCTTGGCATTGTTGTACATAAGGGGTCTCGAGCCCCTTCAAGCTCTTCCAGTTCTTTCTCTGATTCCTTCAACGGGGGTCCTATTCTCAGTTCACTGGTTTGCTGTTGGCATTCACCTATGTATTTGCTGTGTTCTGGCTGTGTCTCTCGGAGAGATCTACATCCGGTTCCTGTCGGCCTGCATTTCTTTGCTTCATCCATCTTATCCAATTGGGTGGCTGTATATGCATTGGCCACATGTGGGGCAGGCTCTGAATGGGTGTTCCTTCAGTCTCTGTTTTAAACTTTGCCTCCCTATTCCCTGCCAAGGGTATTCTTGTTCCCCTTTTAAAGAAGGAGTGAAGCATTCACATTTTGATCATCCCTCTTGAGTTTCATGTGTTCTAGGCATCTAGGGTAATTCATGCATTTGGGCTAATATCCACTTATCAATAAGTGCATACCATGTGTGTTTATCTGTGATTGGGTTACCTCACTCAGGATGATACTTTCCAGTTCCCTCCATTTGCCTATGAATTTCATAAAGTCATTGTTTTTGATAGCTGAGTAATATTCCATTGTGTAGATGTACCACATTTTCTGTATCCATTCCTCTGTTGAAGGGCATCTGGGTTATTTCCAGCTTCTGGCTATTATAAATAAGGCTGCTATGAACATACTGGAGCACGTGTCGTTTTTATATATTGGGGCATCTTTTGGGTATATGCCCAAGAGAGAGGGGTATAGCTGAGTCCTCAGGTAGTTAAATGTCCACTTTTCTGAGGAACCTCCAGACTGATTTCCAGAGTGGTTGTACCAGTCTGCAATCCATGGAAGAGTGTTCCTCTTTCTCCACATCCTCGCCAGCATTTGCTGTCACCTGAGTTTTTGATCTTAGCCAGTCTCACTGGTATGAGGTGAAATCTCAGGGTTGTTTTGATTTGCATTTCCCTAGGACTGAAGATGTTGAATATTCCTTTAGGTGTTTCTCAGCCATTTGGCATTCCTCAGCTGTGAATTCTTTGTTTAGCTCTGAACTCAATTTTTAATAGGGTTATTTGTCTCCCTGCGGTCTAATTTCTTGAGTTCTTTGTATATTTTGTATATGAGCCATCTATCTGTTGTAGGATTGATAAAGATCTTTTCCCAATCTGTTGGTGGCCGTTTTGTCCTAACCACAGTGTCCTTTGCCTTACAGAAACTTTTGCCATTTTATGAGATCCCATTTGTCGATTCTTGATCTTCGAGCATAAGCCATAGGTGTTTTGTTCAGGAAATTTTCTCCAGTGCCCATGAGGTCGAGATGCTTCCCCACTTTTTCTTCTATTATTTTGAGTGTATCTGGTTTGATGTGGAAGGTCCTTGATCCACTTGAATTTAAGCTTTGTACAGTCTGATAAGCATGGATCGATCTGCATTCTTCTACATGTTGACCTCCAGCTGAACCAGCACCACTTGCTGAAAATGCTATCTTTTTTCCATTTGATGGTTTTGGCTTCTTTGTCAAAAATCAAGTGACCATAGGTGTGTGGGTTCATTTCTGGGTCTTCAATTCTGTTCCATTGATCTATCTGTCTATCTCTGTACCAATACCATGAGCTTTTTATCACTATTGCTCTATAATACTGCTTGAGTTCAGGAATAGTGGTTCCCCCAGGACTTCTTTTATTATTGAGGATAGTTTTAGCTATCCTGGGTTTTCTGTAATTCCAGATGAATTTGCAAATTGTTCTGTCTAATTCTTTAAATAATTGGATTGGTATTTTGATAGGGATTGCATTGAATCTGTAGATCACTTTTGGTAAAATGGCCATTTTTACTATGTTAATCCTGCCAATCCATGAGCATAGGAGGTCTTTCCATCTTCTGAGGTCTTCTTAAATGTCTTTCTTCAGAGGCTTAAAGTTCTTATTGTACAGATCTTTTACTTGCTTGGTTAAAGTCTCACCGAGGTATTTTATATTATTTGGGACTATTATGAAGGGTGTCGTTTCCCTAATTTCTTTCTTGGCTTGTTTCTCTTTTGTGTAGAGGAAGGCTACTGATTTATTTGAGTTAGTGTTAAGACTATATTTAGCTTTGGAGTTTAGTTTAAAGTTAGATTCAGGTTTATAATTCAGATTCAGAATTATAATTAGTAGTAGAGTAACTGAGACTTACATATAAGGAACAGTGTTAAGTTCACAACTAGTCTTGATTTGGGTTTAGAGTTAATGCTACAGGTAGGACTAGTTATGAATATTATTGCTTTGGATTTGTAGGCGTCTCTTGTGTAACTATATTTTAAATGGCACATTTAAAAAATTAAAGGAAACTTAGAGATAAACACTACAACTAAAACTACTATTCTCCTTTTATCAAGTCCCCCAAACTCCTACATTATCTCCATCTCAAATTCATGATTTCTTCTTTAATAATTATTCTTTTTTTGCCATTTTTTTATTAAATTGGGTATTTCTTATTTACATTTCAAATGTTATTATTCCCTTTTCTGGGTTCCATCAGACCCCTAACCCCTTCCCTACCCTTCTATATAGGTGTTCCCCTCCCCATCAATCCCCCCAATACCACACCCCCAACAATGTCCTAGGGCTTCCCCTTCCAATGGCACCCCAACAACTCTATTCACTAATTATTTTTACATGCTTATACGAATACATCTCTCTCTCTCTCATATATATATATATATATAAAACATATACATGTTTTATATATATATATATATAAAACAAATATACATGTATATGCATAGATGCATATAATAGCTTGTGATTCTATTTAGCTTTTTCACTGACCATAATAACATCTTAAGTGCTGGAGTATTTTGCTAGTCTTCTTTAGACATCCATGCTTTTGAAAGCTTTATTCTTTACATTTTTACCCAAGTTATATCATTGAAACAGTCTCCGTCTATTGCAAAATATAACATCTTTAATGTGTGATGACAGCTACTGTTATCTGTTGGTATAGGGAAATGTATTTAGAAATCAAAAATTTTACTGGTTTAGGAATATAGTAGTAGTAGTTTACAGTCTCATTCTACACTCTTTTCAGCCACAGGGAGTTGCCTACATGTACAATACAGTGCCTGAATTGTTCCCTTTGAGTGTACCTTAGGACCAATCAAACCCTATTGAATGAAACACAGGATGAAGTGATGTCATTAATTCACCATCATAGATATTTTGATGGGAAAGTTATTGTTATGGCTCACAGAAGTTAAAGCTGGATAGGACTGGAGATGACTCCTCTCCTTTGACACTCTGTATAACACCTTCTAATGCTATGAGATCTACTCAACACAGGGGAGACTTTCAAGTCAGTTCCAGCAAGATTTCTGAGTTTTGTTAGATCATATATTGTTTTTAAGGACAGCATTAGCCTGCAAAGTGATATATGTTAAAATAGTGTGTGTGTGTGTGTGTGTGTGTGTGTGTGTGTCTGTGTCTGTATGTGTCTGTATGTGTGTATGAGTGTATGAAAAATTTCTAAAATACTAGACTTCCAACCAAGCAGACCTTTGAATTTGCTAGCTAAGTACACCACCACGGAGTTTTTCTATTTCTACTTTAAAATTTGTACGTATATATCCATGTATTGTATATATATTTATTTTAATCCAAAATAATTACTCCAGAAAATTAATTGTATATGGAAGTAATTTATAACTCTGCAGCATTATATCACCGAGATGTCATTTTCTCACTAAAATTTCATCTCATCCTTCACTTATAATGTTAAAGCCATGCCAATGAGAACAGCAGTCCTTGTTTAGTGAGTGCTTACTAATTTGCATATACTGTGCCATATAATTTATAAGTGATCATTTAATTAAGATGTTTGCTGTAAATTGCTGTAAATATGGTAAATACGTGAATAAAGGGAATTTAAATATATTCAGTTTTCATAATTAGAAAAGGCTAAATTTTGGGTTGTAATGATATCTATTTTGGAAAACCATATTTTACTATTATATGTCTATATGTATTCAATTGGATATTTGCTAGAGAATTCATGCATATAATTGTTCCCATATATTTGATTGTCAACTCTATTACTAAATTTACTTTAATACTTTTTGTAGAGTAGATAACTTTTCCATATATATTTATATGTTGAGATATGTTTATGTAAAAATGTGTTAGCTATATCTGTAATATATGTAATATATATTTCAACCTAATTATATAACCAAAAATCACAAAAATATAATTATTCACCTATTTTTCTCTTGTATTGTATGTAATTTTATTCTTTTTCAAACAATTCTTTGTATTTCTAACTCCTTTTTACTCTTATGAATTCTAATCATGAATCACCATTTTTACTTTCCTCTTTATCACCAAAATGAACCAGTCACAGTTATATCTGTATTTCATGCACTATTGATTGCCTGTGCTTGAATTTCTATGACTTTATGAATAAAGAAACTATGGGTCATCGATCCATTAAGCAATAAATGTTGTCATTTTGTCCTTTCTTGATTGTCTTTAAGCTTTAATCTCATGAGTATTTTGTATCATGCACATTTCAACATTAATTTATGCATTTTTCTTTAAGCTTTCTAAGTTTAACTTGTTTAGTGTAAAACTTTTTTTTCCTTTTCTTCTTTTTTGATGACTAACATTGATTACTTCTGAGCATTCTTACAAAGGTTTTGGAGTCATAACTGTTATTTTCTTGTAAATAATGGGTAATGGAATGACAGGGCATAATTCTATAGGACAAGATTTAGAAATCATGATGCTTCCAATATAAAGTGGAATAGCTTGGTGCTCCTTCAAGAGAGAACTTTTTATAATACAAATTTAACAAAAACAAAATACTTATTAATTTTTACTAAAATCAATTAGCATTGCAGCCTTATTTATAATAGCCAGAAGCTGGAAAGAACCCAGATGCCCTTCAACAGAGGAATGGATACAGAAAATGTGGTACATCTACACAATGGAATATTACTCAGCCACTACCTAAAGACTATACATGGACTGACCCTGGACTCTGACCTCATAGGTAGCAATGAATATCCTAGTAGTTGCACCAGTGGGAGGGGAAGCCCTGGGTCCTGCTAAGGTTGAACCCCCCAGTGAACTAGATTGTTGAGGGGAGAGCGGCAATGGGGGGAGGATGGGGAGGGGAACACCCATAAAGAAGGGGAGGGGGAGAGATTAGGGAGATGTTTGCTTGGAAACCGGGAAAGGGACTAACACTAGAAATGTAAATAAGATGTAAATAAGAAATACTCAAGTTCTGGGTTGGGGATTTAGCTCAGTGGTAGAGCACTTGCCTAGCAAGCACAAGGACTTGGGTTCGGTCCCCAGCTCCGGAAAAAGAAAAAAAAAAAAGAAAAAGAAAAGAAAAAGAAAAAGAAGAAAAAGAAAAAGAAGAAAAAGAAAAGAAAGAAAAGAAAAAAAGAAAAAAAAGAAAAAAAAGAAATACTCAAGTTAATAAAAAAATAAATAAATTCAATGGTGGCTTCATAAAAAAAAAAAAAAAAGAATGGTATAGCTGTTCTAATCTCATATAAAATCAACTTTCAACCAAAAGGTATCAAAAAAGATTAGGCAGAACATTTCGTACTCATCAAAGGAAAATCCACCAAGATTAACTCTCAGTTCTGAGTCATATGCTCCAAATGCAAGGACACCCTCATTCATAAAAGAAACTTTCTAACGCTCAAAGCACACATTGTACCGCACAAAATAATAGTGGGTGATATTAACACTCCATTCTCATCAATGGTCAGATCATGGAAACAGAAACTGAAGAGGGACACAGTGAAACTATCGGAAGTTATTAACCAAATGGATTTAACAGGTATCTGTAGAATATTCCATCCTAAAACAAAAGAATGTTCCATTCTTCTCAGCACATCATGGTACCTTCTACAAAACTGACCATAGAATTAGTCACAAAAACAGGCATAAAAAGATACAAGATGATAGAAATAATGCCATGCATCTTGTCAGATGACCATGGAATAAGGCAGTCTTCCCATATACACATGGAAGCTGAACAACACACTACTCAATGTTAATTTGGTCAAGGAAGAAATAATAAATGAAATTAAAGATGTTTTAGAATTTAATAAAAATGAAGGCACCATATATCCAATTTTATGGAAAACAATGAAAGCACTGCTATGAGGAAAACTCATAGCTCTGAGTACCTCAAAAAAACAGCAGAAAACTCAAAAAGAACCAACCAAACAAACAAAAAAAGTCTGTAGAGAACATAGAGTAGGTGCTTGAACATACACTGTAAAAGCTCTAGAAAAAAAAGAAGCAAATATACCCAAGAGGATTAGATGGCAGGAAATGATCAAACCCAGGGCTGAAATCAACCAAGGAGGAAAAGAAAGCGTTGTAAAAAGAATCAACAAAACTAGAAGCTGGTACTTTCGGAAAGTCCACAACATCAATAAACCCTCATCCAGAACGACCAGAGAACACAGAAAGAGCATCCAAACTAATGAAATCAGAGATGAAAACAGAGACATAACAACAGAAACTGAAGAAATAAAAAAAAAAATCATCAGATCCTTTTATAAAACACTATTCTCAACAACATTGGAAAATCTGGATGAAATGGACACTTTCCTAGACAGATATCAGGTGCCAAAATTAAATCAGGATCATATAAACCATCTAAAATGTCCCATACCTCCTAAAGGAATAGAAAAAGTCATTAAACATCTCCCAACAAAAAATACCCCAGGACTAGACAGGTTTAATGTGGAGAATTCTATCAGACCTTCATAGAAGACCTAATACTGATACTCTTCAAACTACTGCACAAAATAGAAACAGAAGGAACACTACCCAATTCATTCTAAAGCCACAATTATACTTTTAGGTAATTACACTTATAGGTAAACCACAAAAAGACCCAACAAAGAAAGAGAACTTTAGACCAATTCCCCTTATGAATATCGATGCCAATGTACTCAATAAAATTCTCACAAAATGAATGCAAGAACACATCAAAACAATCATCTAAAATGATCAAGAAGGCTTCATCCCAGATGTGTAGGGATGGTTCGATATACAGAAATCCATCAAAGTAACCCCTTTGTAAACAACAACAACCTTTCATGATAAAAGTCTTGGAAAGAGCAGGAATTCAAGCCCATACATAAATATTGTAAAAGCAACATACAGCAAGCTAGTAGCTAATATCAAACTAAATGGAGAGAAACTTGAAGCAATCCCACTAAAATCAGGGACTAGACAAGGCCATGTACTGTCTCCATTCCTTTTCAATATAGTACTCACAGTACTAGCCAGAGAAATCACACAATAAAAGGAGATCAAAGGAATACAAATTGGAAAGGAAGAATTCAAAATATCACTATTTGCTGAATGTATGATAGTAAACTTGAGGGACCCGAAAAATTCCACCAGAGAATTCCTAAGCCTGACAACCAACTTCAGCAAAGTGGCTGGATATAAAATTAACTCAAATCAGGGGCCTTCCTCTCCTCAAAGGAAAAACAGGCCAAGAAAGAAATTGAGGAAAGAACACTCTTTACAATAGTCACAAATAACTTAAAATTCCTTGGTTTGACTCTAACCAAGCAATGAAAAATCTGTATGACAAGAACTTCAAATCTCCGCAAAAAGAAATTGAAGATCTCAGAAGATGGGAAGATCTCCTATGATCATGGATTGGCAGCATTAATATAGTAAAAATGGCCATTTTGCTGAAAACAATCTAAAGATTCAATGCAATCTCCATCAAAAATTCCAACTTAATGCCTTACAGAGTTACCCAGGATAGCAAAACTATCCTCAACTATAAAAGAACTTGTAGGGGACTCATCATTCCTAACCTCACACTGTATAATAGAGCAATAATGATAAAAACATTATGGTGTTGGTACAGAGACAGGCAGGTAGATACATGGAATAAAATTGAAGACCCAGAAATGAACTTACATATTTTTGTCACTTGGTCCCTCCAATGGAATAAAAAAGATAGCGTTTTCAACAAATGGTGCTAGTTCAAATAGAGGTCAGCATGTAGAAGAATTCAAATCAATCTATTCTTATCACCTTGTACAAAGCTCAAGTTCATGTGAATTGAAGACCTCCACATAACACCAGATACACTGAAACCAATAAAGAAAGTTGGGAAGATCTTCGAACACATAGAAACAGACTAAAGTTTCCTGAGCAGAAAACCAATGTCTTATGTTCTAACATCAACTATCGACAAATGGGACAAATGGATCATAAAATTGCAATGCTTCTGTAAGGCAACTGACACTGTCATTAGGACAATACAAGAACCAACAGATTTGGAAAAGATCCTTACCAATCCTACATCCAATACAGGGCTATTATCCAATGTATGCAGAGAACTCAAAAAGTTATATTTTAGAGAATCCTTTTTAAAAAATGGGCTACAGAGCTAAATTATTCTCAACTAAGGAATATTTAATGTCTAAGAAACACATAAAGAAATGTTCAACATCATTCGTCATCAGGGGAAGATTCCACCTAACACCAGTCAAGATTGGCTAAGTTCAAAAACTCAGGTGACAGCCAATGCTGGTGGGGATGTGTAGAAACACTCCTCCAGTTTTGGTGGGATTGCAGGCTGGTACTACCATGGTGAGAATCATTCTGGAGGCTCTTCAGAAAATTGAACGTAGTGTACTGAGGACCAAGATATATCACTCCTGGGAATATACCCAGAACATATTCCAACATATAACAAGTGCATGTGCTCCTCTATGTTCATAGCAGCCTTATTTATAATAGGCAGAACCAAGAAAGAACTGAGATGTCCTTCAACAAAGGAACGGGTATGGAAAATGTGGGATATTTACACAATGGAGCACTACTCACATATTAAAAACAATGACTTCATGAAATTCTTAGGCAAATGGAAGGAACTAGAAAATATCATCCTGAGTGAAGTAACTCAGACCCAAAAGGACATGTATGCTTGTACTCACTAATAAATGGATATTTAGCCAAAAAATACAGAATACCCAGTACACAACCTACAAGACACAAGCAGGTTAATAGTTGAAGGACCCAAGTGGGGATTCCTTCATTCCACTTGGGGGGGGGGGGAGAAAGCAATCACAAGGGTAGAGGGAGGGAGGGACCTGAGTGGGAGAGGACATAGGGAGGAGAAGTGGGAACATGATCATATATTGGTGGGTGTTCACGAGTGAAGCCCTGAGGGCCAGTAGAAAGAAGGGAAGCAGTCAACCTTGGGAGATAGGAAGTGGGAGACCCTCTGTAATGTACCTGAAACCCAGGAAGCGAAAGCCTCTCAGGTCTTAAAGTGAGGGACCTTGGATGAAGTACTTTATAGTGGAGAGGGGGAATGTGTAGAGTCTACCTCCAGTAAAAGAACAGGACATCAAGTGGAGAAATGGGGTTGCCATCCCACAGTTAAAGTTCTGACCCAGGATTGTTCTTGTTTGAAAGAACTGAAGGGACAAAATTGGAGTAGAGCATGTGGCAAAGGAGGTCCAGTGACAGGTCCAAATTGAGATCCATCTCTAAGGAGGCCCAGAACCCTGACACTGTTACTGATGTTGTAGTTTGCTTGAAGACAGGAGCCTAGCATGCCTACTCTTTGAGAGGCTTAAGAAGCAGCTGAAAGCGTCAGATGCAGATACTAGCACCCAACCCAAGGATGGAAGCCAGGGACTCCTGTGGTTGAATACGGGTAAATGCTGGAAAAAGTTGAGGAGGAGGTGGGCCTCTTGGCAAGACCAGCAGTCTTAACTGACCTGGACTGCTGAGATCTCTCAGACACTAAGCCTCCAACCAAGCAGCATACATGAGCTGCTGAAGCCCTGGGCACATATACATCTGAGGTCTGCCTGGTCTGGCCTCAGGGAGAGAAAATGTATCCAACCCTGGAGAAATTTGAGGTCCCAGAGATTGGGGCAGCCAGTGGAGTTGGGGTGGGGAGATGGGAATATCCTCTTGGAGAAGGAAGAGGGGTGGGAAGGAGATATGTGACGGGGGAGCTGTCAGGGAGCAGACAGGATAGACTGGGAGAAGGATGAAGTCTGCAGTGTAAAAATGATTAAATAATAAAAAAGATAAATATGTGCTTTAGATAAGTTCAAATAATTTTTTATTATTTCTTAAAAAAGGAGAAATTCCACAACTATAAGCTTCCCATAGGACTTATCAAATTATTAGTAATTATGAGCTGCTATGTCTAAAGTGGCTTGAGTTTACCAGGGAGCACTTCTAGCCCTATGTATGGACCCACTGTGTATTTGTGGGTTTAGCCTGTATAAGCTGACATAGAAAATAAGTTTGAGGTGGTAGCTTCATCTCCTGAATTTCAAGTCATGGCCCTTGTCAGTCAGTGTTAATGTGTGTGTTCAATAAACCATCCCTTTCTGACGAATAAACTAACAGCATAACCAGAAAATCATAGATATCCAATCTTAATTCTACATAACAAAGAAGTTGAGTCTACAAAACTCATAAAATCAGTGTCACTGAACGGAGAGTAGATATATTTATAGCACCTTGATCTCAAGATACTATTTTTTTCCTTTCATGAAACAAAGCAAATTAATAATACCATAACCTATTATTTAAAATCACTGCAGTTTACATTTTTGACAATGGTAACAAACCTGAGTGCTGCAGATTGGGCAGCATCCTTCTGAGTCACTAAATGGAGACCAGGTTTCCTTCACTTCAGAGCTGTTCTTTATGCCTTATGATTGCTGCCTAATTTCAAGGCTTTCCATATTCCACCCAGCTGAGGGGACAGGCATCTGTGCCAGACTTGTGTGGGCAGAACTGAAGTAGGGCATGCTATTTCTTTCACATTTCCCCTAGTGCTTTATTTACCCATATTAACCATCTTGAAAAAAGAATTGTAAAATGAATTTTATATTCCCCAAAATAGAGAAAATAATCACCTACTTCAAAGTGCAATGCACTATACTCAACATACATATTCTACACTTTTGTCAACTCATGATGCTCTCTTCTCATGCAGCCGTTATTAGTAGAAGCCTCCTCATAATGTTAGGCATAACTCAGAATCTAACAGGCAGGATTTAAATTTGATGGACAGAATTAAAAATAAATGACAGAATAATAGCATTTTAAAGGCAATAAAATTGAATTATTTTTCTAAGTAAAAAACCCTAATTAGGTTCTCAATTACATTTTCAATCCTTTTAGGAAAAAATTATTGCAATTACTTATTCTGCTTCATAGTTTCAAACTCATTAAATATTAAAGTGATTTTGCCAATTATTCTGTTTGCTTAAAGAGTAAATTATCATGAAGATCACTAAGGACATTCATCTCAAGAATCAAATAAGAGGTGCATATTGCTATTTTGAAACTTTTTAAACCAATTATGAACACATTTATTCACTTAGTTTTTATCTTTGATGAGGGATGATGGATGCGATATGCTTCGCATAAGACTTAGCTATCAGATGTTACTTACATCAATGTACAACAATGTTCTATAAATTAAGTGGACTAACATTGCATATAAAATAACACAAACAGTAAAATATACTTATAAGCAATGGTTATGTGGAAAACAAGAATATTTTACAGACAGTACTGGTTTCAACTATCAATTTTTCTTCCAAATAAAATTTTTCAAAGCAAAATATATGCTATCATGTATGCCTATATCTTCTACAAGAGTGTTTCCGTATTTTACTAATTTGGTAAAAGAAACATGATGAAAATGATATTTAGATTGATGTAATTCCAAAAGGTCTGGAGAAAAGGTAGTGTTTGGCATTCACTTTAGGTGTAATTATAAAAAAAGATATCAATCAGTTCAGTATCATTGGGTCTATACTGCACACTAGCTAGCTTCCTTTGCAGTGTGTCTCATGTGTTGACCACCCTGGCCAATATTATGTTGACATCTCAGCCCATAATCAGAGAGTATTAGGAAATAATATTACTAATTTATAACCCATTTAAATTTTAATTTAAAAACATAGCTAGAAGGAAGATATCCTAAAAAGATGGGTTATGCTTCCCAGAAAGCCAAGAGTTATAAAACAACTCATGCCCAAGAGTAAGATGCCTTTTATGGCTTTTATGATTTGTTGCTCCTGGAAGTCCCAATGTTCATCCAAATATTTCAGGTTCTTGTTATCCCTCACTGTTGAAAAATGGAACTAACTAATAAGACCTTATTCGTCGGGTGTTGGGGTTGATAGAGAGACAGATCATTGGTAAAGAACACTGGCTCCTCGTGCAGAACACCTGGATTTGATTCCTCGCGTGCTTATAACTCCTACTTCAGAGAATCTCATGTTCTCTTCTGATCTCCACAGGGACCAAACACATGAGGCAAACTGACATACATAGGAAACACATTCATACAAAAAAAAAGATATTTTCACAGATACTATTAATGAATACAAAACAAATCTTATTTACATGATATAGAGAAATAAACCTGGAACTAAAATAGAAGCATCCTCCTACTGGATAGCATTCATAAGAGAAGATAGAATGAAAGCTGCTGAAAAAGAAAGGTAACAACACGCTTTCCTCACTGTGAACCCTAGGGGATGGAATGTACCCTTCCAGGCAAAGTAGGACATTTATGGAAATAACCAGTTATTCTCATACTGGGTTTGAGCCTCACATCACTAGATACATGTATGCCTAGTAATGTCAAACTGGTCAAAAATCTGTAACTGAGATGTCTTAGGGCCTGGAAGTGAACTTCATTATTTTTCTCTAGTTCATTTGTCATGTCACCCATCTATCTTATATATGTATTTATTTTTATAGCCACAGACAAATGCTACAATCAGAAAAGCATAATATTAGGATGAATGGCAGTGGATGTAGAGATAAATGTCTGCCTAAGAATATTCAGTGGTCGAGTGTCCTTTCCTGCAAAGTACATTTGCGCCTTGCACCATAAGGCTTAGTTAACACTGCAGAAAATGGAAGAAAAATTTAAGAATTGAAATACAGAGAGAAAGAGTGTGATACGATGTGATGTTTTCAGTGCACAGCGCAGACAATAAATGCCACAGACCATTGAGGTACCCCAGGGGGACTGGTTTCAGGTGGGCAAGGAGTCGGCAAATGACAAACAGACACAGAAGCAAGGTGGTCTTGTATCTGAATGCGATTTTACTGTTCCAGCATCAGACTTTTTTAATAATAGAGCAAAGCAAAAAGCAATGTTCCAAATACACAGGAACAGAAAGGACAAAGGTTCTCGGGAACAGTTTCACAATGTTCGTATTAGATATTCATAAATTGGACCCAACTCAGTAAATCATTCATTTGCGAGGAACATGTGAAGTTGATGTTATCTCTGATGTTTGAGACAGTAGTCAAGTTAGCAAGTCACTCAGTAGTACTTGTGGTCAGCAGTTAATTATCTGAGATTTTATAGTAACCTTCTTTTTGTTGCTTTGTGAGCTGACAAATTAGATTCATCATATATGGACTTCTTTCTAATTTCTTCTAATATATTTAATTCTAACACTAACTCTACTTAGAGGCTTTTATAACTGTATATTGATACCATTTCTATTCTCTTTAAATAATAAACACCATGAGGGTCATGACTGTGCCAATTTCTCCATAAATGGGAGTGAATAATATGATAACTTCATTCCACTGTGATTGATCCATCCATTCCCAGATTCATCATAAACTCCTATATATGGTAAGGGATCAAGAGGAGCACGCTGTGGTCCCATCCTGCTTACAGGGGGGAACCACCATTTCCCTGCTATAAACAATTGACATCTGCCATGCACGAATCTCTTAGGAATGCCACAAAGCCCCCTCTTGTTAGAGATTTCAGGGTCTTATGAAGGAAACTTATAAGAGTGAGTGACTGGAATAATTTCCTGTTTAACCATCCCCACTTTTAAGGGCTATATGCCTTTACAGGGGGTTCTGGTAAAGCAATTCTTACTGCTGCAGTCCAGTCATAAGTCCCTATTGCATAAGATAAATGGTGACATTTTTCCCACAGAAAGACCAAATCCCAAGTAGGGTTAGTGTTTACCTCTATTGCACTTTCTGTGATCTTTCTTTGTCCATGGGAGAATAGTAGGGGCAGAACGTGCCCTGAGCAAGAGTACACAAGGTAGAAATGAGATAGCAAGAAAAGATGTTCCAAGCATGGCAGCCACAACATGTGAAGAACATATCCTTTTGAGAGCACAGCCTACCCCTCTAGGAGATTGAATTCCTTGAAGTCGTCCCCTGGGGTGAGTATGCCAGGCTTTCTCACAGCCACACAGACTCCACTGGAGGGAGTGTGACAAATGCAAACATAATTCATGGCAGCTGAATTTGCATGCAATGATTCCACAGAAAATGGCTCTGTCAAAGTAAAAATTCAATCCAGAAGGAGCTACTGGCTATGATGCATTTTAAGGAAGGGACAATCATTCTCCTTACTTGTGTGCTCATTTATAATTATACCACTCTGCTATGGATAGTTACAAATCCATGGTCTAATGGACCTGGTTAAATGTAATGGACTGACAAAATAAAGAGACATGAGTGTGTGAAAATGACTTGTAGAGAAAGGGGTGATATGGATGGAGGGAGTTGAGATCCAATGTGTGAGGACCCCAATAATCAAATGCACATATGTATGTCTAAAAATATAAAAGAATAAGTTAACTTCCAGTATTTTTCTAAAGAAAAAAATAAGGCATTTTCTTTTCTCTCACACTCTGAAGTGATTTCAGCAAATGTCATATATGGATACATCACCCAGGTAAGTGAGTGTACGTGCATAAGTGCATGTGCATGTGAATCTGCATGTGTGCATGTGTGCATGTAATAAATTTGAACTGAGTTAGGAAGTGTAGTGTGTCAGCTAGTGCTTATAAGGGTTATAAAAAGCAGTAAATAATACTGTACTTTTGAATTCTAGGTACTTTGTAGAAGATAATATACTGGATTATACAACAGTGAATAGTTCATTCTCATGGGGAGGAGTTGATAAAGCACAGTGCTGCATTTTAGCCCAAGCTTGTCTCTAAGATCTCTTGCCATTCTGCATCTTACAATCTGAGTATTTGATTTACATGTGTCTCCCTTAAACACTCTACTTCACTTGTGAAACTGCCACTTGTTTATAGGTGTTGAAAAATAGTGAATCCTCAGCTATGTAATATGCACACGAGAGGAAATTCTTTTACCATGTTTGGATACCTATTCTTATGGAAAGTGTTTAATTTTAGTTTGTCATCTTATTCTTGTTTGTCTTTTGGGTTTTGTGTAAATTGTTTTTATGACAAACATTCTCTGGTCTCTAAATAAATTCTGAAGTTGCTCATCTTATGCCCAGAGGCTCCCCGCCTACTCACAGCATTTGATTTTCTTTTCAGTAGACTTGGGTATCCTATGCTTAAGACTCAATTAATTTACCCAGCAGTTACAAAGAAATTCTTCTCGCTAAAACAGACCTAATTATTTCAACTCCACTACTTACATCAATTATAAGATTATTGCCTTATCAGGTGATCAACAGAGTAAAAAATTGAGACAAGAAGTGATTAAGGATCATATTGTTTGGGAAACTATAGATGAAGCTATTAAGATATACATCATAAAAGGTGAGGAATAATTTATAACAGTCATACAAAATATGGAGGAGATTTTAGAGATGAATGTCTCAATAAAAATCATAACATCCTTGATCTGAACTTAAATTCTGTAATCCAACAGTGACACAGCCCTGAAATGTCCTATCGTGCTGCTGTGCACTCTGCATTCTGTGTTATCAAGTGGTCCCCAGTGTTTAATGTTAAGAATCCTGACTCTTATTTTGCTATGGCATTATTTTTAATATCAAGGGAATGATACAATGTTACCTTTCTTACCTGCATGGTAATATCAATACAAATGCTAGTACTTACTTCAAACTTCTATTTTAGGTTTGGGTTTTTGACTTTGAAGTTGTTAGATATTTATTTCCACTTGCATATGCTGAAATTTCATTATTATTCCAGAATTCTTTTGAACATTTTCTTGAATTATAATTTGGCAACATAAAGTAAATGTTATATGGAGGTTTAAAGCAAATATATTTGAAGTACAAAATTCCCCAAGGAAGGCTTGTTTCCTGAATCTCAGTTGGAAATCTTCTACTGGAAATTTATGTAGAACTAAAGTAGTTAGTCTTACCAATATCCCATGTTTTCATGCTTCAAAATAATATTTAATTTATCATAGGCATATTTCCCTAATCAGATATATCAATGACATATTTCAAAACAAAATAGCTCTTTAAAGTTCCCACAAAATTAATTTTCTAAAATACTTTATACTTCCTTGTTTCAAAAGGGAACAATAATGGTCATAAATAAATATTAGCATAAAAATACCAAAAAACACTTTATAATCTACTTATTGTTTCATTTTCTTCACAGTTTTGTACAATAATGCCACAGCAAGAAAAATATGAAAAAAGTAATTCATCCATGAATTCTAAGCATTCTTCTATGAAAGCTCTACCATTTTACACACACACACACACACACACACACACACACACAAACACACACACACACATATGTGTGTGTATGTGGGTGTTTTGCATGCATATACCCATATATTTATATAAGTATATAGCTATTTATGATGTGAAAAGGTATTGTCAAATCATTGTGCAATGTCAACAGTATTCAATTTCTTTCATTGAAAAGCTCTTACAAAATCATTAATAGAAATATCATTACAATTCTCACTGAGAAGATAATGACTAATTTTCATGCTAATGCTATGACCCTGATAGAGGGCAATTATATCTGAAAGCCAATCAAATATTCATTATCACAGAATAAATTTGTTACTTAACTGCCTTTTTAGAAACTCAAAGGCCAATTTAAAAAAATTTGAGGGTGTTCTACATTATCATTTAGTTCATGCCTTATGAAATTTCTTTCCCTGAAAATACCACTGTATTGCCTTAAGTTATTAACTTATTTCAACATAAAATTTACATAAAATATTCATACTCACTGTGATGTGTGAGAGGATAAAATTCCAGCACGCACTTCTTGGACAACAGTAGCATTTCATGTAGTAAGCTCTGTCAGCTGGGTACATACCACAAATGGTGACATTTATTCAGTCGCTTAAAGTCAGCTGAATTTGGTGCTTAAATAGGCACTTAATTCCACTTGTGTTCAGCCGGTAAAAACAAATTATTCAGGGAATCAGCATGTACTGCATACCTGTGGACAAAGATACTAACCAACCATACCAACCAACCAACAAACAAAAAACCATCAATCCAAAGAGTCACAATAAGAGACATTTCGTGTTATTTTCAACTCCTAAAGACCAGTTTATTCACATATCATATTTTTATTGCTAACTAATTAACCAGTAAATAATTTCTTCTTTGAAGTAACCTCAGTATGAGTCTTTCTATATAAAGCTAAAAGCAGATGGCTACAAATTAATATATATTTAATCAATTTGTGTGGTTTTCTTTCATTTCAGTTTTTATATTTATTTTCTCATTTTTAGTGGTCCGTTTAGAATTTTGAGATTTGTATATTGGCTTATGATCATATTCACTTCACACCACCCTGCTCCACCCACCCCTCAGTAGTCCTCTCCATCCATCTTCCTTCTCCTTCTCACTCTAAATTATTTTCTCATGATATTAAATGTATCAAGTCCAATTTGTGCTACTCATATATTCTTGAAAATGTGGGCTTCACTGGAAGGGTGACAACTATACATGGGCTACAGCTTCAAAAACAACAAACAAACAAACAATAAACAACAACAATGAATATTGAATCCCTTTCTTCCAAAAGCTATTAATTGCCAAGACATGAGTGTAGAAGTTAGTGTCCACCTTCTCTCTCTAAAGTGGAATTTCATCTATCCTGAGCCTTCACAAGTCTTAAGCATGCTGTTTCAACTACATAATGCTAAGTTACATAAAGTCAGTATTTAATGAGCATGTTTCCTAAAGTTTAAAGAGACAAACTTTTAGACACAGTGAAAAATGATTTTATCTAGAGGTCAGCTGCAAATACAACATATGTCTTAGTTAATGTTTCTGGTGCTGTGATAAAACAACACAACCAAATCAACTTAGAGAGGCTTTTGTTTATTTTGTTGACAGTACCACATTGTGGTCCATCATTTCAGATTGTAAGATCAGGAACCTGGAGGCAGACACTGGAGCAGAAGCCATGGAGAATGATTGATCACTGACTTGCTTTGCATGACTTGCTCCGCTCACGTTTTTCCCTTTCCCTTTCCTTTCCTTTCCTTTCCTTTCCTTTCCTTTCCTTTCCTTTCCTTTCCTTTCCTTTCCTTTCCTTTCCTTCCCTTCCCTTCCCTTCCCTTCCCTTTCCTTTTCCTTCTTTTCATTCTCATCTTTCTTTCTTTTTTCTTTATTTTTAGATTAAATTACCTTTAAATGTAGAGAATTTCTCATGATATGGAACAAATTGTGAATTGTATGGAACTAGATTGAAATGAATCTTTCTTGGAATTTTGAATTTGGTTTATCAACTAAAATATCCTCATTACAAGAGCACAAACAATAGGTTAAGTGACAATTTCTTATTATGGTGATAAACACTATGATCAAAATAAACTTGGGGAGGAAAGGTGTTATTTAATCTCACACCTCTAGGTAACCACTCACCACCCAATGAAGCTAAGGCAGAAACTCAGGGCAAGAACCTGAAGGTAGGAACTATATCAGAAACCATAGAGAAGTGCCTCTTACATGTTTGTTTTATATGGCTTTTTCAGCCTGCTTTTTATACGGCCCAGGATCACCTTCCTTTTCATATATATATATATATATATATGTATATATATATATAGTTTATTTATGGGAGTACGTATAGTGTGTGCTTGTAAGAATAGGTGTGTTCTTTTACGAAGTTGGTAAAATGTTCTTATTATATAATGAATACTTTTTAACTGGGCCAAGATACAAGAAACTTACATACCCCAAAACATAGTGCTAAGTTACCTATAGCTTTGTAACTACAGCATCCTTGAAACTCCTTGAAACATCCTTGAATACTTTCATCATGCCAACTATATACTTGGTCATCTAATAATCCCAGCCTACCATATAGAATACTAAGACTAACTCAGATATATAATGCTAAGTTTATTTTTAAAAACTAAACCTTTTATAAATAAAAGTGTCATTGTTAACCTATAATTTTGGAAATTATTAGAGGTTTATTTCTTTCTTGGTTGAGAATGGAAAAGCCATCATTCAAGACAAGTACTTAATGAGGTGCTCCAACATTGAAACCATCTACAAAAAATATTTTTTGTAAGGTATAAAACATAATGACAAGCCTTTCTAATGTTAACTGTCATAATTAAAGTTTCTTTCCATTAGAGAAATTGTGACTTGAGATTAACTGATTAACTAGATTAATCATATTAATACTCTGCAGGCAATATCTAATAAGTGAATGGAAAATGAGTTAGACATTTAGTTCTATATCATAGGCAGAGGGTGCTGCTGCTAAGTCTGAAAAAAAGCAAATGAAAGAAAAAATTCTCAGACTAGCAAGTATGACACCAATGTGTAATGACAAATAAATTGAAAGAAAAATCAGAGTGAACAAGTGTATGAAACACTGATAAAGACATAGGCAATTTGCCTGTATCATCTCTCATATTTCTTTGATACTGTTATAAATTTTCTTGCAAAGAGTTGTTTTCTGAAAGACCTTCTTGGATATTGGCAGTCATTGCCAGATACGAAAATAATTAATATCATTATTTTATAATGATCCCTACTATCACTTACAGGAAATTATTAGATATAAAAAGTATCAAAATAGGAAAAAAAACCCTGTTTAACTGGACTCTAAGGTACATTACATTAAGAAATATAGCACCTTTTTAATATTAAACTATATTTTACATTAATTTAACACAAATCACTTTTCTAATATCATTTAAATAAAGGATGTCTATTAATTTGAATAATAATTACTATATTCCACCTACTAGTTATGGTGTTTATCATATGTAAATCAAAATAAATTATAATGGGATATGTTGACATTAAACAGATTAAGAAAATATGGCATCATTCTCTCATGATTTTACAAATAAATCAAAAATATACTATAATGAAATATGTTGACATTAAACAGATCTGCAAAATATGCTTCATTCTATAATGATTATACTTAAGACAAACAGCATAAGGAGGGTGAAGTGTGGTAAACAGCAGGGGTGTTGCTGCTCTATACAGGATGGTGGGAGTGGTTCACATTAAGAAAACAGCACTTGAGGGAGAGCATAAATTGAGTATGACAATGAAGGAGAGAACCTTTGAAGAGCACCCTGCTTCTCCCGATGATAGAACAGAAGGGTCAGAACTGCAGAGTGAAGATAAGGGTACAAAAGGTAAGATGAATATCATCCAGAAAGAAGAATTGTTGAATATATAATAATAAAACAAGCAAGACTGCATTATATATTTCTGTATCTCTTACTAAATAATAAGGAAGTTAATTAGAAATGTGGATCAAAGGAGTGAAATGGCATGTATATTTAAGAAGGATCATTTGACTGCCTCCTGGGAAATAAGGCAAAGCTATGAACATGAAAGAAGTAAACTTAGGAATAGACAGTAAGATTTCAGGTGTGGAATAATGTCCCAGTGGGCTGTGATCAACAGTTCAAAATAATCTCTTAAGTATATAGTGAGTACTATTCCCTCCCTATGCTATAGGTCATCCTGTTTTATTAACCCATCAGTACATATTTATCAGTTATTCAGAAACCTGAAAAATAACTGAAAAAAATTAACACAGCATTTATCACATTATTTTTTTTTAATTTTCTACACTCCAGATTTTATTCCTCTCCGGGGTTACCCTCCAACTGTTCCACATCCCATACTTCCTCCTGCACCTTGTCTCCATGACAAAGTCCTAAGTCCCCACCCCACCCATTTCACCCAACCTCTAAACTTCCTGGGGCCTCCAGTCACTTGAGGGTTAAGTGCGTCTTCTTTGATTGAACCCAAACCCTGGAGTCCTCTACTGTATATGTGTGGGGGCCTAATATCAGCTGATGTACGCTTCCTGGTTGGTGATCCGGTGTCTAAGAGATCTCAGGGGTTCAGGTTAATTGAGACTGCTGGTCCTCCTACAGGGTTGCCCTCCCCTTCAGCTTCCTCCAGCTTTTCCCTAATTCAACCAGAGTGGTCAGCAACTTCTCTTCATTGCTTGGGTGCACTTATCTGCTCTGATTCTTTTTTTTTTTTTTTTTGGTTCTTTTTTTCGGAGCTGGGGACCGAACCCAGGGCCTTGAGCTTCCTAAGTAAGCCCTCTAACCACTGAGCTAAATCCCCAGCCCCTCTGCTCTGATTCTTTTAGTTGCTTGTTGGGTCTTTTGGAGGGCAGACATGATGGGTCTCTTTTTGTGAATTCCCCATAGCTTCAGTAATGGTATCAGGTCTCAGGGCCTCCCCTTGAGCTGGATCCCAATTTGGGCCTGTCGCAGGACCTTCTTTTCCTCAATCTCCTCTCCATTTCCATGCCTGCATTTCTTTCAGACAGGAAGAATTATGGGTCAGAATTTTGACTGTGGGATAGCAATCAGATCTCTCACTTGATGCGTTGTCTTTCCGCTGGAGGTGGGCTCTACAAGTTCCCTCTCCCTACTTTAGGACATTTCATGTAGGGGAACTCCCTTTGAGCCCTGGAAGTCTCTCACTTCCCTGGTCTCTGATACACTCTGGAGGGGTCATCTCTACCTCTTTCCACTCAAGGTCTCCTGTTTCCATTCTTTCTGCTGGTCCTCGGGACTTATGTTCTTTCACTCCACCTAATACCAGATCATATTCACCTCTTCCCCCATCACATTCCCTTTCCCTCCCCCCCACCTTGTGGTGGCTTTCTTCTCCCTCCCAAGTGAGATTTAGGTGTCCTCACTTGGGCCCTTCAGCTGGTTGAACTTTTTGAGTTCTGTGGACTGTATTTTGGATAATCTGTACTTATTTTTGGCTAATATCTACTTTGGCTAATATCTACTTATTAGTGAGAGTTACCTCACTCAGGATGATATTTTCTACTTCCATCCATTTGCCTGCAAAATACCCCCTTTTTAGATTAATACTCTTGACAAAATACTTCAACATATTGCTAGTTTCTCTTAATAGCACTCCTTATAGAATAAGTACAGAATTGCAATTAAAAACTGTTGAAAGTTCTATAAATCAAATAGGCTTTTAAAACCTTGCTAGCTAATGAGGTCCAATAGACCCATACAGATTACAGGCTATTGCCAATTCTATTTGTTAACTTCCAAAACTTTACAGTAAAACCCCATTGGCCATTCTACATTCTTGACTCACAGAACACAGAGTAGTGATACTGATATTTACCTGGATGTTTCATCCTTACTAGCTAGCTTTAAAGTGTTGAAAACTACTATGTATAGTACTGAAGAAAGAAAAGTATTCATCAATCCAGGTAAGAACCCTGAAATTACTCCAGAATAACATATTGATCAGTACAGTGGAATACTGTGACCACTGTGGGTGACCATCATGCTTAAAACTGTAACTACTACTATGACTGACTATCACAACTGACCAGCATGATAACTATGATAACTATCAAAGTGACCCTCTCAGATGACTATCACAATAGCTATTAGAGATGAACAATGCAACTTATCACATCAGCTGGAAATTAACACTGATCACCCAAATGATAGTCACAGTCAACACTATAAATGACTATCTCAATAATCACTATAGTTATCAACTGTCATTGAATATCACAATGACCACCACTGCTGGCCATCATAATGACCTTTACAACTGACCAAAGTAACTGATCACAATAGTGATCAGCTTAGATGCCTAGAAGAGATGAACATTAACACTAGGCACTATAATGTCCACTATCTGATTATCACAGTAAACATTAAAACTGACTACTTCAAGGACCACCACAATGACCACCATAGTGACAACAATGGCTGACCATCACAGCGAATGAGGCAATTATTTGTCATAATGACCAACTAAGTGAACACTATGGGTGACCATCACAGTGGCTACCACAGAAGGTCATTATAGATGACCATAATAGTGACCATATCTTGCTGTCATTGCTGATCACTACAACGAACATTATAACAGACCACTACTGTGCCCATGACATCTGTTCATTGTATTTACCATTATGGTCACCATTACTATTGACCAGCACAGTTATCTCTTTGCCTGACATTTCCAGTGTAAATATAATCATCATAGTGACCAACATAATAACTACTATGACTGAACAATTCAGTGAATACTGCAAATGAACACATCAGTGACCACCACAGTGAGCACTGTAGATAAACACCTCAGCAAACACTGCATCTGATGTCCGCTATGACTAAATCTATGGCAAAATGTGCCCAGTACTCCAAAGATATCACAAATGGAAGAGAGGTTAATCAGCATCATTCTAATGTTTTCAGTCCTGCTTCACAAAATGAAAACTACACATTGAACAATTTGGGGGACAAAAAGCTATGCATACATTTGTCACAGTCCCTAAGGGATACCACTACTAATAATATTATAGTTTGAAGATAATTGGGGAAAGAGTAGGGTACACAAAGTGTAAGAGCTAGAGTTGCTATTAGAGAAGAAAATGTGTTTTGTGTACTCACTACATTATATATTTCTTTGTCCAAATAATCTGTTACCTAGAATATAAATGAAGCCTAATATTATGTGGATTATGTCCTTGGGTTAGGATAGGAGGAGGAGAACCTGGGTCTCCATTATAACTTTGGATTCAATACCTTCAGATTCATGAAGATAATAGTGTCAATATAAATTTTGTACTATTTGAACACTTCCATAATTTGGATACTCTGTAACTTACAATCATTTATATTCAAATTTTCAGGAATAATACAATATGATCATCACACTTACAAACAAAAGAAGAATATTGTCAAAGACAAAATACTAGAATTAGGTAATTAATTTTTGTCCAAAGCCAATATTAGTGTATATATAATCATCAATACTGGAAGATCTATTGGTGTCATCTAGGAAGCACTTATATTAACACAGGCAGTCAGTAAGACATGTTGAAATAAAGCACAGAATGTATATATAAATTCGAGATAATTAGAATTTTACTAAGCATTTATTATTTCATAAATTTAAAATTATTTTAGCATTTATAATGGTGCAATAAAGTTTCTTTTTTAACTTTTACTTTTTCCTTTATTTTAATTTTATTTTTCTTGCATATTTTAAGTATTTAAACTTCAAATGTTATCCCCTCTTCCCCTGCTTCTATGAGGATGCTCCCATTCCCACAAACCCATTCTCACCTCATCTTCCTGGCATTCCCCTACAATGGGGAAATAAGCCTTCACAGGACCAAGGGCTTCGACTCCTACTGATGCTGGACAATGCCATCCTCTGCTACATATGTGGCTGGAGCCATGGTTCCCCCATGTGTACTCATTGGTTGGTGGTTTAGTCCTTGGGAGCTCTGGGGGGGATCTAGTTGGTTGATATTGTTGTTCTTCCTATGGGGTAGCAAACACCTGAAGTTCCTTCAGACTATTCTCTAAATACCCCATTTGAGGTCCCTATGCTCAGTCCAATGGTTAACTGCAAGCATCCTCATCTGTATCACTAGGGCTCTTGGAGAACCTTTCAGGGGACAGCCATATCTGGCTCTTGTCAGCAACCACTTCTTGGCATTACCAATAGTGACTGGATGTGCTTGCATAAGGGATGGATCCCAAAGTGGGACAGTCTCTGGACGACCTTTTTGTCAGTTCCTGCTCCATTCTTTAAATGTGTATTTCCTCCCATGAGTATTTTTGTTTTCCCTTTGAAGAAAACTGAAGCATCCATATTTTGGTCTTCTTCTTGAGCTTCATATGATCTGTTAATTTTTTACTTAGGTATTCCAAGAATTTGGGCTAATATAAACTTATCAGTGACTGCATGCCATGTTTTTTTTTTGTTTTTGTTTTTGTTTTTGTTTTTGTTTTTTTGTGTGTGACTGGAGTATCTCAATCAGAATGATAGTTTCTAGTTCCATTTGTTTGCCTATTAATTTCATAAAGTCATTGTTTTTAATATCTGAGTAGTACTCCATTGTGAATTGTACCACATATTCTGCATCCATTCCTCTGTTGAAGGACATCTGGGTTCTTTCCAACTTTAGGCTATTGTAAATAAGGATGTTATGAAAATAGTGGAGCATATGTCCTTGTTATATGTTGGAGTATCATTTGGATATATGCCCAGGAGTGGCATAACTGGGTCCTCAGTTAGTACTATGTTAATTTTCTAAGGAGCTACGAGCCTGATTTCCAGAGTACTTGTACCAACCTACAAACCCACCAACAATGGAGGAGTGTTCCTATTTCTCTTCATCCTTGCCAGCATCTGCTGACACCTAAGTTTTTGATCTTAGCCATTCTGACCGGTGTGAAGTGGAATCTCAGGATTGTTCTTAGTTGCATTTTTCTCATGACTAAGGTTGTTGAATATTTCTTCGGGTGCTTCTCAGTCATTCAGTATTCCGCAATGAGAATTTTATTTTCAGTTCTGTATCTCATTTTCTAATAGGATTATTGGATTCCTTGGAGTCTAACTCCATTTTAATAATTTTATTTTTCTTGGATATTAAATTTAAAATGTTACCCTTTTACCCTTCTGCCATATACTTCCCTCCCTTATTCCTCTGGAGTCTAACTTCTTAAGTTATTTGCATATATTAGGTATAAGCCCTCTATCAGATGTAGGATTGATAAAGATCTTTTCCCAATCTGTTGGTTGGCATTTTGTCCTATTGACAGTCCTTTTCCTTACAGAAATTTTATAATTTTATGAGGTCCAATTTGTTTATTCTTTATCTTAGAGAATAAACCATTGGTATTCTGTTCAGAAAATTTCCCCTGTGTCTATGTGTTCAATGCTCTTCCCCACTTTTTCTTCTATTAGTTTCAGTGTACCTGGTTTTATGTGGACATCTTTGATCCACTTGGACTTGAGCTTTGTAAAGGAGATAAGAATAGTTCAAAAAGGAGGATGACAAAAGTGTAGATGCTTTACTCCTTCTTAAAATGGGAAGCAAAAATATTCATAGGAGGGGAAATGGAGACAAAGTTTGGAGCAGAGACTGAAGGAACAGCCATTCAGAGTCTGATCCACATGTGGCCCATATATACAGTCACCAAAACTAGATAAGATTGATGAAGCTAAGAACTGCATGCTGACAGGAACTGGGTATAGATGTCTCCTGAGAGACCAAGCCAGAGCATGTCAAAAACAGAGGCAAGCAGCAAACCACTGAACTGAGAACAGGACCATTGTTGAGGAATTAGAGAAAGGATTGCAAGAGGTGAAGGAGCTTGCAACCCCATAAGAACAAAAATGCTAATCAACCAGAACTCCCAGGGACTAAACCACTACCCAAAGACTATACAAGGACTGACCCGTGGCTCCAGATGCATATGTAGCAGAGGATGGCCTTGTTGGGCACCAATGGAAGGAAAAGCCCTTGGTACTGCAAAAGTTGGAACCCCAGTGTAGGGGAATGTTGGGGAGTGGGGATAAGGGTGGTGGATGGAGAAGGATCACCCTTATAGAAGAAGGGGTGCAGGGATAGGATAGAGGGCTAATGTCTGGAAAACAGAGAAAGGGAAATACATTTGACATGTAAATAAAAATTCAATAAAAAGAAATAGTAATAGGAAAAATTTTAAAAAAAGGAATGAATCAATTTGCATTGTTTTACATGTTGACCTCAGTTGAAACAGCACCATTTGTTGAAAATGCTGCCTTTTTTTTATTGGATAGTTTTAGCTCCTTTGTCAAAGACCATGTGAAGAAAGGTGTGTGGTTCAATTCTGTGTCTTCAATTTTATTCCATTGATTGACCTGCCTGTCTTTGAACCACTGCAATGCAGTTTTTATCACAATTGCTCTGTAATACAGCCTTATGTCAGGGATGGTGGTTCCCCCAGAAGTTCTTTAATTGTTGAGGATAGTTTTCACTATCTTGGGTTTTTTCTTTTTCCTAATGAACTAGCAAATTGCTCTTTCAAATTCTATGAAGATTTGAGTGGGAATTTTGGTGGAGATTGCATTGAATCTGTAAATTGCTTTTGGCATAATGACCATTTTTTTAAATATCAATTCTGCCATTCCATGGACATGGGAAATATTTCCATCTTCTAACATGTTCTTTGATTTCTTTCTTCAGAGACTTCAAATTCTTTTCATACAGATTTTTCACTTGCTTGGTTAGAGTTAAACCAAGGTATTTTATATTATTTTTGGCCATTGTGACAGGTGTCTCTTCCCTAATTTCTTTCTGAGCCTGTTTATACTTTGAGTAGAGGAGGGCTTCTGATTTGTTTCAGTAAATTTTACATCCAGTCACTTTGCTAAAGTTGTTTATCAGGCTTAGGGATTCTCTGGTCAATTTTGGGGGTCCCTTACCTATTCTATCATATCATATACAAACAGTGATATTTTGACTTCTTCCTTTCCAATTTGTATCCCTTTGGTGCCTTTTTGTTGTTTAATAACTCTGGCTTGGACTTCAAGAACTATATTGAATAAGTAGGGAGATAGTGGGCAGCCTGTCTAGTCCCTGATTTTAGTGGGATTGCTTCAAGTTTCCCTCCATTTAGTTTGATGTTAGCTACAGGTTTGATGTATATTGCTTTTACTATGTTTAGATATTGGCCTTGAATTCCTGATCTTTCCAGGACTTTTATCGTGAAGGGGTGTTGAATTTTGTCAAATGCTTTCTCAGCAACTAGTGAAATGATCATGTGGTTCTTATCTTTGAGTTTGTTTATATAGTGGATTATGTTGATGGATTGCTATGTCTTGAACTATTCCTGCATCACTAGCATGAAGCCTATTTGATCGTAGTGAATGATAATTTTGGTTTGTTCTTGGACTCTGTTTGTGAGAATTGTATTGAGTATTTTTGCATCCATGTTCATGAGGCAATTTGAATTTCTCTTTCTTTCTAGGGTGTTTGTGTGGTTTAGGTATATGCATAATTGTGTCTTCAAAGAATGAATTGGGTATTGTTCCCTCTGCTTCTATTTTGTGGAATAGTTTGAAGAATATTGGTTATAATAGGTCTTTAAAGATCTGATAGAATTGTGCACTAAACACGTGTGTTCCTTTGCTTTTTTTTGGTTGAGGAAATTTTAAAGACTACTTCTATTTCTTGAAGGGTTATGGACTGATTAGGTTGTTTATCTGATCCTGATTTCAATTTGGTACCTGTTATCTGTCTAGAAAATTATAAATTTCCTCCAGATTTTCTAGTTTT
This sequence comes from Rattus norvegicus, assembly GCF_021556685.1. Lineage (NCBI taxonomy): Eukaryota > Metazoa > Chordata > Mammalia > Rodentia > Muridae > Rattus > Rattus norvegicus. Next base: position 87,230,910 of record NC_141539.1, on the reverse strand, counting down.
GTTGAATATAGATTTTGTAATAAGATATGATAATTTTTAATTTCCTTAATTTCTGTTGTTTTGTCTCCCTTTTCATTTCTGATGTTGTTAATTTGGATACTGTCTCTGTGCCCTCCTGTAAGGCTGACTAAGGGTTTATCTATCTTGTTGGTTTCCTCAAAGAAACACCTCCTAGTTTTGTTGATTCTTGTATAGTCATTTTTATGTTTATTTGATTGATTTCAGCCCTGAGTTTGAGTATTTCCTGCCATCTACTCATTTTGGGTGCATTTGCTTCTTTTTATTCCAGAGCATTCGGTGTGTGGTCAAGCAGTTGGTGTATGCTCTCTCCAGTTTCTTTTTGGAGGTACTCAGAGCTATGAGTTTTCCTCTCAGCATTGCTTTCATTGTGTCTCATAAGTTTGGATATGTTGTGCCTTCCTTTTCATTAAATTCTAAAAAAGTCTTTCTTTCCTTACTTCTTCCTTGGACAAGTTATCATTGAATGTAGTATTGTTCAGCTTCCTTGTTTATGTGGGCTTTCTGTTGTTTCTGTTGTTATTGAAGTCCAGCCTTAGTTCAGGGTGATCAGATAGTATGCATGAGATCATTTCAAGCTTCTTGTATCTGTTGAGGCCTGTTTTGTGACCAGTTATATGATCTATTTTGAGAAGGTACCATGAGGTCCTGAGAAGAAGGTATATTCTTTTATTTTACAATGAAATATTCTATAGATAACTGTTAAATCTATTTGGTTCAAAACTTTTGTTAGTATCAGTGTGTCTCTGTTTAGATTCTGTCTCCAAGTTCTGTCCATTGCTGGGAGTAGAGTGGTGAAGTCTCCCACTATTATTGTGTTAGGTACAATGTGTGGTTTGAGCTTTTCTAAAGATTCTTTTATGAATGTGGGTGCCCTTGAATTTGTTCAGAATTGATAGTTCACCTTGATAGATTTTTTTGCCTTAGATGAGTATGAGGTGTCCTTCCTTATCTTATTTGATAATGTTTGGTGGTTGAAAATTAAATTTGTTGGAAAATAGAATGGCTACTCCAGCATGTTTTTGGTGCCCATTTGCTTGGCAATTTTTTTCTAGCTTTTTACTCTGAGAGAGCGTCTTTCCTTGTCACCTAGACATGTTTCCTATATGCAGCAAAATTCTGGGTCCCATTTATGTATCCAGTCTGTTATTCTATGTCTTTTTTATTAGGGAATTGATTCCATTTGTGTTAAGAGATATTAAGGAATACTGATTGTTTTCCTTTTTTGTTTGTTTTGTTTGTTTGTTTGCTTGTTAGTGGTAGAATTGTTTCTGTGGTTATATTCTTTTGGGTTTGTTGCAAGGGGATTACTTTCTTGCTTTTTCTAGGGTGTTGTTTCCTACTTGTATTGGAGTTTTCCATCTAATATCCTTTGTAGGTCTGCATTTGTGGAAATACATTGTGTAGATTTGGTTTTGTTATGGAATATCTTGGTTTCTCCATCTATGTTAATTGAGAGTTTTCCTGGATATAGTAGCCTGGGCTGGCATTTGTTTTCTCTTAGGGTCTGTATGATATCTTCCCAGGATCTTCTGGCTTCCATAGTTTCTAGTGAGAAGTGTGGAGTAATTCTGATAGGTCTGTTTTTATATGTTACTTGAACTTTTTCCCTTGATGCTTTTATTATTTTCTCTTTGTTTTCTGTATTTGGTGTTTTGATTATTATGTGACAGAAGTAATTTCTTTTCTGGTCCAATCTATTTGGAGCTCTGTACAGTTCTTGTATGTTCATGGGTTCTTCTTTCTTTATGTTACGGAAGTTTTCTTCTATAATTCTGCAAAATATTTACTGGCCCTTTCAGTTAGGAGTCTTCACTCTCCTCTATAACTATTATCCTTAATTTTGGTCTTCTCATTATGTCCTGAATTTCCTTGATGTTTTGGATTAGGAGTCTTTTACATTTTGCATTTTTTGACTGTTGTGTCAATGATTTTTATGGTATGTTCTGCCCCTACATTTTCTTCTATCTCTTGTATTATGTTGGTGATGCTTGTGTCTATTACTCCTGATCTGTGTTTTAGGTTCTTTATCTGCAGGCTTGTCTCTTCTTATGATTTTTTTTTTATTGTTTCTATTTCCATTATTTTGAACCTGGATGGTTTTGTTCAATGCCTTTACCTGTTTGGTCAAGTTTTCCTGCAATTCTTTAAGGGATTTTGTGTTTCCTCTTCAACGGCTACTACTTGTTTACCTGTGTTCTCCTGTATTTCTCTAAGGGAGTTAATTATGTACTTCCTAAAGTCCTCTATCATCATCATTAGATGTGCTTTTAAATCTGATTCTCACTTTGCCAGTGCGATGTTGTATCCATGACTTGCTGTAGTGGAAGAACTGTTTTCTCATGATGCCAAGTAGCCTTGGTTTCCATTGCTTATTTTCTTGTGTTTAGCTCTTGCCGTTTGGTTATCTCTAGGGCCACCTGCCCTTGCTCTCTCTGACTTGAATCTTTCCCCAATGTGATCCTAGTTGTGTCAACCCCAGTCGTCTCCAGCTTCTGTTTATTGGTTCGGTATAAGTATCTGCATCTGACTCTTTCAGTAGTATTTTGAGCCTCTCAGATGGCAGCAGGCTTGGCACATATCTTTATGCACACTCCACCATCAGTAATAGAGTCAGACCTTGGAGCTTCCACTTTAGCTGGATCCCAATTTGGGCCAGTCATTGAACCTCCTGTCCTTCATTCTCTTCTCCATATTTGTCCCTACAGTTCTTTTAGACAGGAACAATTCTGGGTCAAATATTTTGGGATAGCAACCCTATTCCTCCACTTGATGCCCTGTCTTTCTACTGGAGATGGACTCTAAAGTTCTCTGTCCCCACTGTTAAGCATTTCACCTAAGGTCTCTTTGAGTACTGAGATTCTCTCACTTCCCAGATCTCTGGTACATTCCTCATGGTCCCTCCACCTTCTTCCTCCCAAGGCCGTCTGTTTCCATTCTGTCTGCTGGCTCTCACAACACCAATTCTGCCACCCTAACATGTGATCATGTTCCACTCTTCATCTCCTTGTCCTCACTCTTATCCAGGTCCCTCCCTCACTCTTTACTGTTGACCGCTTTCTTCTCCCTCCCAAGTAGGATTGAAGCATCCTCACTTGGGCTCTTCATCTTGTTAGCCTTCTTGAGTTCTGTGGATTGTTTTCTGGGTATTCTGTACAATTTTTGGCTAATATCCATGGACATTTATAAAAGAAGTTGGTATGTGTGTACATGTATCTGTCTTTTTCATAAAATATGTGTATTAAGTAACCAATAGATATGTAGAGAGAGTAGTGCACTAATCCCATAGGTATTGGGTTAATATCTTAACATATCCCCTTATTTTTATAATTCAGTCTTATTTTTTTTTATTCTCAAGGTAAGACAGGATACTTTTTATTTGCAAAGATTAATACCTTTAGTCTAGAGATTTTTAAAAGTTATATAGATTTTTTGCTATGTTAAAATAGTATGATCAAAAGAAGCTTAAAGAAGGATTCTTTAGGCTGACATGGTTTAGATCATGGTCTATGTGAATCAAATTAGAAACTGAAGGAAGGGACTTGGATAAAAGAACTGAAGCAGAATCAGAGGAAAACAGGGCTTACTGGCTTGTCTTCATGACTTGGTTAGTATAGTGTTTTGTATGATAATTGTGTAACTCTATCTTTTTTCACACTGACAATACACAACTAGGAAACATACTACCTAAACTGGATATGGGCAGAAAATTGTCTGGAAACCAACATATAAATAATTCCCATAAAATAAATCAACACAGAACATATTAAATAAATATATTACACAATTAAAAGATCCAAATTTTAAAACTTTAAATCATAAAAAAGCTATTCTTTTTAATCTGGACAATAATTATCATTTCATGAAAGTCCTAAATCACAGGTTGAAAAACAATGAAAGAAAAAAAAAAGAAAAAGAAAGAAGCGTATCAAAACAACCCTGAGATTCTACCTCAAAACAGACAGAATGGCTAAGATCAAAAGCTCAAGTGACAACAGATGCTGTCAAGGATGTGGAGAGGAGGAATACTCCTCCATTGTTGGTGGGATTGCAGACTGGTACAACCACTCTGGAAATCAGCTTGGAGGTTCCTTAAAAAATGAACATTGCACTACCTGAGGACCCAGCTATACCGCTTCTGGTCATATACCCAAAAGATGCTCCAACATAAACTGAGGATACATGCTCCACTATGTTCATAGCAGCCTTATTTATAATATCCAGAAGCTGGAAAGAACCTAGATGCCCTTCAACAGAGGAATGGATACAGAAAATGTGGTACATCTACACAATGGAGTACTACTCAGCTATCAAAAACAATGACATCATGAAATTCGTAGACAAATGAATGGAACTGGAAAATATCATCCTAAGTGAGGTAACCCTCTCAGGAAAACAAATAAACACACACACACACACACACACACACACACACACACACACACACACACACGGTATGCACTCATGGATAACTGAATATTAGACCAAAAGCTTGAATTTCCCAAGATACAATACACAGACCACATGAAGCTCAAGAAGAAGGAAGATGAAGTTCAGATGTTTCAGTCCTCTTAAAAATGGGAACAAAAATATTCATAGGCAGGGATATGGACACAAAGTTTAGAGCAGACGTGGAAGGAATGGTCATTCAAAACCTGTCCCATTTGGGGATAAAATTAATATATATACAACCACTAAAACTAGATAATATCTATGAAGTCAAGAAGTACATGATGACAGAAGACTGATATAGCCGTCTCCTGAGGGGCTCAGTCAGAGCATGACAAATACAGAGGCAAATGCTAGCAGCAAACCATTGAACTGAGAACAGAGTCCCTGTTAGAGGAATTAGAGAAAGTATTGAAGGAGATGAAATGGCTTTCAACCCCATAAGAACAAAAATACTCAGCAACCAGAGCTCTCAGAGACTAAACCACTACCCAAAGAGTACACATGGACAAACCCATGGCTCCAGCTGCATATGCAGCAGAGGATGGCCTTGTTTAGGCACCAATGGGAGGAAAAGCCCTTGATCCTGCCAATGCTGAACCACCCCCACAATCAGGGGAATGTGGGGAGGGAAGCAGGAGTGGGAGGTTAGGGAGGGGGAACACCCTTATAGAAGGAGAAAGGGATGGGATAGGGGGTTATGGCAGGGAAACCGGGAAAGGTAATAATATTTGAAATGTAAATAAAAATATCCAATTAAAAAAACTGAGTAGAAAGGTGGAATTACCTCACCTCAGCCTAAATGTCTATTGTACAGAAAAAATGCAGTAAACACCCATTCAGAGCCTGCCCCACATGTGGCCCATACATATACAGCCAACCAAACTAGATAAGATGGATGAAGCAAAGAAGTGCAGGCTGACAGGAACCAGATGTAGATCTCTCCTGAGAGACACAGCTAGAATACAGCAAATACAGAGGCGAATGCCAGCAACAATCCACTGAATTGAAAACGAGACCCTCATTAAAGGAATCAGAGAAGGACTAAAAGAGCTTGAAGGGGCTGGAGAGCCCCATATGAACAACAATGCCAACCAACCAGAGCTTCCAGGGACTAAGCCACTACCTGAAGACTATACATGGACTGACCCTGGACTCTGACCTCATAGGTAGCAATGAATATCCTAGTAAGAGCACCAGTGGAAGGGGAAGCCCTGGGTCCTGCTAAGACTGAACCCCCAGTGAACTAGACTGTTGGGGGGAGGGGGGCAATGGGGGGAGAGTGGGTAGGGGAACACCAATATAGAAAGGGAGGGAGAGGGGTTAAGGGGATTTGGCCCAGAAACCAGTAAAGAAAATAACAATCGAAATGTAAATAAGAAATACCCAAGTTAAGGAAGATGGAGGGAAAAAAAAGAAGTGACGATATATTTTACAGACTATTTTTCCACAATATTTTGTGTGTAGGTTATATTTCCAAATTACATAAATAACCGAATTTTAAAACAAGGCAATATGTTGAACATAAATTTTTCAAATAAGACACTAAAATGCTCAATAGGGACTGAATGATCTTCAACAAAGCAAACATTTAAGGAAATCAAACATTGCCAATAAGAAATGCTAATGCCTAGCTTTGTTCCAAATGGTTTCCAACAATAAGATAACAGATGACAACTAAAAGACAATGAAAACGGAGACTTCTTTTAGACTGAAGGTAAATTACCATAGCCATTCCTGAGAAAATCATGAAGTTGGAGGTCACTCAGAAACAAGTTTGAGTATCAATTTTAGTACTGTATATACCTTCAAAATACATGGAATCCCAGTTTTGAGGGGGAAGATATGTTACTTTTCTTGTCAATGTTGTAGGATTCTGATGACCAAACAAAATAAGCTATGTACATCAGTAGATGTATGAATATTAAAGTGTTGTACATGCAGGCAACAGAGGGTTATTTTGAATTTTTGAAAAGGAAAAATTTGTACCTTTAAATAATATGAACAAACTTGGAGGATACTATTCCAACATAAATATAAAAGAACACACAAAACAGACACACACATATACACACACATGCACACACACACACACACAAGTATGGATATGCACACACACAAACACAGAAATTCATTCTGCATTGTTTCACACACATACTTGTAATCTAAGAATGTAAAATTTAAAGTAGTATATTTCATAATCGTTTTTACTAGGCCCTATGAGTGAGAAAAAATAGTGACCCAAAACTTAAAACTTTGTTAGATAGAAACAATAACATAGAACAATTCATTGTTAACTACAAAGATTATGTTAAATAATAAAATATTCTCATCCTTAGAATTAATGAGAATTGATTTTTAAGTGCTGTCTTCAAAGAAACTGGGGAAGAATATATGTGCTAATTGGTTATTAATCCATTCAACAGTTTATGAATATTTGAAAATTATGTTGTGTTCAATGAATATACATATGGGCTTGACTTTCAATTAAGTTTTAACAACAAAGGTCACTTAATTTATAAAACCAATTGTTATAAACAATAGAACTTAAATTAAATTGAGAGACTTGGAAAATAAATATTTTTACATCTTGCTGTAAGATAGGAAGTGAAGTAACACTACTAATGATGTATATAGAGAGAGGTTTTGAAACTGTCTTTAAATTATATTGCAGGGGTGCAAATAGATATTTGTGGAGAAATTTTAATCCAGCAGCTGTGCTTGCAGAGATCAGATCCAAAAACCTTTGTCCATGTGATCTGTCTCGAATGCAGACACACCACAAACCTCTCTTCCATCTGGCTGGAATACAGATAAAGCCATAGTATACATCCTTAAGGTAAAATTAGTTTGTCATAGGAAGCAGCTATATTTGAAAGTAACATCTAAGTGAGAAGCAAATTGATGAATAAAAGTAAGATTCATTCAATTCAGATATAGGATATGTCCATCTCTCCAGAGAACAGGACAGGAAAGACAAGCTCTTTAGGAGCAGTGCAGGGAAGGAGATTCAGTCAGTTGGGAGTCAGTGCAGTGCAGTGGAGATGAGTTCATTTGTGAGTTCATAGAGTACAGTGGATTTCAGTTCAGCAGCATGAAAATATGTACACACACACACACACACACACACACACACAGAGAGAGAGAGAGAGAGAGAGAGAGAGAGAGAGAGAAACATTTAAGCCTTGTGTTGAGAAATACACATTTTTCTATGATGAGTGCAGATATTACTTATTTTATTAGTGGACTAAATCAGTGTCCTATTGTGTCCTGCTACTCCCTTGGTTTTTATGACTTAAATGCACTAGAATAATATTCATTATACATTTGTTTACATCATTTATTTGTAATAGGACAGTTATACAGCTGCTGAGGTTTATGTTATCATTTTGATAAGGGAATGGTTTTATAGGATGTATGAAACTGCAATACAAATGTAGGTATATATTCTAAATAAAAATTATGAGATGGTGATATTTGGGGTTTTATTACTTATCTAAGGAACATATTTTCACAGATAATTTGATTAGTGTATTGTACAATATACTGTTCAATACAGTAAAATTTTCATTTTTAATGTACACGAATATGCCTGGGGTAGATGGGAAATGTCATCTCCTTTAAAATGTTTAAAAATATTTTGAAATCTTTTTGTGCATGTAAACAGTCAATACATTATTTGCGTCTAAAGAATGGAGATCCTGAATAAATTCCCTTCTACAAGACAGCCATCTACAAGTTTCCAACTTATCAATAGCACCAGGACTGAAGACCCCTTATTCACATTAGGCATCTCATGTAATTTAAAATTTAATTGAAGCCATTAAAACTATGTGAACTTATTAAAATATGCCTGAACTTTCAGAGAATCACCATGAGACTGGAGGTTTCAGCCTGAAAGTGACTCATGAAAAAGATCATTTTCACTATAAGTTGCAAGAGCCAGAAAGAGTGGGTAAAATATACTTTAAAAATATTAACTAAATACGCTATGTAAAATAGGTAGGCAGTTTATGAAAGCAAGCATTTCTTTTTTTTTTAAATTAACTTGAGTATTTCTTATATACATTTCGAGTGTTATTCCCTTTCCCGGTATCCGGGCAAACATCCCCCTCCCCCCTCCCTTTCCTTATGGGTGTTCCACTCCCGACCCTCCCCCCATTGCCGCCCTCCCCCCACCAGTCTAGTTCACTGGGGGTTCAGTCTTAGCAGGACCCAGGGCTTCTCCTTCCACTGGTTCTCTTACTAGGATATTCATTGCTACCTATGAGGTCAGAGTCCAGGGTCAGTCCATGTATAGTCTTTAGGTAGTGGCTTAGTCCCTGGAAGCTCTGGTTGCTTGACATTGTTGTACATATGGGGTCTCGAGCCCCTTCAAGATCTTCCAGTTCTTTCTCTGATTCCTTCAACAGGGGTCCTATTCTCAGTTCAGTGGTTTGCTGCTGGCATTCGCCTCTGTATTTGCTGTATTCTGGCTGTGTCTCTCATGAGTGATCTACATCCGGCTCCTGTCGGTCTGCACTTCTTTGCTTCATCCATCTTGTCTAATTGGGTGGCTGTATATGTATGGGCCACATGTGGGGCAGGCTCTAAATGGGTGTTCCTTCAGTCTCTGTTTTAATCTTTGCCTCTCTCTTCCTGGCCAAGGGTATTCGTGTTCCCTTTTAAAGAAGGAGTGAAGCATTCACATTTTGATCATCTGTCTTGAGTTTCATTTGTTCTAGGCATCTAGGGTAATTCAAGCATTTGGGCTAATAGCCACTTATCAATGAGTGCATACCATGTATGTCTTTCTGTGATTGGGTTAGCTCACTCAGGATGATGTTTTCCAGTTCCAACCATTTGCCTACGAATTTCATAAAGTCGTTGTTTTTGATAGCTGAGTAAATTTCCATTGTGTAGATGTACCACATTTTCTGTATCCATTTCTCTGTTGAAGGGCATCTGGGTTCTTTCCAGCTTCTGACTATTATAAATAAGGCTGCAATGAACATAGTGGAGCACGTGTCTTTTTTATATGTTGGGGCATGTTTTGGGTATATGCCCAAGAGAGGTATAGCTGGATCCTCAGGCAGTTCAATGTCCAATTTTCTGAGGATCCTCCAGACTGATTTCCAGAATGGTTGTACCAGTTTGCAATCCCACCAACAATGGAGGAGTGTTCCTCTTTCTCCACATCCTCGCCAGCATCTGTTGTCCCCTGAGTTTTTGATCATAGCCATTCTCACTGGTGTGAGGTGAAATCTCAGGGTGGTTTTGATTTGCATTTCCCTTATGAATAAAGATGTTGAATATTTCTTTAGGTGTTTCTCAGCCATTTGGCATTCCTCAGCTGTGAATTCTTTGTTTAGCTCTGAACCCCATTTTTAATAGGGTTATTTGTTTCCCTGCGATCTAACTTCTTGAGTTCTTTGTATATTTTGGATATAAGGCCTCTATCTGTTGTAGGATTGGTAAAGATCTTTTCCCAATCTGTTGGTTTGCCGTTTTGTCCTAACCACAGTGTCCTTTGCCTTACAGAAGATTTGCAGTTTTATGAGATCCCATTTGTCGATTCTTGATCTTAGAGCGTAAGCCATTGGTGTTTTGTTTAGGAAATTATTTCCAGTGCCCATGTGTTCCAGACGCTTCCCTAGTTTTTCTTCTATTAGTTTGAGTGTGTCTGGTTTGATGTGGAGGTCCTTGATCCACTTGGACTTAAGCTTTGTACAGGGTGATAAGCATGGATCGATCTGCATTCTTCTACATGTTGACCTCCAGTTGAACCAGCACCATTTGCTGAAAATGCTATCTTTTTTCCATTGGATGGTTTTGGCTCCTTTGTCAAAAATCAAGTGACCATAGGTGTGTGGGTTCATTTCTGGGTCTTCAATTCTATTCCATTGGTCTATCTGTCTGTCTCTGTACCAATACCATGCAGTTTTTATCACTATTGCTCTGTAATACTGCTTGAGTTCAGGGATAGTGATTCCCCCTGAAGTCCTTTTATTGTTGAGGATAGCTTTAGCTATCCTGGGTTTTTTGTTATTCCAGATGAATTTGCAAATTGTTCTGTCTAACTCTTTGAAGAATTGGATTGGTATTTTGATGGGGATTGCATTGAATCTGTAGATCGCTTTTGGTAAAATGGGCATTTTTACTATATTAATCCTGCCAATCCATGAGCATGGGAGATCTTTCCATCTTCTGAGGTCTTCTTCAATGTCTTTCTTCAGTGTCTTGAAGTTCTTATTGTACAGATCTTTTACTTGCTTTGTTAAAGTCACACCGAGGTACTTTATATTATTTGGGTCTATTATGAAGGGTGTCGTTTCCCTAATTTCTTTCTCGGCTTGTTTCTCTTTTGTATAGAGGAAGGCAACTGATTTATTTGAGTTAATTTTATACCCAGCCACTTTGCTTAAGTTGTCTATCAGCTTTATTAGTTCTCTGGTGGAACTTTTGGGATCACTTAAATATACTATCATATCATCTGCAAATAGTGATATTTTGACTTCTTCTTTTCTGATCTGTATCCCCTTGACCTCCTTTTGTTGTCTGATTGCTCTGGCTAGAACTTCAAGAACTATATTGAATAAGTAGGGAGAGAGTGGGCAACCTTGTCTAGTCCCTGATTTTAGTGGGATTGCTTCAAGTTTCTCTCCATTTAGTTTAATGTTAGCAACTGTTTTGCTGTATATGGCTTTTACTATGTTCAGGTATGGGCCTTGAATTCCTATTCTTTCCAGGACTTTTATCATGAAGGGGTGTTGAATTTTGTCAAATGCTTTCTCAGCGTCTAATGAAATGATCATGTGGTTTTGTTCTTTCAGTTTGTTTATATAATGGATCACGTTGATGGTTTTCCGTATATTAAACCATCCCTGCATGCCTGGGATGAAGCCTACTTGGTCATGGTGGATGATTGTTTTGATGTGCTCTTGGATTCGGTTTGCCAGAATTTTGTTGAGTATTTTTGCGTCGATATTCATAAGGGAAATTGGTCTGAAGTTCTCTTTCTTTGTTGTGTCTTTGTGTGGTTTAGGTATAAGAGTAATTGTGGCTTCGTAGAAGGAATTCGGTAGGGCTCCATCTGTTTCAATTTTGTGGAATAGTTTGGATAATATTGGTATGAGGTCTTCTATGAAGGTTTGATAGAATTCTGTACTAAACCCGTCTGGACCTGGGCTAAAACTATCCTTAACAATAAAAGGACTTCTAAGGAATGGGGGCTTATGGAGAGGAAACTGGGGAAGGAGAATAACATTTGAAATGTAATTAAAGAAATATATCTAATTAATTTTTTTAAAAAGGATTGATTGAAAATTGATAACCTCAACTATTAATGTACAGCCATCAACTTCACACATGTGCTCTTAACATACAGGCCTTATACTGTATAGAATTCCAGTTTCAACTGATAAATTCCTGCTGGCCAAAAACATTGTCAATGTATCAATGTAGTTTTATATATATATAAATATTTATGTGTGTGTATATGTGTGTGTGTGTGTGTCACACACATTATAAAAAGTAAGCTCTCTGAGAATGTAATGCCACTGTGTCTTCCTGGAGTAACTGCGTAGTCTCTGCTGCTTTACTAACTATTCTCCATTTAGGGAAACACTATTTTTATTGGATATTTTACATATTTATATTTCAAATGTTATCCCCTTTTCCCCTTGCTCATTCCCCCTGTGGCTCCCCCTGATTCTATGAAGGTGCTCCCACTCCCACCCACCCACTCCCACCCTGGCATTCCCCTGCACTGGGGAAATGAGTCTTCATAGGAACAAGGGCTTCTCCTCCTATTGATGCCAGAGAATGCCATTCTCTGCTACATATGTGACTGGAGCCATGGGTCCCTCCATTTGTCCTCTTTGGTTGGTGGTTTAGTCCCTGGGAGTTTTGGGGATCTTATTTGTTTATATTGTCCTTCCTATGGTGTTGCAAACCCCTCAGATCCTTCAGTCCCTTCTCTAACTCCTGCATTGGGGTCCCTTTGTTCAGTCTGATGGTCTGCTGTAATCATTCTCATCCATCAGTAAGGCTCTGGCAGAGTCTCTCAGGAGACATCCATATCAGGCTCCTATCAGCAAGCACTTTTTTGTAGGGAGACAGCACAGATGTAACAAGCAGCTAGCTGCTGGTCTTCCTGAAGATACCAGTTTAGTTTCCAGCATCCACATTGGGAAACTCACAACTATTTGTAACTCTGCCTTTATGTTACTTGCAGAATTTTTCTGGTTTTCATGGGTACCACAATCACATGGAATATATGGGACAGGTACACACATACACATAATAAAAACAATAAAAATATGTCTATAAAACAAAGTAAAACTTATGACATAAATATAGAGTTTGACAATGCAAAACTGCTCCCTTCATTTCAGAGGGAATGAGATATAGTTTATCCTGGAGCCTAGGAAGGCAGATTCAGATGCTTCTAATTGTGTTACAAGTGGTATCAGTCTCATGAAAATTTCATTGCAAGATGACAAAAGAAATAATAAAACCAGTTACTTTTTAGTACATATTTATTGGTGGAACCAGAGGTGGGGGGGGCAAATCTCTGCTATTGGCCTCCCATGCTATCTGATGAAATTCTGAGTTTTTAGCATAATGGAAATAAGGAATAGGCTCAAAAAATGACTTACTTGATCATCGAAAGAACATTATGCCATACCCATAGGTGGGCAACAAAATAGATAGCAATTTAAGGGCCTCATACAGCCCAATTTAGATTTTTCCTGGACCTGCAACATTTGATCTCCAAAATAACTGATACTATAGCAGGCGATCATCTTTATAGATTATTTAGTGTAATGGAATCAGACTCACAGAGCATATGTTAACTGTTTTCATGAAACCTGTGGTTAATACAGTTTTGAGGGACAGATTAAATGAATATCAGTAACAAATATGCTGTAAAAAAGACAGAATGAATACTCTATTAATATCATTATCATATCAGTAGAGGATATCATAATTCAATTACTTTGTTTTTAGATAACAAATTATATTACTTGAAGTAATGATAGTACTGATGTCATATAAACAGCAACTAATTTTCTCTGAAACTATACCTCATCTACCAATTTCAATCACCTCTAATAATCAATAAAAAGCATAGCTATATTTTATTTTGTTTACCTTTGATATTACATTTTATTTATTTATTTAGTTCTTTCTTTCCTTCTTTCTCTCTTTCTTTCTTTCTCTCTCTTTCTTTCTTTCTTTCTTTCTTTCTTTCTTTCTTTCTTTCTTTCTTTCTTTCTTTCTTTCTTTATTCACTTTACATCCTGATCATTCACCAAGCCCAACCCTTCTCTTGTTCCAGTCCCAGTCCCACCCCAACAAATCCCACCTCCCATTAGCCCCTCCTCTTCTCCTCAGAGAAGGGAAGGCCTCCCTTGTGTACCAACCTACCTTGGGACATTCAGTAGTAGTAGTCCTAAGTGCATCTTCTCCCACTAAGGCCCAACCAGGCAGTTCAGTTATGGGAAGGAAACCCACACACCTACAGACATTTGATTTTTAACAAAGCCTACAAAGAGAGGGAAAAAAGAATCTTCAATAAATCATGCTGGTCTAACTAAATGCCTGCCTCTAGAAGTATCCAAATAGACATATATTTATGCACAAAACTCTAGTAAGTAGACCAAAGATATCAACATAAAAATAGACACACTAAATCTATAATAAATAGAAAGTGGGGAACTGCCTTGAACACACTGGCATAGGAGGTAAATTCCTGAAGAGAACAACAATAAACCCAGCACTAAGATAAAAAATTAATTAATGGAATTCCGTGAAGTTGAAAAGCTTTTTGCAAGGCTAAGGACACTATCAATAGGACAAAAAGGCAGCCTACAGAATTAGAAGAGATCTTCACCTTCCCTATATCCAACAGAGGGATAATGTCCATAATATATAATTAACTCAAGAACTTAGACACCAAAATAATCAAATAAGCAAATTTAAAAATGAAATGCAAAGATAAGCATATAATTCTCAATAGAGGAATCTGTAATGACCAGGAAACATCTAAAGAAGTAAATGGTCAGTGTCCTTAGTATTGGGGAAATACAAACAAAATGACTCTAAGATTCCGTCTTACAGCCATCAGAATGACCAAGATCAAAAACTCAAGGTATAACACATGCTGGAGAGGATGAGGTGGAACGATAACATTCCTCTATTGCTGCTGAGAGTGCAAACTCCTGGAACCACTTTGAAAACCCATTTTGCAGTTTCTCAGGAAATTTGGAATAGTTCTACCCCAAGACCCAGAGATAGCAGTCCGGAACATATACCGAAACGACGCCCCACTATACCACAAGGACACTAGCTTAACTATGCTCACAGCAGCTTTATAATAAGAGCAAGAAACAAGAAATACCCTAGATATCCCTTATCTGGAGGATATATAAAAACCTGTGATTCATCTACACAATGAAATACTATTCAGCTATTAAAAACAAAGACATCCTGAGTGAGCTAACCCAAACACAGAAAGACATACATGATATGCACCCATTGATAAGTGGCTATTAGCCCAAATGCTTGAATTACCCTAGATCCCTAGAACAAACGAAACTCAAGACGGATGATCAAAATGTGAATGCTTCACTCCTTCTTTAAATGAGGAAAAAGAATACCCTTGGCAGGGAAGGGAGAGGCAAAGATTAAAACAGAGACTGAAGGAACACCCATTCAGAGCCTGCCCCACATGTGGCCCATACATATACAGCCACCCAATTAGACAAGATGGATGAAGCAAAGAAGTGCAGACCGACAGGAGCCGGATGTAGATCGCTCCTGAGAGACACAGCCAGAATACAGCAAATATAGAGGCGAATGCCAGCAGCAAACCACTGAACTGAGAATAGGTCCCCCGTTGAAGGAATCAGAGAAAGAACTGGAAGAGCTTGAAGGGGCTCGAGACCCCAAAAGTACAACAATGTCAAGCAACCAGAGCTTCCAGGGACTAAGCCACTACCTAAAGACTATACATGGACTGACCCTGGACTCTGACCCCATAGGTAGCAATCAATATCCTAGTAAGAGCACCAGTGGAAGGGGAAGCCCTGGGTCCTGCTAAGACTGAACCCCCAGTGAACTAGACTATGGGGGGAGGACGGCAATGGGGGGACGGTTGGGAGGGGAACACCCATAAGGAAGGGGGAGGGGGGAGGGGGATGTTTGCCCGGAAAATACTCAAGTTAATAAAAAAAAAAAGAAATGTAAATAAGAAATACTCAAGTTAATAAAGATGGGGAGGGGAAAAAAAGAAAAAAAAAAGAAAAAAAAACAAGTCTTAAAAAAAAAAAAACAAAGACATCATGAAATTTGCAGGATGGAACTAGAAAATATCATCCTGAATGACATAACCCAGACCCAAAATGAAATGCTTGGTATGCATTCACTTAAAAGTGGATATTAGACATAACATACAGAACAACAATACTATCCACAGACCCAAATAACTAAGTAATAAGGAGTGTTCTAGGGATGATATATGAATGTCAATTAGATGAGGAAACTATATACAAAATTGAATTTTAATTATGAACTTATTATTCTCTTTCCTCTATCCAAACACTTCATAAATCCCTCCCTGCTCCTCTTAAATTTATGTCTTCTATTTCTTCAATTGTTACTATATATACTCTTGAATAAAACATAAATATAAAATAAAGCAAAATATACCTTAGTATAAATAATAAATATAATAGTACATGGGTAGATGCTAATTATTTTTATCTTGAATTTTAAATAAAATTTCATTTCATTTTAATTTATTTATTTTGAATAATTTAATGTGCACATGTGTGTCTATGCACATCTGTGCTTTGTCATGTATATGGATATCAGAGGGGAGCTTGTCTAATTCAGTTCTCTTCTCCAACCGTAGATATCCCAAGGATTGAACTCAACTTATTCAACTTCGTAGAAACTGTCTTTTCAACTGCACATTCACCAGGCTAGAAATCTTACATCTTAATACATATTTATGCATATATATATATATATATACATGTTTGTGTGTATGTGTGTGTACTTGTGTGTATGTGTGCAATCTAGTTTTTATTTTCTCCTTTTGCTTTCTGGTCTTTGTGTTTTTCATTTTCATTCTTTTGCAAAATTCTGTGTTACTTTTATAATTCCAAAATTCATTAATTGGAATTAATGTCTGAATTATCACAAAGATGCTATTAATATCAGTTTTAAATATCTTAAATTTTCAATAGTTTAAATACTTGAGATGTTTAAGAAGTTCTTTGTTAATTTCCTATACTGTGAGTTTATCATACTTTGCCCTCAATTTTTTCTATATCTAACTCACAGATTATCCATCTACTTTGTGTGTTTTTTTTTTCTTTTTTTTTTTCGAGGCCCATTTGTTATTTTCTACTACTGCTTTTTTTTTAAATTGGATATTTTTATTTGCATTTCAATTGTTTCTTGCACAAAAGCCCCCTATTCCATTCCCCTCCCCTTTTCCTATAAGGGTGTTCCCCCTCCCCAAACATCCTCCGTTCCTGTCCCCCTGACATCTCCCTACACTAGGGGCCTAGCCATGGGAGGACCAATGGCTTCTCCTTCCTTTGGTGTCCAACAAGGCCATCTCTGTTCTACTATTCTTAAATGTGTGAATTTTCTCAAATATGTGAACTTCTATAGGGATATGGTAGAATTACAGAGATGCACATTTTTATTTGCATTCCAAATGTTGTCCCCCTTCTTGGTCCCTCCTCCATGAGTTCTTCATTGCATCCCCACTCCTCCTTGCTTCTGAGAGGATGCTTCCCCACCCATGCACTTTAACCTCACTTCATAGTTAAGCATATCCTTTCCCACTGATGCCAGTCAATGTAGTCCTCTGCTACTATGTTGCAGGGACCAAGGACCAGCACATGTATGCTTTTTGGTTGGTAACTTTTAGAGGTCTGGGCTAGTTAATATTGTTTTTCCTATGTGGCTGGAATCCCCTTCAGTTCCTTTAGTCCTTTACCTAAACCTTCTTTAGGGAATCTCCAATCTTAGTCCATTGGTTGACTGTAAGTATCTTCATCTGTCTCAGTCAGCTACCAGCAGAGTCCCTCAGAGGACAGCCATGCTAGTCTTCTGTCTGCAAGCACAAGATAGGGTCAGTAATAGAGTCAGGGTTTGGTGCCTGTACATGAGATTTATCACAAGTTGGGCCAATGTTTGGATAGCCTTTCCTTCAGTCTCTCTCTATTCTATTTTTGTCCCTGCAATACCTTTAGTCCGAAACAATTCTGGGTCAAGACTTTTGAAGATGGGTGGGTGACCCCATGTCTTAAACGGTGGCTATGACTATCAATTGGAGGAGATCTCTTTAGGTTCCATCTCCCCACTGTTGGGCATTTCCCCTAATGCCATCCCCACTTGGTCCTGGAAGCCTCTCACATCCCTAGTGTCTGGTTTTTCTAGAGGTTCACCCTGCTTCGCAACCCCCGCTGCTGCATATTTCTAGTCATTCATCTTGTCCTCTGGGCTTCTCCCTTGTCTCTCCCAATACCTGATTCCACCCCCCCCACCTTTAGAACAATTTCAACCTCATATGAAATAACAAGCAACAAACAAACAAACAAACAAAAAAAAACCCAGGATAACAATTCTCAACAAACCTCTGGGGGGGATCACAGTACCTGATCTCAAGTTGTTTTACAGAGCAATAGTCATAAAAATCACACTGTAGTGGCACAGAGACAGACAAGGACAATCAATGGGATTCACTTTTGAAGAAAAATTATCTAAGAGTGTGTTTTTATGCTAAGCCTTGCTTGAAGTTGCACAGGCTTTGTGCATTCTGTCATTCCCACCGTGGGTTCATATCTACAGCTGCCTGCTTGTCCAGAACACAGTTTCCTTGTGGTCTTTCACTACCTGGTATTGGTACACTTTTCATTTCGTCTTCCACAACAATCCCTGAGATGTGGATGGAGGGGCACACTATCTATGTTCATTTAGAGCCGAGTAACTTGTGGTACTTTTACACACTGGTCAATGATGGGTCTTTGTGTCATTCACCATCTAGAAGCTTCTCAAAAGAGGAGAAAGAGATATTCCAATCTATGGGTACAGTAAGTCATGAAGAGTCAGTTTAATATGTAATGCCTTTATAGTTTGCATATTGTAAATCTGTGAATGAATTCATCTCATAAAGATTTAAGAGACATTAGAATTAATTATGTCAGGAAGGAGGCAAGACATTCAAATATCATAATTATAATATATTCACTGGATGCTTAATCTTTTTATATTTAAGAAAGAGTCCACTCTTCATATTTGTTGCACCATGAATAAGACCAGTTCCAATTTAATACAATAAGCCACACACAAAAGTATGTCACGTACTTGTAAAATTAACTAAAAATATGGGGTACATCAGATGATGAAATTAGCACCTATAGGTGTGCAAGTCCAGACATTGTGTGGGTGCTATGTGATAAAATTAGACTGGATTTGGGAATATTTGAATAAAGGTTTATATTGTACCTGTTCTTTAAATTTAAAAAAAAATGGAGGTTGAATTTGCTTCACCTGAGTGATTTTTCTACTATTTATATTTATTTTATAATGCTGTGTTTATAGTACTAAACATAAAAGTAATACAATCATAAGATAACATTTGCCTTCTGAGGTATTTATAAGGTTAAATTACTTTTAAATATTAGAAGGCCAACCTCAAAAGGAATCTGCATCATGCGTTCTGTGTTAAATTTTCCAAAAAGCTGATTATGCATCTTTACAAATTTCAGTTTTTAATTTAGAAACCTTGAATCCTGTGTGAAATACAGGTCTTCATAGAGCAGCTCATGGAAACTGGAGAGTGTGCACCTGAATGAACACTATGGAAATCCAGAACTACACTGTTTCAAGCAAATGAACAGTGTAGCTGTCCAGAATTTACACTGTGACTAGCAGAACACAAGGCATATGTTTTACTTTTAATGTGGCTATGTAATATTGACAAATATTTTTCTAAAATATGTTCTTTTCTCTCAAAGAAAGTAATATGATTTCTCCAGCAATATCCTTTGCTACAGAAAACATATGTTCAAAACATCTGCCTTATGTGATCTATAGAGAAATATATGTAAAAAAGTCAACTAGAATAGAGTACTTAATTCTCTCCAAATTGGGTAGGAAATAACCATCTCACACATTTTTAAATTTTACATTTAGCTTGCAAATCATGTTTACATTTTTTGAAGTTATCATTTGAATTTGATAGAAAATACAAAGTAGTAGGTAATTCTTTAACAACTCCCTGACCAAACAGTGTGAGGAATGGCGAGAGCCACTAGATTGTCCTGCCTCTTTACTCCTATTCGTGGCAAAGTACACTGCTAAAACTCATTCCTTTTGGTTATGAATTCCACAATCTAAGTGTGTTATTGAACTTTCTGGTTAGGGTTAGGTAACACTGCTTTAGAAAGATTATATAAATTATAAAAAAAATACCACATTTGAATTCAATTTATTATACTTTGGGGGATGTTATTGTGTATCATTAAATTTATCTTATTCACATACCTGGAGCACAAACACACAGGCACTTGCTTTTATGTATAAACCTTTAGAGACTACTGTGCAAAATAGTCCTCTGGGAATAGATACCATGTTTATTCTCAAAAAACCCTTCCTCAGAAAATATAAGTGCTACTACTCGAAACAGCAGAATATTGCTAGTGTTTCTCAGAGCTATAAATGGGGAAATATTTCATTAATTTGGTTTCCAAAAGGCATTTGTGAAATGTCACTACCTGAGCATTTGCTCTGGAATGGGTTATGGAAAATAACTTCTGCAGTAATATTCTTTATGACATTGACTCTCACTTCTGTGATAGCCAGAGAATTAATAACCTATTAAAGAAGTTGTCTCCATTTATTCCAGGAAGTCCAGGAATATTGCTGAAACCCCAAACTCCCAGGACATGCTCTAGTGCTCTGAGAATGAAGTGTTTCTTATTGTGCAGTAACAGATACTTGTTTCTCTTCCTGAACATCTTTATAAAATATATAAAGAAAAAATGAAAATGCGGGCTGCTGAGAGGCTCTCCGTGAGTGACTATGCAGTTCATCTGGCTTGTAAGAGCTATTGCAATGGAATATCAGGCACATAAAACAGTTGTGCTTGGCAACATTAAACAACAGGAAAATTATCTTGGGAAATATATTTAAAGAAGTCTTTGATGTATGACTGTGTTTTGCAAATCAATAAATATATGGTAATTAAAGATTTACAAAACTATATCAACAGTTTACACCTATTTTCAGTCAGAATAACATGATGCTAACATGATATATATTTCTTTGTTTATTTTAATAATAGATTGTCATTTTCACTTGTTGTGATGGGATATTTTAATCTTTAAAGGGCAGAATACAGGTATAAAAATTGAATATATCCAAATTAAGTTTCTCTATAGTAGCTACATTATTGCATCACTATGTAACTTTCTCTGGCATGTAAATTATTACATAGACGAGGATGGCTTTGAAAACACAGAGACCAAACAGCTTTGCCTCCCAAGTACTAGAATTGGAGGTTATTAAGGGAAGAAGAGTAAAAGGTAAATGATGTAATTGTATTAAAATCTCAAAAATAATAAATAAGGTAGGCATAATTTGAGACCCAGTGATTATTATATCCTAAACCCAAATCAGTGAGAAACAGACTTGGTTGGAATTAGCTATTTCAATATTGCATAAAAGTAAATGGAAAAAAGGTTTTAAAATTGTTACCAAGGAAAAGTTTCTATAACAAGTACAAATCTATCACAATCAATGGCAACCAATCTAGTCATTTCTGATTTGTTGAATATACTATTAATTTTTGCTTGATATTATGAACATTAATTATTAAGCATAGTGATAGTTTAATTAGAGCTGCACTTGAGTTATGTAATATGAAAATTATAAATTTTGAGATAATAATTAATATATTACTATTCTGCATGGTTTTATTTTTTCAAAATCAACATAAGCTTCTTATTTGCAAGGGAGAAAAACAATTCAACAAATGCTTCTACCACACTGCCTCCAGGCAAGTCTTTGGGACATTTTTTAAACTGATTGAAATTGGACAGTCCAGGCTGTGCCTTGTGTATATGTTTATGATTTGAGTAACGAAGCAAGCTGAGCAAGTCTGAGGGAGCCAGAGAGTTTGCAGCTTTCCTCCACTGTGTCTTCTGTAGCAGGTCTTTAAGGTTTTCTCTTGGCTATTTGCAAGGAGGAATGACTCAATATTGCAATCCAAATAAATTCATTCTTTCAAGATTTGACTCTAACATTAAGCTCCCCCGTCATTTTTCTGCTCTCTGATTTCCAGCACTGTCTCCATTTGGTAGCCTTCTATTGATCTTAGGAATTGGAAATTAAAGAAGATTACAATCTTTAAAATGGAATCTTTGTCCTAAGAACTTTATTAATTTAAATCAAAATCAAGCGAGACTATTATGTGGACTCCAGGATACGCATTTAGAATTGTAAGGGGTCATAGTGGTTTAGGGAAATGGCAGTATTGGGTTTTCATCCAGTATCCATGGTCTATGCATTTTACAGTGACTTATCACAGGTAATTAGTAAGATTAAAGTACCAAGCACACGTGTGTATTAAACAGAGAGACATATAAACTCACAGATAATGGTTGTACTTACCTCTCATCATATGAACATTCTTTCGTATATGAATATTATTTTTATTTAATTTTATTTTTCATTTCTTTTAATTTAACCAATTTTTACAGTCCAGATTTTATCCCCCTCCAAGTCCAAACTCTGACTGTTCCACAGCCCATACCCCCTCCCCCCAATCTCCATGAGGATGTCCCCACCTTCCCCACCCCACCAGACCTTCCACTGCCTGGGGCCTCCAGTCTTTTGAGTGCTAGGTACATCTTCTTTGACTGAGTCCATACCCTGCAGTCCTCTGCTGTACACGTGCTGGGGCCTCATATCAGCTGGTGTATGCTGCCTGGTTGGTGGCTCAATTTCTGAGAGGTCTCGGGAGTCCAGGTTAGTAGATAATGCTGATTTCTTATACGTTCGCCCTCTTCTTCAGTTTCTTCCAGCTTTTCCCTAATTCAACCACAGGGATCACCAGCTTCTATCATTTGGTTGGGTTTAAATATCTGCATCTGACTCTCTCAGCTGCTCATTGGGTCTTTCAGAGGGCAGTCATGATAGGCTCATTTTTGTGAGCACTCCATAGCCTCAGTAATAGTGTCAGTCCTTGGGGCCTCCCCTTGAGATGAATCCTGATTTGGTCCAGTTACTGGACCTCATCTTTCTCAGGCTCTTCTCTATTTTTGTCCCTGCAGTTCTCTCAGATAAGAACAATTCTGGGTCAGAAATTTTGACTGTTGGATGGTGACCCAATCCCTCCATTTGATGCCCTGTCTTTCTACTGGAGTTGGGTTCTATGGATTGGCTCTCCACACTGTAGGGCATTTCATCTAAGGTCTACTACAAACTCTTCAGATTGTAAAAGGCTTTCCGAAGCACATAATATGTTGACAAAAGTAACATTTCTTCCACAGAAAGAAAGTTCCTTAGTGAATGTCGCTTATTAAATCTAATTTCCTTGCCAGATAGCTCCTATCAGAAAAGAAATCAAGAAATCATAATGTGTATATGTGTGTGTGTGTGTGTGTGTGTGTGTGTGTGTGTGTGTGTGTGTAAAATAGTAGGGAGCTTTGAAAAAATGTGTTCTACTCAGTAAAACTGCTGCTTACTTCATAAGAAAAAATGTTCTTTTAGGTATATCTTTAAAAATCACTCCAGTAAAATAATTTTAAAAATTATGGAAACTGTGTCTAAAGATACAATTATATTGCAACGTATCTTAAGGCACAAACATAGTATTTGCCTAATGATGTAAGGTATGAACTAAACTGTCCTCCTATGACTAGTATATCAAGGGTGAGACACAGAGCAGCAAGTAGATTTTACTTAGTAGGCATCAGCGAGAAGCAGCCTAGGCACATTCCATTTGTACTAGTATGTGTTCAGTGAATATGCATATGCTTATAATACAAAAATATTTACTAGGTAATTTTCATGTAAATACTTTAAATGTGAAGGTAAATATGTAAAGATACTATTCAAACTATTAATGTCATAGATTTACAGAAACAAGCAGCCATGAAAAGTTACTTTCTTAGGATTGTAAGAGCATGAAGGGGCTCGAGACCACATATGAACAACGATGCCAACCAACCAGAGATTCCAGGGACTAAGCCACTACCCAAAGACTATACATGGACTGACCCTGGACTACAACCTCATAGGTAGCAATGAAGAGCCTAGTAAGGACACCAGTGGAAAGGAAAGACTTGGTCCTGCCAAGACTGAACCCCCAGTGAATGTGATTGTTTGGGGGAAGGCAGTAATGGGGGGAGGATGGGGAGGGAAAGCCCATATAGAAGGGGAGGGGGAGGGGTTAGGGGGATGTTGGCCCAGAAACCAGAAAGGGGAATAACAATCGAAATGTAAATAAGAAATACTCAAGTTAATAAAGATGAAAAAAAGAAAAAAGAAAAGTGACTTTCTTGTTAAAAGTATCTCTGACTTCTTCACAATAAAGCAATAGAATAATCAGATAGAATAAAATGTAGCAGTACAGGTCAACAAAAGTTTTCCAAGCATCTCACATCTTACACAGTTCCATAAGTTTTAAATGGTTTAATGTTCTTATAGTTTCTTACTTAAATTTTCTTCGGAAATGACCGTGAAGATATAATGTGCTTCTTGCACATGGGAAAATTTGTATTATGTTCTAGATCCTGTTCTTATACAGTAAACAACTGAGGGATAATGAGAGGCCTGTACAAAGGGCTTCTCAAACGCTCCTTAATGTCAGAGCATAAGAAAGAAGGTGCCCATTGTTTATTTTCAAAACAGCAGGGACAGGTTGGAGTAGGAAACAAATAAACATTGTGTAAGTACTTGAAAAATTATACACAGAAATGATATGATCCATAACTATGGAAACATTGAACATACAACACACACATAAACACAAGGTCCAGAGAGAAACAGAGAGAGAGAGAGAGAGAGAGAGAGAGGTAGAGTGAGAGAGAGAGAGAGAGAGAGAGAGAGAGAGGAATAGGATATGACAATGAACATATTTGTCATATATATATATATATATATATATATATATATATATATATCCTTACATTTTTGTTATCTGATGTTCTGGTAAAATAGTGTTGACTAGAAAATATTT
The DNA here is from genome assembly GCF_021556685.1 of Rattus norvegicus. Classification (NCBI taxonomy): domain Eukaryota; kingdom Metazoa; phylum Chordata; class Mammalia; order Rodentia; family Muridae; genus Rattus; species Rattus norvegicus. Next base: position 87,206,192 of record NC_141539.1, on the reverse strand, counting down.
AAGATTGCATGAACTTCAATTCTCATTAACTATTTATATATTTTTTCCATTTTTATTAAATTGGATATTTCTTATTTACATTTCAAATATTATTCCCTTTCCTGGTTTTCTGTCCATCAGCCACCTAACCCCTCCCCTCCCCTTGAGTGTTCACTTCCACATTCACTCCCCATTACCGCCCTCCCAACAATTCCCTACACTGGGAGTCCAATCTAGGTAGGACCAAGGCTTTCCCTTTCACTGGTGCTCCAACAAGGCTATTCACTGTTACATATGAAGTTGGAGCCCAGGGTCAGTCCATGTATAGTCTATGGGTAATGGTTTATTCCCTGGAAGCTCTGATTGGTTGGCATTGTTGTTCTTTTGGGGTTGAAAACCCCTTCAGTTCTTTCAGTCCTTTCTCTTTCCTCCAACCTGAGTCCCATTCTCAGTTCACGGATTTGCTTCTAGCATTCCCCCCTGTATTTAACTTGTTCTGGCTGTGTCTCTCAGGAGAGATCTATATCCGGTTCCTGTCAGCATGCACTTCTTAGCTTCATCCATCTTATCTAGTTTTGGTGGCTGTATACATATCGGCCATATGTGGGGCAGGCTTTACTACCTCCTATGGATATTTTTGTTCCCCTTTTAAAGAAGGAGTGAAGCATCAGCATTTTGGTCATTCTTCTTGAGTTTCATGTGGTTTGTGCATTGCATCTTGGGTAACTCGAGCTTTTGGGCTAATATTCACTTATCAATGAGTGCATACCATGTCTTTTTCTGATTGGGTTACCTTACTCAGGATGATATTTTCTAGTTCCATCCATTTGCCTATGAATTTCATGAAGCCATTGTTTTTGTGTGAGTAGTACTCCATTGTGTAGATGTACCACATTTTTTAATCCATTCCTCTTGAAGGGCTATCTGGGTTCTTTCCAGCTTCTGGCTATTATAAATAAGGCTGCTATGAATATAGTGGAGCATGTGTCTTTGTTGTATGTTGGAGCATCTTTCAGGTATATGCCCAGGAGAGGTATAACTGAGTCCTCAGGTAGTGCAATGTCCAGTTTTCTGAGGAACCTGATTTCCAGATTGATTTCCAGAGTGATTGTACCAGTTTTCAATCCTACCAACATTGGAGGAGTGTTCCTCTTTCTCCACATTCTTGCCAGTCATTAACTATTTATTGTGATGGAGCTTGCCAAGTAATTCTGATCCTTAGAGCATATTACTCAGTCCAGTTACAAACTGCAGAGCAGCAAAAGATGGGACATTTAATTGCAAACTATAGGCTACATAAAACACTGCAAAATTCCAGTGCTTCTTGGATAAAAGACAAAACAAACAGATTTATGTAGGTTAATGATAGAACATACAGTAATTCATAAGGTTTTATTGATGTAGTACATAATTTATTTTCAAATTTCTAAAATAAGTCATGTGGAGAACGATTCTTCCTGAACCCTCTTTCCTTTCTTTTCTTTTATGTTGATATTAACACATAAAGACAATAAGCCCATACATGTCTTTTTTTTGTTGAAACAGTCACCATTCATAAAATGTAATAGAAGTGAATCATTAGTACCTGGAAGTGCACCTTTATAAGGCTACATCTGAGACAAGAGACAGGTAGATTCTAAAAGCCAGTCTAACCAAGTAGTAATTATGAAACTAAATGGCAACTATGTCAAGAAAGACAAGATGAAGAGTGATAGAGGTAGGCACCTAAGGACCTCTGCCAGCTACAGGCATTGGATATGTGCATTTACCTACATTTGTGCACACAAACATTGATACTCACAAGTATAATGCACATACACAAATAAGCAAATAAACAAATGAATAATAAATACTGAAACAATAGCTGTTTAACACCAAGCATGTAAATAAATAGCACTGCACACAAAGTTATCATATAATACTACCACAGTTTGTGTGTGTAATATATTTTTATATAGGAAACTAGTATTGCTACAGAAGGGAAATATACATTAGTGATGTTATTAGTTGTTATATTATTGTAGTGTTAGTAAATTTTATAATAATATCAGTTGCCATAACTGTACACATTTAAAAACACTTGATTAAAAATGTTGAATTGAGTTATGTGTCACTTAGAAATCACTGAATTTCTCCAAAACCATCACAATTTTAGATAGTATATCTATTGATGAAAATTGAAATTCAATTTAAGAATGCTTATTTTTATGTTATAATTAAATGTGTTTTAAAATATAATGACTATGTAGAAAAAGATCTCAAATGTGGATGTGTAGATGTCTTATTATGTCTCTGTTTGTTGACATCAGGTCTTGCCGATTTATGATACTTTCTTCCTGAACTATTGTTATTACAACTGAAGATGCTTTAAGATTATTGGAGAATTTATCTGGTACTAACTACATTCACTGTTATGTTTTTCCTTGTGAGTTTTATCTCCTTTACATCTATAGACTATTTAAAATTTTACACAAGGATCTGCTTTTATTCTGAAGAGTGTTTTATTTACTCCAATATATACTACAGAATTTGGCATATGCTTGTTAGGATATGTAAGAATGGTAAAACTCCTGTGAACCTACTAAAGTCTAAAAAAGCATTGTGGTGTCTTCATTATATTCTCTGTTTCAGTTAATTATAGTATTGTTTTATGGAAAATTAATCAGGCTACAACTGATTAATCTTGATGTAACCTACTGCATCTTGGTTCAGTACAGATTCTTTTGGGGGGAAATGGCCTCCTCCTTATTGAAGAATTTCCGCAATTCTGAATATTCTGGTCATCTTTTGAGTCTTTGAATATATTTGAGCATGTGCGCTCACAGATCATTTTCTTTGTCAAGGTCACTAGATGAAAATTCTTACAAATAATTAGAGAGTACATTTTTTATCAGATATGCTGAAAAGTAGTCTAATAAAACTTATTTTCACTTTGCCTTTCAAGACAAAGTGAGTATCACAATAAGAAATGAAATGGGAAACACATATTTCCTTGAATTGATAGACATGACATTTGTGCGAGAAGCCAGGTAGAATGATTCAAAAAAACTGAGAAAAAAGGCAACACATAAATGCTGAAATGAATGTTATCATCCCAATCAGTTATCTGAACTCCAAAGTTAAAGATAGTACAGCAGTGTCAGCGTTTCTCTGGGAAAGTAGAGCACTATAAATATCCCATGCTTAGAAGCGATAATCTGACCTATAAAGATCCACCATTGCACTGTACTTGCTGCAGAAATTGGATAATCTTTGTTTGCTAGTGGCAGGCTTTTTCTTGGTCCTGGGCTGAGCAGTGCAGAAAGGTTCCTAAAAAACAACAATGAAATTCACTACAGGATTTTAAGTTTAGAGTGACATATTATGCATACTATGTACTTTCAAGAATTAGCAGCTAAAACATTGTGAGCCTCAATTTAACAGAGACAGTGATTTTTCAGAACCAGGACCCAGCAGGGATGGCATTAGCAGAAATACCCAACAAAGGGGAGAGAGAACCTGAAGAGACCATATCTAGGGGCTAGGCACGGCCCCTAGCTGAAGGATGGGGCCACTCACCCATCTCAAAAATATTAACTCAGAAATATTGCAGTCTAAAGGAAATGCAGGGACAAAGAGTCGAGCAGAGCTGAAGAAAAGCCAAGCAGAGACTTCCCCATCTAGGGATTCATTCCATTTGCAGACACCAAACCTAGGCTCTGTTGCTGATGTCACGAAGTACTTGCTGTCCCCTAAGAGGTTCTGCCAGAGCCTGACCAATACAGATGTGGATGCTCACAGCCACCTGTCAGACTAAGCACGGGGAATGCACTGGAGGAGTTAGGGGAAAGACTGAAGAAGCTGAAGGGCTTTACAATCCCATAGGAAGAACAACATTATCAACCAACCTGAACCCCCAGAGCTCCCAGGGACTAAACCACCAACCAAAGAGTAACATGGAGGGACCCATGGCTCCAGCCACTTATGCTGGTCTTATTGGGCAACAGTGGGAGGAGAGGCCCTTGGTCCTGTGGAGACTTGATGCTGGAGTATAGGGAATGCTAGGGATGTGAGGTGGGATTGTGAGGATGGGTGGGAAAGCTCCTTTAAAGAAGCAAGTGGAGGGTATGGGATAGGGGGTATGTGGAGGGGAAACCAGGAAGGGGGATAACATTTGAAATGTAAATAAATAACATAACCAATAAAAATGAAATATTAAAATGTAAATAAATAAAGTAAACATGAAAAAGAAAGCAAAAGTAAATAAAAATTTGATCAGAAACACACACACACACACACACACACACACACAAAGAATTAGCAGCTAAAACACAACATAGTGAGCCTCAACTTACACAGTAATTTTTTTCAGAAGCAAATTATACTCATTTAGATTTTATTACACCAACCTAGATTATACCTATTCAAACCTATTTAGATGGGATAATTCTATAGAATTTAAAATCCTGGTTATCTATAAGTGGCCTGCAAAATTTCAAGCAGAACTGGTTCCTAGAAATGAGAGTAGACATCAGTTTCCATCCCTAACCAAGTACTTATCTGCAATTGATACTCACTTGCAGAGGAAAAATTAGCTAACTTTCTTAACTTTAGAGTAGGTATAACCCCTAGCAGGAAATGGCTAACAAAACAAACACACAAACAAAAGCAATAAAGCAAAAAACCAATTCAAAGACAAAAGCAATCCTCAGTGGTGTTTTGTAAACATTTATCTCATATGGCTATGTTTGGACAATTTTTTTTGTCATACTGATCTTTTGCTGACATATTTTTCTTTCATACTATGTGATTTTTTATTTATATGTTTGTATTTCTTGTTTTATTGTTCTATTCTGTTTTTTGTTTATTTGATTGTATTTTGCCTATTTGATTACTTTGTATGGAGAGAGAGAAAGGCATGGCATTAACTGGGTAGGTAAGGGGAAAAATTGTAGAAAATGTTGTCATAATTAGCCCACCAGAGAAGACCATTCAGACTGTTTATAGTCAAATGAAACTCTTCCAGCAGGCTGGGAAAACACTCAAGTGTTGGGGGACTTAGGTTCCTCGTTGCCCCAATGTATGTATACAACAAGGATTTTTTTTTTAAAGAATAAAGCATATCCTGGCGTCTGCCTTGGCAGCTGTAGAGGATTTTGCCAAAGTAAGCAGTTTGAAGCAAGTAGTTTAATAGAACCTAATATAAGCAGTTAGCAGGAGGGGTTCTGCACAAAGAGGCAATTTTACCAGAAGGTTAGAAAAATTAGAAGTTGGCTAGGACATCCTGACCTTCAGTTCCTATAAGAGAGTTGGGTAATATTCTGTGGGAATCTCCATCAAGAAGATAAATTCTCGTTAGACCTGAAATGACTTCAGCAAGAATACATGATAGAGAAAACTTTGTAGTGTCTTGTTCTGTTATACTGTGGTGTGAGGGAGAAGTTGATAAAGATAACTATTTCTGTACTGCAGACATGGCTCCATAGATAAGTGTAGTCTCTACTCTTGTAGAAGACTGGGGTTCAATTCCTAGCACCCACAATCAGAGTATAAAAATGGAGGAAATATACCACAATGTCAGAGCATTCTTGTGGGTCTCATAAAGGTCACAGGCAAACTCCTCATATTTTGATTATTGATGTAATATACTGGCATGGTTTGCATTGCATTAGAACAGAGGCTACATGTCCATAACTTGAAGTTCATACTTTGAATAGTGAACTTTATGACTAAGAAAATCATATCCTTTATTTTTATAAAATAATTCAGGACAATCTCAAACTAGCTTGAATTAATTCACCCATCAGAATTATGTATCAGCTTTGCACAGTGGCAGTTCATTGCCAATGAGGTTTATCCAAGGCATGATTATTGCTAATTGAAAACTTTTCCCAGAATTACGTATCATATTAGAATACATTTAAGACTTTCAAGATTTGTTATAAATTTAATTAAGAGTGTATATGTGTAAGTAAGTGTACGTGAGTGCAGGGGCCTACAGAAGCCAGTTAACCCCTGGAGCTAGAGAAAACAAGTGATTTAGAGTCAACCAATGCGGTAGTGGGATCCACAATCAGATCTTCAGGAAGGCAAATGTTCTTAACTGTAAAAAAAATGGGTGCTAAACAGTTTATAGAACACCCAATCCAAGCACTTACCCTTGTCCTTAAGATTGGCTTTTCTTATAATCATAAAAAATTGTATTTGGCATTTTCACATAGTTTACAAATGAAATATTTTAGAAGAAATAATTTCATCTCCAAACTTTGTCAACATTTTTCTTTCTATCTTTATATAAAATTACTAATTGATACCTTAGATATAATGTCAGCTTAGGGAATCAATTGCTCTATTTGGAGAAAAATTAAAGGAATTTTCTATTTTCATCTCTGTTATGATTCGAATCCTTCCACTCCACACCATCAAGCAAATCTTCTGATCTCAAAAATGTGTTTGCAATCAAAAAACTAGTTCATCTAAATAACTGTACAAGACTTACAAATGAAAAACACAGAAGTCTATCTTGAATATCTCAATACTGTGTGTCTTAATGTGAAGACATATTAGAAACAGAGGTCAATCGGTGTAGCTCCGCTGTATTCTTCTCACATGGAAATTGAGCAATCAACATGTAGATATTATTTTAGAAATATCAACATCAAATTACAAATCAAAGTTAAGTGATTATCTTTGAAATAGTAAAATGAGCACATTGAGTACAGTCTCATTAACTTAAATGAATCTTCAGCTTAAATAGTTAATACTTCAATATTTATCACCATCTTTTATTGGTTTTAGTGTATAAGTCTATTCTTTTTAATAATTCTAATATTTTAATAATGCTCACTTTTTCCTTTTCTTTCTTAGAAAAAAGTAAGATTTTTTTCATAAAATAAGATTTGTATCTCAAAATGAATAATACTGTAGATAATGAAATGTGCATTTATTAATAAGGTTGTTGTTAAACCTGAAATCTGAGAGAAAAAAACAGTTTCACTATTTTGAGCCAAATTTGAAACAAGTTCTAATTAAATATTGGACAGGATGATGAACTTCAGCCAGGTCTATTATTGGCTTGCCAGGAAATGAGAATGAGTCACATTTAGGGGAGGCATACAAAGGCATGCCCATAAGGCCACCAAATTTCCCATCAGGTCCAAGCTGGGATAAGCATATACACAACAGCTCCTAGGTGTATTATTCTTGCTTATGTTCTGGTATTTAATTTGATATTATCAGAGAATGGAGGCATGGATTTATATTTCTCCAAATGTATTCACACTCACCTTGAAAATATACATGTTCTCTATAAGGGTAGTACTATGAAAAAGTGAATGTGTTATTCAGAGTTGTTTTGTTTCCTTTCTGTGTTCTGAGAGAATACTATGGAATATAGTGCAGTCTAGATGGCTTATCTTTATGTCCAATATAATACCAGATTTCTGACTTTTGCAGTGTTACTACATCCTCACTGAAACTGACATTGGCAACAGAATATGAACATAGAGCATGTGAATATCATAATTGCTTTTTTTGCCATACCTGTTCTATCTTTAATATTAACAGGATCTGTATTTAGTCATATTTTCAATTTGCATTTTAGCAGAAAACATTCTTAACACTTGCTTGTTTGACAATAATATACACAAATCAAACAAACCAACTCCTTTTAAGCATCTATTCAAGACTGAATATGGTTATTTCTCCAGAAACATTCACTGAAAATTTACTACTATAAGTATAACACGAAAAAATATTTTGTGTAACGTGTCTCAGGTTTATTTAATATGATGTAATTGAGTTGTGTACAAAGCATGTGAACTTTCTGTCTATCTCTTTTGAATTTGCAGTAAAGATTGGAAGCAAATTAGAAAAACGCTAAACTTGAACAGAACTTTATTTAATATTTAAGGTGCTGTTGATATCATATATGTATTTGTTGAAAACAAAAAATTATCTCCCTATTTATTATATGATAATCAAGAATCCTTTGTGAAGGAATATGGAGTTTATGGCAGAAATTGAATGATACACACACAAACAAGAATATGAAGATGTGGGCAGATGTTGGCAGTCCATATAGGAGGCTAGAGTCCTGGAAACTGTACTGAGTCTACAATAAAACAGAAAGAAATTGACATGGATTGAATATGGCAAGCTCAAAGTATTTATAAAAACTTTGAAAAAGTAATGGAACCAGGTTTTATGCAATCCACTGGGTTCAAGTATAAGTGATCTATTGCAGGAAAACTTGACAGAAATCAAATGACAAGTTCAGTGTGAATTTAACAGATTGTCAAATGTTACTCATTTCCCCAGGCCATTTATTCCATTGATAGGCTACTTCCTGAAAATTTAAGTTGCTTGTCAATTTTGTCTCCATCACTTAGGCTGTCCTAATAATATTAACCTGGTGGCCTTCTCTGTGTCATAGTGTACCTTCAACAATATTGTTTTGTTTTAATCCTGTACCAGTAAAGAGCTTGAGTATCATATTACATGATATATGTTTAACAAATATGTTATAATGTCTGAGGAAAATATATATATTTTCTTAGAATATTTTGATATAATCTTTCCATTCAGAATATGTTTTGTTCATAAATAATATCTCATACTAATTGAGGAAGAATCACCATCTAAATTTATATTAGATTTTATGATTAAAATAGTGCTAGGCATCTACTGTGTTCCTGCATATTAACATTATCAACTTAAAATATATTCTTTCTAGAATGTTCTTGAAAATGAAAAATAGTTTTGTGTATTATAGATACAGGTCAAAGTAATATGATGATTCTTTTAATTTTCATGTATGTACAAATCTGTTGTTCTTCCTTTAGGGTTGCAATCCTCATCAGCCCTTCTCCTAACTCTTCCATTGGGGTCCCCAGGCATAGTTTTTAATGTTAGCTGTTAGTAAAAAATAAACTATGCCAGTTTCCTATCTTTTATAAAATATTATTGAATAATATTTACACAATTCACTACATTGTATGTTAAAGATTAAAGACACCTTACACTGAGATTGATTTAGTCATAAATTTTGGCTATATAAAAAATAGATCTATTAGCAGATGTAGTACTTTGTCGAAATATTCAAACATACATTTTTCTAAAAATTTTTAGTAATTAGGTATGAAATTAGAGAAATATTCCATCTAGTCTTGGCACTAATGAGTATGCATGATTCACAATATGGGATAGTCCTCTGGCCTGATCCTTCCTGCTGGCAAAAAATACAGCTCAGTCTGTAGATATTCCCACATCAGTTTCCAAGAACTGGCAGAAGTCTGTAGTTCTTGGCAGCTGGTGCTTTAAGAATTTTCCCCCGTCTCTTTTCAGTTTAATATGCAATATTATAAATTATGAGATGCCTTTTACTCATATGCTTTTATTTACCTTTATCAGTTTAACTGAAATGCCTTTTACCTGCAGTGATTATTTTTGAGGCACACATACTTTTCCAGAAGCTTATAATAAAAGATTATACTCTCAGCATGCAAGCACATCGGTAGATTGTATCTCACTCAAGAATTTTATTCTTTAGGATAAGGATAATACTCTTGTTATTATCTTTAAAGACGTTGTCACTATATATATATTCTTTTCATAGGGCAACATATGGTAATTTGTTATTTGAAGACAGAAAGGGATAATTATAAGTTAAGGAAATAAGAGAGCTATTTATCTTTAAGCATCTGGGCAGTCCAAAGCTTTTTTAAATCAATGTTTTTGGTACATTTAGTGAATTTATATTTGACTAAGAAAATTGTGTAAGCACCATTGACAAATCCATTAACATGCATTTGTTTGAGGTGGGTGCAGAGAACTTTATTGACAGTATTCAAGAGAGTAGGTAGGGCTCACCTGGTCCCTCTGTTATTATTGGGTTATGGGATGGATATTGTGAGAGAGATGTTCAGTGTTTGTGGCACAGTTGGGACAGGTACTCCTCAGCACTTGAGGGTCTCTCTCTTGTTCTCAACATCTTTGCTGGAGTGGTTGGTGCGGGGTTTCTTACTCCTTGGAGGCCATATAGGCCATGATGTCCACCACTTTGTTGCTGGAGCCATATTCTTCGTCATACCAGGAAATGAGCTTTACAAAGTTGTCATTGAGAGCAATATTAGCCCCAGCATCCAAGACGGATGAAAGTGAATTGATGTTGAAGTCACAGGAGACAACCTGGTCCTCAGTATTTCCCAGGATGCCCTTTATTGAGCCCTCGAATGCCTGCTACACCACCTTCTTGATTTGATCATACTTGGCAGGTTTCTCCAGGTGACATATCAGATCCATAATGGATACACTGGAGATAGGAACACTGAAGGCCATGCTAGTAAGTTACCTGTTCAGCTCTGGGATGACCTTGCCCACAGCCTTGGCAACACCCATGGATGCAGGGATGATGTTCTGTGCAACCCCACAGCCATCACGTGACAGCTTTCCAGAGGGGTCATCCACAGTCTTCTGAGTGGCAGTGATGGCATGGACTGTGGTCATGAACCATGTGTCATGACCATGATGCCAAAGTTGTTATGGATGGCCTTGTTCAGAGGGGCCAAGCAGTTAATGGTACAGGATGCATTGCTGACAATCCTGAGTTGTCCTATTTCTCGTAGTTCACACCCATCACAAACATGAGGTCATCAGCAGAAAGGCCAGGGATGATGACCCTTTTGGCCCCACCCTTCGAGTAGACCCTGGCCTTGTCCCTGGTGGTGAAGACACCAGCAGACTCCACAAACATACTCAGTACCAATATCACCCCATTTGATGTTAGCGAGATCTCAGTCCTGGAAAATGGTGATGGGCTTCCTGTTGATGACAAACTTCTCATTCCCAGCCTTGACTGTGCCATTGAATTTGCAATGGGGAAGTCATACTGGATTACGTAGACCACGTAATTGAGGTCAATGAAGCGGTCTTTGATGACAACAATCTGCACTTTGCCAAATGAAGAGCAGAAGGCAGCACTGGTAACCAGGCGCCCAATAAGACCAAAGCAGTTCACAACGACCTTCCCCATCCTGTATACAAGAAGACACGGGCACTGCAAGAGAAGATGCAGCTGTCTCTGGAACAGGAAGGAGCAGAGAACCACATTTTTAGTTTTTTAAAAAATGATTGTAAATATCTACACTTTTCTAGGAAAACACATAATAAGATGTTTGAAGTATGACATCACTATGATATGTTCCAACATATTTAAATTGTTGTGTCTTTAAGTAGTATTCAAGTACTGGCAGTTTATGTATTAATGATGTCCAAGTGAAGCTAAATACTAGTGCATCTTCATAAATTTTAGGCATTGGCAAAACTTCAGCTATAAGCTGAACTAACAACAAAGATAAACTTTGTCAAATAAAACTGCATTACTCTTCAAATTGTTAAAAAGAAAAGTCCATCTACTAGTTACCAGGCTGATTTTTATTGCAACAACTACAAATTTTACACTTAGATAAAGATTGAATTTTTCCTGAAGATGTTATCTAATTATTATGTAATTTTATTAAAATATGCAGATTCTAGCTTAATTTTTATTTGAAAATAATGAATATTTTATTAGGAGGAACTACCAGTAACAAGTTATCAATAGTAGCATTATGTTTAAAATAGAACAAAACTGAAATATGAACTAACAGAGTACTTTAACATATAAATGAAGATAATTGAATATCCAGTAACCCAAGATATAAAACAAACCTACATCTGAATGTTCTTACACATATTCACATTTGCCAAATTTTCTCCAACATGTCTGAGATTTACATTAATTTATTCTGTTTGTTTAGTTATTTGCTTGTGTGAAGAATGTATCTTATGCAGCCAAAGCTGGCTTCAAACTTGTTTTACAGTGATGAGTGACTTTGAACCCCTAATGATCCTGCTCTGGGGGAGAGCAAATGTGACACTCAACCCAACTGATTTACCTTTTTATTCTGTGATTGTGTTCCTTATTCAGGATTTCAACAGGAGTCTTTTACATATTCTTAAACTTGAATATTGACAACAGTATTTGAAGAAAAAGTTGCATGAATCAATGCATATGTTATGAGATATGGGTCAAAGCATATTTAAAGAGTCATGACCCCAAAAGATCCTTTTTAGAAATCAGCAACCTCAATGTATCTTCATCAATGAGAATCTACATATTTTAGCCTATCTCATGATCACATGTAACTGGAGGAAGCTGAAAGGAAGAAATGGCTAACATCTCAGGTAAGAGTCCTATGAGATTCCCAAACATTTTTTTATTTAGAAGCATGTGTTAACAATTATTAAACAGTCTCTCTCCTATTTTGCTTAATTGGTTGCCATAACTACTGAGCCAAAGTAATCTGTAGTAAATAGTGATGGTATAGGTATAGTCATGTTATACCCAGAGGAAAAGAGCCACACTACAATGCTTTGAGGTTTAGTTGAGAGGTTTACTTTCCCTCATTCAAAAACATTATCCAAGCAATTATGTATTTTGTAATATCATCTAGTAAAAATATTATACATACACACACATATATATGTAAGTATGTATGTATATATTGCACTAGTAATACATGCAACATTGATGAATAGGCAACATTATTTTGGATTGCACTGCAAGTTATTTGATTTTGTGTTTAATGTTTATGAGCATGAATATGGTCAGAATATCCAGTTGGTGTTTCCTTTTGGAAATAACTTGTGTGTGTTTGTATGTGTGTGCGTGTTCATGAGAGTAAATGTAGGCAGGTACATATTATGGTGCTCTATTAATGTCAGAGGATCAGACAGTGACTTTCAATGTTGATCCTAGCCTTCAACTTTGATGTGAACTCTGGTTTTGTTCATTGTCTATAAAACACTATTTGATTCGTGAGGTCCAGATAATTCACTTCTACATTACATATGTCCCTAGGATTACTGGATTTACATACATAAACAACCATGCCCAGCAGTATCAGAGTTCTAAAGACTGTAGTTCAGATGCTGTCAGATATGATAAATTCTTTAGTACCTGAGCCATCTCTATTGCTCTTTAATAACCAAGTTTTAACAAACAAGTTTTTTGAAACAAGTACAAAAAAGTTGAACATATTTTAAATGCATTAATATTTAAACTATCATATGTGTTATGATAAGATAAGTTTGAAAGACTCATAAGGAGGACTAAATTTGAGGAATAGTGCCCAGAAGTATTTTTATAAATATTGAAAATAAATTTAAGAAATTGGGTGTTATATACTTACCTTGGTTCCACTGGATGTCCTCAAAATCTCATTATATATGGTAGGTGACCTTTAGTTATCAACTGTTCAAAGTTTATCATTTGCAATCTTTTTTATAGTTTGAGTGTTTTGCAGCAATCTCAATATTATAAAAATTAATATAGATTTTAATACTAATATCAAATAAGTCTCTCCCTAAAACATTTATATTTATAATAAGGAAGAAATTTAGTAAAAGTTTTATATCTATTGTGCTTAGATAATGATAAATCTTTTGCATATCCTTAGAAATAAACATTTTTGTATATGAAATTGTATCTACCATTTTATCAGAATAAATGTATTCTTTTTTTTTTTTTTTTGGTTCTTTTTTTCGGAGCTGGGGACCGAACCCAGGGCCTTGCGCTTCCTAGGTAAGCGCTCTACCACTGAGCTAAATCCCCAGCAGAATAAATGTATTCTTATATTTCATTAGAAACCTGTCCTGAATATTCTTTATTTCTATCCCTTTCTCTTCTCTTATCTCATTTCTATCATTCTATGAAAAGATAGTAGTAGTTTCACAAAAATGCCCAAGAATCGTTATTGAATAATTTGTAGCCAATGTAACTTGTTCAAGGATTGTTGTGCGTTTTTGTTTAAATATGTATCACTTCATAAATATATTTATTTATGGGGAATTAATCCAGAAAGAAAACTAAGAAAGTACAAAATATAATCTCATAAATACTGCTTCTTTGCAATACCATGATCATTTTATGTATTCTTCTCACATTTATATAAAACTTTATTATTTAATGTTTATTATTTTACTTATTTATATTATCATCGATAACCTTCTCCCCTCTTCTCAGTTATCCCTTCCACAGTTCCTCATTCCATTCCTCCTCCTTACTTCTGAAAAGATACTCTCTCCATACCATGCCTCTCCCTTCCCTGGGGCCTCAAGACTCTCCAGGATTAAGGACATCTTCTCCTACTAAGGCCTGACCAGCAGACCTCAGACCGGCCCATGTATGCTCCTGGTTTGTGGTTCAGTTTCTGGGACTTCCCTGGGGTCTAGGTAAGTTGAGACTGCTGGACTTCCCATGGGTTCACTCTCCCATTCAGCTTCTTCAGTCCTTCTCATAACTCAAACATAGGTGTCCTTGCCTTAAGTCCAAAGGTTGGGTATAAGCATCATCTGCTTTTGTTTCAGTCAGCTGCTGGTAGGGACTCTCAGATGCCTACCATGCCAGGCTCCCATCTGTAAGCAGAGCATGACACAGTAGTGTCAGACCTTGGTGACACCCATGAGATGAATCCCGAGTTGGGTCAGTCACTGGACTGCCTATCCTTCAATCTCTTCTCCATTTTTGTCCCTGCAGTTCTTTTAGACAGGAGCAGTTCCAGGTCCAAAATTTAAACTGTGTGTTACTAATCCTATCTCTGTGTTTTCAGTCCTGTCTTTCTACTTTGCATTCCCTTTGCCCAATGTTGGGCACATTACCTAATGTCACCCCCAGTAAGTACTTAGAGTCTTCCCTCTCCTCCTGGGTCTCTGGCTCTTTCTAGAGGGACTCCCCACATCCCATGACCCCCATACTGCTTATCTCCATTCATTCTCTAGTCCCTCTGGGTTTGATTCCTATCCTCTCCCAGATTCTTGATCCTGTTCCCCTTGTCCATTCTCCCTTCCCTATCCCACCTAGATTCCTCCCTCCCTCTGCCTCCAGTGGTTCTTTCCCTTCCCCTTCTAAGTGGAATTGAAACATCCTCACTTGGGCCTTACTACTTGTTACACTTCTTAGAGTCTGTGGGTTTTATCCTAGATATTCTGGACTTTTTGGCTAATATCCACTAATCAGTGAGCATATACCATGCATGTTCGTTTGGGTCTGATTTACCTCGTTCAGGATATTTTCTAGTTCCATCAATTTGCCTGCAAAATTTAAGAAGTCCTAATTTTTAATAGTATTCCATTGTGTAAATTAACCACATTTTCTGTAGCCACTTTTGGTTGAGGGAAATCTGGGTTCTTTCCAGCTTCTGGCTATTGCAAATAAGGCTGCTATGAGTATGGTAGAACACATGTCTTTGGTATATGTTGAGGTATCTTTTGGATATATGTCCAAGAGTGGTATAGCTGGGTCTTCAGGTAGAAATATTTCCAATTCTCTGAGGAACTGTCAGATTGATTTCCACAGTGGCTGTACCATGTGCTTTCAATTGAGGTTTTAATTTATTTTTATTTATTTTGTATTGAATATTTTATTTATTTACATTTTAAACGTTATCACCTTT
Source organism: Rattus norvegicus (assembly GCF_021556685.1). Taxonomy (NCBI): domain Eukaryota; kingdom Metazoa; phylum Chordata; class Mammalia; order Rodentia; family Muridae; genus Rattus; species Rattus norvegicus. Next base: position 87,190,740 of record NC_141539.1, on the reverse strand, counting down.
ACCAGTTTCCCCTCGAGAAACTTCCTATTCTATCACCCCTCCCCACCGCTTCTATGATGGTGCTTCCCCACCCACCTATCCACCCACTTCCTATCCCTTCCCACCCTGACATTCCCCTACATTGTGACATCAAACCTCCACAGGAACAAGGACTTCTCCTTCCATTGATTCCAACAAGGCCATGTTCTGTTACATATGCAGCTGGAGTCATGGGTCCCTCCAGGTGTACTATTTGGTTGGTAGTTTAGTCCCTCAGATCTCTTGGGGTTCTGGTTGATTAATAATTTTTTCCTGTGGTTTGTAATCTTAGCCATTCTAATTGATGTGAGGTAGAGTCTCAAGGTTGTTTTGATTTGCACTTCTGTGTTGAATAAGGACTTTGAACTTTGCATTAAGTGTTTCTTAAATGAGTCGAGGTTCTTTCCCACTTTATATTAGAATCTGTTAGATTCAGTGTATCTGGTTTTATGTTTAGGTCCTTGATCCACTTGGATTTGAACTTTGTACAACCTGAAAAGTATAGATCTATTTTCATTCTCTTACATACAGACCATCAGTTGACCAGCACCATTTATTGAAGATGCTTTATTTTTTCCACTGCATGTTTTGGCTTTTTGCCAAAGATTGATAAGCATCCATAGGCGTGTGGCTTTATTTCTGGGTCTTTGATTCTATTCTATCAATCAACCTGTCTGTTTTTGTACCAATACCATTCAGTTTTAATCACTATTGCTTTGTAGCATAGCTTAAGATCAGGGATGGTGATTCCCCCAGAAAGTCTTTTTTTGTTAAGGATGTTTTTTGCTATCCTGGACTTTTTGTTTTTCCATATGAAGTTAAGAATGGCTTTTTCCATGTTCATGAAAAATTATTTTGGAATTTTGATGGGGGTTGCATTTAAATCTCTAGATTGCTTCTGGTAGGATGGCCATTTTCACTATTTTAATCCTACCAATCCATGAGCATGGGAGATCTTTCCATCTTCTGAAGTCTTTTTGGATTTCTTTCTTGAGAGACATGAAGTTCTAGTCATACATATCTTTCACGTCTTTGATCAGAGTTACACCGATATATTTCATATTATTTGTGACTACTCTGAAGGGTGTTATTTCCCTAATTTGTTTCTCAGCCTATTTATTATTTGTTTAAATGAAAGATACTGGTATGTTTGAGTTAATTTTATATCCTGTAACTTGGCTAATGTTGTTTATCAGCTGTAAGAGTTCTCTTGTAAAATTTTTGGGGTTGCTTTTGTATCCTATCGTATCTTCTGCAAATAATGATACCTTGCCTTCTTCCTTTCTGGTTTGTATCCCGTGATCTATTTTAGTCATCCAATTGCTTTGATGGGTACTCCAAGTAATATATTGAATAGCTACAGAGAAAATGGGCATCCTTGTCTTGTCCCAAATTTTAGTGGGATTGTTTCTAGTTTCTCTCCATTTAATTGGATATGAGCTGTTGGTTTGCTATATTTTGTGCTTAGTATGTTTAGGTATGTGCTATGAATTTCTGATAACTGCAGGACTATTTACATGAAAGGGTTTCATATTTTGGCAAGGGCTTTTTCAGAATCTAGAAAGTTGAACATGTGGCTTTTTTGTTTAAATAGTGTATTATGTCTTTAGATTTTCATATATTGATCCATCCCTGCATCCCTGGGCAAGATTTTTTTAATGTGCACTTGGAAATTCTAAGTTTAGCTCTTCATTTAAAAGTCTTCACATTCAAGCAACTATAAAACTACATAGTGTGTGTGTGTGTGTGTGTGTCTGTGTGTGTGCGCGCGCGCGCTGCAACTACTTTTGAATTTGCTTATGTTTTACATAAGTAAACTTCAATATACAGAGCATTCATTCTTGTAGATGTTTTAGTGTACTTATTTTTAATGAAGTGTCAGTTAATAAACAAATTGGACTTTAATAACAATGGTTATTTGACTTTGTCTGAAGATGTTGCAGATTAGTATAAACAGACATTAATTTGCTCTCTCAGTTAATTAGAAGACTACATAACTACTCTTAACAGAGGGTTTATTTCCATAAATATCTCTCTCCCCTCTTTCCACATTTTTCATAACTTTGTACACATATATTACATAACCCAGTTTCCCTTCTTCTGTAGTTAAAATATTTAAATATTATATCCATTTTGTTGTTTGTTTTTGTTTATGTCACTGAAGATAAGAAAGAAGGAGCCACACAGACTTAAATAATCTTTCTTTTTATTCAAATATAAAACTTAAAACCTCCTTAAACTACTGCTTTTTACTCCATGGCATATGAATGAATATGTTTTTCTATGTTTTTCTAACAAGTATTTCACCTTATTCTAAGGGATGGCTTTACCTAGAAGTCAACTCTCATTTTATATTGGCTATAAAGTTAAATATTCACTTGAACTCTGAATTTCAAGAGCCTACATATTAAAAGCATTTTTTGAAATGGAAAGGCTTTTTTTTATTTTTGTAGTGAATTTTATATGGAATTATCAGCATACTGTAAAATTATGTGAACTTTCTACATGATCTCATGCAAGTTCTTGATCTACTGAAATTCTCTAAAACAAGTTGAAAAATTTGAATTCGATTTTAGGAGTATTCTCATAAGATAAGTCTAATTACATAATGTAAGTCCTCAGGCAAGAGAGTATTTTGGTACTCGATTATGTTTTGTATACAGAAAAACATATCCAAAAATAATGTTATTTTGGTGTTTTTCTAGCACACTGTTTTGTAAAATTACATAGAAAGTAGGTTTTAGTCTCTATTTACATGCTTATTCCAGTTACAGTAGCATTCTACATGTTTTAGTTTATTTTTTTTTTTGTTGTTGTTTTTATGATAACACAGTTACCAGAACTGGTTTGAAGAAAAAAGAGTTATGCTTCGTTTATAGTTCCAAGACAGGTAGGGTAGTCTCAGCAGAAAGCTGAATTATCTCATTTGGCAGCCAACAGGAAGCAGACAACCAACTGGAAATATAGCAGGGCTAAAAATTCTTTGTATTTACATCAGAAATGTACTTCTTCCCACAAAATCAAAAACAAAAACAAAACAACAACAGCCAAAAAAAACCACACAAAACAAAACAAAAAAAAAAAGAAAAAAACCAAATAATGCCCCATAAGACTTTTATAAAGTACCCAAACAACACCACTAAGTGGGAAGAATTTTCCAAATACCTCAGCATTTGAGGGTTACATCTAATTCAATCATCCCACTACACAAATTGAAAGAACATTATAAAAATTTTCAATAGTTTTATAGTTCGGGAATTAATTTTCCTAATCTGAGTTAGGATTAATTCATTGCTAAGTGTTCAACTGGAATAAATCAATAAACCTCAATATAATAAATGTTGATGTTTATGAATAATAATGCAAGCATAAACTATCACCTTGGTGGTTTCAAATCGACCCCAACAATAAATGAATCTAAGATGTGAACTGACATTTGATTTGTTCATGGAATATAGAGATGCAAATGTGAGTTGAGATTTAGTAGACAGTTTTCTAGATTAAGTAATAATTATATAATCATTCAGTGATCAATTAATCAAATTAATTTTTCAACCACAATAAAGAGAAGATGAATAGTTTCTGAAGATACATAGCCAACAAGTTAAAATTAGAATGATATTCCAAGGTATTGCTTATTTTATATACATATTTTACCTCATGTGAAATAAGCTTACACTATCATTGTGTGCTTGTATAATTAATCTATTTAATGACATTCTTGGGACTGGATTAATAAAGGGGAAGGTACCATTGGACATATTCTGGGAATTTTAGATATAAGAGAATTCATTTGTAAATACTGTGGATTTAAAAAAATCTATTAATATTCATCAACAAAAATTATCCTCTTTTTAATTAAAAATTTAAATAATTATGAGTTTCAAGCATTTGATGTATTTATATAAAATTAAGATGAAATCATGATTATACAAGAGAACAAAATGTGTACTTTTCTGCATATATGTCTCTACTGGTATGTTCATCTCCAAATATATATATTTATATCAATTAAATATATAATTGTATATGCATTATGTATCTATTTTGGAATATATATATATATATAGAGAGAGAGAGCAAGAGAGAGATAATATGTGTGAATATATTTGCTTGTACATATATATTCAAAAGGAGAAAATCAATGATATTAGCTATTGAAATTCAAATGGCTTGAAGTTCTTGAAGTCTAATGAACTATTTTTTGGCAAATATAACTCAGATCTGAATGCAATCTTTTAGAGAATTAAATTGAGTTAATATGAAAAATGAAGTCTGAAAGAATTCTACTTTAGAATTAAAAAGATGGATGATCATCAGTCTTGAGTTTCATTTGTTCTAGGCATCTAGGGTAATTCAAGCATTTGGGCTAATAGCCACTTATCAATGAGTGCATACCATGTATGTCTTTCTGTGATTGGGTTAGCTCACTCAGGATGATATTTTCCAGTTCCAACCATTTGCCTACGAATTTCATAAAGTCGTTGTTTTTGATAGCTGAGTAATATTCCATTGTGTAGATTACCACATTTTCTGTACCCATTCCTCTGTTGAAGGGCATCTGGGTTCTTTCCAGCTTCTGGCTATTATAAATAAGGCTGCGATGAACATAGTGGAGCACGTGTCTTTTTTATATGTTGGGGCATCTTTTGGGTATATGCCCAAGAGAGGTATAGCTGGATCCTCAGGCAGTTCAATGTCCAATTTTCTGAGGATCCTCCAGACTGATTTCCAGAATGGTTGTACCAGTCTGCAATCCCACCAACAATGGAGGAGTGTTCCTCTTTCTCCGCATCCTCCCCAGCATCTGCAGTCACCTGAGTTTTTGATCTTAGCCATTCTCACTGGTGTGAGGTGAAATCTCAGGGTTGTTTTGATTTGCATTTCCCTTATGACTAAAGATGTTCACTCCTTCTTTAAAAGGGGAACAAGAATACTCTTGGCAGGGAAGAGAGAGGCAAAGATTAAAACAGAGACTGAAGGAACACCCATTCAGAGCCTGCCCCACATTGGCCCATACATATACAGCCACCCAATTAGACAAGATGGATGAAGCAAAGAAGTGCAGACTGACAGGAGCCGGATGTAGATCGCTCCTGAGAGACACAGCCAGAATACAGCAAATACAGAGGCGAATGCCAGCAGCAAACCACTGAACTGAGAATAGGACCCCCGTTGAAGGAATCAGAGAAAGAACTGGAAGAGCTTGAAGGGGCTCGAGACCCCATATGTACAACAATGCCAAGCAACCAGAGCTTCCAGGGACTAAGCCAATACCTAAAGACTATACATGGACTCACCCTGGACTCTGACCCCATAGGTAGCAATGAATATCCTAGTAAGAGCACCAATGGAAGGGGAAGCCCTGGGTCCTGCTAAGACTGACCCCCAGTGAACTAGACTGTTGGGGGGAGGGCGGCAATGGGGGGAGGGTTGGGAGGGGAACACCCATAGGGAAGGGGAGGGGGGAGGGGGATATTTGCCCGGAAACCGGGAAAGGGAATAACACTCGAAATGTATATAAGAAATACTCAAGTTAATGAAAAAAAAACTGCAAAAAAAAAAGATGGATGGATATATAGGCTGAAATCAGAAATCATTCTGTTTAAGTGTTCCTCCCTTCATGGGGAGTTAAAATGTTTTACTCTAAACATTTGATTTACTTGGTTAGGCCCTCTACATTGAAGGTTAATTTACTTAGCATAAAGACATACTTAAAAATTGTCCTCACAAAAAGCAAGAAGAACAATATTTGACAAATGTGTCTGAACAGTACCTATTAAGTTACTAATTAAAATTAAACATCATAATTCAACTCTTTTATTTAGTTGTACATAGTTATTTTAAACAATATTAACCTCTAAACATATTAATAAACTATTAAAAATATTTTTTATTCCTATCTAATAAAATAAAATTTTACTATATACAGCGAAAAGTGTAAAACCCTTAATGAAGAAGCAGATATAAATGTAAATAAATATTTTATTTGATATCCTGATTTCAAATGCTCCAATGTAAATTTAACATATTTAAGTACTATAATGTCAATTCTTGTAACATGAAAAAGAATAAGAAAAAAGCTGAAAACAAATAATTTTCATAAGTACACAACATACCTACAGACACACACACAAATACACACAATTCTATACATAATAAAGACAAACTTGGGGAATACACATAATAAAAGATAATTTAAATTTTATTTCTATAACTGATTACAGTACCACAGCTTATATTTATAATTAATTTATTCAATGGATTCAAAATTATAAAATTATATTTTATAATATATATTATATATAAATGTGCTATATATTTTATAGCACATTTTCTGATAATTTTGCAGCAAATTTTGTTAATCATCTCCAGAAAACCTTTCCTTACTATAACTAGGTAAAAAGAAAGTCTTGAAATTTGATTTATGGGGATGAAAAGATAAGAAGAAATAAAAGAATATTGGTAACAGTATTGCTTATGGTATATGTGTCATAGAATGGTTAAGACTATGCTGTACAGTTTGACTTTCCTATGCATTACCAATTTACTTATTTAGTTTCTCAACAATAGAATGCAGCAGGATAATTTTAGCTTAAACTAGAAATGTCTTCTGCACATTTACCTTCATGGTGAAAACCTGAATAATGTTCAGAGATTTTGCTGCTCCGGTCCTAATGGAACTTCCCAAGTCCTTAAAATATAGTAGTTACAGATATAGTGTTGTTAGACATGATAGAATAACTTTCCATGTGCGTTCATTTTATCTGATGGAAACAACACTATTTTATAAGTTGCCTTAAGCAGGCATTTTGAGCTGACTCATTGACACTCATTTTTTAACAACAAGAAAAACCTGAAAATTCCCTATGGGAATTTAGATATCAAGTAAGCAGAGAGGTATTGCTAAAGCATCTATAAGACAGGTGAAATTTTATTGCTTATAATAGAAGACTGATATTTTATACATTTTATACAATAATTTTCATATGTACGGTTGTAAGTTAGAATATTTATGATCCTTGTGACCATCTGTAGATTCTGTCTACAAGGGCAAAAGGAGCAGAGATGTTGGGTTGGTGGGAGAAGGGAAGGTTAGCAGCACCTCTAATAAGTGCAGTGAATACTGGAACCAGCTCTCAGGGGACAGAACAGTTTTACTTAGGGTGATTCAAGGCTTAAAAGTTTGGGGACTGAAGGTAGAAAAAGGATGGGGAAGGTAATTAGTTGGGGTAAAGGGTACCTGGAATACCTCATTAACATGGGAAGCATTTCAGGAATCTCCAGAGCTGGCTGAATGGATTTTATCATGAGAAAGGAAATTGATACTGCAAGTTAATTGAGGCTCTGTGACATAGCTTGGATAAAGGTAAATCTGTGGGTTTAGAATTCTCCAGAAAATGTCAGAGGAAATACCCAGTTAATGAAGGGAGTTCCCCATTAAATAACAAGTCACAGAAGGCTATCCAGTCAATGGTAAACAGTGACCTTAATAAGCATAGTTTTCCCACATGAAGTAATAAGTACCCCTTTTAAATATAATTATGAGTCAATAACCATGTTACAAGGACTTATTTAAATTGTGGAAACAATATATTTATACCTTTCAATGTGACTTCTGTTGTGTTGTGTGACAAGATTTGTGCAGTGTGTTGATACATGTCTATTCACCCGCAGTATGGATACTCAACTAAAGTATGGATATCATCAAAATCTAACTAGTCAAACCAATGACATTTATTGGGGTTATTTACAGAAATAAGAATGAGGGGTTACTAGTAGAAGCAGAAATGAAACAAAGCCAATATCAATCCTAGCATGTTTAACTGTTCATGAAACTTGAGAAATTTAGAGCACACTGAATAGTCTGCAGGCAGCTGAACATGGTTGTAGTGTCCTTTCTAAATTGTTCAGTTGGTCTGAGGCTCTTCAAGGTAGCTCTGCTAGTTTCTGCTACTTCACACAACTAATCTTGTTTCCGAGTCATCTTTGCAACTTGACTTTATGGCTTTGAAAGATATCCTAGCTTTTATTTCTTAGTCTGGTAAGAAGGAGCCAAATGAATCCTGTCAGAATCATGGATTTCCTAAATCTATTTCCTGTTATCTTCTGATTTAAGAAGCTTCCTGTGAGATAGAGAATTTCAAACTCTAAGGACAGTTTATGTAAGTGCTAAAAAGAGCTAATTACATTTAGCAAATCACTCTACTTATTATTTACTGCAATATGTAAGCAGAATTTCCTAAAAAGAAATGCAAAATTATTGAATATCTTACTTTAGAATATAATTAAATCTTTATTTCTCCAACCATTCAATGAAACCAGTATTAAGTCTCTCTCTCTTTCTCTCTCTCATAGTGGTCACTAGATCAGACTGGTACTTCTCTTGGGTAGGTTCATCAGTCCCAAAGAATGGGGCTGAGGAAGTCATACACCCAGGATAAGGCAAGGAGATTTTTAAGGTGAGGGATGCTGATGTATCAGCCATGATCTGGGACTCTGACCAGGTATGTTCAAAAGTTAAGGCCCTGGAGTGACTGGCAACGTCAGAATGGCTGGTTGCATAAGCTGTCAGAAATACAGAATGGGACGGGAGGCAGCTTTCTTTTGTACCAGAGCAAGCAGGGTAGTGGGAAGGTAGGCAACGCTTTCCAGTTTGTGCAGGGATATGCAAATGTTCCAGTTGTAAAATCACTATCGATCTTTTTTATATCTGTGAATTAGTTATTTTTAAAAATGTAAGAAAGTTGATGGTTTTTTAAATCTAGAAGTCATATTAATATTCGTAATTATGGATACCTGTCATATATTTTTTATGTTTGTAATCTGATAAATGCTTCAAAATTATATATACTCTCTACTTTGGATGATCAGACAGAGTATGGATATCATCAAAATCTAACCTGTTAAACAAATGGAATTTATCAGGGTTGCTTACAGAAATAAGAATGAGAGGTTACTCTAGGAACAGAAATGAAACAAAGGTAGCTATATCAACAATACCAATCCTAGCATGTTTAACTGTTCATGAAAGTTGGGAACCTAACACATACTGCACAGTGTGCAGGCAGTTGAACAAGGTTGGAGTGTCCTTTCTAACTCACTCAGTTGATCTAAGGCTCTTCAAGGTAGCCCTGACACACACACACACACACACACACACACACACACACACACTATTTATATATATATACTTTTTCTTTTTAATTCATTGAGTAAAAACTCATTGCTTATTTGAGTTGCAACGTACCTGACAGCAGTTCTCCTTAAAACTATTCTCAGTTCTGACCAAAAATAGTGAGAAAATAATTCAGGGAAACAAAAGTAGCTTTTATTTTCCTGCTGAATTTCTAAACACAACAGATGTTGCATTATCTTACAAAATGGATGATTAAACATTAAAAATTATAGGGATGTATTTCAACAGTAGTATCCAAAATATTGCATTAAATTATCACAGTTGTGAATAAGTAGAAGAAATTAGTTTTTATACAACAATAGAAGTTCAGAAAAGCTAAGATTACTACTAACAAAAAGGAGTAAGTAATTGTATGATGCTGAGTGAGAGTTATAATGGAGCTATATAATTAAACTGTGAAAAATAATATACCTGTATACATGGTTCAATATATAAACAGCAAAATTTTCTAGAAATAATAAATGAATTCTGCAATGGGCCAGCATACATGATCAAATTGCATAAATCAATAGCTTTTTTAAATACACCATCAATAAACATACAAAGAAAGATATCATGGACACGTTCCCATTCACAATGGACTCAGGAAAAATAAAATATTTACAAAGAAACCTATGAAAGGAAGGGAAGGAGTTCTACAATGAAAAATTTAACTTCTTTAGAAAGAAATAAAGACACTAAAATATTTAAAGATACCCCCATGTACATTGAAGGATATAGTTAATATTACAAAGAATGACCATTCTACCAAAGTTATTTATATAGTTAATGCAATCCCAATTAAAATTGTCATCTCATTCATTGTTCAGAAAAATAAAAAAAATGACTATAATAAAGTTTATGTGGATCAATAAAATAACCCAAAGCCAAAAATACTCCCAAACAAACAAACAAACAAACAAACAAAAAACACAAGAGGGATTATCATTCCAGATCATAAGCTATATTTAATATCTATACTGAAACAAACAATATAACAAAGGCACAAAAACATAGATGAAGATCAACAAAACAATTAAAATCCAGACATGAGTAGACATAATGCCTGCTATTTAATATTTGAAAAATATTATAAAAATATTAGCTGAAGAAAAGAATTTATATGAAAGGGTTTCCTGAATAGGCCTCTGTTTAACCAAGAAACAAGGCCAACAATTGACAAGTAGTACTTAAGTAAACTAATAATGAATAGTAAATCATGATCAAAAAGGAATCAATAAATGTGTTAAAGCACATACAAAATGGTTATTTAGATAATGTACCTTACAAAGCATAAATGACAGAATATCTTTCCAGGGTTTTATTGCTCAAAATTTATATGTTAATTATTGAATGAAAATTATCTCTATGCAGGTTGAAGAAAAAAATCACTGATCTTAATTTCTATTAAATATTTGTGTATATTTTAAGATTTTAATTGTGTGTATATGTATTTGTACACGTGTATGTGTTTCTGTCTATGCAGGTGTGTACTGATGCTATCAGAAGCCAGTAGTGTTGGAGTCTCTGAAATGTAAGTTACAAACAGTTGTTAGCTACCTGACATGGGTGCTGAAAATAAAACTGCCATCGTCTACAAGAGCAGTATGTCTACTAAGCACTGACCCATTTCTTAGCACCTATGTATAGGTTTAATGAGATAATTTCTTCCCACATAATTCTCATCATTAATTAGATTTTTTTAAATTGACTGGTCTTGTCATCAATTATATATATACATATATATGTATATATATATATATATATTACAACTTAATTTTTATATGTAAATAGTTAAATTTATTAAAAGTATTTGTGTATACTTGCATGTGCATTCTTATTTACTGGATGATTTGTTTTGTGTTATTTAGTGTTGATTATGTGGAGGAAGAGACTTGAGTTTTTTATCGGAAAGTAACATTTACTTGCCTGATATAGTTGCCATATTGGAGACTTACTGCTGAATAAACTTACCCTCTCTAGTTCTTTTTGAAATCTGGCTGACTGCTTCAACTCAATTGTTCCTTCAGGAATGACACAGGACCCTTGATACTAGAGCAGAGAATGAGAAGCTGGCAGAAGATTAAAACGGGTTGCCAGAGTTAATTTGAGTCCAAGCAGAGTAATTCAGTCAGAAGCTAAGACAAGCCACTTTTAATACATTTAATCAGTCAGATTTGGTAGGAATTTGAGCCGGAGCAGCTGTGTTGAATCAACTAGCCAGAGAGAAGACATAGAACTGAAGGCATACGAGAATGTCAGCTAAAGTGTGACATACACAGGAGATACCAAGAGAACCCAAACTCCAGTGTCTGACGAGAAGTAGAGAAAAACCTTTGAAGTAGCCCTTGACCACCTTTACCTTGCCTATACAGAGGAGAGTCTTGTTAGTTTCCGAAGAAGTTAAAAAGGACAGGGTCCTCCTAAAAGAAAGAGAGTCCAAAGATGGGAGAAGGAACTGTTTTTCAAAGTCTAAGAACATAACTGATTCTTTGGAGTTACAATAAGAAGAGCAAGAAAAAGAACACCCATGGTCTATACTCATGTATAAGTGGATATTAGCTCAAAAATTTGGAATACCCAAGATACAATTTGCAGACCTCATTAAGCTCAAGAGGAAGAAAGACAAAAGTGTGGATGCTTCATTACTTCTTAGATGGGGAAAAATACTCACAGAAGGAAATACAGAGACAAAGAGTGGAGCAGAGACTGAAGGAAAGGCCATCCAGTGACTTCCTGACTTGGGGATCTATCCCACATGCAGTCACCAAACCCAGTCACGAATGGGGATACCAAAAGTGCATGATACAGAAGCTGGATATAGCTGTCCTGAGAGGCTGTACCAGAACCTGACAAATACAGAGGCAAATGTTCACATTCAACTATTAAACTGAGAATGGGCGGCCAATGGAGGACTTTGAGAAAGGACTGAGGTAGCCGATGGGATTTGCAACCCCATTGGAAGAACAACAATATTAACGAACCAAACACCTCAGAGCTCCCAGATACTAATCACCAACCAAATAGTACACATGCAGTGACCCATGGCTCCTGCCAAATAGGTAGCAGAGGATGGCCTTGTTGGGCCTCAATGGGAGAAGAGGCCCTTGGTCCTGTGAAGGCTTGATGCCCCAGTGTAGGGGAGGACAAGGGAGTTCATGAGTGGTTGAGTGGATTAATGGGTGAGTGGGTGGGTGGGTGGGGAACACCCTCATAGTGTGATGGAATGTGGGAATACAGAGGGGAAACTTGGAAAGGGGATAGCATATGAAATGTAAATAATGAAACTCTTTAATAAAATTAAAGAGAAAAGAAAGGGGAAAAAAGAAGAACAAAATGTTTGGATATTCAAAAAATTTTACCAGTCTATGAGAGTAGCAGTTTTACTGAAACACTTTCATAGATATAGGTTGCAAGTAAAGACAGAAAGTACCACAGAATGAAAGGGAGTCAGATTATTAGAAATTATTGCCAGACTTAGTTTGAGTCCAATCAGAGCAACTCAGTCAGAAGCTAAGAGGAGCCAGTTTGAATCAGTCAGATGGAGAGGAGTTTGACTTAAGACAGCTGATATGAAATAGTCACCTAATGGCTTATGCTCTAAGATCAAGAATTGACAAATGGGATCTCATAAAACTGCAAAGCTTCTGTAAGTCAAAGGACACTGTGGTTATGACAAAACGGCAACCAACAGATTGGGAAAAGATTTTTACCAATCCTAAAACAGATAGAGGGCTTATATCCAAAATATACAAAGAACTCAAGACTACAGGGAGACAAATAACCCTATTAAAAAATGGGGTTCAGAGCTAAACAAATAATTAACAGCTGAAGAATGCTGAATGGCTGAGAAACACCTAAAGAATTGTTCAACATCTTTAGTCATAAAGGAAATGCAAATCAAAACAACCCTGAAATTTCACCTCACACCAGTGAGAATGGCTAAGATCAAAAACTCAGGTGACAACAAATGCTGGCGAGGATGTGGAGAAAGAGGAACTCTCCTCCATTGTTGGTGGGATTGCTGACTGGTACAACCATTCTGGAAATCAGTCTGGAGGTTCCTCAGAAAATTGGACATTGAACTACCTAAGAACCCAGCTATACCTCTCTTGGGCATATACCCAAAAGATGCCCCAACATATAAAAGAGACACGTGCTCCACTATGTTCATCGCAGCCTTATTTATAATAGCCAGAAGCTGGAAAGAACCCAGATGCCCTTCAACAGAGGAATGGATATAGAAAATGTGGTACATCTACACAATGGAATATTATTCAGCTATCAAAAACAATGCCTTTATGAAATTCATAGGCAAATGGATGGAACTGGAAAATATCATCCTGTGTGAGGTAACCCAATTACAGAAAGACATACATGGTATGCACTCATTGATAAGTGGCTATTAGCCCAAAAGCTTGAATTACCCTAGATGCACAGAACACATGAAACTCAAGATAGATCATCAAAATGTGAATGCTTCACTCCTTCTTTAAAATGGGAAGAAGAATACCCTTCGGAGGGAATAGGGAGGCAAAGTTTAGAACAGAGGCAGAAGGAACACCCATTCAGAGCCTGTCCCACATGTGGCCCATACATGTACAGCCATCCAATTAGACAAGGTGGATGAAGCAAAGAAGTGCAGGAGCCGGATGTAGATCTCTCCTAAGAGATACACCCAGAATACAGCAAATACATAGGCGAATGCCAGCAGCAAACCACTGAACTGAGAATGGGACCCCCGTTGAAGGAATCAGAGAAAGGACTGGAAGAGCTTGAAGGGGCTCGAGACCCCCAACGAACCAGAGCTTCCAGGGAATAAGCCACTACAGAAAGACTATACATGGACTGACCCTGGGCTCCATCCTCTTAGGTAGCGATGAATAGCCTAGTAAAGGCACCAGTGGAAGGGGAAGCCCTTGGTCTTGCTAAGACTGAACCCCCAGTGAAGGTGATTGTTGGGAGGAGGGCGGTAATGGGGGGAGGATGGGGAGAGGAACACCCATATAGAAGGGGAGGGGGAGATGTTAGGGGGATGTTGTCCTGGAAACCAGGAAAGGGACTAACAATCGAAATGTAAATAAGAAATACTCAAGTTAATAAAGAAAAAAAAGAAAAAAAAAGAAATAGTCATCTAGAGTTCAGAAAGAATAAAAAATTTTGAGTTTTCTCATTTGGAACTTTCTGAGATATTATATCAGAAAAAGAAAAATTACTTTTACATTTTTTGTTTGGGTATTATTCCTATGTTAGATGTATAACTTGGAAATATTCTCCCATACATAAAGCATGCTCTTCTTCTATTTTATTGTGTATTTGACTGTTCATTTTTAGTGATTTCCTAAGAATTTTCATCATTTTTTCCTAAGCCTTAATGGTCCTCTTATAGTATGGAATCTTTCATCACCTTTTAGAGCATCACCTTTGGTACTTAGTTTCTCTACAGAATAAAATATTTTTTTATCTCTGAGGAAATCGCTACACTGTATCACCTAAACTCAACAATCAGTATATCCCTTCTCTATTTTATTTTTGCATATTTCTTTAAGAACATAAAACATATATACATATCTTTCATTCCTTTTCTTCTTACATGAAAAAAATGATGTTAACTTGGACACACGAAATTTATTTTGAAAACTGTATTATTTTTCTTTTTTAAAATGAATATGTTGATGCCACTGCAAGGCAAGTAATCAGAAATGATGATGAAATATCAAGAGATCAGTAAAATATGCCTTGTACTTTTACATATTAAGGAGAATAAAAAGTTAACTAATACAGATACCATGTGGCCCGAGGCATAAGAGTTGCATAGTGCTATAGAGATGAGCTCTGTATTGTAATGTGGACAATAAGTGATCTTCAATGTGACTCTCAAGCTGTCATGGGCAATGTTAGGAAATAGGCCATGTATACTGCTGCATTTGCAAGCAATAATTTTAAGTTCAAAATCTTTCACATAATATGTTAGCTTAGTTTAATAGTATATACTTACATGGAAGGCAGCAATTTATTCATCTATATTGTCTGTATGTTCCCAGTAGATTAAAAATTCAATTATGTATTCAACATTAATGTTCAGTACACATGTTTAATTAAATATTTCACAGATGTCAAGAATTTTGATTAATGTTTCACAATAATTAGTAGACATTCAATCTCCCGAAAAATGGACCATTGGAGGTCAAACCTTGTCACATAATTTGGTGGTTTGTATAGAAAATCCATTTTCAAGTTGCAAAATACCTTCTCAATGACATGTTTTGTTAATAACTTTGTGAGTAAAATCATCTGCATACTTTGACTCTGATCAGAGATAAGTTTTAGCTGGTAAGGAATCTATACACAGTGCCATTCTGGGCACTGTGGAATATATTTGCAAACTCAGCAGTTATCAATTGAAGGGATGAAGACCTAAATTTCAATGTCAATCCATGCTACATAGTATGGTTCTGCCTTAAAACAAACTAAAATAATAAAATTCCCTTAAGCCAAACCACTTATGAAGCCTTGTTTATTCCTAAGTCATTTTAAATTTGAGAGGATGTGACAGAGACATTGTCATTACGATACTTTTCCAAGTGTATGTCTAGTGCTCCTCCAGATATGTAGTACTAAGTTCTTTTTTCCGTCATTAATGGTGCTAGAAAGATGGCTCAATTGCTAAGAGCATTGGCTGTTCTTCCAGTGGACCAGGATTGAATTCTGAGCAGCCTCATGGCAGCTGTCATTTATAACTCCAGTTCCTGGAGATAACATATCCTCTCCAGGCCTCTGCAGGCACTTCATGCACATAGTGCATTCACAGGGCATGCAGAGCCAGACACTCACACAAAAGACCACAGCACAGACAGTAAGAATAAATTCATAATTTTCTAAACATAAAATTTGTAGATATGTCCCTATAATCTTGTTGGGCATTTCCAGAGTCAATCAGTACAATGCAGCTTTGTTACTGTCGTTGACAACTGGGCATTAATTCCTGCATATTCAGAGTAGACCAATATCACCCATCCTATGAATTGACTGTTTGAGACTGTTTCTATTATTCTACTAGGAAATAAAACTCGAGGTTTCATGCTAAGTTCACTTTCTCAACTGGATGGTTAAGAAAATGTCATTTCTCCTTCATCTCTAGTTTGTTTCATGTAATTTCCCCCTTCGTTATAGAATTCCACATATTCTGAATTTATAGTAATATTCTAAGAACATATCATATTTTCATTCCAAATAGACTCTATCGTCATTGCCAAACAGCAACTCTCCCATGGTCTGAGGACAGGTTTTGGAGGTTTCCGATTTGGCAGAAAAAGGGAATATTCTCTTGTAACATTTCTTTTTCATATTTTTCTGTTTCAGAAAACTTCAATTTCCTTTTCCAAAATGTTTTCCTTTGGTTGGTTCCCTATGTTATTTTCGGCATGATATTTTTAATATTACATGGTAGGGAACCCACATAGCCATGATCACAAATGACTATACATATATGACTTTCTACCTGAAGTATTTCATTTTTACTGTGCAAAATGTATAACATTTAATGTTAGTCAAAATCACCTACTCTTACACTGCAATAACATATTAAAGTGTAGACTCAGCTTAGCCACCAACTACAATCAGTTATGAAGTGTTGATAGATCATGATAAAAATGTTATGCTGACTCAATTCCATAATAATTTTTTTTCCAAATTCCCATAAATATATTTAGACACAACCCAATAAAAATACTCTGTCCTGTGAAATCAAAGAAGGTTGAAACCTGTATTTATAACTGTAGTTTATATCTGCCTCAATCTTGAACTTATACATATGATAAAAAGGATTTGTCTCAGATTTCTACTGATACCTAATAAAAATCACAGCATCATTGGCTTGTTGTCCTAAATTCATCAGTGCTGTTTAATATCAACTTGAATTCCTATGGCAGCTGCTCCCTGGAATTCCTCAGCACACCTTAGGTCAATTACTGTGGTCTTGATTCTTTGGGGTTTTTTAGCTTTTCAAGGAATTGTCTGTTTTTCAGGAGGAAGGTCCAAAACCAAATCAATTAAAATATTTTTATTTCCATGTTAGATAGTGTGATAAAAGATCAATTTTAATTACAAGTGTTTTCTCTGTTGTAGCCTGTGCCGTTTGGCAATGTACATTCTATTGAATTAAAAGCAGTTAGTGCTTTGCTTGGTCTAACAGGGCATTAGCAATATGATATAAGATGATATTAATTATGTATTTCATCTTTGGGTTTGTTCTTCTGTTTGCTTTGGGGATCTAATCTTCAAGTGGGGAAGTTGAAACTTAGCAGCCTTAAAGAAAGTGAATGTGGATGTGACCAGGTCACTGCTATTATGCTAAGTGATACTGGAACAATCCAGATGATCCACGTACATAGATTCAATTACAAAGAATAGTTGATGTGGAACCAACCAATTGAGTCACAGATTGGTGACTCATAATATGGATTTATGTTTGAACACAAAAATAGGTCCAGTTTAGTTTCCTTCATAGGAAACATAATTGATAATAGACCTGGTGTTATCAACTATAAAATGGATCATTTAACACAAAATCTCATGACTAATGGATTTTTTTCTACTAATGTAGAATATAACTCAACAGACTAGGAATGATGTGTTTTCAATGCATAATGAGGCAGATATTCATAAAAAACACTCTCCCTTGGCTCAGTTTCGCTAGTAATAATAGACCTTGTAGAATAAAAAAGATATTATGCACACTTAATGAAGGTGCTACCAAGAAGAAATCAGTTCTTAATTATGGCACATATTTTTATATTTAATTTGGAGTGGTAGTAGATTTTGTATATTTTGTGAAAATATTTTATTGCATGGTTATTTCATGAAAGAAAAAACTTTAGTCAATTAAACTGAAATATATATAGAATTTGTGAGCATCACATCTTAATTTATTTGCTCCAAATCATAGAATATCGAAACTATATCATTTTATATACAACTACAAAATAATGTTTCTTATAGATTAATATTGACAAAATATAGTATTTGACATAATGGTAAATAAATAAAGATGTAGAAACTTCCCTGAAAGATATTAGAGAAGGTGTCGGAAGTTGTTTCTCTTCTGCAGACAGGTGGCTCTAGCTATATACTTTCATTAACTTGGCTAATTTGAACAAGATAAAGAACAAGAAAACATACTTTTAGATCTTGATATAGTGATTGCACAGTCTTAAAAATGTTCTTATTCAGAAACTGTATATTAGGAAAAACTGTATATACTTTAATAATTTTAATTCTGTTAAAATCAAATGATACTCCTACAATATAATTCAACTTTTTTAATGCTCTGAACAATGGACAACTTACATCAGGATTTTCTTTCTTGTATCAGAATAACATATAAATGTATATGCTATGTCCTTTTACATGTTTTAGGACATCCTATGCTGTTTCCTCAAATTGTGAATTCGCTCTATGAAAGTATTTGAAGCTATATGACAGTTTTCTCTTTCCTCCCTGGACAAGGTAGTCTGTGATCAAACAAAGGGTTTCTATCCAAGTTGCGGCTATATTTCTGATGACATTTGTGGCCTCTGGGCCATATGGGGTACAATTGCAGGAGGAGAGGACTGAGGTATTGTGATAGGGGTTGAAGGGAGATTTCAAGTAGACTAAGGGTTGAATGGTGCAGATACTGGGGCAGTTAGGTTGCCTGATGTTTTGTTGTCAGGCTTGTCCTCTTGCTCAGCCAGTTGGTACCTATACAGTTGCAGACTACAATATGGTGACTAGGTAGAAAGCTTTAATTGCAGGTGATGGACATAGAAGTTACTCTGAAGAAAGAAATCTGAGAAGATCTCAGAAGATGGAAGGATCTACATGCTCTTGGATTGGCAGTATGAATATAATAAAAATGGCAATCTTGCCCAAAGCAATCTATAAACTCAATGCATTCCCCATCAAAATTCCAACACAGTTCTTCATAGAGTTAGAAAAGGCAATTTGCAAATTCATGTGGAATAATGAAAAACTCCGGAGAACAAAAACCTATTCCCAACTACACAAAAACTTCTGGGGGAATCACCATCCATGACCTTAAGCTGTATTACACAGCAATAGTGATTAAAAAAAACTGTATGGTATTGGTTCAGAGTCAGGCAGGGAAGGCAAATAGAATTGAATACAAGACCCAGAAATGAAGCCACACACATATGGTCACTTGATCATTGACAAAGGAGTTAAAACCAACCAGTGGAAAAAGACAGTATTTTCAACAAATGGTGCTAGTGGAGGTGAGCATGTAGAAGAATGCAGATCAATCTATTCTTACCACCTGTTCAAAGCGTCTGTACAAAGCCTAAGTCCAAGTGGATCAAGGACCTCCACATCAAACCGGATACACTGAAATAGAAGAGAAAGTGGGGAAGAGACTAGAACACATGGGTGCAGGAGAAAATTTCCTGAACAGAACACTAATAGCTTATGCTCTAAGATCAAAAATAAACAAATCGGACCTCATAAAATTGCAAAGCTTCTGTAAGGCATAGGACACTATCGATAGGAGAAAATGGCAACCAACAGATTGGGAAAAGATCTTTCCCTATTCTATATCCAATAAAGGGCTACTATCTAATGTATACAAAGAACTCAAGACAGTAGACTACAGAGAATCAAATAAACCTATGGAAAAATGAGTACAGAGCTAAAGAAAGGATTCTCAATTAAGGAATATCAAATGGTCACAAAGCACCACCTAAAGAAATGTTTGACCTCCTTAGTCATCAGGGAAATGCAAATCAAAACAACCCTGAGCTTCTACCTCACATGGGTCAGAATTGCTAAGATCAAAAACCCAGGTGATCACATATGCTGGCTAGGATGTGGAGAAAGAGCACTGCTTTTCCACTGTTGTTGGGATTGCAAAGTGGTAAAACCACTGTGGATGTCAGTCTGGTGGTTTCTCAGAAAATTGTACATAGTACTACCTGAGGACCCAGCTATATCAATCACTCCTTGGATGGATGAAACTAAAAATATTATCCTGAGTGAGGTAAACAAATCACAAAAGAACACACATGATATGCACTCACTGATAAGTGGATATTAGCCCCAAAGCCTGGAAAAAACAATACTAGTTATAGGCCACATGAAGCTCAAGAAGGACAACCAAAGTTTGGATGCTTCAGGACTTCCAAGAAGGGGGAACAGAATACTCACACAAGGAAATACAAAGAGAAAGCATGGAGCAGAGACTGAAGGAAAGGCCATGAAGAGACTGCCACACACGGAGATCCATCCCATATACAGTCACTATTGAGGATGTCAAGAAGTGCCAATCCAATTCTTCAGAGAGTTAGACAGAACAATTTGCAAATTCATCTGGAATAAAAAAAAACCCAGGATAGATAAAACTATCCTCAACAATAAAAGGACTTCAGGGGGAATCACTATCCCTGAACTCAAGCAGTATTACAGAGCAATAATAAAAACTGCATGGTATTGGTACAGAGACAGACAGATAGACCAGGGGAATAGAATTGAAGACCCAGAAATGAACGTGCACACCTATGGTCACTTGATTTTTGACAAAGGAGCCAAAACCATCCAATGGAAAAAAATAGCATTTTCACCAAATGGTGCTGGTTCAACTGGAGGTAGGTATGTAGAAGAATGCATATCGATCCATGCTTATCATACTGTACAAAGCTTAAGTCCAAGTGGATTAAGGACCTCCACATCAAACCAGATACACTCAAACTAATAGAAGAAAAAGTGGGGAAGCATCTCGAGCACATGGGCACTGGAGAAAATTTCCTGAACAAAACACCAATGGCTTATGCTCTAAGATCAAGAATCGACAAGTGGGATCTCATAAAACTGCAAAGCTTCTGTAAGGCAAAGGACACTGTTGTTAGGACAAAACAGTAACCAACAGATTAGGAAAAGATCTTTACCAAAGACACGTGCTCCACTATGTTCATAGCAGCCTTATTTATAATATCCAGAAGCTGGAAAGAACCCAGATGCCCTTCAACAGAGGAATAGATACAGAAAATGAGCTTGAAGGGGTTCGAGACCCCATATGAACAACAATGCCAACCAACCCGAGATTCCCGGGACTAAGCCACTACCCAAAGATTATACATGGACTGACCCTGGACTCCAAATGCATAGGTAGCAATGAATAGCCTAGTAAGAGCACCAGTGAAAGGGGAAGCCCTTGGTCCTGCCAAGACTGAACACCTAGTGATTGTTGGGGGGAGGGTGGTAATGGGGAAAGGATTGGGAGGGGAAGTCATATCTATGAGTAATTTTTGTTTAAGTTGAAATTGGAAGATCCACTTGCCTTATTGTTTGCCGGAGAAAAACTCATCTTTCATCCAGACCTTTTAAACTGAGAAAACCCACCTTTCATCTGGGTCATACCTTCTTTTGGAAGTATATATCAGGATATAGAAGAAAGAAGCTTTTGTTCTTTGCCTGCTTGCTATTTCTTTGATAACTAACATATTCCTTTACTGGTATAAGAGTCTACTACTTTGGGCTTCCTGCATATAATAAAGAAACTGAGACATCTAGCTTCCTAGACCACATAACTACTAGATCCAAATTTTCCACTCATGGCCATCAAATGCTGGATTCCCTGGACCATAGCTTGTAAGTCATTCTAAATAATCTACTTCCTATGTATGGAAAGATTCTTTCTATAAGGTTTATTATTCAAGAGAACCCTGGATAATATTGATATCTTATTTAATATGCACTTAAATGATTATATTTTTACTTTTATCTTTGTCCATCTCATATTCAGTTAACAGAAGACTAAACTTATGCTAAATTTGATTAAATTTCTCTTTATGTATTAGATTAATATGTATATCACTTTAATTTGTTAAACTTTAGATTTAGTTTTCCATTTCAAGGTTTTTTTCACATGTTTATGAAGGGTGATATAGAAGAACATAATTCTTATTCTACCCTAGGAGTGAACAGTACTAGCTATCACTTGAAAAATATTAACTAATATTAACTGTAGAACCTCTATGAGTTCTTTTTCATCTGTTTATTCTGATATACTGTTTTCAAGAGAAAATGAACGGATCCTGCCCTACACCTATCTCACGATTGCCTTTAGTGCATAATGCATTGGGTAGTGCATTTCTTTATATACATATTGAAACATAAGGTAAAATAAAGTATTATTGTTATATGAATTTAGATGGATCTAGAGATCATCATGTTAAGAAGGAAATAGAAAAGACTCCAAAAGAAATGAAACACAAGCTTTATGTCCTAAACAGAGTGAAGGTTTTAGGAGTCACAAAAATTTAAAAAAGGGACTACACTTTAAGTTAAATCAGCTGAGAAGAGAAACATAAATGGGTAACAGGAAATGTGACAAAATTATATACATGTATGAACATGTTGAATCAAAATTAGTCATTTACGCATTTAATATATAAAAATAACAATAGAAAAGAAAAAACATGAAAGGGGTTCATATGTGAAATAGCATATTGGCTATGATGGATTATTAGTTGATGTTTCATTACAAACTAAATGTGGGTTGACACAAATTATAAACCTTAATGATTGATTTCTCCTTTGAGAATTCATATAATGCTTCATCTGTAATGCAGGAAACAACAATCAAGAAACAGTGATATAACCCTATCATTAAATCCAACCACAATAGATCACTTTCTAGACAATTTTCCCAGAGCAGGGTGATTTGTTTCAGGAGCTGGACATATACTCTTTTTTTTTTTATATTTTTCTTTTTTTTTTTTTATTAACTTGAGTATTTCTTATATACATTTCAAGTGTTATTCCCTTTCCTGGTTTCCGGGCAAACATCCCCCTCCCCCCTCCCTTTCCTTATGGGTGTTCCCCTCCCAACCCTCCCCCCATTGCCGCCCTCCCCCCATAGTCTAGTTCACTGGGGGTTCAGTCTTAGCTGGACCCAGGGCTTCCCCTTCCACTGGTGCTCTTACTAGGATATTCATTGCTACCTATGGGGTCAGAGTCCAGGGTCAGTCCATGTATAGTCTTTAGGTAGTGGCTTAGTCCCTGGAAGCTCTGGTTGCTTGACATTGTTGTACTTTTGGGGTCTCGAGCCCCTTCAAGCTCTTCCAGTTCTTTCTCTGATTCCTTCAACGGGGGCCTATTCTCAGTTCAGTGGTTTGCTACTGGCATTCGCCTCTGTATTTGCTGTATTCTGGCTGTGTCTCTCAGGAGCGATCTACATCCGGTTCCTGTAGGCCTGCACTTCTTTGCTTCGTCCATCTTCTCTAATTGGGTGGCTGTATATGTATGGGTCATATGTGGGGCAGGCTCTGAATGGGTGTTCCTTCAGTCTCTGTTTTAATCTTTGCCTCTCCCTTCCCTGCCAAGGGTATTCTTTTTCCTGATTTAAAGAAGGAGTGAAGCATTCACATTTTGATCATCCGTCTTGAGTTTCGTTTGTTCTAGGGATCTAGGGTAATTCAAGCATTTGGGCTAATAGCCACTTATCAATGAGTGCATACCATGTATGTCTTTCTGTGAATGGGTTAGCTCACTCAGGATGATATTTTCCAGTTCCAACCATTTGTCTACGAATTTCATAAACTCGTTGTTTTTGATAGCTGAGTAATATTCCATTGTGTAGATGTACCACATTTTCTGAATCCATTCCTCTGTTGAAGGGCATCTGGGTTCTTTCCAGTTTCTGGCTATTATAAATAAGGCTGCGATGAACATAGTGGAGCACGTGTCTCTTTTGTATGTTGAGGAATCTTTTGGGTATATGCCCAAGAGAGGTATAGCTGGATCCTCAGGCAGTTCAATGTCCAATTTTCTGAGGATCCTCCAGACTGATTTCCAGAATGGTTGTACCAGTCTGCAATCCCACCAACAATGGAGGAGTGTTCCTCTTTCTCCACATCCTCGCCAGCATCTGTTGTCCCCTGAGTTTTTGATCTTAGCCATTCTCACTGGTGTGAGGTGAAATCTCAGGGTTGTTTTGATTTGCATTTCCCTTATGACTAAAGATGTTGAACATTTCTTTAGGTGTTTCTCAGCCATTCGGCATTCCTCAGCTGTGAATTCTTTGTTTAGCACTGAACCCCATTTTTTAATAGGGTTATTTGTTTCCCTGCGGTCTAACTTCTTGAGTTCTTTGTATATTTTGGATATAAGGCCTCTATCTGTTGTAGGATTGGTAAAGATCTTTTCCCAATCTGTTGGTTGCCATTTTGTCCTAACCACAGTGTCCTTTGCCTTACAGAAGCTTTGCAGTTTTATGAGATCCCATTTGTCGATTCTTGATCTTAGAGCGTAAGCCATTGGTGTTTTGTTCAGGAAATTTTTTCCAGTGCCCATGTGTTCCAGATGCTTCCCTAGTTTTTCTTCTATTAGTTTGAGTGTGTCTGGTTTGATGTGGAGGTCCTTGATCCACTTGGACTTAAGCTTTGTAGAGGGTGATAAGGATGGATCGATCTGCATTCTTCTACATGTTGCCCTCCAGTTGAACCAGCACCATTTGCTGAAAATGCTATCTTTTTTCCATTGGATGGTTTTGGCTCCTTTGTCAAAAATCAAGTGACCATAGGTGTGTGCGTTCATTTCTGGGTCTTCAATTCTATTCCATTGGTCTATCTGTCTGTCTCTGTACCAATACCATGCAGTTTTTATCACTATTGCTCTGTAATACTGCTTGAGTTCAGGGATAGTGATTCCCCCTGAAGTCCTTTTATTGTTGAGGATAGCTTTAGCTATCCTGGGTTTTTTGTTATTCCAGATGAATTTGCAAATTGTTCTGTCTAACTCTTTGAAGAATTGGATTGGTATTTTGATGGGGATTGCATTGAATCTGTAGATTGCTTTTGGTAAAATGGCCATTTTTACTATATTAATCCTGCCAATCCATGAGCATGGGAGATCTTTCCATCTTCTGAGGTCTTCTTCAATTTCTTTCCTCAATGTCTTGAAGTTCTTATTGTACAGATCTTTTACTTGCTTGGTTAAAGTCACACCGAGGTACTTTATATTATTTGGGTCTATTATGAAGGGTGTCGTTTCCCTAATTTCTTTCTCGGCTTGTTTCTCTTTTGTATAGAGGAAGGCAAATGATTTCTTTGAGTTAATTTTATACCCAGCCACTTTGCTGAAGTTGTTTATCAGCTTTAGTAGTTCTCTGGTGGAACTTTTGGGATCACTTAAATATACTATCATGTCATCTGCAAATACTGATATTTTGACCTCTTCTTTTCCGATCTGTATCCCCTTGATCTCCTTTTGTTGTCTGATTGCTCTGGCTAGAACTTCAAGAACTATATTGAATAAGTAGGGAGAGAGTGGGCAGCCTTGTCTAGTCCCGGATTTTAGTGGGATTGCTTCAAGTTTCTCTCCATTTAGTTTAATGTTAGCAACTGGTTTGCTATATATGGCTTTTACTATGTTTAGGTATGGGCCTTGAATTCCTATTCTTTCCAGGACTTTTATCATGAAGGGGTGTTGAATTTTGTCAAATGCTTTCTCAGCATCTAATGAAATGATCATGTGGTTCTGTTCTTTCAGTTTGTTTATATAATGGATCACGTTGATGGTTTTCCGTATATTAAACCATCCCTGCATGCCTGGGATGAAGCCTACTTGATCATGGTGAATGATTGTTTTGATGTGCTCTTGAATTCGGTTTGCCAGAATTTTATTGAGTATTTTTGCGTCGATATTCATAAGGGAAATTGGTCTGAAGTTCTCTTTCTTTGTTGTGTCTTTGTGTGGTTTAGGTATAAGAGTAATTGTGGCTTCGTAGAAGGAATTCGGTAGTGCTCCATCTGTTTCACTTTTGTGGAATATTTTGGATAATATTGGTATGAGGTCTTCTATGAAGGTTTGATAGAATTCTGCACTAAACCCGTCTGGACCTGGGCTCTTTTTGGTTGGGAGACCTTTAATGACTGCTTCTATTTCCTTAGGAGTTATGGGGTTGTTTAACTGGTATATCTGTTCCTGATTTAACTTCGATACCTGGTATCTGTCTAGGAAATTGTCCATTTCCTGAAGATTTTCAAGTTTTGTTGAATATAGGTTTTTATAGTAAGATCTGATGATTTTTTGAATTTCCTCTGAATCTGTAGTTATGTCTCCCTTTTCATTTCTGATTTTGTTAATTTGGACGCACTCTCTGTGTCCTCTCATTAGTCTGGCTAAGGGTTTATCTATCTTGTTGATTTTCTCAAAGAACCAGCTTTTGGTTCTGTTGATTCTTTCTATGGTCCTTTTTGTTTCTACTTGGTTGATTTCAGCTCTGAGTTTGATTATTTCCTGCCTTCTACTCCTCCTGGGTGTATTTGCTTCTTTTTGTTCTAGAGCTTTTAGGTGTGCTGTCAAGCTGCTGACATATGCTCTTTCCTGTTTCTTTCTGCAGGCACTCAGCGCTATGAGTTTTCCTCTTAGCACAGCTTTCATTGTGTCCCATAAGTTTGGGTATGTTGTACCTTCATTTTCATTAAATTCTAAAAAGTTTTTAATTTCTTTCTTTATTTCTTCCTTGACCAGGTTATCATTGAGTAGAGCATTGTTCAATTTCCACGTATATGTGGGCATTCTTCCCTTATTGTTATTGAAGACCAGTTTTAGGCCGTGGTGGTCTGATAGCACGCATGGGATTATTTCTATCTTTCTGTACCTGTTGAGGCCCGTTTTTGACCAATTATATGGTCAATTTTGGAGAAAGTACCATGAGGAGCTGAGAAGAAGGTATATCCTTTTGCTTTAGGATAGAATGTTCTATAAATATCCGTTAAGTCCATTTGGCTCATGACTTCTCTTAGTCTGTCGACATCACTGTTTAATTTCTGTTTCCATGATCTGTCCATTGATGAGAGTGGGGTGTTGAAATCTCCCACTATTATTGTGTGAGGTGCAATGTGTGTTTTGAGCTTTAGTAAGGTTTCTTTTACGTATGTAGGTGCTCTTGTATTTGGGGCATAGATATTTAGGATTGAGAGTTCATCTTGGTGGATTTTTCCTTTGATGAATATGAAGTGTCCTTCCTTATCTTTTTTGATGACTTTTAGTTGGAAATTGATTTTATTTGATATTAGAATGGCTACTCCAGCTTGTTTCTTCTGACCATTTGCTTGGAAAGTTGTTTTCCAGCCTTTCACTCGGAGGTAGTGTCTGTCTTTGTCTCTGAGGTGTGTTTCCTGTAGGCAGCAGAATGTAGGGTCCTCGTTGCGTATCCAGTTGGTTAATCTATGTCTTTTTATTGGGGAGTTGAGGCCATTGATATTGAGAGATATTAAGGAATAGTGATTATTGCTTCCCGTTATATTCATATATGTATGTAAGGTTATGTTTGTGTGCTTTCATTCTCTTTGTTTTGTTGCCAAGACGATTACTTTCTTGCTTCTTCTAGGGTATAGCTTGCCTCCTTATGTTTGGCTTTACCATTTATTATCCTTTGTAGTGCTGGATTTGTAGAAAGATATTGTGTAAATTTGGTTTTGTCATGGAATATCTTGGTTTCTCCATCAATGTTAATTGAGAGTTTTGCTGGATACAGTAACCTGGGCTGGCATTTGTGTTCTCTTAGGGTCTGTATAACATCAGTCCAGGATCTTCTGACCTTCATAGTTTCTGGCGTGAAGTCTTGTGTGATTCTGATAGGTCTGCCTTTATATGTTACTTGACCGTTTTCCCTTACTGCTTTTAATATTCTTTCTTTATTTTGTGCGTTTGGTGTTTTGACAATTATGTGACGGGAGGTGTTTCTTTTCTGGTCCAATCTATTTGGAGTTCTGTAGGCTTCTTGTATGTCTATGGGTATCTCTTTTTTTAGGTTAGGGAAGTTTTCTTCTATGATTTTGTTGAAGATATTTACTGGTCCTTTGAGCTGGGAGTCTTCACTCTCTTCTATACCTATTATCCTTAGGTTTGATCTTCTCATTGAGTCCTGGATTTCCTGTATGTTTTGGACCAGTAGCTTTTTCCGCTTTACATTATCCTTGACAGTTGAGTCAATGATCTCTATGGAATCTTCTGCTCCTGAGATTCTCTCTTCCATCTCTTGTATTCTGTTGGTGTAGCTTGTATCTACAGCTCCTTGTCTCTTCTTTTGGTTTTCTATATCCAGGGTTGTTTCCCTGTGTTCTTTCTTGATTGCTTCTATTTCCATCCTCAATTCCTTCAACTGTTTGATTGTGTTTTCCTGGAATTCTTTCAGGGATTTTTGTGTCTCCTCTCTATGGGCTTCTGCTTGTTTATTTATGTTTTCCTGGAATTCTTTCAGGCATTTTTTGATTCCTCTCTGTAGGCTTCTACTTGTTCTCTAAGGGAGTTCCTCACGTCTTTCTTGAAGTCCTCCAGCATCATGATCAAAAATGATTTTGAAACTAGATCTTGCTTTTCTGGTGTGTTTGGATATTCCATGTTTGTTTTGATGGGAGAATTGGGCTCCGATGGTGCCATGTAGTCTTGGTTTCTGTTGCTTGGGTTCCTGCGCTTGCCTCTAGCCATCAGATTATCTCTAGTGTTACTTTGTTCTGCTATTTCTGACAGTGGCTAGACTGTCCTATAAGCCTGTGTGTCAGGAGTGCTGTAGACCTTTTTTCCTCTCTTTCAGTCAGTTATGGGGACAGAGTGTTCTGCTTTCGGGCGTGTAGTTTTTCCTCTCTACAGGTCTTCAGCTGTTCCTGTGGGCCTGTGTCTTGAGTTCACCAGGCAGCTTTCTTGCAGCAGAAATTTTGGTCTTACCTGTGGTCCTGAGGCTTAAGTTCGCTCGTGGGGTGCTGCCCAGGGGCTCTCTGCAGCGGCAGCAACCAGGAAGACCTGTGCCGCCCCTTCCGGGAGCTTCAGTGCACCAGGGTTCCAGATGGTCTTTGGCTTTTTCCTCTGGCGTCCGAGATGTGTGTGCAGGGAGCAGTCTCTTCTGGTTTCCCAGGCTTGTCTGCCTCTCTGAAGGTTTAGCTCTCCCTCCCACGGGATTTGGGTGCAGAGAACTGTTTATCTGGTCTGTTTCCTTCAGGTTCAGGCGGTGTCTCAGGCAGGGGTCCTGCCGCTCCTGGGCCCTCCCCCATGGGAGCCCAGAGGCCTTATACAGTTTCCTCTTGGGCCAGGGATGTGGGCAGGGGTGAGCAGTGTTGGTGGTCTCTTCCGCTCTGCAGCCTCAGGAGTGCTCTCCTGAC
The DNA here is from genome assembly GCF_021556685.1 of Rattus norvegicus. NCBI lineage: Eukaryota > Metazoa > Chordata > Mammalia > Rodentia > Muridae > Rattus > Rattus norvegicus. Next base: position 87,161,388 of record NC_141539.1, on the reverse strand, counting down.
CAGGCGGTTCGGTCTCTCTCTCACCGGGTCGGGGAGCAGAGAGCTGCTGCCCTGGACATATACTCTTGATCCTGACCCTTTCTCTCTCCCCAGCATAGTGTTAGCCATTTTGTTTCATGCCTACCAGCTATTTTAGAGTTGCTGTAATATTCCTGCAAGTCATTGACACAGAATAATTTCACTCAAAGCAAGGTCAAAGTGACTACAGATACCGTTATGTTCTGTATGAAGTGTGTTCATCTTAAGAAATTCCACAAAGCTTTACATAGGACCAATCAGATTAAAGGTCAATATAAACTGTTTCATCTAAACTGGCTTGGGACAGGGCCAACCACCTTGCAGCACTTCCTGTACTTGCTTATGAGATAACTGTGGTTTTTCAGTTTTAGCCTTTATAAGTTGTCACAGAAAGATGTTTGAGGATATAGTTTTAGCCCTGAACTCTGAGTTATGGCCTTGATCAGTCTTAGGATGTGTATTCAATAAACCATCCCTGTCTGACTGCGACTGTTGTTCCTGTGGTTTGGGGAGTGACTTCTGGACCACAACATATACAAATGAATTATATCCAATGTGAGTTTAGTTAAAGATTTTAGTTTATTTGTATTATTGCCAATATCTCTGATAGTGTTTTAAGTTAAATAGATTTCTCAAGATGAGTTTTTCGCAACTTTATGTGTTGTTCTTTCTTCGCCTATTTTCCCTTTTCCTTTCACCCCTTCAACTCCCTATACTAGATAAGAGTGAAAAACTGGTAGAAATGAAAGGAAAGAAATCACTGAATAAAGTCAGGGGTCAAAAAAGGGGCAATATTATCATTAGAGCACTTCCTGCTGATTAGAGGAATTGAATTTCTTGGGATACGTTTGATTAACTTTATCGGGATTTGAAGTTCTTCATCTTCTTCTTCGTGTGTGAATACATAACAAATTGTGACTAACAACAACTAACAACAATCAAGAACAACCAACAGCCCACAACTAACCAACAGCCAACCAAACAACCGCACCCAGTTATAGCATTTATAGGTCCTCTGAAATGTCCCAGGAATTCCTGCTGTCACAAAACTATCTGCAGCTGGTAAAACCATGTGTCTGTTAGAGCAAATCATATTCAGCTGCTGTGGACAATCAGAAGCAGCCCCATACTCCACACTTGGGATTAAAATGAAACATAATAAAATCCCAGACACCAGGGATGTGAGAGGCTCCATGGACCCAATGAGGATGACAATAAGCGAAATGCCCAACAATGGGGAGATAGAAACTGAAGAGACAATCTCTAGTAGAAAGACATTTCTGACCCACAATTGTTCCTGTTTAAAGGAAATGCAGAAAGTGGAGGCTGAAAGGAAGGCCATCCAGAGATAACCCCACCATGCATTCCATTCTCTCCATTGACACGAAAGCACAAACTATTGCTGATGCCAAGATGTGTTTCCAGACAGGATCCTGGTATGGCTGTCCTCTGAGACGCTCTGCCAGCACCTGACTAAGACACATGCAGATACTCACAGTCAGCCAGTGGATTGAGCCTGGAGACCCCAATGTAAGAGTTAGGGGAAGGACTGAAGGAGCTGAAGGGGATTGCAACTCCATAGGAAGAACAACAGTATCCATTAAACAGATACCTCAGAGCTCCCAGGGACTACGCCACCAACCAAGGAGCAAACATGAGGTCTATGGTCCCCACTATATTTGTAGTAGAGGACTGCCTTATCTGCCTTCAGTGGGAAGGGATGTGCTTGGTCCTATGGAGGGTGGATGCCCCAGAATAGGGAGAAACTAGAGGGGTGAGGTAGGAGTGCATGGGTGGGTGGGGGAGCATCCTATTAGAGGCGAAGGGGATGGGGGACCAGAAAGGGGGTCAACATTTGTAGTGTAAAGAAATGAAATAATCAATAATAAACAAAGAAATAAAAAATCCTAAATTCTTACTATTCTATAAGTCTAATTCTTTAGTTTGCTGGGTTGTATCATATAAGTCCAAATTGAATATAGTTCTTTACTTATTTTTTTTCTTAAAGGTTTCATATATATTAACAGCTGTGCTCAAAAAGTCAACATAAAACAATTCCACTTTCTATTTCAATCGAGTCAGATGAAAGAACTCTTGATTTTATAGTTTAACTTGATGGATTCATCTATATTTGTCACACATCTCTTGCATTGGGCACTAACCATTGACTACTATGATAATAAGTAAAGAGCAGGTAGCTTGTGATCATAGCTCCTGGACAAATGAGCCAATAGGTTTTCCTGATTATATTCTCAAAGTTGACACCATAAACACCCACTGTACTGAGCAGGCTGGCAGGTGAGTAAATTGGCCTCTGTTAATGGAGCGTAGAGCCTTTACTGAAGCAGAGCTCCCCAAATAAAAACATTGGCAAAGCCTATTCATATGTTTGATTTAATTATGAAGAACACAACTTTTGGAAAATATTAGGCAACCAATTTTTGGTAAAACTATTTATTTATTATTTTATTCTTTTTTAATTATTAAATAAAATATATACAAAAATGTACTGATTAAAATTATTTGCAGAAATTCAAAATAGGACATTTGAGGATAAAGAAATAATATCACACTTAGATATTGGTATTTGCTTTGTAACTTTTTAAGTGTCTTTTAAATTATTATTTTTTATTTTACTGGCATTCTGTATTGGAATATTTCATCTTTACTATGTCTGATGTTTTTATGCAATATAGTTTTATGTTTAACCCTATCATATTATCACTTATAAGCACCCATCCTGTGTTTAAGGTTATGATCCAAGATATTATACACTGGCTTAAAAGCAGCTGCTTATATCTTGCTATGTTTTGTAAATTAACAATAAGATTTAACTTATTGGGCATGATATATATCATACATATGCATATGTATACCTATGCATGTAATAATTTGATTGTTACATATGTGTAACAAATAAATGTTTGTATGTATAGAAATTATACATATAAAAACTATTACATATATCGTATATGTGATACATATGTGTGTATATATAATATACATACATAGTATTTAATTTACATGTATATATGGATATACATATTTAATATTCATATCTACATATTTAGTGTATATGATGTATATTATATAGCTATATAATGTAAATAATATAGTTTTAAAGGACAGATGCTCCACTATGTCCATAGCAGCTTTATTTATTATAGCCAGAAGTTGAAAGAAGCCAGATGTCCTTCAACAGAGGAATGGATACAGAAAATGTGTTACATTTATACAATGGAATACTACTCAGCTTTCAAAAACAATGACTATGAAATTCTTAGGAAAATGAATAGAACTAGAAAATATCATCCTGAGTGAGGTAACCTAATCAAAAAAGAATACACATGGTATTCACTCACTGATAAGTGGATATTAACCCAAAAACTCAGAATACCCAAGATACAATTTACAGACCACATGCAGCTCAAGAAGAAAGACGAAAGTATGGATGCTACAGTCCTTCTTAGAAAGGGAAACAAAATACTCACAGGAGGAAATACAGAGAAAAAGCATGGAGCAGAGACTGAAGGAAAGACTATCCAGAGACTACCAAACATGGGGATCCATTCCACATCCAGTCAACAAACACAGTCACTATTGAGGATGCCAAGAGGTGCATGCTGTCAAAAGCCTGAAAAAATTGTCTCCTGAGAGGCTCTGCCAGAGCCTGACAAATACAGAGGGGGATGCTCACAGCCATGCATTGGACTAAGAATGGGTTTCTCAACAGAGGATTAAGGGAAAAACTATTGTTTTAATTAAAATTGAAATTTAAAGAACTACAAATGGCTAAGGATCTAACAGATTTTACTTTCTTCACTTAGAGAATACTTTAAAGGAATGTACATTAATACATATTGGAAATTAAATTATTGATAACATCATGTCCTTTAACTATTTGCATTTAGTTTAAATATCTATCATTTTATATCATCAGAAAAATAGGAAAAAATTGAACTTCACATTTTCAAAAATATCGGGAAATTAAAGTATGTCATACCTCAGGTTTCAATTCTTTTTTAAAAAATCCATGTATTTCATAAAGAAGCATTAAATAATTAATTCATGAGTAGAAGTACAGCTATAAAATTAAACTTCCTAAAGGCAATATTATACTCTGTAAACAATTTTGATATGATGGTTTAAGAGGTGTGCATATTCCATGTTTCTGCAATTCTTCCAAAGGAGGTAAGGTTTACCCGTTTTGTTATTAACAAAGGATAAGAGAAATTAGTCTCAAGACTGGATTTCTAAGACACTCTAGGATTTATTATATGCTGCATTTTAATTTTTATTGGTTATTGTATTTATTTGCATTTCAAAGGGTGTCCCCTTTACCAGTTTCCCCTCCACAATTGCCCTCCCCATCCCACCCTCCCTTCCTCTGCTTCTATTAGGGTGTTTCCCCACATACCCACCCACTCCCACCTCAACACCCTAGAATCTCCCTATGCTGGGGTTCTGAGCCTCCTCAGGACCAATGGCCTTCCCTCCCATTGATCCCAATCCTCTGCTACATGTGCATCTGGAGCCATGGGTCCCTCCATGTGTACTCTTTGATTGGTGATTTAGTACCTGGGATATCTGGGGGACCTTGTTAGCTGTTATTGTTGTTCTACCTATGGGGTTGCCATCCCCTTCAGCAACTTCAGTCCTTTCCCTAACTCCTCCATTGGAGTCCCCATGCTCAATACTATTGTTGGCCGCAGTATGCTGCACTTTATGTGAAAGGGTTCTATCCAGGGTTAATACATTACAGTTTAGGACAAATGTAGATCGATTAAGATTCATAATTATATCATTTAAGTGGGAAGTAGCCTAATACACTTGAGAAGCAAGATATGACCACCAAATTTTAGATGGTATTTTTATTTTTCATAGTTTTGTGGGAGAGGTGTGTAATACAGGAAAGTAATATTGATGATGGAAAAATGTGGACATCTCAGATATTCAAGCAGAACTGACAGAGAACAGCAACTGGTATAGAGCTGACTTTCAGATTTAGCACGTTACATGTTTTCCGTTACATGTTTACCTTTGGTGGAAACTCAGATTCCACTGGGGCACAATCTCACACATTGAATCCCCCAATGCTCCCAGAGAGGTTTGAGCTATATATTTAGATGTAGACCTATAGCTTTATGGCTTCCTGAAGGACATACAAAAATAATTAACACCATTAAGAAGCTTTTCACTTTCAGCAGAGAAGTATCTGCAACTTGCAGAATATTCTGAGAATAGCCTTTAGTAACATTCCCTTCTACCCTCTCACTACCAGCTTTTATTTTTTGCCTTTTCTTTGATGTTCTTAAACCATATGTAGAAAGTAGAGGAGGCATTTACAATGATATTCAGTGTAAGGATGATAGCTTTGAATAGTTATGTGTCTCTATGATGATTGGTGTTTATTGAACGTAGTCAGGAATGTAGGCTGCCATGCATAGGTAACCACAGCTGCTATGACGGAAGGAGACCAGAAGCCCTGTGAGTACATATTATTAAAAAATGACACAGGGACCAGCAGCAGGGAAGGCAGATAAACTTTACTTGGGGACAAGTAAAGGCTCATGTAATTTTGCAGAAAGCAGTCAAAATATCCAGAATGAGCAAAGGTCATTGGCTGAAGGCTTACAGTACCAAAATGCTTCCATAGCATGGGGAATCATTTCAGGAATCTCAGGTGCTATGGTAAAGTGCTCTTCTTGGAAGAAAGAAAGTTCAATATGTAATCTTAATCAAGGCTACATGACATTATGCAGTTATTGGGGTTTTTGAGCTGCAAAGACAAGGTCAGTGAATGGGAAGCCCTTTCAATGAAGGGAGTCCTCTATATTCTACCGAGCTAATCACTCTATCCGAATAGTGATAGACTTTTACCTTAAGTAGCACTGCAATTAACAGTTTTAGTCTCTGTTATGCATTAAATAATACAATGTTAATAATATTAATTTCAATAGGCAATATTTGAAAACATGATTCAAATATTAAGCCTTTATCTTTCTTATGTGTGAATGTGTAGTTAATATACACTCTAATGTATATACACACTATCATATCCACATTGAAAAGCATAATTTGTGAAGTCATAAATGTTGAAAACTTCACCTGACAAAAATGTAGCACTCAAATATAGTCTAAATAGTGGGAAAGTAATGTATGCAAATTATAGCATGACAGTATTTGCTGTCAAAGTACCATTTTATCAGATGATAAATTACTATTTCTATAGTAACAGCATATGCTTATGTGATATAGGACTTTATACTGTGTCTACATTGTTGACTGCATTTCATGTAAAAAATAAAAATAGTGTGCTTCCTATGAATTTAAATGTAAATTCACCTCAAAACATTAAATAGGTTAAAACTATAATTTTGTGGTACTCTTTCCAATGCATTTATGTAAAGTACATGTCAAAACAGAAAATTTATATAATTTGCAGCATTTTGTAATTAAATTCATTTTTATGATGGATGGAAAACTGTAGCTTCAACTCACATATTTAAATTTCAGGTGCAATTCTGTGTGTTTCATTTCAGTAAATAATTGATTGTATATAAATTAATACTGTAATATGGACTACAGCTGAAAAATTATTGTAGCCTTGTGACATTGCATTACTCTGATATCACATTGTAGGATGCAACATATCTACTTGTGATGCAGGTACATAAACAAACCAAGTATCACCACTCACATAAAATCATGCCAGTACAATCAGCCCAAGGCCATAATATATGATAATGCTATAGGAAAGCACGTTAATACTGCACAATACTGCATTTGATATGCTATGCTTGTTATTTTAGAGTAGGTTCATTCTATCTGTTCAAAATACTTTCTAAATGGAAAGGTAGCATTTATTCTCCAGTTATAATTGTCTGGAAGGATTATTGCTTCTGTCTGCTAGCCTAGGCCTTGCCCTGGGTGCTTCTACCTTTAATACAATCTAGTCTAGGTCTAGAATGCTTTATAAAGAACTGTGTTAGCCAGAGCCAGGCTGACTCCATGACATCTGCAACGTGGCAGTTTGGGAGACTAGGCCTAAGTTTCTTCTCCTCAGAAATGAAAACCTGGATTCCAGGACCCCTGGTCAGCCAACCACAGTTTGAGCAGCCAATCCAAGGATGCTTTGCCTCCTTGGAAAGGTCTTTGACTCCTAGTCAATCACAAAAGGACCCATATCCCTGCAGATAGAGCCAACAATTCAAGGGAAAGAAAGGTAAAAGCTACCCACTCCTACCCTGACAGCTTTAAATTGACCCTGCAAAGCACATGTCCCTGTCTGGTAGACATCTACATTGCGATTCTCTGAAGAATAAATGTTCTTTGGTGTTGCATACTATTTGAGTCTGGTGTATCATTCTTTGGCAAATACCAGGCCCTTAAACTTTCAGCCTCTGAGACTTGATGCTGAATAAGGTCACTCCTTCAGAGTTCTTTCTCTACATTTTCTGGTTACTTCAACTCTACTGCTTGGCTCAAACTCCTCTTCCAACTGATTTATTGAATCTGGATTTTCTCTGGACATATGGGTTGCTTTGCTTGGCCTTAAACTAACTCAAGCAATTTGTTCTAATGTCCTTATTATTATAGGTCCTTGTTCAGACCCTTGTTTATTCTGTCTTTACTTGTGTCTAGTTTGTTTTCTCTTCAACCTGTCGCTATAAAACTTTCATGGTAAAGCTGCCTCCTCCCTCTCTTCTCTCTCTCTCTCTCTCTCTCTCTCTCTCTCTCTCTCTCTCTCTCTCTCTCTTTCTCAATTCTACTATACTGCTGTCCATGAACTCTACTATATCTCTGTGTTTTCCTCCCTTCTTCCTGCGCTGTATGACTGTCCTGTAAGTAGATTCCCTTTCCTCTATCTTCTCCTTAGATTTTGACATAACCCTATTCTGTTAAATCTTTCTCTGATTTATCACTTTTTCTGCCACTCATTTAGAGATCACTTTCAAACATGGCTGCTCCCTTCTACAAACAAGTTCATGCATCACATGCTTACTGTGCCACGTAGCCACATTAATAGAAGATGATTGATATATCATCTAGGTTTAAATATACTTATGATGCTGACAAAGTCATCCAATGCTAGGGCTGGTCTGACTACATAGGATGAATAATAGATAAGGTGAATTAATTAAGAGTCATTGGTGTCACAACATATGCCACTAAGCCTAATCCCTCTCCTCACAACATATGGAAAGAATTGGTACCCAGAAGTTCTCTGTCCTCCACATCCATACAATGGCATGCATTTTCTCATACAATCTCTCTCTCTCTCTCTCTCTCTCTCTTTCTCTCTCTCTCTCCCTGTCCATCTCCCTCTCCCTCTCCCTCTCCTTCTCTCCCTCTCTCTCTCTTACACACACACAGCACAACACACACACATGCACACAAGCACAAACACATGAACACATACTGTTAATTAATACAATATAAAATACTATTATTTAAATTTTAGATAAATTAATCAATTTATATCCAAAAATTAACACACTTTAGAATATGTAGCTGAAAATAATCCCACGCTGTGTTTGTTAAGAACTTACAGAAAATTTATACGAATGGTGAGGAGAATGAATTAGCTGTTTGAATAGTGTTTGGTGATATAAGGTTCCTGAGTAAAAGACAGGCAATTTCTTGTTCAAAGCATTATAGTAGCCAAGATATTTTCTGTAGGTTTGCAACTTTGTTAGGCCCGATTAATATGGATAGCAAAGTAATCCATATGATAGTATGTTGTGTCTTATCACAGAGAATTTGATCTTGGTTCAAAATACCAGAGTTTGTTTTAATGAGATTATTCATGTGGCCTCCATTTATTTCAATGTACTTGTAGGGTATAACTCATAATAAAATATCTATAAGAAAATTTATACTGCTGATTCATGGAATAATCCCTATTGCTCAGAAGACCTTTTGGCAGAATATAATTAGCAATCAAGTATACCTAAAAATTCTTAGAAGAGGAATTTTAATGCACCCACCTCACTGTAAAGAGCTAATTAAACTCCTGTACATGATAAGTGCCTTTAGCTAAGTAGTATGCATGAGTCAATATACCACATCATCCCATGTGTGCAAATGTATCAATTTAAATGGTAAAGGCTGAAAAACTTATGAAAGAAAATCACTATATGTCTTGGCATCATGATATAAAAACTCTGTGCCCAGGGAGAGTCTATATACAGATGGGTTATAATATATTTGATTAGATATAAAGCTCAAGAAGGACTACCAAACCTTCCATGCAAGGCATTGTTCATAAAGACTATGTTTGATGCTCAATCACCTCCCCTGAGCCTTTTTCCTTTCCATGTAAGACTTCCTTGTATCAGATACAGTTTTGAGTACCAGTGGTCCCTTCAAGCACAGCCAGTGATATGATTTCTTATCTTGGAAAATGTGACTCTACATCATTTGTCATTGCTTGAGTGTGTATTTCAGAGTTCAGTTGTGAACCTTGATTCTCTTGGGAAGAGAGATGGCACAAAAGGCCACAGAAGAGATGACTCTGTCATGATACTTGAGAATAGATTGATGGCATCTTTTTGGCTCTGAACATATTAGAGTAAGAGGTGCAATGGGCTGGACCCCTCTTGTTGTCTTGCATTTTCCTCTTCCCTTTCTTCATTTTGCCATGGCAGAATGTACTACCAAACCCTGAGAAGTGGTGGCCTCTTGAAATTATACTTGTCCTCATTGCATATTATAAGAGGAAAATAAGTTGGCTAACATTATCCCTGCACATATTTGCTAAGAAACACTTTTCAAAAATGTACAGATTTTAAGAATACTACAACTTTTTAAACCTTTCAATAAATTCATGTGATGCTACTCATTTTTTTAATGAAGGGATGTGAAACTCATTGGCAACTTCGTCCTTCTGATATTGGATGCATTCCTGATACTATTCCTTTGTCACTTCTGTTGGCAAGGGACTGTCATGGTGATGCATATCTACATTCAGAATTTAGTGGAAATTCCTTATCACCTCTCTTGTCAAAGATGCCATGTGTGGTTTTTCTCCTACAACTCTGAGATCTAGCCTTTCACTTAGGTCTGAGTTACCTCCTTTTCTCCATGAGTCTTTAAATAATGTTAAAAGCGTTCTGAAATTACATGAGGTGACCTAGTAAATGAGCTCATCATAAAACCTCTGGGATTTTTTTTTGTGAAAATTGAAGATTGAGAAGGAGTGAATAGAATTTAACTATTGAATTAAGAAACTTTCACACACATATGTATCTATGTGTATATATATGTGTATGTTTGCATATATACACATATATCCATATCTAAGTTTGATTTCTTTTTAATGAAGGAGACAGAGAGAGAGGAGAGAGAGAGAGAATGAATGAATGAATGAATGAATGAATGAATGAGTACATATTTGGGTGGGTGGGAAAGATTGGGAACAGTTTGGGGAGAAAAGGCATAATAAGAGTGTACTATATGAGAAATCTATTTTCAATAAAAAGAAGAAAAATCGTGGTATTTAGTGAAAAATGTTTGATGAGTATTGTCTCTTGTCAATGTGGGCCTCTTGGGCCTTTGGTTAGAGAGGGCCTCCTGTGTTATGTACACCTCCTGGTTTCCTGCTTACCGAGGACTTCCTGTGCCCCTGATTACTGCAGAGCTCCTTGCAGGCTCATGGGCTGCATTTGGTAAGGTACAGTATAGGATGCTGATCTGAGTGCTTCAAAGTCTAAGACACAGTAATTTATAACTGAGAACGATTTATTTCTTGGAGATCAAAACTTGGCCCAGTCTGAGACATTAAACTTATGACAGAGGTGTTATTACCATTTTGTGGTCATCATATTTTATTTAATTTCCCCTCTAATGCATTGCTTCACTCACTTCTTTAAGCAAATTTACTTTTGTTATTCTTGAAACACAGAAAAACACATTTTGCCCCAATTTTAAAGCTGCATACTGAGCTCACTGAATATGAGAACTCTGTTTCCTAATCCTTCTGAACAGTATCTCTTCTAATTTCTTGTAACCATTTATTTATGGTTCTCCACATGTACAGATTGTAAGGAACATGCTTGTCTTGTTTACCTTTTAAGACTGATATGCAATTGAGTTCTATTCATTTGATGATTCAATGAGAAAACAGAATAATTCAAAATCCCTTTTACAGCTGGGGTAGATTTACATTTCCTTTGGAAAGAGATATGATTTTCAATGCATAAATCACATTTGACAATGAGAGCTTTGTTTTTTGCCTCATATAGTAAAATTGCCATCATAAAGTAAGCTTTCTAGTTTTCTTATTAAATTACTGCCTGGTTTTAATAGATTCTGAAGACTGTGCTCAATAAGAGCTGTTGATAGATCCTTTACAGCTTCTCTCTCCAAACATGGAAATATAATGAAGAAACATGATGTGTAGCATTTTCTAGATGTCAGTGCCTGGAATTATATGTCACTTCATCTGATCCTGTGTGGAGGAAGGAGAGTGTTATGACCATTCAGAGCCTGTAAAGGTGGCATGTTTCATAATGAAAATAAAAAAGTGACAGATATGTTAGTTGAGTCTAAATGCAGAATTGTAATGAGGATTACTAAGAGAGAGCTAGAAGATATTTTAAGTCTGGTACTCTCTCTTTCATTTGTTTCTCCTCCAGTTCTGTGTTTTAATTAAATGAGTAAATTGAAACAGCCTGAATCTTTTAACACCAATGTTCTCAAGGGATGTTACACAGCCAATTGGGTTAAGAATCAGGCATCTGAAGCATAATTTTCAGCCAAGTAGTCAATGACTAGCACTCTGGTTCTGGATAAATCTCATCATCCCTTGGTAACAGTTTCAGTGCTGGCAAAGTGTGATGGCAAGTTTATCAGTTCACACTCCACTCAGGAGGAATAAAGTGTCTCCAAGGCAACATCCATGGTGAAGGACTACTGGACCCACTCCAGATTCAAGACTGCTGAGGGGGAAAAAGTGGCGAGATCCTGATTGTCTTCAGTCTTGATACAAGAAGTTTATTAACATTTGAATGTATGGAGAAATATTAAATAATTATAAACAGTAGCCGCAGCATAACTAACGTAAAGGTCAAACTCATTTATGATGCGAAATTGTGGAAAACTTTTAAATTTAACAATTTTTATAGTGTCATTGACATTTTGACTTAAAATTACTGATTCTGGTGTAGGCATTTTAAAAAATTTATAACTTCAGATAAGAATGTAACTCAGAATATAACATTAGATTTTTGCATTAGAGAGACATGGCCTTCATAAAATTGAGTTATGGATACAGTTTTTCTTAATATGCTCAAGAGTATAAAACAAAGGGAAACAAACAAATCAAAAGAAAGTACTGTCAAATTAAAAAAAAAGAAAATCTGATGCATAAAACAACAAAGCTATCCTTCTAGTTTATTGCAATATTAGAGTTAGTCATAATGCTAAAGCAGCTGGAATTTATATCTTGAAGCTTTCCTTTACATATGTTTTCCCATTAGTATGTTCATGGAATGCTTTTTGTTGGCTAAAACTTTTTTGTCATTGAAATTCACATTACTGCAAATTATACAAGAAAAACACAGCCTAATTTCTTGTCTCATCTTGTAGTCATGGTTCCCAAACTTGAGATATGATTACTCTATGATACTATAAAGATTTGATCCCTTAGCTGAATAGGGTACTGCTAAGTAGGGCCTTTAGAAACGGTTCATTTTAAACCTGTGTTAGAAAAAAATTCACTTTTTATTTTTACCAATTCACATTCTCTCTCTCTCTCTCTCTCTCTCTCTCTCTCTCTCTCTCTCTGATACACACACCCACTATATATATATACATTATATATGTGTATGTGTGTATATTTAGAGAGAAATATATATATATGATATAGATAGATATAGATAAAATAGATGGAGAGAGTGAATGAGCAAGAGACAGACAGAGAGAGAGAGAGAGAGAGAGAGAGAGAGAGAGAGAGAGAGAGAGAAATAGAGACAGAGACAAAGAGACCTAGCTCACTACAGTATGATATACAGAATAGTCATCCTTTCATGGTATAAATCCTTTGAAACCATAAATCAAAATAAACGTTTCCTAATTCAGTTTCATTGCTTGGAGTATTTTGTGCTAGCAAGAAAAAGCAGACTAAATCATTGATTTTTTTCTGGTTCTTAGTTAATATCAATTTTTATGTTATTGTTTTAACATGGCATAAAACTTAAACAGAAGACTTATATAACAACTAATTTACTGCTCAGTATCTTTAAAACGTCCCATATGATCCAACCTTAAGAGTTCAACCATGGCTGAGACCTTTAATCAAATTAACATTAAGGAAATAACAATATTATCAAAATCAGAGTGCATGGGGAATGAGTTAAATCTCATAAAAATAAGAAGAAATAAATTTATGTCTGAGAAAGTACAGAATGTTAAGAAGTGATGTTGAGAAGATATAGACTGGGGAAATTATGCACAATTCTTATGTAGACTATATATTTAAGTTCCTTAAAACTTCAAAATCTGTATCTGAAAACTCTCTCAATTTGAAAATGTTTGCATTGAGACATTTGGTATAGAGCTACATTTATATACGTTCATAACAGGAGGCCTACAAGCTGTAGCTCATATACTAATACATGTAATGCGTACACTGTCCTACAGCATTATGGGGATGGAGATAGAATGAATATTATATATTGTAAGTATGCTGAATTATGATTCTATAAATATAAATTTCTAATATTTTAATGACAGTTAAAAAGTATGTAGCTGGGGGGTTTGGTTTATCATGAGAGATGGCTGAGCAATAAGCACGCTCACTGCATTTGTGGAGAATCCTGGTTCAGTATCACGTACCCACATGAAGACTACTGCATAGGCCAGTATCAGGTGTATGGATGAATATTTAGAACATGATTTGCAATTTCGGTAGAAAATTTTTCAGTAATATGCTTGACCTCACTAGTCCTTAATAACTAGGGAGTGTTCTAGTACCAGACATGATTTCCGTCCTGCAGATCTGACCTAAGTCCAACCTGACAGCTGTTAGTCACTGTCAAGATAATGAGTGTCACTATTATACCTTTGGTGGTGTCTTGCTGTGCTACCCACTGAAAGTTACCATGACAATGTTGGAAAATTATTAATGAGTTCAACTAAGTGGTGTGACATAAAATCAACTTACTAAATTAAGTAGGCCTATATGATAACAGCAAACAATTGTATATAGCCAGAAGGAATTCACCAAGGAGGAAACGCCATGTAGAATGAACACTTTAAATCTCTAAAGAGGAGACTGAGAAACACAGAAGCAAATGGAAAACTTTCCTCTGATCATGCTCTCTTTGCCCTTGAATCATGAGAGGCTCAGCCACTATTTGACAGTTTATCTTACACTTGGGTCTACCTCTATAATCATGAGCCAAATAAATGCTTTCTGTTTGTAAATTAGTCTACAATAATAGTGACCCATGATACTGTTAGGCATATTTAGGTATTGTGTAAGCTTTAATGTACATGTAGTTCTGTAGATGTATGTAATCTCTTAACAGAGAGTTAGGCCTCTGCTGAGGGTAACTTTACGTCTGCTGCTGTTTGTCACACTCCTCACTTTTCATCACTCGTTCTTCTTACAGGTTCTTATAGATGCTACACTAAAGAGCACACTTGTTCTGAACCACAAATTTTGATAACCCAATTGAATTTTTATGCATTGAATCACTACATTTCCATGGGGTATTATTTACCACAGCATATTATCAGTTTCTATTTTCTACCTTTCTCACACTTACTTGGAAATCAATTCACAAGGCTACAAAGTGGTGTCATGACTTTCATTTTATAATGTGCAAACTTCTAGTCCCTATATCCTAAATAGGCTTATGAAAATCATTGTTGTAAATACTTTAAACAAATTCTATCCTCACAATAATTCTTAAAGGCAGATGATGCTATCCTCCTTAATATTACTGTGGGGAGCAATTAGAGATTAAAGATTTGCCCAGGGCATATGGTAAGGCATGGAAACCGCATTCACACAGAGAAGTACTGATACCAAAAACTTTCAACTTGAACACTGCAGTATTTTATAATTAACTATTGTAGAAAATAAACATTAAATTTACTACAATTTTTATGTATGAAACCATATAAAAAGTAAATTGATTAGTGTTAACTATTTATTTTCAAAATATTTACATTCAATTTATTGGCATTTTGCCTTGACTGATCAGAAATATTTCTCTCTCCTAAATGTATGCTTAAGTAGATTCCATTCTGTTTATCTTACTAATTATGTAAATTGCAGGATATGGAAAGAATATCAAAACAGTATCACCTGTGAAGAAATATTCTGCCCTTGGTAATTTCCATCTTTAAAAAAATGGCAAGATCACATTATGTTTAAGGTACATTCATCACTGGAGATGGAGAGATGAGGTGTTAAAGGAATGTGTCCTTCCTAAAATCTACTCTTCTCATTAATATTTTAGCAAATAATGCAGAGCAGGTCTATTACAGAGGTAAAGATATTCTTCATGCTATAATCAACTCAATCAACTGCTTCTTTTACTTTGTAAGATTATGATATCATAATATCATTTCCCTACCTTTTTCACCCTCCGAAATCTCAAAAATTTCTCTCCATCTTCTCTTTCATATGCATAGCCTCCATTTCATTAAATGTTATTACGTATATATATGTATATATATGTATATATATTCATAATATCATGAGGAAGTACATTCAAAAATATATGTACTAAGCGATTCTCAGCATCAAAGAAGTTAATGCATGCAACCAGCATTTTAATTATATCTAATCTTTTAAAAATGTAAGGGCATGTAAAATCTTTTCAGGTTCACAAAGTATTACTGATTTCGTTTAGGAAATAATATATACAGCAAAAGTGAGGAAGAATCCATTAAATATGTATCATCTTAGATAATACAATAATCGGTTGTTTTCTTTTTATTGGATAGTGTATGTATTCATATCTCAAATGTTATCCCCTTTCCTGTTTTCCTCCTCTTTAACGCCCCTACCCTTGCTGCTATGAGAATGCTCCCCTTCCCATCCACCCACTCCTATATTAGAGCCCGGCATTCCCCTATACTGGGGAAATGAGCCTTCACAGGACCCAGGGCCTTAACACATATTGATGCCATATAATATGATGTTCTGTTACATATGTTGCTGGAGCCATGGGTTCCCGCACGGGTATTCTGTGATTGGTGGTTTTGTCCCTGGGAGCTATGGCAGGGAGGTCTGGTTGATTGATATTGTTGTTCTTCCTATGGGGTTACAAAACCCTTCAGCTACTTCAGTCCTTTCTCTACTACCTCCATTGGGGACGCCATGCTCAGTCTGATGGTTATCTGAAAACATCTTAATCTGTATCTGTAATGTTCTAACAGAGTCTCTCAGAACACATCAATATCAGGCTCCTGTCATCAAGCACTTTTTGGCATCAGCAATAGTGACTGGGTTTGAAGACTGCCTATGAGATGGATTCCCAGATGGGGCAGTCTCTGGATGGCCTTTCCACACAGAAACTAATAGAAGAGAAAGTGGAGAAGAACCTTGAACACATAGAAATGGAGGAAAATTTACTGAACAGAGCACCAATGGCTTATGCTCTTAGATCAAGAAACACAAATGGGACCTCATAAAATTGCAAAAGACACTGCCAATAGGACAAAACAGCAACCAACAGATTGAAAAAAGATCTTTACCAATCCTGTATTCAATAGAGTGCTAATATCTAATATATACAGAGAAATCAAGAACGTAGACACCAGAGAACAAAATAATCTTATTTATAATGGGGTACATACCTAAACAAAGAAATCCTAAGTGAGTTATTTTGAAAGGTCCAAGAAACACCTAAAGAATGCTCAACATCCTTAGTCATAAAGGAAATGCAAACAACCTTGTGATTCTATTTCACACCAGTCAGAATGACTAAGATCAAAAATTCAGGTGACAGGTGATGCTGGTAAGGATGTGGAGAAAGAGAAACACTCCTCTATTGTTGCTGAGATTGTAAGTTGGTACAACCACTGTGGAAATCATTCTGGCTGTTCCTCAAAAAATTGGACATAATACTACCTGAGGACCAAGCTATACCACTCTTGGGCATATACCAAACGATCTTCAACATATAATAAGGACCCATTCTCTACCATGTTCATAGCATCTTTATTTATAATAGCAAGAAGCTGGAAAGAAACCATACATCCTTCAGCAGAGGACTGGATACAGAAAGTGTGGTACATTTATACAATGGTGTACTTCTCAGCTATTAAAAATAATAACTACTTGAAAATCTTAGAAAAATGGATGCAACTAGAAAGTATCATCCTGAGTGAGATAACTCAGCCCCCAAAAAATATACATTGTATGGACTCACTGAAAAGTGGATATTAGCTCAAAAGCGCTGAATACCAAAGAAACAATTCACAGAACATATGAAGCTCAAGAAACAGGATGACCAAAATGTAAATGCATCAGTCCTTCTTACAAAGGAGAAGAAAATACCCATGGGAGGAAATACAGGAAAAAAATGTGGAGCAGGGACTGATGGTAAAGTTATCCAGAGACCACCCCACCTGGTGATCCATCACATATAAAGCCACAAAACCCAGACATTATTGCTGATGCCAAGAAATGCATGCTAGCAAGAGCCTGATAATAGCTGTCTCCTAAGAGGCTCTGTCAGAACCTTACTGATATTGCGATGCTTGAAGCTAATCATTGGACTGAGCATGGCGATCCCTATGGAGGAATTAGAGAATGCATTGAAGGAGCTGGAGGGGTGTGCAATCCCATAAGAAGAACAACAATATCAACCAACCAGATCCCCCAGAGTTCCTGGGGACTAAACAACCAACCAAGAGTACACATGGAGGGACCCATTACTCTAGCCACATATGTAGCAGAGGATGGCATAGTCTGGCATCAATAGGAGGAGAACCCTAGGTCCTATAAATGCTTATTTTCCCAGTGTAGAGGATGACCTTGATGTTGAGGTGGGAGTGGCAGGGTGAGAGTGGGTTGGTGGGAGTGGGAACATCTCATAGAAGCAGAAATAATGTGGAGTGGTATGCGAGAGGTGTGAAAGCCCCTAACATTTGAAATATACATACATAAAATATCCATTAAAAATAAACACCTAAAAAAGGTGTTTGATAAACAATCATAAAATAAAATGAATCTAAGGCATCAATATCTCCAATTAAGCCAGTTAATTTCTCCTAACTGTTGATATGTAGTTCTATTAACATATATAACTGAGTATTTTGAAATTTTCTGTATCTTGTATGTTTAAATTTACCTAGAGGTCTTAAATACTGTCATATTTTTCCCTCTCCCTCTTCCTCTTCCCATCCCTCTCCCTCTCTCTCCCCTCTTCTCTCTCTCTCTCTCTCTCTCTCTCTCTCTCTCTCTCTCTCTCTCTCACACACACACACACACACACACACACACACACATACACATACACATACAAATATACACACACGGTATATTATTGCTTTCAAATTTTTCAAGATACCATTTCTTTGAGCATCATATGTATTCAAGTTAAATTGACGTTTACATGTACATGTATAAAACAGACTTTATTATATACATGCTCATTTTCTATTTTTTTTTTTGGTTCTTTTTTTTCGGAGCTGGGGACCGACATTTTCTATTTTCTTATACTATGTATACATGTTATTCTTTATTTTTATTTATTATTTGAATGTTTAAATTTATCCCATGGGATATTTGTAGAGATCAAACTTTGGGGAGTTAGTTCTCTCCTTCTGTCTTGAGGCAAGAAATACCTCTCTTGAGTCTTCTGGGCTCTGTAGTCTCAGCTACCTGACAGTGGACCTCTGGATTAATTTTCTAATCTAGCTCCAATCGAAATAAAAGTACAGTGTTTGCTTGTACACATATGCCACAGCATTTGATTTTTTAACACATATTTCAAGAATCAAACTAAGATTGTCACGTTTCAATCTCAAGAATCTTTTCTGGCTGAATGAACATTCTAGTTCTTCTAATTGTTTTCTAGAATGACATGCACCTTTGTGCTTATAGTTGCACAATGAATTCATTCTCTATACAGTTAGTTCACAAAAATTTAAATAAATGTTTCATGTATTATTTTTCAGCTACTAATATTTAGTTGGCTTTTTTTCTTTTCTTCATTCCTTCCTGTCAGTGTATTTTCCAAACTTTTTCTTTAGTTCATGTTGTTGAAGATTCTAAAATACCAGAAAAAGTCGGAATACTATCAGAAACTTTTAGAAATCTCAACAGTGTTGCCATATGTAATGAGAATATTTAGTTTCCCTATTAGGATTCTTAGTTTAATTAGTAAAAGAACTTTAAAACGGATTCAAATGGAAGCTTAAAGACAATTTTATTAGAGTTTAAAGGAAACATACAAAAATACCAAAACAATAACAAACAAGCAAACAAACAAGCAAAACAAAAAATGGGGTGTTGTGGTGTACTCTTTTAATCCTGGAATTCAGGAAGTAGAGACAGGAAGATCTCTGTGAGTTCTAATAGCATTCTTTCTGAGTCCTGACATTTTAGAGTCTTCAACAATCTTCAAGGCCAGTTTGGTCTGCAGAATATGTTTCAAGACAAATAAAGCTGCAGAGAGAATATCTGTCTTTAAAAATCAAAGGAAACACAAGAAAAACAAAAAGAAAGAAAAAAGGGAACTGCTAGGACAAGCAAACTATAACACTTTGTAACTGCCAAGTGAAGAAAAGAAAGAGAAGGGGATGGAGAGAAAGCCATGCCTTTTTAGTAAAGCCATTTTGGAGGCCAGACACATGAAAAGCAAACATATTATAATTAAAAGACTATGGACTAATAAAGAAAATTTATTAATGATGATCTTAATGCCTAACTACAAATGATACCAATTCAGTTGTCTAGATTTGCGTTAAGTTCATCAACATGACATTAACTTCACTGCCACACCATATTCACTTCTTGTCTCTGTGTCTTATTTGGTTACTAATCTTATTTTCTTATCACAATCATCTTCTTAAATTAAAATATTATTTTTCATTTCACTTCACTTATTTTAATGACAAAACTTTTTAATATATCATCAATTCTCTTAACCTGGGCCATTTTGTCTTCACTACTTACTACACACCCATAGAATCAGCTCATAAGAAACTCTGTTCACCCTTTGAACACTAAAACTTTCATTAACTTGTTTATGTTTGCTATTGTCTACTACGCTTCCTTTCAATTAGGAAGTGCTTTCTACCCTTCAGTATTATCCCTACATATTATCTTCTTTAATAGATTTTCAAATCTGTGCGTTTAGCAACATAATAGTTTATACTTTTCATTATATATATATATATATATATATATATATATGAATTTATACTAGGTATCTTAAGTGTTCCATCAACATACATACTCTTACTGAACAGGAATGCCATTTCTTCTTTTAAGATGTTATAATATTATGTTTGAAAAAATGAATTCAAATGCATGGGGAGGATGTAGAACCTGGCCTTTCCTCTATAATTTTCAGTACGTTCGTTGTTGTCATTGTTAAGCTCATGAGTTAGTGGCTTTCTGCTATACCTCAAAGACATAATTACACAGCCACCTGCCTAATATCTGATTATTACAATCTTTTCCTGGTGTCTTTTGCTGTGATTCCCTAAGATTTTGGCACAAGGGCTATATTGTAGACATGTCTGCTATGATCAGACTCCACAATATTTTATTTTGAGTGGTAGTGTTTTTTTCTTGTAATGATATCCCTTTGTTGTAAAAATTAGATTCAGTGATGAGGTATGAAATCTACTTGTCTCTAGGTTCAAAGACAAATATTTACATTGTAGTTATGGATTATGTTGATTTAGTAAAGTGAATGGTTGTAGGATTTCTTTCCTAAATTCCAGGATTTCACTAGCCCTGTCTAGCTGGCTAGATTTAAGTATTAGGTGTGACTTCCTTCTTGTTGAATGAGTCTTAAGCCCATTTAGAAAGCTGTTGTTTACTTAAAAGTTATGCCTGTGACTAGGTATCCTTATGGCTATTGTTCTATATTCTTTTGAAATGTTGATCAAGTATTGCCTTTGATTCCCCAAACTTCATAGTCTAAGGTTAGTAGACCATGCCCATAATCACAGTACCAAGATCATCTTAGGGTACATAATGATACCAATGCCAGCTAAGTGAGACTCTGATTCATTGTACTTTAAAGGTAGCTTTACCAGTATTGTGTTTGATAGTGAAAAAGATGCAGCAATAAACATATACTAATAAGAGATAAGTTTACTATAATAATAGCTAAAGAAAGTCCGACTTTATCCCAGGAAATGAATGACATATATATATATATATATATATATATATATATATATATATATATATCAGTTCTAGAAAAAGATACATTACTGAAATAATATTATGTGCACATATAATTACATAATCAAATCATTACTAAATCCACTGCTCTGATAAATTCTTATTTTAGAATAGATGGTGGTATCTGTGACAAGAAACAGTTTAGGATCTAGAAAATTACTTCTGTTTTTAACATGTTATAAATGAGACTGTAGTAAGCAAATGAAGCAAAAGTATATATCTAGAAAAGTATGCAATTATTTTTTGTATATTTCCAAAATATATCCCAAAAATAAATATAAGAAAGTCACTCAAACGAGCCTATGTTTCATTTAACTCCTAGAGCATAATAATTCACAGTGGGCCTGGAAACAATAATGATCTATTAATTTTGAATGTCCTGTGAGATTTTGGGAAAAATCCTCTCTTGATTTGGCTTGCATTACTGACACATAAGACTGGGTTGGCAGAAACACTGGAGGGACTTGGGTTTCTTTCTCTGCATCATGTCTGGATCTCATTTCAAGAGTGAAACTAGAAGCCTAGTCCTGGAAGCTACATTGTCATGATTCCACACTCTCTGATGAGCATGTCCCAGGTCCAACTTAGTTGAAGGAGTGTCAAAATAGAGAAAACCTTCAATAGCAGGAAAGTAATCTTAACATATAAGGTGATATAAGATGTTTTCAAGTTGTGTCTCTGTTAATCCTTTTGCCTTCCAATGTAAAGTTTCTTTACTGCTATTGAAAGAAGTAGAAACTATTTTTAGGCTTTAGGTAAAAACTCTGAATTTTCACAGGTTTTTATGTTTACTGGTTTCTTTTTCATCAATAATGTCAGTAATATTTCAAACAAAGCCAAGATCCCCATTTTCTTATTATGTATTTCAAGTTCCATTTCTTAGATGTCTAGATGAGTGATAAATAGTTATGTTCATTTTCCACAGGATTGAGCTCATGGCAGAAAATAGATGTTCAGCTGAACATCCTAAATTTCCCTGAGCATATAAGTCATATAATGAAATTAAATGATTGCTGAAGTTAACAGGTGGTAAGATCTGTCCTGTGAAGATTTCCTTGCATTAAAGATTTTTCTCTCTCCTATCTGTACACAGTGTTTAAGAAATGGCCATTGGACGTACTTCTTCAAAATAAAAGATTTCTAATGTCTGTACTTACAAATAATCAAAGTCTTATTTTATCATTACTACCATTAAATAGACTGATACATACAGAAAAATACAAAGTTGTTTGCGTTGATACTTGCATTTCAAAGTTCAATATTAAATGACCACTTTAACTGTATGGATTTTCACTCTATTCAAATAGATGTAATGTAAATGTTAGCTAAATGGACATTCTGTCCAACTATCCTTATCACATCTGTTGGTTTTTATTCATGTATACAGGAAACACAGCATGAACAACAAAGGGGAAATAAAAAAAGCAAAGACACAAAATTTTAGGAGTGTGTTTCAATCTCTAAAATTTCAAGGACTTTTTCCCCTTAATATCTCAAATTAAAAAGTTAAACTTCCTGAACAGATCTCACAAAGTGCTGGCTTCTTATAGTTATCTTAATCTGTCAAAGTTAAATTTGACTTATACATTTAGATGATTCAAATGTCTTAGGATTCAGGTTGGACACTATGATAATCTTTGTCAGTTATTTGATACACTGAGACCACTGTGGTTTTTTGTTTTCTGTTTTTCATTTCTTGTTTTTTGTTTGTTTGTTTGTTTTTTCTTATTGGTCTTTGTTTATCATAGTTTCCACTTGCGGTATTTATTTATTTGTTACTTTGTCTTTTTTTTTTTTTCGCCCGGAGCTGAGGACCTAACCCAGGGCCTTGCGCTTGCTAGGGAAGCGCTCTATCTCTGAGATAAATGCCCAACCACTATTTGTTATTTATTTATTGGGTATGTGGTATTTGATTTCTTTATTTTTCGTGTAATTTGGTGTATTTGTGTATTTGTTAATCTAGGGTTCCTTTTTTGGCTGAAGGTTATTTCATATACACAATGACTGTGCCAATGTAATTTAGCATTTTAATGTGTTCTTTTGCTATTGAGAATTCTACATAATGCATTTAAATCATATTATTTTCCTTCCCCTAACTCCTCTCAGATACTTTCTTCCTCCCTGCCAACATTACTGTCTGTCTCACAAACAAACACACACAAGCAAAAGACAAACACACAAAAAGACACGCAGTAAAATACCCATTTGCTGACTACTGAGCACAGGACCTGACCTGAAGTGTGGTTTGATAGGCTTGGTTCTTCATACATAGCCTCTTCTCTTCCTTGGTGCTGGTTGTCTGGCTCGACCTTGTGCAGCTACCATGCATGTTGTCAGTTTCTTTGATTCAGTTGCAAATTAATTTTAAATAGATCAAATTTGAAAAAATAAAATGCCAAAATCAGAAGAGTAACAACCTAACAATTAATTCTGTTAGAAATCTTAAAAGTTTGAATTTAGGAAGAAGGGGTTCTCTGATGAGCTCCAGTTCTGAGACACGGGTTCATAGAATAAGTATGCAGGCTATGTAGAAGGATTCAGTATATCTAAAATAAATTTAATTCCAGTTTTGTTACTCAGTGGCATCTGATTTCTTGGGAGGCCTAAGCTAACATTTCTGTTTGATTGTTGCAAGGTTGTTTGAGTTACTTAGGATTATCCATTTTTTGACTTTTCATTTTATGACCTGACATTTATGTGGATTCTGGGTTTCATCTTTTTTGGATCTTCCTTTCCCCCTTTACAATTCTGCAATATTAGTCGTTCTCATTTCTTCATCATTCTGAGATTTTCTTTTCTTCTTCTATTTTAAGATACCTACCATTGCATTTCGACCAACCTGACGAATCAGGATAAAATAAATATGTAATCATCTTACTATGTGTATTAGTGTATGTGTGTCTTTGTGTGTGTGTGTGTGTGTGTGTGTGTGTGTGCGCACGCTCACGCGCGCGTACACACGCGCACACATATGCCACAATGCAATGCTGTAGTGGTGGAGGTCAGAGGTGTTACTTGTGGGTAGAGGATGAAGTTCTTCAAGGTTGGAGGCAAGCAGCTTCAGAGGATGAGGAGAGTTCTATTCATATGTAGAAAGACAGATCATTAACAACCTTAACCCACTTATACCCCTTATCTAGGTAATATTGACAAGTGTTCTGAAGTAGAAATTTCTAGTTGTGCTGTCTTCGCCAGGATTTCTATTCGTATCCAAACATCATGAACAAGAAGCAAGTTGGGGAGGAAAGGGTTTATTCAGCTTACTTCCATGTGGCTGTTCTTTACCAAAAGAAGTCAGGACTGAACTCAAGCAGGTCAGGAAGCAGGAGCTGATACAGAAGACATGGAGGGATGTTACTTACTGGCTTGCTTGCCCTGGCTTTCTCAGCTTGCTCTCTTATAGAACCCAAGAACACCAGCCCAGGGACAGCATCATCCACAATAGGCTGGGTCCTCCCAACTGGATCAGTAATTGAGAAAATGCCCTACAGCTAGATCTCATGAAGGCATTTCTACAACTGAGGCTCCTTTTTCTGTGATAACTCCAGTTTGTGTCAAGTTGACATGCAAAACTATTCAGAACGTGTCATGTGTTTCTAAAGCAAGACTAGTGGGAGGACATGATATTTGGAGACAATATAAATAAGACTCAATGGTCAGGGACAGAGTTCTTGCATAACTAGCAGGGCTCATTGTTCCTTTTTTTTTTTTTTTTTTTTTTTTTGCTTCTTGGCTTTGCTGATCTTCACTTCATTGAGAGTGGCGTGGCAGAGAACTCGTCCTGGTTTCTCTCTGGTTCTTGTGGCTCCCTACTGATTTGATTCAACAAAGTTTTGACTCTACTTGCTGGATTGTGCCACCACTGCTAATTTTATATTTGGGATCCTGACACTATCGAATTGCTGGTATACTGAGAGACTGGAATCTCCCCTTCTCCCCAAAATACTTCTAAACAGGTCCACATTCCTTTGTCCTGTTTTCTGTCTTTTCTCCCCTACCTTCAGAAACTAGGCTTAGAGGGAAATGGAAGAGTTTGAGAATTCTACTTGAAAACAGGTTTAAAACAATCTAAGCCTGCAGTTTTTCAAGCATTAAAACAGTGATTGAAAAATGCACATTACTGATACAGAGGCAGACAGATCAACAGTATAAAACTGAAGAGGCAGAAATAAATCCAGACAACTATGGACACATGATCTTTGAGAAAGAAACCAAAATGATACAGTAGGAAAAAGAAAGCATCTTCAACAAATGTTACTGTTCTAACTTTGCACCTTGTACAAAGCTCAAACCCAAGTGGACTAAGGGCCTCTACATAAAACCAGATACATTGAATTTAACAGAAGAGAAATGAAGAAATTTCCTGAAAAGAACACCAATGGCTCAGACTCTAAGATCGTTAGTTGACATATGGGATCTCATGAAACAGAAAGGCTACTGTAAGGCAAAGGACACTGCCAAGAAGACAAAAACAGCAACCAATAGATTGGGAAACACTACACTTGAAATATATAAAGAACTCAAGAAGTTAGACTCCAAATAAATAAATAAATAAATAAATAAATAAATAAATAAATAAATAAATGGGATACAGAGCTATGCAGAGAAATCTCAACAGAAGAATCTTGATTGGCCAAGAAACACTTAAAGAAATGTTCGATATCCTCAGTCATTCAGGGAATTGCAAATCAAAACAATGCTCAGATTCTACCTTAAGCCAATCAGAATAGCAAAAACCAAATACCTAGGTGACAGCCCATGCTGGCAAGGATGCAGAGAAAGATGAGCACTCCTGCACTGCTGTGGGATTACAAAATGGCAGCACCACTTTGAAATCAACCTAGCCGTTCCTCAAAAAATTGGAAATAGTTCCACCTGAAAACCCAGCTTTAATTCTCTTGAGCATATACCTAAAATTGCCCCACCATACCATAAAGACATATGCTTCACTGTGTTCATAGCAGCCTTATATGTAATAGCCAGAAGCTGAGGACAACCCAGATGTCCCTCAAGTTGAGAATGGTTACAGGAAATTTGGTTCATTTACACTTTGGAATATTATTCAGCTATTTTACAAAAAAAGGATATCATGAACTTTGCAGGCAAATGGATAGAACTAGAATCCTGAGCTAGGTAACACAGATGTAAAAGGACATGCAAGATATGTGCTTATGAATGAGTGTGTATTAGCAAAAATATACAGAATACCCATGATACAACCCATAAACCAAATGAAGCTTACCAGAATGAAGGTCAAGTATGGAAACTTCAGTGCCACTTAGAAGGGAGAACAAAATAATCAAAGGAGACAGAATAAAGGAGGAACCTGGGTAGGAGAGGGGAGTGTGAAGAGAACTGGAGGTAGGGGCAGTATCAAGTATGGGAGGAGACAGGAGAAAAGACCGGAATGGAGGAGAATGAATGGATATAGGCAGCAGCAGGGGTTTGGGGCCTCTAGAAATCCCAAGACCTGGGATGTAAAAGGATTTCAGGACTCAGTGGAGATGACCTTAGTGGAAATGCCCAACATTTGGTATATGGCATTGTAGTAAATAATAAAAATGGGCAGAACGTTTCCCTCATACCCTGGCATTAGTTCTCTCCTTCGTTCCAGCTCCAGTAGGCCATTGGAACTAGCACTTATTTATCTCAGTGGCTCCCAAGTACTCTCTGACCCAGGTAGTCTGCAAGCTGTTCCACTGTGGCACCTGGTCAGGCTACCCTGCCCTCACTCACAGCTTCCTTGGCGGGTTGCCCCCACACCAGGGATACACATCCCAAAAACATGGAGGCCCAGTGCTTCCTGCCACCATACACTCTCTTGAACTCAGTTAAGTTGCCACATGAAAGAATTCACCACACAATATCCTCTGATCCAATTGATAAGACATGATTTGCCCCTCTAGACAACACAAAATCCTGTACACAGCCATCCCTTAAAAATAGTTATAACAACCTGTAACCACACAGAGAGAAGAATCTTAACATCTGCTGCCTTATTCTCTCAGCTCCCTCTCTCTTTTCTAAACCTTTTCTCCTGCCCATCCTACCTTCTTGTCCAAAGGCAGGCCTTGTTCTATCCTGTACCTGCCATCATCTGCATAATGACATTAACCTACACTTCACCCTTTCTATTTAAAAAAAAAAGAAACACAAAACTTTTCTCTCAAATCTAAGGTAAGCACAACTATTATCATTTTGTATTAAAAGTATAAAATATGCCTAACACCCAGTCAAAATTTTCTCAGAACATTTAGTTACCTGTTCCAGCTTAATATCATGTTATATCTTGACTAGCTTGTATACAAGCTGATAACTATTTAATTAGATATGTATTCTCAAAGGTAAACAGCCTGGGTAGGCTATGAGACTATAATCAATCTTCAACACCCTCAGAAATCTGGGAATGACGACTATATCTGTAAATATAGGAAGCCTAACACACCTCCTAGAACTAAGACTGGTTGTACACACAATTTTCTACTTGTATAGTCTTCTGTTAGCAACACTTGAGAGCAAGTCTTCAGTCTTCTGGCCTAGGTTCATCTGACAGACTTCTGAAACACAGAATTTCCAAGAGCTCATCATTCTGGCTCAGCAGAAATTATCAGCCAATTATTCTGCAATATGTCCTTTTCTGGACAGTATTTAGTCTGTAGATGAATTGAGGAAATTCTTGCTTGGTGGCTGTTTTGCCACAGTACATCACCTTACCTAGAGGTGGAGATGTTCAATTTCTTCTTTGAATACACCAAATGGGAGCTTGTAAGAGCAGATATGTCTCAACAAAAGATAAATAATATTAAGTGTCATATTTTGTGGGTTTCTGATGTTTTTGAAAACCATTTAACTATGTAAGTAATCTGGACTGTTTGTGTTAATTATTATAATAAATTTCCTTGAAAGCACTCTAACAATAAATTTAGAGTCATGAATTTCCTATCTGGCCCTTAACATACATGTTTAATCATCTTAGATTAGTTTTTTAATAGCAGTAAAGAACTGGATATAAGCCTTGTATACTTAAATGTGTTGTATAGGCACAATGCCTATATATGAGAGTAACGATATTTATTTTAAATCAATAAGAAATTCATATCGAAGAAAATCTTAACTTGTGTCAAATAAATTCTGTACCAATGTAAAATATTATAACTTTTGCTTAGTAACAAATAGAAGGATTTCTGCCAAATGAGATTATGGCTGTAAAATCAACTCTAGCCAATTCCTCCCTGTTAAATTATGACAATTTCTAATTCTCTGGACAGACAACCTTAGAATAATCACGTTTAGCTCCAAAAGTTTAGGGAATTGAAGTAATGACTCTTCCATAACTTCTTCAAGCTGTACGTGGGCATTGAGATGTACTTGGGG
Organism: Rattus norvegicus; assembly: GCF_021556685.1. NCBI lineage: Eukaryota > Metazoa > Chordata > Mammalia > Rodentia > Muridae > Rattus > Rattus norvegicus. Next base: position 87,132,605 of record NC_141539.1, on the reverse strand, counting down.
GCGGGGGAGTAGGGGAAAATAAGGGAGTTGTAGCCTGATGTCTGTCATGACTGGACCAGGCTGAAAGTCCTTGAGGTAAGGATTTCAAGCAGGCCAGTTCAGTATTCTGATGAGCTTCACCAAGCTGTGGTTAGTATCAAAATATCTTTTTGTTTGATTCTCTTGAATCTTGCCACCATGCCAGGCTTACACACCTCAATTCCTTGTAGGACCCGATGTGTCCTGCCACCATACACTCTCTTGAACTCAATTAAGTCACCACATGAAAGAACACACCACACACTATCCTCTAATCTAATTGATAAGCTATAATTTGCCCATTAAGGCAACACAACATCCTGTACAACACACTCACCCCTTAAAAATAGTAGTAACAAACTGTAACTCTACACAGAGAAGAATCTAAACACCTACAGCCATGTTTTCTAAGCTCCCTCTCTCTCTCTTTCTAAGACATTTTTCTGCTCATCCTTCCTTCTCACCCAATGACAGGTCTCATTCTATCCTTTACCTGCCTTCACCTAATGACATCAACTTAGAGATGGAACCTAAAGAGACCACCTCCAATAGATAAACATGGCCTCATTTGAGGCATGGGGCCACCCACCCATATTCAAAAATTTTGACCCAGAATTGCCATGGTCTAAAGGAAATGCAAGGACTATAATAGATCAGAGATTGAAGGAAAGGCCAGCAAATGAACAGTCCAACTTGGGAATCATCAAATGCACAGGCACTGAACCCTGACACTATTACTGACGCTATGTTGTACTTGCAGACAGGAACTTAGGAAAGCTGTCCTCCAAAAGGCTCTACTAGCAACTTCCTGAGACAGATACAGTTACATACAGCCAAACATTGGACTGAGATCCCTATGTAAGAGTTAGGGGAGGATTGAAGGAGCTGAAGAGGATTGCTATTCCATAGGAAGAACAAAAGTATTAATTAATCTAGATCCCTCAGACCTCCCAGAGACTAAGCCACAAACAAACATACATGGGCTAAGAACATACATTGGCTGATTGGTGGTCGCTAACACATATGTAGTAGAGGACTGCCTTGTTTGGCCTAAGTGGGAGAGGATGAGTTAACTCCATTGAAATCTGGTGACCCAGGGAATGAGGATGCGGGCAGGGGTGAGATAGGGGTGATGACTAGTTTGGGGGAACATCCTCTCCGAAGCTAAGGGGAAGGAGAGAAGTGTGGAGAACATAGCGTGGGGGGACTGGGAAGGGTGATAACCTTTGGAATGTAAACAAGTGAAATAATTTTTGAAAAAGTAAAAGAAAAAAGTGGTCACATCTTCAGAGGAAATTTTATCATGGCTGTCATAGTGTTCATGTGAATTTTCTTTCTCAAATAAGCAGAAAAAAAGTCACAGCTTCTACTCATTATTTGACACCTCAGTCAAAAACTAAAATCTTTTAACTCTAAAAGCAATCACCAAATTATACTCAGAGATACAGAAGTAATCACACTAGCTAAGACACCATAAACTTGTTGAGAAATTAGCAGTTTTCACTAGACTGTTGGTAATGACCAGGTAGCTTTGAAGTCCAATTAAAACATTAAGGCTGTGTTGAAAATATAAACAAACCACTACAGGGGAGATAAAATCAACAGAATTATTTCAGTCAAATTACTAAACAAAATAACAACCACCTCTGGAGGACAGCAGTATGAGAGTAGCATATGTAGTGTTAATTTTGACAAAGAATTATAAGGCATGGAAGAAAAATGACAAGAAATAGTAGCTGTTGCATGGTTCACAGGAAAAGTAGAAGGAAACTGCCCCTTAAGTAACACATATGATTTAAGAGATTGGTTGACCATAGAAAGAATCAAAGAATTGCTAAATGTTTAATAGCATAAAACAGAAAGGAAATGCAGTAAAATTAAAGAAAAGAAGCCCAGTGAAGCAAAGATGCAAGGGATTGAAACCCTGAATAATATAGAGAGAAAACTCTCAGCATAATAAGTGCACATATTAAAAACCCAGCTGTCAGTTCATTGCAGATAGTGACTATTTATCAATACAATGAAGAAAATTCAGCAAGATTCATTTCTCTTGGTTGTGGCCTTCATTGTACTAGAAGTTATAGTCAAGCCAATTAGACATGAAATAAAAATAAAATGCACCTATATGAAAGAGAAAGAAGTAAATTACCTCTATCAGTGACTAAATGACCTGAAATACCAAAAATAATAGAGAATTTGCAAGAAAAAATTTAGATAACAAATGCAGTGACATATAGCATGCAAGATAAATATTGATATTTCAACTCAATTTGTATGAAGATGCAATGACCTTTTAATGAATGAAGCAAAGTAGGAAATTTGATATATATATATATATAAATATATATCAAAATATGTAAAAGTATAAACAAAAAGTGAAAACAGTTTTATATTTAAAACTGTAAGACCTATTCTTGTAAGGTTTATAAAAGGGTTCAGAGGGTTAATATCAAGTTACTTATCAATAGGAGTTTGTGTGTGTGTGTGTGTGTGTGTGTGTGTGTGTGTATTATGTGTGTGTGTGTATACATGTTTGAGTGTGAGTAGAGAGACAATATAAAACCTACCCACAATGTATCTAGAATTCATGTGATATTTTTATATTCACTAAACAGCAAATTTCTGTTTCTGTTTCTTCTTTCTTTTAGAATCTGGAATCCACTATTCTACTTTATTTTTTGAATTTTACCATTTTTTATTTGAATATAATCACACAGTGTAGTCCCATCTTTGATGTCTTAGTTCCCTGAGCATTTCTACAGTGTGTGTTTATATTGTCACATATAATAGATTTCCTTCTCATAGTTAAACAATATGTTGTTGTTCATATATCATATATTTCTACACATATGTTTAAATCTTTTTATGCCTTGGCTCTTATGAACATTCCTGCACTAATCATGAAGATGTGCTTTCCATTTTGAAATTTTGCTTCTGTTTAAGAAAGAATACCCAGAAAAGTGTTGCTGAATCTTAGTCTAGATGTAGATAGATCTCAAATGCTCAGACAGGTAAATAAATACACTCACATAGACACTCACACTGTATGTGTTGTTTGCAGCCATGTGAAGTGGAATCCAGAACATTGTGCATAATATATAACCATACAAAATCTCAAATACCTCCAGGTTCTATATTCTGTTGAGAAACATTTATTATTACCCCTCTAATGCCAAATGCACAAATTTATATCCCCATTAACAATGTACAAGTATTATATTTCTCTACATTTTTATAAAGATCTGACTTGTAATGGTTCAATCATTATGACTATAATTAAATTAATAAAAGCAGATGGTATTTTGCCAGTTTTTGTTTGAATTTCCTGATAGTTTTAATTTTAATCCCCAAGTCTAAACAGAAGTACATATGAAATAAAATATTGAACTTTTAGGATCTCATTAGAAATATAGCTATTAAGCATTCTTTGCTTTTTAATATAGTGTTTATTTGATTATTATAGTACATATTTTTGAACAAGGACATATTGACATTCATTTATGTCCGAAACTCTAAACATAAAATGCAGAATATCACAACATCCTAGAATACAGGAAAGTAGGATGTACCCTTCTTGAGAAGTGATTCAGAGACAGTTGAATGGGCTAAGAAGAGGCACAGTAACTATGATTATTATTGTATATACATTTGTAACACAAATACATATCTATTATATATACTTACATAATACATGTATGTGTAAAATTATAAAATAAAAAATAAAAATAAAATTCTAGAACTCTTTACCTAAAAATGAATAAAATTTATTCTTATAGGTAGATGTGTTCATCAGATTTTTATGACTGCAATAAAATAACATGCCCAACAGTAACTTGAAGAAGAAAGGGGTTATTTGTCTCAAATATTACAGCCATTATCAGTGGAAGCCAAGGACGGCACTCAAGGCAAGAACCTGGACGTAGGGACTGAATCAAAACACAAAGGAATTTTTGCCTAAAAGCTAGGTCCCCCAAAGGTTTGCTCAGTTTGCTTTCTTATAAATCTTAAGACAACTTGTTCAAGTATGGCAGTAACTTCTGTGACCTGGACTCTCTCACATCAATTATCAACTAAAAGTATTCAACTTACTTGTCCATACAGAACTTATGGAGGAATTTTCTGAGTTTTGTTCCCTACTTGTGCTTAAGTTTGTATCAAGAGGGCCAAAACACTGTGATAATTGACAGCTTATTAACCTGCAACCAGTACTTTAGGAAAATGTTATATTATGTAGAGGAAATTTGTCATGTATTCTATTTCCATAATTGTAGCAAATCTAGTAAGTGTTCAGTGTGCAATTGCCCAGATCTGGAGAATATAACTTTTAAGAAAGCCTGGTGCTGTTTAACATCCAATTGGTCATCAAAACAAAAGCCTGAAATTTTTTAGTGTATTTTATCCTAAAAATTACTTGTGCTATCATCATAATTTTTATTTCTTTGTTCTTATATTTATGTATGTTCTTTCAAATAAATGAAATATAACCTTATGAGAATGTGAATGATTTTTAGAAGTGAAAGATAAATAGACCAGGGATTAAAAAAAATGTAGTACTAAAACCAACAATTTTTAAAAGAATGCGATGGATTACATCCAAATGAGTTGTTGGCTGAAGATTCTACAGGGAAACCCCCAAACAAGCCAGGCTATTGGCAATGCTATAAGTTCTCTCCTCAGACTGATGGTAAGGCCTTAGTGCTGCTCCGATTCCTATATGACTCACGTAAGATCAAGGAGCAAAGCTGATATCTTACCTAAGCCTTCAACCTGCTGACCGATTCTCAGTGTACTGCAATGTACTCTGCACACCATCAGTAAAGAAAGGTAACACTAACCCAGCAGAGAACCCTCCCATCTCAGTAGTGACTTGCCTGTATAATACCTTGGTGTAATAGTAGCACAAAACATTATAGGAGTAACTAGTGACTGGAATTAGGCCTTCCTTCCTAAGTTCAAACTCCTGCTCAACACTGATTGGGTGATAAATAAACTGAGACTAGGTAGGCCGTCAACTTAGAATAGAGCCAAAGACTACAGGTCTGCTGAATGAACTTACACATAAATTAAATCCTGATGACATTCTGTTATATTCAAAGATCTGTATCTTGCTGATTCATCCTCAGAGTTGGAGATCTCAAAGCATACCAATTTAAATGGGAGCTAAGTAAAGCCCTAAACTGGAAAATGTGCAGAAAGTAAAAGTAGGACAGTTTGTCCTAAATAGCATATCTCTCTCACATCCCTTTTCTCAAAACTCAGAAATCATTGCGGAAAAGGAGGAAGAAAAATGTTAAGAGTCAACATGAAAGACACAAAGGAATGGGCTCTTATAGACACAATAGAGCTGATGCATCCATAAAATCAGAGACTAAGATTCTGTACATATTGCCTACACAGGTCTAAGCAAACTACGGTCCCAACAGTTAAAACAGAAGTAAACAAAACCCCCATCACTAGGGGAGAAAGGAATCTTTCTCCAATAGATTCTCATTGGGTGTACAAATCAGGTTTAAGAGCAGACCCAATGCATAGCAGTAGATAGCCAACTTTCTTAGTCAAGGTTTCTATTCCTGCACAAAACATCATGACCAAGAAGCATCCAGGTATAGATGGCAGGTCTGCCAGGATTCACCCCTGGGGGAGTTATATTTAGAATAGCTTACCAAATTAGGATGTTAGTTGCCACGCCCTGTGATTGTGTAGCCTGTTGATTCTAAACTAAGATTGTATGGTGTTTTCCTTCATGCAGCAAATCAGGTGGGTTCCAGAGAGAAAGGTACAGAGGCAAAGCGTGGGTTTGTGAGAAGTGCAGCCCAGCTAGTCCTGTAAATTTGGAAACATGGGGCTGTTGTAGCAGCAACCCACCATGGGAAATTAGCAGACAGGTGGAGAGAATTCAGAGCTCCAGATCAGAGAGTCTGCCAGGCTGAGAACAGGCCAGGCTGGCCTGCCCACCAGTGCCTTGCAGGCAAAGTGTGGAATTCATTTTTATATTTTATGCAACAAGGAGTTCATGCTTATCCTGCAGCAATAAGACAGTTTGTGAAGCATAATTACTTCAAGAAATATGTGTCACTGTAAACCCAAATCTTCTTGGTAACCAATATAAATTCATGGAAAAAGACAACACAATGAAATGAGGCTGTTTATTTTGATATTTCTGGAGCCAGAACTTTTCTTTCCTTTTAAATAGTGTAGGACCGGATCAGCCCTTCTTCCAGGAGGTCCCACTCATGGAAACACAGAGAGAGAGTAATCAAGCAAGAGGTTTAATGATCCAGAGCACTGGGGTGGCCCTGTAATCAGGACAGAGGCAACCCTCATTAACAAAAGTACATACTTTTTTTTTCCATCTTTATTAACTTGGGTATTTCTTATTTACATTTCGATTGTTATTCCCCTTCCCGGTTTCTGGGCCAACATCCCCTTAACCCCTCCCCCTCCCCTTCTCTTCCGATCTTCCCCCATTACCGCCCTCCCCCCAACAATCATGTTCACTGGGGGTTTAGTCTTGGCAGGACCAAGGGCTTCCCCTTCCACTGGTGCTCTTACTAGGCTATTCATTGCTACCTATGCGGTTGGAGCCATTATAATTTTATGGAGGACAGCCTTTGGAAACAGCATGAGTTTGTCCTTGATGACACACAATGACCTTTACACTCCTTAATGGAGAGGTATCATTGGCACACGGATGAGGGACTGCTAAGGTCCCTTTCCTCTTTGAGGTTAGCTCATTTCCTGGAACAGGGTGTTATCCTAAATTCTTTGGACAGGGTGTTAGTTCCAGCCACCTGGTCTTTCCCTAAGGGGCTACTGTCATTAAAGTTTGAATCTTACAATAGCACTACATTCCCAGGCATCTAGCAAATTTCTTGCCATCACATTAATGAAATAATATTGCATAACAATATAGAATAAATTACAATAATAGATAATAGCATTGGAGATATAATCCAGACAATAAAGTGCATCTAGTCCTGATTTTATATCACCTAGACACTAATCTTAGAAAATGTAGATGAAATGATGTCTTGGTTTGTAGAAAGGTCATAACTTCCCTTGGAAAAATTTTTAAGTGTGCTTTTCCAGATAATTGCTTCAAAAGACTACCAGTTTCCTAACACAACTGAAAAGTCTATGACTTTAATTGTAAAGATACCTTTGTGCAGTTTGCTTCTTAGTTTTATATTTACAGGAAAACAAAATCCATTACAATTAGGCATTTCATGGAACTAGTTTTCCTCAGTAAGTATTATTTATGGACAAAGTATGCTTTTTCTGTTCTCAATTAGCATTACTCATCCTGAAGTATTAGAAGAAAAAGCTCACCTTCTTTGTTTATATGATATGACAAATATACATTTGCATTTTAAAGCATATGTGTGCATAGTCTTTGAAACCTTTTTCATTCTTTCATTATTAGAAATAAGTGCCTCGGTAACTGTTCTCAGGAAAGGTAATAAATACCCGTGTCTGATCTGAATCAGGTATTTCTTTCCCATGAAGAATAGGAAAGTCACAGTGGAATTATCTTAGCATAATCAGTTCTGATGAGTCAGATAAATTGTAGCCCTGAATAATCCCTGCATGGCAAAGTTGCCCACCACACATGTTTTGTTACTAATTTTGGCATTTATAGAAAAGTCATTTGCTATTTTGTGACAGTTAGGTGTTTTAAGAGGTGTATTCACACTCTACATTACAAATTGTATTTATTTTAAGTACTTATTAGATCTTAAAGAAGTGTAGACAATGTGTTTTGATCACATATCTTCCCTTTCAACATTTCCCAGGACTACCTTATTCTCTCTAGCCACCAAATTTATTTTTCTGAACATTTTATTAAACCAATCATAACTAACATCTGATGCTCAAATATTATGAAATATAATCCACTTATAAGAAGAAACATTCTTAGAGAAATCTCCCCGCTTTTCTCCTATCAGCTAGCAATTAGCAAAGGTTACAAGGCTAGAGGTTGGGTTTTGTGCCTAAATCCTGTCTCCTTCCTGGGACTTACTCTGACTTTCTTTTATACAAGTCTTGTACATGCTGTCATAAAGGCTGTGAATTCTTATGTACCGGGGCCCTGCTGTACCCACAAATTCCTGTTTCTAATAATTCATCACATTGTTCTGTTAAACATTTTCCCCAATCTTTGACAATTACCACTGAACCTTGGAAATAGGGGTTATGATACAGATGGTCCATCTAGAACTGAGGATTCATAACTCTCTTATTTTTTGTACTTAAATCACCTATGAGACGCTGGGTTAATCTCCATTTACTGCAAATAGATTTTCAGATGACAACTGAAAGATGCATTGATTTATGGACACAAGTCATTAGAAGTTAGTTTATAGTGACATATATGAGTGTTGTTTTCTGAAGAGAGCTTTAAGTCCAATGAAATAGTAATATGTTAGTTTCACTGGACATGTCTTGCTAGGCCATACATTACTGTAGTTTATAAGGTTCAGAGTTGGAAATTATTGATGATTACTCTTATCATAATCACCTCAAAACATCATCAAGCCTAGACCATATGGATAAAACTTCCAGGTCAATAGCACCCTGATTTCACCACATTCTGTGACTCAAATAAGACCCTTCAGTAATAGGGTCCTATCATAAATTACTGAAGGATAAACCAATGATAATGTCAAAACTCTGTAAAGTGTGTGGTCATTAGTTTCACTAGCCAACTCTACTTTTTATTCGTTAACCACTGATCTAGTAGTGGCACATGGCCCTATTACATGGTAATAGATTCAATCTCTTTTCTATATGTTCACAAATATATTTCTGGAAGTTTATATGATAGTAAGTTTCTATTTGAAAGTTTTGAAAGTTCTTTAGTGTTACTTATTCCTTCCCATATTCCCTTCTCTACATACACATTCACCTAATTTTAACCCTTCCAGCTCCATAATTCTCTTTTAATTCTTTAATATAGAATAGATATCCTGTGTACTTTAGCATTTATTTTCCATTACATGAAAGCCCCATCCTGGGTTCTTACTAATTTTTGTAGATGTTTCAAATATATAACACAGATATGCAAAGGTTCAAAAATAAATTCCAAAAGTCAAAGAAAACATGCAACACTTGTCTTTCTGGGTCTGAGTCACCTCACTCAGAATAATTGTTTCTTGCCCCATTCATTTACTTGAAAATTTTATTTTCTTACTGACTAAATAATATGCTACTGTACAAATAAACCATTTTTCTTTATCCCTTCATCATCATTTGGGTATCTGGACAGTTTCAATTTCCTGGCTATTGTGACTAATATAGAAGTAAAAATGAATGAGTATGGATGATCTTTAAAATAGGATATTGACAAATTTTAGAATATAATCAAAAGTTATATATCTAAAAAGCTAAAAATCATTAGCATTAACTAGAAATTTAATACACCCTGGGCACTCTCAAAATTTAACATTTTATAAAATTCCTTAAATATTCAAACATTATTAATACTTTAAATAAAATAGCTGGAATTTGCAAATTCTCCTGTTAAGGTGAGAATTTTTCTCTCAAAATCTTTATATTTAATATCAAGTAATTATTTGCAAAACTCTTGTGATAGTTTATGTTGATTTTCAAATTGATGCAATTAAAATGTTAACAGGAAATTAGTAAAGCTAATTTCAGTGTATGAGGTGGGGAGGGAGAGGGAGGGAGAGATATGAGATGAGATGAGATGAGATGGGATACGGTGAGATATTCAGATAAGTTTAACTGATGAGCTCTATGTGAGCAAGAAATATATAATATGATGGAAGTCTGCATGCCATCCAAAAGGAAGAACAAGGAGCCTTTTGACACAGACTGTTCCTGTTTTCTGGATATGAGGTGAACAGTTTCCTCCATGTTCTTCAGCCACCATGATATTCTACATCCCCTCAGCCATCAGCAGATTGTATGATGGTAATCCAACCATGTAACGAAACCCCTGAATGTTATTGGTACAATTCAGACTGTTGTTCATGTACTTAGATAATATTACTTTATTTATTTACTATTCTACAAAGTAAATAAACAGTAAAATCTAGACACTATTTTTCTTGCCATTACATCAATAATATTCTTGACAACATGTTAATATTTATTGCTGTCTCAAATGACAAAATATATAAACATTATTTAGGTTCAAAATGTGCATAACAATGATAAAATTGTGATGGTCCCACTGGATATTTTTGTCATCAATTCAATTAGAGCTTTAAGCCTCAATGGTTGTAGGTTGAATTTACTGAAGTCCATGTTATTTGTACAGCAAACTTAAAAGGAACATGGTTATACACATTGATGGTATGATTTGAATAGGTGAACACATAACAATAGAGATCTGACCATTTCTTCATTTCTGTAGATACCACTGTAGATATAAAAAATATTCTGGCATATCTATTATGCTATTAATAGACAAGGCATAATGTGAAATGTTTCCAAAGTATATAAAGTTTTTGCATGAAGAGATAACAGTTCTTAAAGTAGTATTAGTCATGGTTCTCCACAGAAGCAAAGTTGATAGGAAATATATGTACACAAATATTCACACATAAACTCATACAGACACATTCTCACTCCTACAGACACATACAACAAATATTATGAGGGAAAGAAATTTATTCTTACAATTAGAAAGACTAACACATCTCAACATTTATAATTTTTAGATCAAAAATAGATGGATCCAAAATAGATATATAATGCAGCCCTCTTAAACAGATGTGAAAACACAATATTGTAAATTCTTTAATTCCAAGTTGCAAGAATCAGGAGCTATGATATAGGAAAAGATGAGTTGATTCAAAGTCAGGAAAGATTTTCACAGTCACAATAGATTCAAAGTCACAATAGATTTTCAGTGTTTTATAGGAAACCGAATAGGTCATCCCATTCCTAGAATATTAGAATGAACTTCTCTTCCTACCCTATCAAATAATGTGAAAAGCTCTTCTAGAAGCATGCTCTGGGGATACCCCAAATAATATTATTCTACATGTTACATGGAAATTTTGCTTCAAAAATTTGGAATGGCATGGCATGAGTTTAGGAATTTAATGATATGGAGCTGTAATACAAAGAAATATAAAATAAATGCTCATATTTGTGATATCTTCAACTTTGCTAAATTCAGCTTCAATTTCTTTTAATTGTTTTGAGATTTTTCACAAATATTTCTTGTATTTATAGAATTTCTACTTATTCCCTTACCCTCTGCAAATCCTGTGACCCTGAGCCTCTCTCAAATTAATCACACACACACACACACACACACACACACACACACACACACACCCTATGGAATCCATTTACACTGTTGCACTTATATACTTGTGTTTAAAGTTAAACACATGGGATTGGATATTTTATCAGAGCTCATAAAGCGAGAGGCTGAATTTTATTCTTCTCAGCATTCACTAATTTCTATAACTCTTCATCTTTTGGTAGAGTTTTTTTTTTTAACTTTCATCATCTGTGTCAGCATATAACTGGTGTTTTCATTATTTACATTTATTTAAGTGGACAACTGCTGAATTTCCATGAATGCAGTTTCCTTGGGATGTTTGGTTCTTATGATCTTTGTGCTTCTTTCATAATTTTTCCTGAACCTTAAGTGTAAAGTTCTATTGTAGATGAGTCAGTTGGACTTGTGCACTTCATGGTTACATATTTTTTAAATGTTGACCAATTCTGGATCTGTGGAGTTATAAGGATACCAACGCAAATGCAAAACTTTCAACCCAAAATTTATTCTGTCTATAAGAAATATTCTGTCTATAAGAAATGAAGCAATGGGAGATGGAGCAGAGTCTAAGGGAATGGCCAAGCAATAACTGGCCCAAATAGAGCCCCATCTCATTGGCAAGCATCAATCACTTACACTATTAGTGATACTTACTCTGTTATGCTCAAATACTGGAGCCTAGTTTGGCTGTCCACTGAGAGGCTCACCCAGAAGCTGCCTCAGATAGATGCAGAGAACCACAGTATAACAGTAGATGGAGATGTGTTACTTTTATGAAGGAATCGAGATTACAATTGTGACCCAGAAGTGGATAGAAACTCCAGAAGAAAACCACCAAAGTCCTCTAACCTGGACCCATGGAGCGCTAAGAAACAGAGCCACAAACCAAAGAGCATTCATGGACTGGACCTAAGCCCCGGACACATTTGTAGCAGATATAGCTTGTGCTTCATGTGGGTCCCAAACAATTGGAGCAGAATTTCTCTAAAGCTGTTGTGGTCTATGGACTACATTCTAGCTGGGTGCCTTTTCTTGTCTCAGTAGGAAAGAATGTGCCTAGTGCTACAGAGACTTGATAAGTCAGGGTGAGGGTATACCGGCAGGGGGTGGGGAGCTAAGCCATCTCAAAGAAATGAAAACTGTGGGAGGGAAGAACTGGGGTGCAACAATTGGATGTAAAGTGAATAAATAAATAAATAAGAAATTTTTTGTTTCCGTTTTGCAATTCTGTTGATTTAAATTAAAGATAATGATACTCAAACAAGACAGGCAAATTAACCTTCAGCTACAACCTAGCCCTTAAATAGTATTTTATTTTTGTCAGGCCATGATCTTTTTATATGTCAAATGCGAATAAGAAGAGATACCACAGTAAAGCGATTGGCGTTAAAATACTCATAGACTTTGTTCCATCTTTGAGCATAGATAGACCGAAGTTGGTCCAACTAAAAATGGGCCGACCCTAAGACCAATCCTATGGGCAAGGACCAAATTGCCTATGACACTATTAATAATAACCTTTTATGGTTACAGACAAGAGGTAAACACTGCTTCTTACAGAAGAGTTGAGAGGATAGAAGGGCCTGAGGAGATAGTAACTCCACAGGAAGACCAAGACAGTCAACTAATCCGGACCCTGGGAGCTCTTAGAAACTGAGCTACTAACCGAAGAGCAGACAATGAAGGGACCAAGGCCCCTGGCACATATTTTGTGATATACAGCTCAGTTTCTCAACAACTCAAGAGTGGACTGTTGCTAAATCTGTAACCTGGTTGTGGAATTCATTCCTCAATAGGGCTGCCTTGCCTGGCCTCAGTGGGAGCAGATGCGTCTAATCCTGCAGATTCTTTATGTGCCAGGGTGGTGGGAAAGCCAAGGTGGGGCTCTGTCTCAGAGAAGGGGAGAGGAATGGAGGATGGGAAAGGTACTCTATGAGATAAGGTCAGTGAGTGAAAACAGGATTCATCAACATTTTATACATAAATCCGTCCTGTTGCAATGAGGAAAAAAAATTACATCAAGTGATAAGAGGAAACATTCTGTGTAAGAGCTCCCAAAATCTTTACTTCATAGAGTATATTTGGGTAATGTTCAAAATCCCAAGTCATACCATCTAATACAATTAAAAGCAAGACACAAGTAAAAACCCTTCAGTACCTGGGAAGCTATAAAATCTAATTGAGCTATCTACTTCCAAAATCAGGAGTACCACAAGCATGGGTAGTAGCATGTGTGAAAATTGGCCTGAGTGACACACTGAACATCCATTACTATAAGATGCTTAGGTCTGAGTAGACCATTCTTTCTCTAATATCTTCTCCCTGCCTAGGACAGGCATGATGTTGTCTTGTTCTAGACCCAATAAGGAGAGCCCTAGAAGATCTTGTATACAACACCTTCAATCTAGGGCCAAGTCAACACCACACAAGAGAAACATCATAGATTTGGATAGCAGAAGAACAAGTCCTGGTGATGTTAGAATCACATACATAGTTATATTTCCCCTTCTTAAAGAAATCTTTGTTGCTCCCAGAAACATTCATGATTCTTCGCACCATAGGCTCATTTAACATTAAGTTCCTTGAAGAGGCCTTTCTCTCTCAATCTACAAACTTCAAGATACAAGTTCTCAGAATCTTACTTTGGAGGTACACAAATACGTAGTTTATAGACTACACCATTCCTGGAAAATGGAACATCTAGACAGACTAGACATTTAGGACTATGTAGTTTGAACATGGCAATTAATATAAACAATCAAATAAAATAAATCAAAACGGAATGGAGAGATTTCCTGTTCTGTTCTAAGACATGAGTTCAATACTAAGATGAAGTATTCGAAAGATACAACAGAATGGTTGTTCCAGGTAGTACAAAGCCACCTTTTGCACTACCTATGTGGATAAGCATCACTATACATCCAGGAAAGACACCAACCAATACATAGAAATAAATAAATCTTACACAAAACAAACTATGATAAAAGCAATATATTGTTACCATTAGTGCAGCATGCTTGACAAGCAATAATGATATATATATATATTTTTTTTAAATTCAAAGTGTAAACATTTATAATATTCCTGAGGATATCACTAAGACAATGCACTGTGACATTGGCTTTTCAAATACCTTATATTTAAGGTGATTCCCTTAAAAGATATTGTTTGAAATTATTATTCATGTGTTAAAATCTAGCAAGTATGAATGATAGTATATGCCAAATGGGTCAGAATATAGGCAATCCTTACCATCATCTAGGTGAAGCTACTGGATATTAAGGATCAGTATGAAAGATTTTTCAGCATCACGTATCCTATACAAGCTTTGTTACTGTTCAACCACCAAGGTTAATAAGTCATTTCTGTATTTCTGTGTGTTTAAAAGAAGTTCACAAGTATATATTATATACTTATATATATTATATATAATATATACATATATGTATACATTTTACATACTTTTTTGAATATTTTGTAAACAGTAAACATTTCATCAGTGTTCAAATTTTAAAAATTTTACTGAGAATAAAGTATATGTATTGTATATGTTATTAATTTAATTATAATCTGAAAATTATTGTCTATATGAATGTGTTTAATTAGATGACATGTATTTATTTTACATTGGATGTTATATTTCTGCTGTGTCTTTCAAAGAAACAACAAGCTAGTTAGAAAAACCAAATGCATGTGAGGTAGTTTTAACAGATTGAAGCATACATAAAGCACTCAATATGTGGACACTATTACCCTCGAAAAGTAAACTCTTTTTCACAATCAGTTATCCCGAGACTTATCTGATAATTTGGTGTGAGTAATATAATGTGGCAGAATCTATGTATTACTAATTTCAACAGGCATGTTCCTATGTCTGTTTCTTGAGAACACATTTAAGTGACAGAAAAAACTTAGTGAGAAGTCTAATTGACAAAAATTCTGTGTTGCAATTTGGATTGCTCTAATTCTCTGACTCTGCCTGCTAATGACCATACTTAGCTCCCCATATTTCAAGCCACTGAATGTGCTTTTATTTACAATAAATGTTTAAGATGAACAGAAAAAGTAAGTATAAAAAGAATGTTTAACATACTTTTATGAAATTATAAATGTTAATAAAAAATTTCAAATATAAGCTTTAGAAAATTTGTAGAACTTATAGTTACTTTAAAAAGATTAATGAGGATATTTTTTAGATTTAAAACCTAAGCGTGCATGTTAAATATATGTTTTATATTTATTTGACACACAATGAATATTTCTTTATTTTATATTTACTACTCATATTTGTGATATTGAAAACAAGACAAAATATAAACAATTTCTTTATATTTGTCATTTATGCAAGCCATGTCCTTGACTTTGTTTCAAATAATTAGTAACTCCAGCTCAGCATTGATATTTTTATCCAATAATTAACTAAGTAAGATTAGAAATATATACTTTATAAGGATTTGTGTCTTCAAATATTTTTGTTTTTTACTATTAAAATTTTCAATCACTGCGTTAGTTCAGGGTTAAAAATATAGACATCTCAAATCCATAAGCTCTTCAAACAATCATATAACAAAGAGTTTACACCTACCTGTCCTACCAGACCTTTATAGAAAAAGATTGCCCACAGGTGAAGTGGGAAATCATGGCTCCATGCAGGCTGGTAAGCCATGTCTCAATCTAGTGTCACTGTGTGTATGATGTGCTTTATTGAACGACTTCCGTCTTTGACACAAACAAGCAGTATTCCAGGGGACTCAGCTTTGCTGCCCAAGGTTAAATTGATTTGAAATTATCTGGTATCATTGATTGAACAATTGTGAAGACATTTCTGTTAGGGTAAAGATGATACAATGACATTGGGACTGTCACAGAATTTCTAATAGAAAACTGATTGGAAAACATTTCTGAATTTGTTGATTTTAAGCATGGTTAGCATATTTTGCTTAATTCACAGTGAAAACTTCTAAAATGTATCTGCACATAGAGTATATATGACATATTTCAGTACTTGTGTATTAAAGCATTAAATAATTCTTAAGGTAGTACTACTCTCTGAAGCTGAGCAAATTTTTTTTCTTTTTCTTTTTATTTCCTTTTTTCTTAAAACTGAACGTACGTTTTGGAAAATTAACTTTATCAAAAAAGTAACAAATAAAAAAAAGGAAGGAAGGAAAGAAGAAGTAAAGAATGAATAAAAATGTACCAATTACTTACATGACCCCAATGTCAAAGCTGTAGCAGAGATAATGAACGGTTTACATTATACTGATTTCAGTCATCAATAAGAGCATAAAAGAATCAACAAATATATCAGCATAGCTGTAATGATTAGTATAAAATTAATTATACTATATTCATATATATATGTATTTATTAATAGTTATGGAAGTATTATATTAGGAAGTGACTGAAATGAAACAGCAAATGTGCCTGTGTCATCATTAAAGATACACTCAGCTGAGGTACATTCATGCTGAATCCTCAACAACACTCACTTCTCATAAATGACTTCAGCTTCAGGAAAAAATAGTCCTAGAATATAATGCATGACATGTATGTTTATAGCTACATTTACATTTGTCTTCATATCTATACAATCTATATTGGTACCAAATATGTGGTGTATTCACTTCTCATTTTGTATTTTAAATACTATTTCTGTTAAATGTAATTATCAATGATTTTTTAAAAATAAATGACATGTATTTAAAATTTGCTTTAATTGTAGCACACAAACTTCTAATCAATAAGAATCTTTACAAATTCAATTTCAATGAATATGGGAAGAATTCCATTCCTAAGAATTACTAAGTCAAAATACTGAACAGTGGTGGCAGTGATGAACTTTGGTGGGGGAATTCTTATGTACATTACCAGGGCTTACATTTGATGTCCAGCATATTTATCTTTCTAAATTTTAATCTAGTTTTTTCCTTACTTTGCATCCCACTCGCTGCCAAACTCCCTGTCACCCCTTTCCAATTCTTCCACCACTCACCCTCCCCTTCTTCTCTGATCAGTGTGGGGCCCCCTGAGTATTGGCTGACCCTGGCACTTCAAGTCCCTTCAAAGCCAGAGGCTTCCTCTCTCATGGAGGCCAAGCAAGGTAACCCAAGATCCAACCACTGTTTGACTGTGGCTGTTGGTCTGAAGAGGTGATGGGTGGAGCCTATCAGAGAACATGCTCCTGCCTGCAAACATAACAGAATATCATTAATAGTGTCAGAAGACAAGATTTTATAAGAACAGAAGGGAATGTGCAAATTCATCATGTGCTTGTATTTATTATTTAACATAATATACTTAAATATTTATAATATCAAATATGTGATCGTTTTTAATGAGACAATTCAAAAGGAAAAAATTAAATTGACAATAGCAACAAAAAAGAACTACTTCAATGAATCTGGATGCATGTGAAGTAAGAACTGAACACATACACACACACAAACCTAAACATTCACATGCACTCATATGAAAATACATCTTTTATTCTGTTATCTTTTGAAAATTGCTTTCCTTTTCTTTCCTTCATTATACATTATTTCTGGTTTTATGCTTTTAATGTATAAATTCATGAATTTTTTATTTTATTTTTAGATTATAATAATTAGCTTTCTAATTTTCAGGTGCTTTTGTAGCATTGCCTTATGTACTGAGTTTGCTTATCAACGCACCTACCACTTATTACCAGCCTCAACTTTCTGCTCCCTAATCTTATTTAAATTCTATCACACCCTGTAGTATTCCTTCCACTTTCAAACCCTGTGTTGCTTGACTCCCCTACTTTCCCTTTTTCTTCTTTCTATCCTCCTCTCTAACGTTCCTTTCTAGATTTCTGACCTCTAGATATATAAAAATTTGAAATTAGAAGCAATTATCCTAATATGAGAAAAATATGCTACATTTCTCTTTCTGAGCCTAGTTACTTCCCTTAACATAATATTAATATAATTTAGCAGAGAATTTCAAAATGCAGAGTTATTCTAAAGACAAATGCACATGGTATCATTAGAACATTCTAATTTTAACACAAGAACATTAAACAAACGGCATGTAACTGTCAGAAATTGAACAGGTATTTAATATGACTAGATTTGTATTAAATGTTCTGTTCAAGAACATTCTTTACTATTTTGATATAATGCCATATGTATATCATTTCATGCTTATAACTATAAAGCTATTTTGTATAAAACTAATACCATATATACAAATAATTATGGATTCTGGACTCTAAATTATTATTTAGGTTTAGAATTATGTATTTCCATATTATAGTAGTATATTTTCTCCTGGTTCCCCATGATCTATATACATTCTGGTTGTTGTATTGTTTAAGGGTATCAGATAAGTTTCATCTCATGGGATGGGCCTCAGAAGTTGGTGGTTTACATCTTGCTGAGTCATTAGCCAAGGAGTTGTGTCCCATAAGGATCCCTAAAAACAGAATATAGCTATAACCTGATATTGAGGTCTTAATGATGGCCATACAGCTTACTATTTTCTGTTAAAGTGGAGAAAATTGGCAGGTGCTTAACTAGAAGCTTCCCATTTACTGAATACTGTTTATCGTGCTGAAAGTACGGTTCATGCTTCTGAGGAAGAAAAGTAATTGCCAGTATCAAACATCTATAAACTGTATCTCATATAACTATTATCAGCCTAGAAAAATACACGTTCAATAGTGGCACAAAGATTATAGGAGTAACATTAAATACTCTTGAAAACATCATTTCCTTTCTGGATCAGAACCAATAGATACAGGTAGGAATTAAATCAATATTTAATTATTTGTATAAAAAGCAAAAAGTCATGGAAAACCAGTAGATACAAGACAACATTTAACTAAATACTAAATAAAACAAGTAAACAAAACAAAATATTACTTTACAAATAATCACGAATAGTTTGCTAATGGTTAACAATTAACATTTAAGCTTTCAGTTTTCACAGGTACCTGGAGCTGACTCTGCGACACAGCTCTCTGTACCCAGATCCCATGAGGAGAGAGTTGGGCTCTCAGAAGTGAAGGCAATCCTGGGAGCACAGGTGAAACTACCACTTCTACTCACATTCCTAACCCAAAAGGAACACACCTGGAGCCCTCTGGATACAGGAACCAAGGAGCATTCTGGGATAGGATTGTTCTTCTGATTTCTGACTGTGTCCAGAGAGCTGACCCTGTAACACAGCTCTCTGTACTCAGTTCCCACTGGGAGAAAATCAGTCTTCAGGAATGCTGACACACCGGCTTGTAAAGGGTCAAGCCACTGTCAGAGACAGCAAGACCAGCTAACACCAGAGTTAACTGGATGGCAAGAGGTAAGTGAAGGAACTTAAGCAACAGACACCCAGGCAACTTGGCATCATAAGAACCTGGTTCTGCTCTCACAGCAAGCCCTGGATACCCTGACACATCAGAAAAGCAACATTTTGATTAAAATTCACAACTCATGATGATGTTAGAGGTCTTTAAGAAGAATGTAAATGACTCAGTTAAAGAAATATTGGACAACATAGGTAAACAGGTAGAATCCTTTAAAGAGGAAAGACAAAAATCCCTTAAAGAATTACAGGAAAACACAAGAAAACAACTGAAGGAATTGAACAAAACAAGTCAGGATCTAAAAATGGACATAGAAACAATAAAGAAATCACAAAGGGAGGCAAACCTGGAAGTAAGAAAATTAGGTAAAAGATCAAGAGTGATAGACGCAAACATTACAAACAGAATACAAGAGATAGAAGAGAGAATATCAGGCACAAAATATACCATAGAAAGCATTGACACAACCATCAAAGAAAATGTAAAACACAAAAAGTGCCTGACTGAAAACATCCAGGAATCCAGAGCGCAATAAGAAGATCAAACCTAGAGATAAGAGGTATAGAGGAGAGAGAAGATTTCCAACTTAAGTGGACAGTAATTATCTTCAACAAAATTATACAAGAAAACTTCTCTAACCTAAAGAAATAGATGTGCATATACTTACAAGAAGCCTACAGAAATCCAAATAGATTGGACCAGAAAAGAAATTCCTCCCGTCACGTAATAGTCAAAACACCAAATGCACAAAACAAAGAAATGATATTAAAAGCAGTAAGGGAAAAAGGTCAAGTAATATATAAAGTCAGTCCTATCAGAATTACACCAGACTTCTCATGAGAGACTATGGAAGCCAGAAGATAGAGGGCAGATGTCATACAGACACTAAGAGAACAAAATGCCAGCCAGGCTACTATATCCAGCAAAACTCTCAATTACCATAGATGGAGAAACCAAAATTCAGCACCTTCAGCCATGTGTCTCTGGCTTTATATTCAAGAAGAGGAGGAGACTACTTGGACAATTGATTCTGGTTAGCTGGAGCTAAGAAAGAGATCAGCATCACTGAGGTGAAATCTTCTGGGAAGTGTTTTTTGAGAGTTGTGTTCCAAAGATGCCAAGGTTGTACCTTGTGCTATGGCTGGACTTGGTAATGTGTAAGAGTCACTAAGGTGGTACTGGTTTTAAAGGCATTAAGAGGTCATAAAGAGCAGCTGAGGCTGGGCACTGTGAGAGGCCATGGAAGGCCATTGGTGAAGGCGCACACTCAGTTGCAATCGATGACCCAGGACTGAAGGGGTCAGGCAAAGGAGTTGAGGCTTGGCACCATGAAGAGAGCCTAGGATAGGCTATTGGTGAAGCCTAGCTGCAAAGGGAGACCTCAGTGTACTGGAGACACCAGTGCCATGGGATGATCACCAAGAACAACAGCAACAGTGTAGTGTGGATCAACCTGAAGTTAAACTGCTACAGAGGGCAGAGCTGGAGAAGTGAAGCCAGCCCTTTGGAGGATCAGGTGTGGATCCCAGACATTGAAACAAGCTGTAACATTGAAGCTGCCTTGGAGATCAAAAGAGGTTAAAGATGCCAGAGTCACAGGCTATCTGCTGAGGAAAGCTGCTAATAGTGAGTGGAACCAGCTCAGGAGAAAGAAATTTGTGATAGTCTAAAAAAGATGAAAAAGGAGTTGAAGATGTCAAGAACATTTTGATATCAGATATGGAGATGGTATAGTTTGAAGTTTGTCCATCTGGTTGCCTGTCTTTTTTTTTTAATTTTTTATTACATATTTGTTTACTTAACATTTCAAAGGTTATTCCCCATCCCGGTTTCCTGTCCTGTCTTAATTCTGGGATTACAGTTAAGTGATTATACACATCTTAAAAGAGACTTTGAACTTTGGAGTTTTAACATTGTTGATATTGTAATAGACTAAAGGGACTTGGGAAGTTGAACCAAATGTACTTTTTCATTATGCTAAGTTTAGGTATGTCCTCCATAGACTCATGTGTTTAAAGAAACCTAAGGAGGCCAGGCAGTGGAATGTGATGATTTACAAATGTTTGACCTAGGGAGTGGCAAGATTAGAAGGTGCGGCCTTGTTTGAGGAAGTGTGTCACTGTGGGGGTGGGCTTGGACACCCTTTTCCTAGTGCTTGAGCATTCTCAGTCTCTTCCTGGCTTCCTTCAGGTGAACATGTAGAACTCAGCTCCTCCTGCACCATGCCTACCTGGATGCTGTGAAGCTACCAAGTTCCCATTTTGATGATAATGGGCATAACCTGTGAAACTATAAGCCAGCCCCAATTAAATGTTGTTCTTTATAAAACCTACATTGATCATGGTGTCTGTTCACAGCAATAAGATTCTAACTAAGACAGATGTGTTCAGGATTTTGTGTATCTAGATGAGCCAACTGTATCTTATCTAGGTAGGAAATTATATCTTATTAATTGGATCAGAGGTTATTGTGCTGTGTGTTCTTTCATATGGTGATTTAATTGAGTTCAAGAGAGTGTCTGGTGGCTGGAGACACTGGGCCAACATTGAGTTGTGATGCGTATGTCTGGCATGGTGGCAACATGCCTTTGGAACTAGATGGGTAGAGAGATTGTTGCCAGGCTCAGAGAGTAGCCATCAGCAATGTGATATGGATTGGAGCTAAGTAGGTGAGACATTTTGCTGACTGAGATGAAAATATCTAACAGACATTGTGGGGCACTACAGTCCTGGACCTATTGTGAGATAAAAGAAAGAATGTTTTTATTATAATTTTATTGCAAAAATAACTCAATGTATTGTGTTGGAGCCAACATCAAACTAAATGGAGAGAAACTTGAAAGAATCCCACTAAAATCAGGGACTAGAAAAAGCTGCCCACTCTCTCTCTACTTATTCAATATAGTGCTCAAAGTCCTAGCCAGAGCACTCAAAAAACAAAAGGAGGTCAAAGGAATACAAATTGGAAAGGAAGAAGTGAAAATATCTCTATTTGCTGATGATATGTTAGTATCTTTAAGTGACCCCAAAAATTCCATTAGAGAACTCCTATACCTGACAATCAATTTCAGCAAAGTGGCTGGATATAAAATTAATAAAATCAGAAGCCTTCTTATACTCAAAGGATAAACAGGCTAGAAAGAAATTAGGGAAAAGATACCCTTTACAACAGTCATTAATAATATAAAATACCTCAGTGTGACGCTACCCAAGCAAATGAAAGATCTGTAAGTCAAGAACTTCAAGACTATGAAGAAAGAAATTGGAGACGATCTCAGAAGATGGAAAGATTTCCCATGCTCATGGATTGGCAGGATTAATATTGTAAAAATGGCCATCTTACCAAAAGCAATCTACAGATTCAATGCAATCCCTATCAAAATTCCAACTCAGTAATCAGAGAGTTAGAAAGAGCAATTTGAAAGTTCATTTGGAATAATAAAAAGCTCAAAATAGCGAAAACTATCCTCAACAATAAAAGAACTTCTGGCGGAAATCACCACCCTTGACCTCAAGCAGTATTACAGAGCAATAGTGATAAAAACTGTACGGTATTGATACAGAAACAGGCAGGTAAAAGAATGGAATAGAATTGAAGACCCAGAAATGAATGTACAAAACTATGGTCATTTGATTTTTGAGAAAGGAACTAAAACCATCCAGTAGAAAAAAGATAGCATTTTCAATAAATGGTGCTGGTTCAACTGGCAGTCAGCATGTAGAAGAATGCAAATCGATCCATTCTCATAGCCCTGTACAAAGTTCAAGTCCAAGTGGATCAAGGACCTCCACATAAAATCACATACACTGAAACTAATAGAAGAAAAAGTGGGGAAAAGCCTCAAACACATGGGCACCGGAAAAAATTTCCAGAACAGAACATCAATATTTTATGCTCCAATAGAAACTTCATGAAATTGCAAAGCTTCTACACAGCAAAGAACACTGTCAATAGGACAAAACGTCAGTGAACATATTGAGAAAAGATCTTTACCAATCCTACAACCTATAGAGGGCTAATATCCAATCTGTATAAGGAACTCAAGAAGTTAGACTCCAGAGAATAAAATAATTCTATTAAAAATGGGGTGCATACCTAAACAAATAATTCTCAACTGAGGAATATTGGCTGAGAAGCACCTAAAGAAATTTTCAACATCCTTAGACTTCAGGGAAATGCAAATCAAGCCATCCTGAGATTCTACTCGACATCTGTCAGAATGGCTAAAATAAAATACTTAGGTAACAACAGATGCTGGCAAGGATGTTGAGAAAGAGGAACACTCTTCCATTGTTGGTGAGATTGCAAACTGGTACAACCACTCTGGAAATCAGTCTGGAGATTCCTCAGAAAATTGGACATAGTACTCCTGAGGATCCAGCTATAGCACTACTGGGTATATACCCAAAATATTGACCAACATATAACAAGGACACGTGCCCCACTATGTTCATAGCAGCCTTATTTATAATAGCCAAAAGGTGGA
Source organism: Rattus norvegicus (assembly GCF_021556685.1). Taxonomy (NCBI): domain Eukaryota; kingdom Metazoa; phylum Chordata; class Mammalia; order Rodentia; family Muridae; genus Rattus; species Rattus norvegicus. The sequence continues at coordinate 87,108,515 of NC_141539.1, read as the reverse complement.
AAGAACCCAGATGTACCTCAACAGGAGAATGGATACAGAAAATGTGGTACATTTACACAATGTTACTCCTCAGCTATTCAACTTAATGACTTCATAAAATTCATAAGCAAATGGATGGGACTAGAAAATATTATACTGAGTGAGTTAACCCAATTATGAAAAAAAAACACATGGTATGCATTCAATGATAAGTGGATATTAGCCCAAAGCTCAAATTACCCAAGGTACAATCCACAGACCGCATGAAGCTCAAGAAGAAAATGACCAAAATGTGGATGCTTCAGTCCTTCTTAGAAGGGGGAACAAAAATATTCATAGAAGGGAATACGGAGACAAAGTTCTGAACAGAGACTGAAGGAGAGACCATCCTGAGACGGCCCCATCTGAGGATCCAGCCCATACACATATAGTCGCCAAACCCAGACAATACTGCTGATGCCAAGAAGTGCATGCTGACAGGAGACTTATATAGCTGTCTCCTGAGAGGCTCTGCCAGATCCTGACAAATAGAGGCGGGTGCTTGCAGTCAAACATGAAACTGAGAATGTGGTCCCCATTTGAGGAGTTAGAGAAAGGATTGAAGGAGGTGAAGGTGCTTGCAACCCCATAAGAACAACAATATCAACCAACTAGAGCTCTCAGGAACTAAACCACTACTCAAAGACAATACATGGACAGACCCATGGCTCCAGATGCATAGGTAGCATAGAATGGCCTTCTTGGGCACCAGTGGAAAGAGAAGCCCTTGGTCCTGTCAAGGCTGGAACCCCAGTAATGGGGAATGACAGGGAGGGGAGGCAAGAAGGAATGGATGGATGGTTGGGGGAACACAGAGAAGAAGAGGGATGGGGGATGGGATTGGAGGCTTATGGATAAGACAACTGGTAAGGGGATAACATTTGAAATGTAAATAAAAAATCCAAAAAAAATTAACATTTAAGTAGTAACTATATGAGGAATTTGCTTTATTATATATATATATATATATATATATATATATATATATATATATATGATGAGGAGTATTTTGAAAATTATTTTAGGCATGCATCAACATGAAATATATATTACCTTAAATTTGATACAGGAATTTTTATGTTTTTGATTGAGAAGTAGACATAAGATTCTGACAAGGCGAAAATTATTACATTTGCTCCATAAACATGGTATAAGTGCCTTTATTTTATGTAAATTTTACTTCATTGAGATGAATATGACATATGATAATGGTTCTTGGTCAACATTGTTATATGTTAATGGAACAATATATGCAAATGTCCTACGGTGTTTTCAATACATAATAAGTATTTATTTTATAATAGATGTTATTAAGGTTGCAGACATAATTATAATTTGCTAATGAATCACTAGTAATAATAAAATAAGAATAAATATTTAATAAAAGATGTGCTATAAGATTTCAAAGAACATGTATATCCTTGGCATAAACAATCAATTTACATTTTTGTATATAAAGGTAATAATAAACCAACTCTAATATTAAGCCAAAAATAAAACTGTTACAATTATATTAATTTTGTTTTTATTTTGATAATTTACATGAATAGAACTATTTGTAGATATTTTATTTACTGTTTTATTTCCCCTAAATTACTCATCACTCTTTCAATGAGATAATAAGATTGATTTCCTTCCTGTGTTTAGAGAGACACACTCTATTCATGGTTTCTTTTTTCTACACATTGGACTTTCCAAAATATTAATAAGATAAATGAAAAAGATACAAGGATGGTTACAAGGTTCAAATAAAACTGATTAAAAATCAATTTCTGTTTCACCCAGTCGAATATGAGAACAAATAAAGATCAAGGGCATCCTCTTGGGAATGGTTTTAGAATTTCCCTTTGGTACCTTAAGCTCGCACTTTCTAAATATAACAGTAATAACTATACACTCTTGGAAACAGGATTGAAAATCACAACAACATCTGTAGAAATGTACAAACAGCCAAACAATACGGGCTAAATGATTGTGTTAGGTTACTGTTCTATTGCCATGAAAAGACACTAACTATGATCGAGGCAACTCATGTAAAAGAAAGCTTTTAATTGGAAGCCTGGATATAATTCCTATTAATTAGTTCATTATCATAAAATCAGAAAGGCAGGATTCCCAGGCATCATGGATGGGGGGGAGAGGCGAGGGCAGGAACCAATGAGGGCTTTTGAAACACCAAAGCACACCATGAAAAACACGCTTCCTCCAACAAGGTCATATGTCCTAATTCTTCACAAATGTTTCCATTCCTGAGGACTAAGCATTCAAATATATGATTCTAGGGAACCATTCTCATTCAAATACCCATAAGAGTGTATCTATGATTTGGGTAGATTTTGAGTGTTGATTAAGATTCCTTGGGTCTCCATTACCTCAGAGAAGGTGCCGCGGTCGGCAATCTTGGGGGTTCCAAGGATCCGCGGGGGGACCCCTGTTGAGGACACGCGTGGAGCGGAGACGGGATGGTGAACAGAGACACAGACACAGAGAGAGTGTGGTCAGCTGTTGCAACTTTACTGAGAGAGCATCAGACATTTATACACAATTTTCATTGCATAACAATCTTGGACCATGGCCAAGAACATTTGATTTTTCTGCAAAAAGGTATAGCTTGCTTTTTTTTTTCAGACGAGCCGCAGTCAGCCAGCCTAGTCTAGTTTTCCGTTTGTCACATCAAGGAGGAAGTTTCAGGGGACCGCAAGTCTGGCATATCTTACGCCATCAGGTCTGTGCACCTAGTTCTATCGCTCTAGTTAACCCTTTTGATCCCATCTTTGTTAGTCCTGTAGATGTACATCCAAGGCTTGGGGCAATAATATTGCATGCCTGATCCCTGTCTAAAGTATCTGATGATCTGTGACCTTACCTCCCATTTCTCTTCTTCTGAGAGCACACACCAAGGAGGACAGGCTCTTGTCAATCTTTCTGACCAAGGCAGTGACAAATACCTGACCCTATATCCATCCTTAGTAACCCACCTATCAAAATTCAAATCATATTCTCCAGTATATGGTAATGGAGCATCCGTTGGTCGATGTACATATGGTCCCCTGTAAGTACCTGGTTGTCACCACCTGTTTCTATACTTTGTAAAATATTCATAGCCCACCCAAAGCTCAAGGAATCATTTCTCAAAAGTTCTACCAACACCCTAATAGAAGAAATATCACTATCCTTATAAGTATAATTCTTTGCTAAATCTTTGATTTCCTTATCTATAAGAGAAGACATAATCTGTAACCTTGGAGTCCCTGTCATCAGAGGCTCTGTCTGCTGTAAAGAGGAAGCAGGAAAGCTTGTGGTATTAGTGATCAAAAATAGATCAGGACCTTCTGTCCTATTATTAAAGGAAATCTCTGTCTTACCAAGATCATACTCAGAATCAAACAAAGAAAAAATAAAGAAATAAGTGCTGACAACGATCTTTCCCATGACCCAGATGCCCATCAGCCCAGAGCCAAGTTTGCAGCAGGGGGCAAGTCCAGGTGCACATCTTCTTGGAGTCCGCCGCACGCAAGCAGGGGGCTTAACCACGTGTGGTGCGAACCCTCGAACCGGCTCCCACTCAGGCGTCATGTCTGCCCCGGAGCTCGGTTATCTCTGCTGCAGGCGCGGCAAGAAGGGAAGGGGAGAAGGAAAGTGATGGAGGAAGAATTGTGGGAGCTGGTAACCTGAGGGGGACTGCGAAAGGGATGTAAAGTGAGTAAGGTAAAAATGTTAAATTAAATTAAAAGGGATTCCTTGGGTTTCAAACAAGCATCCAAAGCAGAAAAAAAAATGTCAGAATACAGAGGGGGAAAAAAAAAAGACTAATTTCCGGCAGGCTGCCAAAGCATGTTATGAGTCATATTAATCTTATTTTTTTTAAAGAAATGTAAATTATTTTCATTTTGTGTATTTCCCCTAAAAGTTCAATTTACAGAAAAAACTTTCAACTCAGTGAATAGTTTTGAAAGAGCCTATCATTTCAAAATATCAAACTAAAGTAGTCTCAAATAAGATATGCATTTATAAGATATATATTTGACAGTAATTAAGATGCTTTCTATACATTCCATTCTTCTTTATTGGAAATATTATAGCATCATTTTATTTTTATCTGCTTTATCTCTCTCTCTCTCTCTCTCTCTCTCTCTCTCTCTCTCTCTCTGTGTGTGTGTGTGTGTGTGTGCTGATGTATGTATACATATCATGTATAAAGTCATAGAAGCTGAATGATGTTAGGTGTGTTAGGTATCTGCCTCAGTCACTGTGCCTTATTCCCTTCAAATCTTCCCTTTCGGCCTCCAACAGTAATAATATTGATATGCTTCTGGCCAGCCTTGTTTTTTTCCAGAGTGAATTCTGAGGCCCTGAACTTACATTCTCATGCTTGTACTAACACTCTTAGCCAGTGAGTCATCTCCACAGCCTCTGTCCTCTTATTTTAATTAGAGAAAAATATTGAGAAGCCCAGTAGTTCAGTCAGGCTATATGAGCAACTATTGATATGAATGAGTCACAAATTACCCAAAATCAATATAAAGACTGCATTAGTGCTTGACTACAGCTTTTTTTTTCTATTCTGGAACAGGGATGTGGGCATTTGCTGGCATTTTCTGTCTTTTCACAAACTCTGTTTTAAACCTCAAAATGTAAATTGTTCGATTTAGAAATACTGACCTCTCAAATAAAAAAAAAACTAAAAAGGAAAAAAAATAGAAATACTGACCTCAAATAAACATGGAGTTGGAAAAAGAAGAAAGAAAATAGGTGAAATATAAAATCCTCATTCTCACCTGAAATCTATTTTGCAACAGAGATGTCATGCAGAGGTCTTGTTGATTAGATCAGATGTTTTAAGTTCAATGATCCAGCTGTCTAAAGGAGGGCGGGGAGCAAGCTGCCAACTGCAAACACTGTGTTTCATTGATCAGGGAGGCCCTATTGCCAGCCTCCAGACACCATCATTCTTCTTGTCCTGCTTCTAAAGCACACGTGGTGCTTCTATAGAACATAGGTGGTTTTGTTCTTCCTAGTCTCCCTGGTGCTGTTTGGTGTCTCCTTTAGAGGGAGCCACACAAGTACCAGCTTCACCCTATTTTCAGTATGGGAAGCAAACCTTCCAGTTCCCAGCACAGCTGCTTCTCAAAGCTGTTGATTTGCAGCATAAAAATTGATCCAAGTAGTTAGTTCTCCATCTGTCCCATGGCTTGCTTCTCCAGTTAGACAGCGTTAGTTGCTTTTGCCAGTATTTCTGCTTTTGCTGCTTTCTCATTAAATATGATTGTGTGGTGAGTATATTGCTTCGAATTCATTTACTCCCTCCATGTTTCTCTAGAGAAAGGAACAGTAACAATGCCATCAACAAAGGTTTCTGTTCTCTGCAGTGTACTTACCTGTTCTCTGCAGTGTACTAACCTCTTATGTTGGCTCTAAGAGGTTGTTTGGGTATTTTATTTTATTTTGGTTTTCAAGTAACTGTAATGCTCATATGAATAAGGGGGAAAAGAAAACTGAAGAGTTCTCTCCCCCAAATAAACACACCAAAATGTAGGCTAGACTTTTTATTGACATTCATAATAATTTCAGCTACGTGATTCCTAAATACTTGCTTAGTGCTGAATTGCTTAGGAAAAAAGTGGGACCTCCTGAAGAGCTAACCTTTAAGGCTGCTATGGTTTTAATTTTCTATATTTTGCTCTTCACACTAATCTTTGGAGTTTTTAGGGGTTTTTGTTTTTATTTTTGTTTTTAATATTTAATGTACGCTGAGTTAACGCACTAATACATCGATTAACTGGCAAAGACTGGAAACACATATCTGTGAGCTAGTGACAGTTTTTAAAAATTGATTGCATGAAAAAACAGTAAATATTTTATTAGACCTGAACACAACTTGAAATAAATGAAGTACAGGGCAAGGGACTAAAACATTTCATCTGTTTTTGCAGGAGTAGCCATTTCCTATGCAAATAACTTTAACACTGTGAGATACTCTGCATAACAGCTGAGTGATTTATATTGAGAATAGCCCTTTATATAAGGAAGAAGAACTATATCAAAAAAAGTCATTACCAATTCACTCTTAAGTTGTTGGAGGTCTCAGCTATTTCCATTTTTATCCATTGTGACTAGAGTGGCAGAAAAACAAGAGTGAGCAAGTGTCTCTGTAACAGGATATAGACTCCTTCGGCCATGTAATAGGAATGGTATAGCAGGGTCCTGTGGTACAACTATTTCTAGTTTTCTGAGTCATCTTCTCTCTGATTTACAGAGTGGTTCTATCAGTTTATTCTTTAACTGGCCGTGAATAAGTCTGCCCTTTTCCTTTATCATAGCAAATGTTAATTGTAATTTTTATTCTTTAAATTAAAATTTATATATGTTGGTATTTTCTTTAATTGAAAATAGATTTTTTTTCATAAAATATATTCTTATTATGGTTTCCCCTCACCCAACTATTTCCAGCTGCTCTCCAGTTTCTCATCCACCCAGATTTACGGCCATTCTTTCTCTTTAGATAGACACCTAAATATTAAAAATAAAATAAAATCAACCAAGAAAAGAACAAAACAATTAAATACAAAGAACAAGAAACTGATAATTTCCTAAACTAGTACAACTCCTAACTGCATTCTCGGTATTTACCTTATAACTTTAATGTATTTCTCACCCTCTGGTTAAGATGCTTCTTATTCACAGTGGCTAATTCCTACAGAAATGCACAGCTAACAGGTGGGCAAAATGCAGAGAACTGGATCTTGTTGTCTCTAGTCCCATTTGATACAACTAGAACTCAACTCCTATATGTAAAACTCATGGAACACCTTGAAGAATCAGGTAGAACAATTCTAAGAACCTAACAGCTGGAGAATTGGCTATAAGATTGCCTTTTCTTCTAGTTTAGACAATGAAGCTTCACCCATGAAATTTCAACAATGTAGCTACTTAAAACGCAGTTGACATTTCTACAAAAATGGGATGAATGTCATATGGCCCCATCCCTGGAGATACAGTAATTAACTGATGAAAAGAGAACACTGGTCTTGCACAGAATGATTGGTTTTCCAGTAACAAGTGGTCATGTTTAGAAAAATATATGCAAACCATTGAGTTGACTCAAAAGGTTATATTCATATATTTATTCATTTGTAATATATGCAAGGGCAATGATATTTTTTAAAAAGTAAAACATAAATTTTGGAGAGGGAGAGCTTAAATGCAAAAACAGATAAGACAGTTTTAGAAAAGAATATTATGTTAGACTTACCTCCTTCAATATAATTTTTCTTATGAATTCTGATACTGTATTTCAAGCAGTAATTCACAAAACAAGAGTTAACAAGAAACACTTGTTGTTCTTATTAGTATATTTGGCCTATAATATGTCATTGTACTTCCCTAGTACACAAATATTTGGTAAAACATTGGGTCTATTCAAGAGACAGATGTTGCTTTTGATTATTACTAACATTGCATTACTTATATTTACTAATGTAAAATGGGACAAACGAATTTTGTTAGACTATTCATAAATGGTATCGTATAATATACTTTAGACTTACAGTTTTGAAACCGACAAGTTAAAACGGTTGTGGGATGTTCACTGTAAACCAAGTCTAAGATAGGAGACTGATACCTCATGGCTCCTTTATGTGACAAAGGAAGGTACTGGAAGGAAAGGAAATAGAAGGGGAGGAGAAGGAAGGGAGGTGGAAAGGGAGGGGAGGGAAAGGAGGGGTTGGAGGGGAGGGGTAGGGAAGGGAAGAGAGGGAAGGAAAGGAAAAAGACAAAGGGAAAGGGAATTAAACGGAGACATTATAAATTGTAATGTGCATTTTCTTTGAGGTAACTCAGTCCGTGGCAACCCAGTTTTAACTAGAAGTTTACATAAAAAACAATAGAAACATCCAGACAACAGATGAGACAGTGATTGAAAGGATGGATGCTCTAAATTCTCCCAAAGAATGAACCAAAAAGTTCTAAAGAAACTGCAGTTGTTCAATGACCTTCCTGCTACCTAGCCTTGCAAAGTTTTTATTTAAAAATTCTCCTTTCCCTTCTTTCTCTATTCACATACAAAACATACAATTATAAATACATATATATATGTGTGCGTGATTTATTTATTTTTTTTCAGAGCTGGGGACCGAACCCAGGGCCTTGCGCTTCCTAGGCAAGCGCTCTACCACTGAGCTAAATCCCCAACCCGTGTGCGTGATTTATAAATAAGATATACATTACCTTTGTGCAACTTTTTTTATACGAATAGATTTAATATAGTAAGTATATTTCTCTGACATTAAGTTTACATATTTTTAAAGCTGAAATCAAACGTTTTCACCTGTTCTAAGAGTGAATATATGTGAACACAGTGTATACTCTATGTCAAAGAGTAACTCCTTAATGGGAGACTGGGAACCTTACTGCTAAGTCTCACTTTTAAGAATTAGCATAAACAATAAATGTGTTTATGTGGAGGTTGATTTTATATAATAATTACTAAATCCATAAAATTATTTTCATTTCATTTTTAAATCTGGATTTTTCTGATTGGATGTAAACTGTCAAAATAAATTGAAAATGAATTAAAATGAAACTAATAATGTTTTGCTGTCATTGTGCATGATTGCGGTGAGAGTGTTTTGATCCTCTATGTGTATACTACTACAAGAGTTCAATTTTAAATACCATCCATTTTTTTTAAAGGAACCATAAGAATTCATAGTATGGTATAGCTTTGTTATATCATTTCTCCTCAGTTCTATGATTTGCTCCGTAAGGAAGTTTGTTATTTGTTATTCCTTAAGTTTCTCAGAGCTTTCAAACTGCAAAGAGGTTCTTTGTAAAGGTAGTAATACAGAACTGAATGCTTTTGCATGCTTTTGATTTCCATTGTTTTTCTTTTTTGTAGGTTTCATTGTTGTTGTTTTAAAGCCATTGGGTGCATTTAGTTGATCTATGCTGCTGCTTTGACCATGGGATAATAGCAGTGTATAGCAGCAACAGTGACAGGGACAGCTCCAGAGTTTAAATAGTTACCTGGTAGAAACAGGAGGGCTGTGGATAAAGGCAGGACTAATGACGATGTAAACAATACAATTTACTCCTAATAATTTTTTGTTGTCATTGTGCAGGATTGAGCACAATGATCCTCTATGTATATACTGCTTTAAGAGTTCAATTTTTATTTTATCCATTTTAATTTTAAATTTTTAATTTTAAAAATTAAATAATGCAGAAAGAATTTTTCAGAGACTCATAAATAAAATTGTAACATACAATACACTTTCTGTCTTTTTTAATCACAAACAAACAAATACGAATTTCAAAGAATAATTACCACCTTTGATTCTAAAAGTTATAATTATTTTACTTTTAAGTTTGGTAATTTATTTGATCTTGTCCTTCTAGTTGCTATTTATTGACTAACAGTTTTATAACTGTCATTTATATACTGAATTTCAGTTATCTTTAGCCTATCTTTTTCTTAGTCTTCTTAAATCATATTTTTATGAAAACTAAAGCTATAATAAAATTTCCGTATTAGTTATTATCTTTTTAAAGTGTCATTTCTCCAACCATTTCAATGCTACTTTTCAGGGAGAAGTGAAAAGGCTCAAACATTTTTAATATATTATGGATCATAGATTTAAAAACTATTTAAAAGGTCAGATCTTTTTTTGTCATAGACACATAGTCTGTGTGAAGCAAACACACATATACATGGTTATTCTGTTTAATTTGAGAACATACTTTAGATTCACAAAATACATTAAGTAATGTGATACAAATAACTTTTCTTCATTTCTAATGAATAGTACAGTAATTTAATGTTGGGAATAGTTTAGATGCAACAGAAACCCTTGCAAATTGTGACATAAAATGTGATAGTACAGTTTACTTAAGAGGTAGAATAACAGGCAAATAAGGGCCTTTCTCAGAGTTCAGCTGAGTCAGCAAGAACCCCGCCATTTTGAGATTTCTGAATTCCGATTTCCCTGTGTGGCGTTTAGTTTTTATTGCAGTTGAAAGAGGAAGACTATTGCTCACATTATAGTCTATTATCATTTGTATTCTAAATGTGAAGGGGCACAGGGTGAAGTTTTCTTTGTTGGTTTTTACAATAGTTTTAAGAGAAAATAAGAGCCAATGGTCTTTTCCTGTCTTTTACTACAAGCCAGCTCTTAATTCAGTGAGGTCAGTTTAAGTATATTTTACACAAACCAATTCTATAAAGGATATCTAATAGCAGTAGATGTAAGGTAAGTGATATATGCATATTGCTATTAAAATGCATCTTAAGTCTGTTAATACAAATATTTTAGAAATAGGGAAGATAGCAACAATATATCTATTGCAGTCAATATATTTTATGGGCAACAGATAAATCATAAAGTGGTATTGCATGAAGGACTTTGTCTTGGGAGATCTAACATACACAAGATATAACTCACCCCAGAAAAAGAACCTATGACAATCGAAAAAATATTTTCACCAAAGTCAACTGGGTGAGCCAATGAGTTTTGATTGGGGTTACAGATGGGAGAATCAGTGAGAGGTTTCTTTTATTTTTTTTTAAATCTTTATTAACTTGATTATTTCTTATTTACATTTCGATTGTTATTCCCCTTCCCGGTTTCTGGGCCAACATCCCCCTAAACCCTACCCCTCTCCTTCTATATGGGCTTCCCCTCCCCATCCTCCCCCCCATTACCACCCTCCCCCCAACAACAGTGAGAGGTTTCTTAAGAGCAGAAATGACTCAAAAACAGGTTCATACTGACTATCTCACCCAAGCACGAATGATAACACATGAAAGATGCAATCATGTTTGCTGCGCCACTTGTAAAAAGTTCCACACGTCTATGTATCCCCTCTGTGCAGCTGGGCTCAGCGTCTTCTATGTCAGCCTCTGTCTTTGTTTGCTTGCTGTTTTATGACCCTAGAGGCCCTCAAATCTTGCAAGTTTCAACTTTGTAAGCCGAGTGAAGTTTATTTACTATCTGAATTTTACCAGCCCCACAGATTCCTCTTGAGGACTGTTTTGATGAAGAGAAAACGTCTCTTCAACAATCAGTAATACATATTTTAATTTGTTTGGTGATTTGTTATTCAATATCGTGTTTACGCAAATCTAAGAAAATTATGGGAGCCTGTTTTCTCCTTACACCATTTGGGATCAAATTAAGCTCATGCAGCTCGCTGGCATGATCAGCCATCTGCCCAGCCCCAGATTACACTTTAAACACTCTATACTATTATCTTTGGTGTTTTTTTTTCCTTTTGATGGTTTAAATTATTATACAGAATATATTCACCATTCTTCAATTGTATTTTAAAAGCAATAAAGTTCTTTAAATTTTTGGGGTATTTTGAATAATTGAAAAATTCTGACTATATTCACAGAAAACGAAAAGCCCCGCAAGTATTAAATATGATTTTCCTTATCTCATGTGAAATTTAAACCACATAAGAAACGATAAGCCATGCAATTCTTAATTTCTCAAGGAAACTATTTTCTGTTGCTAAACAAATTTAATCAGGTGTATTGACTAAGCTAGTATTTTGGTAAAGTAATGAATAATTCATTCAAATATAACATTGAAATGTTCAACAGCCTTTAACATAATATTTTTTGGCATTATGTCCAGATATTTAAGATTTGATCTATTTACAAAAGTAGTTTGATATTGAGAGAGAAGAGAATGTGACCCAGTAATCCAAGGCCTTAGGATAGGGACTGAATGTGCTTGTCTGTGTGCTCTGGTGGTTTTCACAGTGTTGCAACATCACTCAGTATATTCTAAAGAGGTATACTCTGATCCCAGAGGAAGGTGAAGTGAAGCCGGAAAGAAAATAATTAGTAAATATTGGTGAGTTTTGATTCCCGGTGGATGATCATATAAGAATCTACAGTGAATATTTCACTCCAGCAAGGCAAGATCAGGCACCTTATTTCCTAAGAAGTGCATTATCAAAGGTAAGCTGTGAGAACCTACTTTCTGTATTATCTAATAACACAGAGTCTCTTTTGGGATCGAGAACATAACCTTAAAAGATGGAGTTTAAAGCTGAGGCACAACTGCTCTGGTGGTCTTAGCCTAATTATAGGAATACTTACTGGTTTTCTTAACTTTATATTTCTAAACATGGTAAAGTAATGATTCTTGTGCACAACATATCCTTTTCATTTTTTTGTCTCCAAATTTTACCTTCATTGAATTTATCATAGCAAGTTTCATAAAACAGTGAAGCTTGGAATGCAGATGCTTCAGAAGTCCCTTCACATTCCAGTTATAATGACACACTCATTCTAAAGAAGAAATGTTTGGGGCAATTCAAACACATAATGTTAATGGCTCAGATTCACAATGAATGAAGAAAGTTCAATAAATTTTACATCTGGAGAGAGAGAAGGGGATTGACATTTGGTGTAGCGCATTAAGACAAAACAAAATTATAATGCTGTGCGACGCATAGTGCTAGTGATTTTTTCCGGCTCTGAATTGCTTTTTTGTGTTTACAATAGAAGCTTTACTCCTATGCATTCAACCCAGTGCCAACTGTCATTATTGTATTCTTCTCTGCAAACTGTTGCTGTGCACCCTAGAGGCAGACAGACAGAACAAACATTGTATATTGATGACTTGGATTTCTATGGAACTCTCTATATACAATTTTATCAGACATAACTTGATTTTTCTTGTTTTCCTGAATTTGAAAGAATATATTTCATGAGTACATAAATTCTAGCTATGTTTAACGCAATTTGATAGCTTAATATTTTAAACTATGAAAACCAAAAATAGACATCTTCATAGCTATCAAAACAACTATTGTAATTCTATGGAAATTGTCTTAGTTACTTTCCTGTGGCTGGAATAGAATGCCATGACAAAAGCAATGTAAGAAAAAAAGCACTTACTTTGGCTTACAAGTCCAGAGACATCATGTTGAAAGAGACATCGACACAAACAGGGAATGTATAGCTACAAGAATGGAAAACAAATTAAAAAGTAAAGTAAAATAAAAAAATAAATAAGAGACTAGTCTATAAAACCTCAAAGTCTGTCCCAGCTACACACGTCTTCTTGTTGAAAGTTCTACCAATTTTCTGAACGGCACCTAGGGAATCAAGTGTATAGACAAGCATATGAACTTAGGGAGATATTACAGATTTAAGTTACAACAAAACTTTAAGTAATTAGCACAACTCTAAAATTATACATTACAAAAATGATATAAAATGAAGTCCAAACTCCAACAAAATTTCTTGTGTGCTTTAATCCCAAATTGAAACATGCACACATACACACACACACACACGCAGACACAATTATTGAATAAAATATGGAGAAAATACCTTATACCTTTTAGTTTTCCAAGACTAAAATATTCTACTATATTTAGAAAACAGATAAAATTGTATATATTATAGAACATTAATATTGTTCTATAAATACAGAAATATGTAAACTATTGATGAATAAACTATGCATACATTTAAATGCTAACATGCCTATGAGTGCTTACACTAAGAGGTAATCTCAAGCTTATAATAAGAGGTAGGCTTCAAAATTGGTTTGTTTATAGTCACCTAATATAAATGCAAAATTGCATTATTAATCTAGAAGAATGGGTTTATTTTATTTCGATATAGCAGCATATCATGTGAAAAACCTGATAATTTCCAGTAAACTTTAATTTTCAGAAATTCTTTGAAAATTTTATAAGAGTATGAGTCTCATTAATTTTTATATTCCCAATGTCAACTGCATACTATGAGGAGAAATGACGAGAACAAGTTTCTAATAAAATAATATAAATAATTTGTATTACTTTTATAAATATATTCTATATTACACAATAACAGAATTAAGTATGTTTGAAATCAGATGACATCCATGTAAAATATTTCTGTTTTCAAACAGTTTTTGAACATTTCGTATATATGTATCATTTATATTTAGCATAACCATCAATCACTACCTCTCTTCAAATTTCCTGTCTCCTCCAAATTATTTCCCTCCCGCCCTTATTTTCTTCTTGGATTAACTTAATTTTTTTAATTTTTTTTAAATTTTAATTTATTTTTACATTCCAGATTCTATTCCCCTTCTGGTCCAACCCTCCTGCCTCTGAGAGTTTAACATCCCATAGCACCTTCCTGCCTCCCCCATGTCTACACAAGGTTGTCCCAACACCACCCATCCCACCAGATCTCTAAACTTCTTGGGGCCTCCACTTTTTTTTTAGATATATTTCTTTACTTACATTTCAAATGTTATTCCCTTTCCCGGTTTCCTGTCCGTAAGCCCTCATCCCCTCCCCCTCCCACATACGTGTATTCCCCCCTTCCATCCCCTTTACTGCCCGCCCCCCATATTCCAGTGCACTGGGGTTCAACCTTGGCAGGACCAAGGGCTTCCCCTTCCACTGGTGCCTCAACAAGGCTATTGTTTGCTACATATGCAGTTGGAGCCCTGGGTCAATCTTTCATTAGTAGTTTAGTCCCTGGAAGCTCTGGTTGGTTGGCATTGTTCTTAAAGTGTTGCAAGCTCCTTCAACTCTTTCAATCCTTCCCCTAATTCCCCCCAAGGGGGTCCTGTTCTCAGTTCAGTGGTTTGCTGCTAGTACTGACCTCTGTATTGGACATGCTCTTGATGTGTCTCTCAGAAGAGATCTATGTCCGGTCCCTTTCAGCATGCATTTTTAGCTTCATCAATCTTATCTAGTTATGGTGGCTGTATATACATGGGCCAAATGTGGGGCAGGCTCTGAATGGGGCCTCCACTTCTTGAGGGTTTTAGATACATCTTCTTTGACTGAACCCAGACCCAGGAGTCCTGCTACGTATGTGTTGGAGGCCTTATCTCACCTGGAGTATGCAGCCACTGTCTGAGAGATCTTCAGGACCAGGTTAATTGAGACTGCTGGTCTTCCTACAGGATCGTCCTTGTTCTTAGCTTCCTCATTCAATCAGAGGGGTCAGCACCTTCTGTTCATTTGTTGGGTGCACATATCTACACATCTGACTCTTTCAACTACTTTTCTTGTCTTTTGGAGGGTAGTCCTAAGAGGTTTCTTTTTGTGAATGCTACATAGCTTCAGTAATGGTGTCAGATCCTGGGACCTCCGTTGAGCTGGATCGTACTTTGCCTCTGTCACTGGACCTTCTTCTGCTCAGGCTGTTCTCCATTTCCATCCCTGTAGTGTTTTCAGACAGGAAGAATTATGGGTCAGAGTTTTGACTGTGGGATAGCAACCCCATCCCTCAATTCCTGCCCTGTCTTTCTGCTGGATGTGGGCTGAACAAGTTTCCTCTCCCCACTAGGGCATTTCATCTAGGGTCCCCCCTCTGAGTCCTGAGAGTCTCTATGTCCCAGTTCTCTGGTACATTCTGGAGGGTCCTCCCAACATTCTTCCTCCGGATGTCGCCTGTTTCCATTCTTTTTGCTGGCCCTTAGGGCTTCATTTCTTTCCCTGAACCCAATACTAGATTATGCCCTTCCCCAGGTCCCTCCTTCAGTCCCCCTTGTGATATCTTGAGTATTCTGTACTTATTTTTGTTTGTTTGTTGGTTGGTTCGTTGTGTGTGTGTGAGAGGTTAATATCCACTTATTAGTGAGTACATACCATGCATGTCTTTTTGGGTCTAAGTTACCTCACCCAAGATGATTTTTTTCTAGTTCCATTCATTTGTCTTCAAAACTCAGGAAATCCCCATTCTTATTAGCTGAGTAGTGATGCATTGTGTAAATTAATCACATTTTCTTTATCCATTCTTATATCATAGGACACCTGGGTTGTTTCCAGCTTCTGGCTATCACAAATAAGGCTACTATGAACATAGTGGAACATGTACCCCTGTGGCATGGTGGGGAATCTTTTGGGTATATTCCAAGCAGTGGTATTTCTGGGTCTTTAGGTAGGTCTATTTCCAATTTTCTGAGGAACCTCCAAATTGGTTTCCAGAATAGTTGTACCAGTTTGCAATTAATGGAGGAGTGTTCCTATTTCTTCATATCCTTGCCAACACGTGTTGTCACTTGAGGTTTTAATATTAGCTATTCTGAATGATGAAAGGTAGAACCTCAGAGTAGTTTTGATTTACATTTCTCTGCTCACTAAGGACTTTGAACATTTCTTTAGGTGCTTCTCAGCCATTTGAGATTCCCCTGTTGTGAATTCTGGGTTTAGTTCTATACCCCATTTTTTGATTGGGTTGTTTCGGTTTTTTGGTGGTAAGCTTCTTGAGTTCTTTTTATAATTTTGATATTAGCCCTCTAACAGATGTGGGGTTACTGAAGACTTTATTCAATCTATAGGATACTGATTTGTTTTATCAACTTATGTCCTTTGCCTTACAGAAGCTTTCCAGTTTCATGAGGCCCCATTGTAGTTCTGTTCAGGAAATTTCCCCCTTTGCCAATGAGTTCATGGCTGTTTCCCACCCCCTCTTCTATTTGATTCAGTGTATCTGGATTTATGTTGAGGTCCTTAATCCACTTGTACTTGAGCTTTGTGCATGGTTAAATATGGGACTATTTTCATTCTTTTACATACAGACATCCAGTTAGACCAGCACCGTTTATTGAAGATGCTTTCTTTTTCCATTGTATAGTTTTGGCTTCTTTTTCAAAGATCAGGTGTAAGTGTGTGCTTTTATTTCTGGGTCCTCAATTTTATTCAGTTGATCAACCTGTCTGTCCCTGTACCAATACTATGCACTTTTTATCACTATTGCTCTGTAGTAGAGCTAGAGGTCAGGGATGATGTTTTCCCCAGCCATTCTTTTAATGTTAAGAATTGTTTTTGCTATTCTGGGCCTTTTGCCTTCTCAGGGGAATTTGAAAATTGCTTTTTCCATGTCTTTAAAAACTGTGTTGGGATTTTGATGAAGATTGCATTGAATTTGTAGATTGCCTTTGGTAGGATGGCCATTTTTACTATGTTAATTCTGCCAATCCATGAGAATGGACGATCTCTCCATTTTCTGAGATCTTCTCTGATTTATTTCTTCAGAGATTTAAAGTTTTAATCATAAAGATCTTTCGCTTGTTTGGTTAGAGTTATGATATGTAATGTATATAAGATATATTATGGCAGCAGCTCTCTGCTCCCAGACCCGGTGAGAGAGAGACCCAACCGCCTGGTCAGGTGGGCACTCCTGAGGCTGCAGAGCAGAAGAGACCACCAACACTGCTCACCCCTGCCCACATCCCTGGCCCAAGAGGAAACTGTATAAGGCCTCTGGGCTCCCGTGGGGGAGGGCCCAGGAGCGGCAGGACTTCTGCGCCTGAGACACCGCCGGATCCTGAAAGAAACAGACCGGATAAACAGTTCTCTGCACCCAAATCCCGTGGGAGGGAGAGGTAAACCTTCAGAGAGGCAGACAAGCCTGGGAAACCAGAAGAGACTGCTCCCTGCACACACATCTCGGACGCCAGAGGAAAAAGCCAAAGACCATCTGGAACCCTGGTGCACTGAAGCTCCCGGAAGGGGCGGCACAGGTCTTCCTGGTTGCTGCCACTGCAGAGAGCCCCTGGGCAGCACCCCACGCGCGAACCTGAGCCTCGGGACCACAGGTAGGACCAAATTTTCTGCTGCAAGAAAGCTGCCTGGTGAACTCAAGACACAGGCCCACAGGAACAGCTGAAGACCTGTAGAGAGGAAAAACTACACGCCCGAAAGCAGAACACACTGTCCCCATAACTGACGGAAAGAGAGGAAAACAGGTCTACAGCACTCCTGACACACAGGCTTATAGGTCAGTCTACCCACTGTCAGAAATAGCAGAACAAAGTAACACTAGAGATAATCTGATGGCGAGAGGCAAGCGCAGGAACCCAAGCAACAGAAACCAAGACTGCATGCCATCATCGGAGCCCAATTCTCCCACCAAAACAAACATGGAATATCCAAACACACCAGAAAAGCAAGATCTAGTTTCAAAATCATATTTGATCATGATGCTGGAGGACTTCAAGAAAGACATGAACACACTTAGGGAAACACAGGAAATCATTAATAAACAAGTAGAAGCCTACAAAGAGGAATGGCAAAAATCCCTGAAAGAATTCCAGGAAAACACAATCAAACAGATGAAGGAATTAAAAATGGAAATAGAAGCAATCAAGAAAGAACACATGGAAACAACCCTGGATACAGAAAACCAAAAGAAGAGACAAGGAGCTGTAGATACAAGCTTCACCAACAGAATACAAGAGATGGAAGAGAGAATCTCAGGAGCAGAAGATTCCATAGAAATCATTGACTCAACTGTCAAAGATAATGTAAAGCGGAAAAAGCTACTGGTCCAAAACATACAGGAAATCCAGGACTCAATGAGAAGATCAAACCTAAGGATAATAGGTATAGAAGAGAGTAAAGACTCCCAGCTCAAAGGACCAGTAAATATCTTCAACAAAATCATAGAAGAAAACTTCCCTAACCTAAAAAAAGAGATACCCATAGGCATACAAGAAGCCTACAGAACTCCAAATAGATTGGACCAGAAAAGAAACACCTCCCGTCACATAATTGTCAAAACACCAAACGCACAAAATAAAGAAAGAATATTAAAAGCAGTAAGGGAAAAAGGTCAAGTAACATATAAAGGGAGACCTATCAGAATCACACCAGACTTCTCGCCAGAAACTATGAAGGCCAGAAGATCCTGGACTGATGTCATACAGACCCTAAGAGAACACAAATGCCAGCCCAGGTTACTGTATCCAGCAAAACTCTCAATTAACATTGATGGAGAAACCAAGATATTCCATGACAAAACCAAATTTACACAATATCTTTCTACAAATCCAGCACTACAAAGGATAATAAATGGTAAAGCCCAACATAAGGAGGCAAGCTATACCCTAGAAGAAGCAAGAAACTAATCGTCTTGGCAACAAAACAAAGAGAATGAAAGCACACAAACATAACCTTACATCCAAATATGAATATAACGGGAAGCAATAATCACTATTCCTTAATATCTCTCAATATCAATGGCCTCAACTCCCCAATAAAAAGACATAGATTAACAAACTGGATACGCAACGAGGACCCTGCATTCTGCTGCCTACAGGAAACACACCTCAGAGACAAAGACAGACACTACCTCAGAGTGAAAGGCTGGAAAACAACTTTCCAAGCAAATGGTCAGAAGAAGCAAGCTGGAGTAGCCATTCTAATATCAAATAAAATCAATTTCCAACTAAAAGTCATCAAAAAAGATAAGGAAGGACACTTCATATTCATCAAAGGAAAGATCCACCAAGATGAACTCTCAATCCTAAATATCTATGCCCCAAATACAAGGGCACCTACATACGTAAAAGAAACCTTACTAAAGCTCAAAACACACATTGCACCTCACACAATAATAGTGGGAGATTTTAACACCCCACTCTCATCAATGGACAGATCATGGAAACAGAAATTAAACAGTGATGTCGACAGACTAAGAGAAGTCATGAGCCAAATGGACTTAACGGATATTTATAGAACATTTTATCCTAAAGCAAAAGGATATACCTTCTTCTCAGCTCCTCATGGTACTTTCTCCAAAATTGACCATATAATTGGTCAAAAAACGGGCCTCAACAGGTACAAAAAGATAGAAATAATCCCATGCGTGCTATCAGACCACCACGGCCTAAAACTGGTCTTCAATAACAATAAGGGAAGAATGCCCACATATACGTGGAAATTGAACAATGCTCTACTCAATGATAACCTGGTCAAGGAAGAAATAAAGAAAGAAATTAAACACTTTTTAGAATTTAATGAAAATGAGGATACAACATACTCAAACTTATGGGACACAATGAAAGCTGTGCTAAGAGGAAAACTCATAGCGCTGAGTGCCTGCAGAAAGAAACAGGAAAGAGCATATGTCAGCAGCTTGACAGCACACCTAAAAGCTCTAGAACAAAAAGAAACAAATACACCCAGGAGGAGTAGAAGGCAGGAAATAATCAAACTCAGAGCTGAAATCAACCAAGTAGAAACAAAAAGGGCCATAGAAAGAATCAACACGACCAAAAGTTGGTTCTTTGAGAAAATCAACAAGCTAGATAAACCCTTAGCCAGACTAACGAGAGGACACAGAGAGTGCGTCCAAATTAACAAAATCAGAAATGAAAAGGGAGACATAACTACAGATTCAGAGGAAATTCAAAAAATCATCAGATCTTACTATAAAAACCTATATTCAACAAAATTTGAAAATCTTCAGGAAATGGACAATTTCCTAGACAGATACCAGGTATCAAAGTTAAATCAGGAACAGATAAACCAGTTAAACAACCCCATAACTCCTAAGGAAATAGAAGCAGTCATTAAAGGTCTCCCAACCAAAAAGAGCCCAGGTCCAGATGGGTTTAGTGCAGAATTCTATCAAACCTTCATAGAAGACCTCATACCAATATTATCCAAACTATTCCACAAAATTGAAACAGATGGAGCCCTACCAAATTCCTTCTACGAAGCTACAATTACTCTTATACCTAAACCACACAAAGACACAACAAAGAAAGAGAACTTCAGACCAATTTCCCTTATGAATATCGACGCAAAAATACTCAATAAAATTCTGGCAAACCGAATTCAAGAGCACATCAAAACAATCATCCACCATGATCAAGTAGGCTTCATCCCAGGCATGCAGGGATGGTTTAATATACGGAAAACCATCAACGTGATCCATTATATAAACAAACTGAAAGAACAGAACCACATGATCATTTCATTAGATGCTGAGAAAGCATTTGACAAAATTCAACACCCCTTCATGATAAAAGTCCTGGAAAGAATAGGAATTCAAGGCCCATACCTAAACATAGTAAAAGCCATATACAGCAAACCAGTTGCTAACATTAAACTAAATGGAGAGAAACTTGAAGCAATCCCACTAAAATCAGGGACTAGACAAGGCTGCCCACTCTCTCCCTACTTATTCAATATAGTTCTTGAAGTTCTAGCCAGAGCAATCAGACAACAAAAGGAGATCAAAGGGATACAGATCGGAAAAGAAGAGGTCAAAATATCACTATTTGCAGATGATATGATAGTATATTTAAGTGATCCCAAAAGTTCCACCAGAGAACTACTAAAGCTGATAAACAACTTCAGCAAAGTGGCTGGGTATAAAATTAACTCAAATAAATCAGTTGCCTTCCTCTATACAAAAGAGAAACAAGCCGAGAAAGAAATTAGGGAAACGACACCCTTCATAATAGACCCAAATAATATAAAGTACCTCGGTGTGACTTTAACCAAGCAAGTAAAAGATCTGTACAATAAGAACTTCAAGACACTGAAGAAAGAAATTGAAGAAGACCTCAGAAGATGGAAAGATCTCCCATGCTCATGGATTGGCAGGATTAATATAGTAAAAATGGCCATTTTACCAAAAGCGATCTACAGATTCAATGCAATCCCCATCAAAATACCAATCCAATTCTTCAAAGAGTTAGACAGAACAATCTGCAAATTCATCTGGAATAACAAAAAACCCAGGATAGCTAAAACTATCCTCAACAATAAAAGGACTTCAGGGGGAATCACTATCCCTGAACTCAAGCAGTATTACAGAGCAATAGTGATAAAAACTGCATGGTATTGGTACAGAGACAGACAGATAGACCAATGGAATAGAATTGAAGACCCAGAAATGAACCCACACACCTATGGTCACTTGATTTTTGACAAAGGAGCCAAAACCATTCATTGGAAAAAAGATAGCATTTTCAGCAAATGGTGCTGGTTCAACTGGAGGGCAACATGTAGAAGAATGCAGATCGATCCATGCTTATCACCCTGTACAAAGCTTAAGTCCAAGTGGATCAAGGACCTCCACATCAAACCAGACACACTCAAACTAATAGAAGAAAAACTAGGGAAGCATCTGGAACACATGGGCACTGGAAAAAATTTCCTGAACAAAACACCAATGGCTTATGCTCTAAGATCAAGAATTGACAAATGGGATCTCATAAAACTGCAAAGCTTCTGTAAGGCAAAGGACACTGTGGTTAGGACAAAACGGCAACCAACAGATTGGGAAAAGATCTTTACCAACCCTACAACAGATAGAGGCCTTATATCCAAAATATACAAAGAACTCAAGAAGTTAGACCGCAGGGAAACAAATAACCCTATTAAAAAATGGGGTTCAGAGCTAAACAAAGAATTCACAGCTGAGGAATGCCGAATGGCTGAGAAACACCTAAAGAAATGTTCAACATCTTTAGTCATAAGGGAAATGCAAATCAAAACAACCCTGAGATTTCACCTCACACCAGTGCGATTGGCTAAGATCAAAAACTCAGGTGACAGCAGATGCTGGCGAGGATGTGGAGAAAGAGGAACACTCCTCCATTGTTGGTGGGATTGCAGACTGGTAAAACTATTCTGGAAATCAGTCTGGAGGTTCCTCAGAAAATTGGACATTGAACTGCCTGAGGATCCAGCTATACCTCTCTTGGGCATATACCCAAAAGATGCCTCAACATATAAAAGAGACACGTGCTCCACTATGTTCATTGCAGCCTTATTTATAATAGCCAGAAAATGGAAAGAACCCAGATGCCCTTCAACAGAGGAATGGATACAGAAAATGTGGTACATCTACACAATGGAATATTACTCAGCTATCAAAAACAACGAGTTTATGAAATTCGTAGGCAAATGGTTGGAACTGGAAAATATCATCCTGAGTGAACTAACCCAATCACAGAAAGACATACATGGTATGCACTCATTGATAAGTGGCTATTAGCCCAAATGCTTGAATTACCCTAGATCCCTAGAACAAACGAAACTCAAGACGGATGATCAAAATGTGAATGCTTCACTCCTTCTTTAAATGAGGAAAAAGAATACCCTTGGCAGGGAAGGGAGAGGCAAAGATTAAAACAGAGACTGAAGGAACACCCATTCAGAGCCTGTCCCACATTTGGCCCATACATATACAGCCACCCAATTGGACTAGATGGATGAAGCAAAGAAGTGCAGACCGACAGGAGCCGGATGTAGATCGCTCCTGAGAGACACAGCCAGAATACAGCAAATACAGAGGCGAATGCCAGCAGCAAACCACTGAACTGAGAATAGGTCCCCTATTGAAGGAATCAGAGAAAGAACTGGAAGAGCTTGAAGGGGCTCGAGACCCCAAAAGTACAACAATGCCAAGCAACCAGAGCCTCCAGGGACTAAGCCACTACCTAAAGACTATACATGGACTGACCCTGGACTCTGACCCCATAGGTAGCAATGAATATACTAGTAAGAGCACCAGTGGAAGGGGAAGCCCTGGGTCCTGCTAAGACTGAACCCCCAGTGAACTAGTCTATGGGGGGAGGGCGGCAATGGTGGGAGGGTTGGGAGGGGAACACCCATAAGGAAGGGGAGGGGGGAGGGGGATGTTTGCCCGGAAACCGGGAAAGGGAATAACACTCGAAATGTATATAAGAAATACTCAAGTTAATAAAAAAAAAAAAAGATATATTATATTATCTATGGCTACTGTAAAATTAGTTGTTTCCCTAATTTTTTTCTCAGCCTTTTAATCATTTGTATAAAGGAAGAATACTGATTTATTTGAGTTAATTTTATATCTGGCCACTTGTTGAAGTTGTTTATCAGCTGAAAAAGTTCTCCAGTAGAATTTTGGGGGTCACTTAGGTATACTATTATGTAATGTGCAAATAGTGATACCTTTATTTCTTCTTTGCCAATGTGTATCCTCTTGATCTCTTTTTGTTGTCTTATTGTTTGTAGCTAGCACTTTGAGTGCTATATTGAATAAATATGGGGAGAGTGGGCATTTTAGTAGAATTGCTTTATGTATCTCTCCATTTAATTTGATTTAGTCTGTTTGTTTGCAGTAAATTGCTTTTATTATATTTAGGTATGGGCATTGCATTCCTGTTCTCTCCAATACTTTTAACATGAAGGGGTGTTGTATTTTGTAAAATGTTTTTCCACATCTAAGGAAATGATCATGTAATTTTTTTCTTTGAGTTTGTTTATATTGTGGATTACATTAATAGACTTTTTTTAAATATTGAATCAATCTTGCATCCCTCAGATGAAGGCTACTTGACCATGGTGAATGATGGTTTTGATATGTTCTTGGATTTGATTTACAAGAATTTTATTGAGTATTTTTGCCTCAATATTCATAAGTCAGATTGGTCTGAAGTTTTCTTTTTTTGTTGTGTCCTTTTGAGGTTTAGGTATCAGAGTAATTGTGGTTTTGTAGAATGAATAAAGTAGTGTCCTTCTGTTTCTATTTTATGGAATCGTTTGAGGAATATTGGTATCAGGTCTTCTTTGAAGGTCTGGTAGAATTCTGAACTAAATCCACTTGGTCTTAGTCTCTTTTAGGTTGGGAGGTTTATAATGACTCCTATTTCTTCACGGGACATGGAACTGTTTAGAAAGTTTGCCTGCTCTTGACTTAACTTTGGTATGAGGTATCTGTCTACAAAACCATCCATTTTTTCTAGATTTTACAGTTTTGTTGAGTATAGGCTTTCATAGTAGGATCTAGTGAATTTTTTAATTTTTTTTCCATTTCTGTTGTTATGTCTCCCTTTTCACTTCTGATTTTGTTAATTTGGATACTGCCTCTGAGTCCTTTAGTTAGTTAGGCTAGGGGGTTATCTATCTTCTTGATTCCTTCAGAGAACCAGCTTTTGGTTTTGCTGATTTTTTTGTATTGTTTTTGCCTTTGTTTCTACTGGTTAATTTCAGCTCTGAGTTTGACTATTTCCTGCCGTCTACTCCTTTTTGGTGATTTTGCTTCATTTTGCCTTAGAGCTCTCAGGTACATTGTTAAGTTGCTAGTGTAAGATCTCTCCAGTTTCTTTACTTAGTACTATGAACATTCCTCCTAGCAATGCTTTCATTGTGTCCCATAAGTTTGTGTATGATGTGTCAATATTTTCATTAAATTCAAGGAAGTCTTTAATTTCTTTTTTTATTTCATCCCTGACTAAATTATCATTGAGTAGAGAGTTGTTCAGTTTCCACATATATGTGGATTTTCTGTTGCTTTTGCTGTTATTGAAGATTAGTTTTTTTTAAATAACTTTGAATTTTTTTATTAGATATTTTTCTTTACTTACATTTCAAATGTTATTCCCTTTCCTGGTTTCCTGTCCATAAGCTCCCATCATACGGGTATTCCCCCCATCCATTCCCCTTTCTGTCCCCCCCATATTTGCATGCACTGGGGGTCCAATCTTGGAAGGAGCAAGGGCTTCCCCTTCCACTGGTGCCCCAACAATGCTTTAGGTCATGCTGGTTGATATGATGCATGGAATTATTTCAATCTTTTAGTATCAGTTAAGGGTTGTTTTGTGACCAATTATATGGTCAATCATGGTACCATGAGGTGCTGAAAAGGTGTATTTTTTGTTTGTTTTAGGGTGAAATGTTCTGTAGATATCTGCTAAATCCATTGGACTCATAATCTCTATTAGTTTCACTGTGTCTCTCTTCAGTTTCTATTTCAATGAGCTGTCCATTGGTGAGACTGGGGTGTTGAATATTCCTACTATCATTGTGTGGGGCTCGATGTTGAATTTTGAACTTTAGTAAAGTTTCTTTTGTGATGTGGGTGCCCTTGCATTTGGGGCATAGTTTTTCAGAATTGAGACTTTCTCTTTGTGGATTTTCCCTTTGATGAAATGAAGTGTCCCTCCGCATCACATTTGATATCATTTGTTTGAAAGTCTATTTTATTGGACATTAGGATGGCAACTCCAATTTGTTTCTTGGGACCATTGCTTAGAAGAGGTTTTTCCATCCTTTCACTCTGAGAAAGTGTCTGTCTTTGTTATTGAGATGTATTTCTTGTATGCAGCAAAATTTGCCCTATCTTGTTTGTGTATCCAATCTCATAGCTGATGTCTTTTTATACGTGAGTTGAGTCCATTAATATGAGAGATATTAAAGACAGATGACTGTTGGTTCCCATTATATTTGTTTTTGTAGGTGGCTTTAGGTATTTGTAGTTTTCTCCTTTTGGCTTTGTTGTGAGCTGCTTAATACCTTGTCTTTTCCTAGGTAGAGTTATCTTCCATATATTAGAGTTTTCCTTCTAGGGGACTCTGTAGGGCTGGATTGGTCAATAGATAATGTTTGATTTTGATTTTGATGTGAAATATTTTGTTTTCTCCATCTATGTTGATTGAGAGTTTTTTGGGGTTAATATCCTGGGCTGGCATTTGTTTTCAAGAGCGATAATAGAACAAGCTAATATCTAGCAATTGATTATCCTGAGATGGCCTTCCATGGATTATTATACAATCTGTGACTAATTCACCCTTATTAAATAAGGATGCAAGAGATTCATTTTAGGAATTATTCCTGCTATTGAAATGATTTTCCTAGTATTATTAAACATATATAACAATCATTAAGTAATAGCACACCCCTTTGGAGTAGGTCTCTTCAGAGCTACAACAATGTACTGTCTTGTAGTGATGCTATATAGACAAATGAATGACTTCTTAAATCTTAAAATGATCCTATAAGAATTATAAGTGATTATTAAGCACTTTTATACTGGGATTGCTATTATTTTTCTGATAGTCAAAACTGCAGTGAGAACTCTGCCATTCTCCCAAGTATCAACAGTTAATTGCTCTTAGATGGTATCCAGACTTTCTCCTACTCAGTGCACATTGCAAGAGGTTGCAAAACAATTAACCAAAGGTCATAAAAAGGGAACTAATGATTTATTATCGGTGCTAGGATAGAAAATAAGATATTGACTAGGTTTATCTATGCAAAACTTCACTAATAACTTAGTTATGGTTTTAAACTTTGACTGAACCTGTAGAGCTGAGGCAGGTGATGGATGTTTAGCCAGATAATTAGTCCTAATGGATATGCATGTAAACATTCTCTGTTGTAATCTTCTATTTTAATTTATGATTTGATTTTTTGTGTGAACTTGTGATGAACTTTTTAACAAGTGATCACATATTCTGAAAGATGTTTCAGTGCTGAATTTAAAAAAAAAAAGGAAGGAGAGAGAAGAATTGAAACTGAACTGAGAACAATCGAGCTGAGAGAGGTACTGAGCTGACCAGAAGTTTTTAGATGAACACTTTTTAGACAAAACTGAACTCAAGAAGAGCTTACAAGTACCAGCATACCATTAGGAGAAAAGGCATTGAGAATAAAAGCATTATTGAGACACCAGAGCAGGAAGACAGAGCAAAATTAGAGAACAGAATGCAGAGTGGAATAACTTAGAGACTATAGGTAACATAAAATACTAAGAGAGCAATGTGCAGAATGCAGAGGGAAAGAGGAAAAAAAGAAGCTGCAGAGAGCAGAAGGAGCAGGCAGGTTTCTCCTTATCTTGGGCCAGAACAGGTCCTTTCTTAGTATCAAGGTAGGCTTTGTCTTATTAAGAGGAACAAACGTTTTCTCTTACAAACTTCGATTAATTTGGCATTAAAAGAATAGAATCCTTCTTCTTTCTCTATGCAAGAAAGATTGGAGCTCATTTTTCATCCAGAATGAGCGAGTTCTTTTTGCACTGGTGCTTGGTCTTTTGCTCCATATGCGTATACCTAAGTATGGATGTGTGTGTAAGTATGTAATTGTGAGAATACATGCAAGTTGGACCCAACTGGTTTGAGTTGAAATGTATAAATGGGCATTTACAAATCTGTGTATGAACTTATATAAGTTTATTCATATTTGCCTCTGTAAAAGTTTTTCCTTGAGTTTATTCATACTTACCTATGTAAAAGTTTTTCCTTCTGTAAAGCTATTGCTTTCTCTTGGTTCAATGGAAGTTTATTTCTCCAAAGTTCCCATTAGCCTGACAAGCAAGAGGCATAAGGAAAAAGGGGGAAAGGCTCTAGCAATGAATCCTTTATTTTATCTCCTGATGTTTTAGAATGAGGTGCTAAATGCCAGAGACTGCAGTTTCTGGTTCCAGAGGAACACAGAAGGCAGGTCAGCTACAGTAGCCTAGTAACTTAGACTTAGATAAGTAAACTTTTTATTTTTATACAACAAACCTAAATATCTCATAAGACAAAGTCTTACCCTCCAGCAATGTTCTTCCCCCTCTGCTGCCTCAAGAAGAACCAACAAGAAAGAAGACCCCTTCGGGGCTGACCTCTGGCAATTTGTGTTTTCTTAGAGTCTGCATGACCTCTCACCAGTCTCTTCTGGCTTTCATATTCTCCATTGAGTAGTCTGCTGTAATTCTAATAGGTCTACCTTTGTATGCTTTTGGCCCTATTCCCTTGCAGCTTTTAATATTCTTTCTTTGTTTTGTGGGTTTAGTGTTTTGCTTGTTATGTGACTAGAAAATTTTCTTTTTTTTGGTACCATTTGTTTGGTGTTCTACAAGCCTCTTGTACCTTTTTATTAATAACCCAGGGTCTTCTTAGTTTTGTCCATGTACAGACATATTCACATTTACTGGAGCACAACCAGCCAACGAAAGCCAAATCTCCAAAGGATTTGTTCTTCCTCTCACAGCAACCATCAGTTTCCAAAAGCTTCCCTTTTAAATGTATCTCACTCTTGTAAATGGTAATTTTAACATTAATGTATTCTGTAAATTAATACAGTGGTTATTGCACTTTATGCTAACTTATTCCCCAGTAATGACATACAGAAACCAAGATTTATTTAAGACTCTATCAATATTACTGGGCAGTTTAATCCTCTAAACTAATCTGATACACATACACCTCCCCCGGCTCTGATGCCAAAATCCCCTTAATACTTGCGTTTAGTACTTTTCATGCTCCAACTGAACTTATATCTGCTTCCCCCTCCACTTGACTCAATCTGTCTTGCTCTTCTTTTTCTCTACCTCTCCTTACTGGTGAAAGTCCCACCCTATTTTCCCTTCTGCTAAGCCATTGGGGAATCAGCTTTTATTGACAAGGCAGAAAATAAATGATATGCATTGTTCATAGGACATTCTTGAGTAAGCATAAAAATGCCGTATCCAAGTTGAAACAGGACAAAAGGGCAGAGAAGTCAGCATTTGAATAACTCAACCATAAACATTACACAGTGGACAAAAACGTTATGCCTGCACTTGTTATTTTTTTCCTTTGTTTTTAATTGTTTTTCTTTTGATTTTGACATGGCATCTTCTTAATTTTCCCAGAAGACTTAGAACTTTCTTGGTAGCCTAGGAAAGCCTTCAGTTTGATTCTATCTTGCCCTAGCTTCCAAAGCCACAAGGATTCAGTCCTATACTAAGAGAGTGAATGCAGAAAGTATATCTCATGTTATTTCTAGGTTGTTTCTAATAAATTCACCTTAAAATTAAATCTGATAAGTTTTATCATTCTGAAATTATAAAACATAAAATTTCACTATGTTGAAAATACAAAATTAATGTAAGTTTATGTTTATGTTAAGAATTTTTCATTTTAATTTTTTATTTTTAATATTAGTCTGTTTTCTTGATTAATACTTTAGGTCAACACTCCACATTAATTGCAATAGATATTATTTGTTCAATTTACAGATAGAAAATGTAAGTTTTTTTTATTTCTCCCTCCTTTTATTTATTATTTACTTTAAATCCTTATCTGAGCCTCTACTCCTCCCTCTATTTCCAGTCCATCCCTTTCATCTCAACTTCTCCCATTATCCTCTTTCTTTCTCCTCAAAGAAGGGAGGCCTCCCATGAATATCAACCCACTTGGCATATCAATGTACAGTTGGACCAGATGCATCTCCTCCTAGCTGGCCTAGACAAGGCAGGAAAGTTGGGGAAAAAGGATCTGAAGTCATATGACAGATTCAGAGAAAGCTCCTACTCCTGCCGTTTAGGCTCCCACATAAATATCAAGCTGCACATGTTACACATGTGTGATGGTGTAGTTCTATCCCATGTTTGCTCTCTGCTTGACAGTCTAGTCTCTATGAGCACCATTGGACCTGGTTCCTTGATTTTTCAGGTTATCGTGCAGTTTCCTTGACACCCCTGATTTCTGCAAACTTTTCTCCCTGTCTTACATAAGATTCCCTAGTCTCACCTAATATTTGGCTGGGGTTTTGGGGGTCTCTGCAACTTTTCCATCAGGTGCTGGGTGAAGCCTCTCAAATGACAGTTATGCTAGGTCCCTTTATGCAAGTATAGGAGAATATCATTAATACTTTAGGGGTGGGCACTCTTTCGTGGTATGGATCTGAAGTTATTGGTAGGACATTCTCTAAATTTCTACTCCATCTTTTACCCCTGCACATGTTGTATGTAACCCAAATTTTGGGCTGGAGATTTTGTGTCTGGGTTGATGTTCGTAATTCACTATTGGAGTCTTTGCCTATCGCCTATTGCTTGATGTCTTAGCCTGGTTCACTCCCATAGATTCCTGGAAGTTTCCCTTTTCCTAGGTTTCTAATTTATCATAGAGATGTCCCTACCTATCACTTCCAATTTTCTCTCTCAGTTCTTTCTCCCTCTGTCCTCCCACACTTGATCCCTCCTGTTTCTTTCTTGAACTCAATAAACCACTAACCAAAATACAGTTATATAAGCAAAATGACTTAATTTCCAAAATATTGATTAAATAAAATTGCATGCAAAAAGAGTGTTCTCTGCCAATTACTAGCATGAAAATAGTTTGGCTTCTAAATAGAGTGATAGATTGTTGATTGGCTATTTGACTGACTAGTTATGACAATCTTATTTATTTTTACATTGAAATCTGTTATAAATGCTCTAGTTAGTAAAAATTAAGTTGGAAAGTAATAAAGAATAATTTAAAAAACTAATATCTACATCTGTCAAAACATGACAATCCTTATAAATTTAACTAGTAAGTCAAATTTTTGCTTAAAATTAAAAAGGCTTGGGGTTTCAATGTCATTATGTCAGTTTCCTTCAAACAGCAGATTTGAAAAATCAAACTCTTTGAGAAAGAAGGCTATATTCAAGTGATATTCCTGAAATTAATATTCAGAAATAGATAATTGTAGAATCTTCTCCCGCAGATGACACATTGGAAATCTGACCCGGTGCAAAACTACAGTAATATTTCTCCACTCCATACCCCCTAGTAGGTGTAACAGCAATAGAGAAAGAAGGAGTCAGAAGAGGTGCATTTTACAACTAGGAGATGAAATCACAAAGTTAGAAAAATTAAAATCAAAGGTGAATTAGCAAAGCCATGTGGCTAGGACATGGTCAGCACTCATAATACTTGGTATTCTAGAAGACCATTTTTTAAATTAATTTATTTATTTGTCTTCATCCCAATGCTATTTCCTCTTCTACTCCCTCACTTACTGAGTCTCTTCTTCTCTATTCATACTTCCCTTCTCCTCTGAGAGAATGGGGCCTGCCCTGGGTATCCTCAAACCCTGGTACATCAAGTCTTTGGGACTAAATGCATCCTCTCCTACTGAGGCCAGACAGGGCAGCCATGAAGATTGAGTTGCCTGACTGCTACAAATGTGCCCCTGGTCTTGATCCAGCAGTGTATGTTCTTTGGTTGGTACCGGAGATTCTGAGAGCGCCCAGAGTTACAGCGATGTCGACTCTGTTGGTTTTCCTGTGGCATTACTATTTATTCATGTGCCTTTTTTGCTTTCCTCAACTCTTTCAAAAGTGCCCTCATCTTCTCTCTAATGTTTGTCTGTGTCTATCTGCTTCTGTTTCAATCTGCTGCCAGATCCAGCCATTCAGAGTATAGTTATGCTAGGTTCGTGTTTGCAAACATGACAAAGTATCATTAATAATGCCAGGGATTGCTGTTTGCCCATGGGATAGGTTTTCGTTGGTCTTTCCTCCAATTTCTGCTTTATCCTCACATTTCTTTTACACAGGAAAAATTTTAGGTCAAAAATTTAATTGGTATGTTGATTTCTCTCTTCTATTACTGGAGGTCCTGCCAGGCAAGATCAATTATTTCTATACATTTTATATTTACAACGTTTATTATCAAATTAGGTAACTTTTTTGTATTATGTAAAAGATATAATATTTCGCATAATTTTTCATCTTTTTCTAGTACTGAGTCATTTTTATTGAAAATAGACCGTTTCTTATATAGTATATCTTGATTTCCATTTCCCCTTTCCATATACCTCTAAGTCTGCCATCGTATATAAGATCAAACCCTATTCTGTCTCTCATTAGAAAACAAAGAGTCTTCTAAGGAATAACTGACTTGAAAGTACTCTTCACACTATGAAAGAAAAAAAGTAAATGTCAACCCCTTTTTAAACACTTTAGTAATGATATCCTACTTTCAAAATATTCTAGTGCAATAATGGCATAAATCTTTTGGGAGTAATCTAGCAATATCTGATTTGATTTAAGTTCTACTTAATAAAATATAACCCCTGCTCTATTCTGGTTGGGTGACCAAAAAAAAAAAATACCAGAGGTAAACGAGGAACCTGGGATTAAAAACAAAAACAAAAACAAACAAACAAACAACAACAAAAACTACTGTTCCCTTCAAAGAAAGTGGTGATAATATAACTTTTAATGATATTCTGCTAACTCATAAATCAGTGCCTTGATCAGTCATCATCAGGGAAGTTTTCTTATATAGTAGATGAGAACAAATACAGAGACTTAGAGCTGGAAAATATATGGAGAATGAGGGACATTTGGCACATTTAGCCCAAAGTGGGATGTCTCCATGAAATCTCTCCCTTCAGGACTCAGGGGAACCTTCAGAAGATGAAGCAAAAGAATTTAAGAGCCAAGGATGCAAGACACCTCAGAAATAAGGACTTCTAAACATAAGACCTAGGCATATATGTTCTCATAGAATTTGAGGAAATATGCATGGCATCTGAGTGGGTCTGCACTAGACAGAGTCCTAGAGCTTAAAGGAGAAACACATGTTCCCATTGCTAAACTAGAAGCTGTCTCCAATCAATAACCAGTTCTTAAGTAAAAGTTCAATTTTTCCAAGGGAGTCTCATTGAGTAACAAAATAAACAAAAACAACAAACAAACAAACAAAAAACTACTCTTAAGTGTACACTGCATGCCTATGAGTAAACTGCCAACAGAAAATAAACTCATTGGTGTCTTTGGAAATTCTTTGCCTCATGATGTATATCAGACCTTTTAAATTTTTATTTTACTTATTATATTCTCTTACTCTCTCTTCCTAGAGGTCCTTTGTATAGATATATTTGTCCTAGTTTTGTATTTTATGGGCTTCCCAAATGTGTGATTGGTGGGTATCTATGTCTCTCTGTATTTTGTGTCTTTTCTTGAGTACTTTTTATGTTTGTTTTGTCCTATTCTAATGTATTTGTATGTTTTTACCTTGTTATATTATAGCAAATATTTATTTGTTTTAAATATTTCATCATTTCTTTAGTTAGCTTCCTTTCTATTGTACATACACACAAAAAATCAAATTGAATCTAAATGGTTATTCTTGTAAAATATGTTTAAATATTTATGTCATTGACAACTGTGTTTCCATTGGAGTCATGAACAGACAACTATTATACTAGATGACAGTTACACTGTTACAAACCCTTATGATACTCCCCTGAGCTTTTCATCTATAGTAATAAATGAACGAGGGACATTAGAAAGTGCAATGCACTACGAAAGGTAAGTCTTCTGAAAAATAATATTTTTATAGCATAGCTAGCACATTCTATTTACTACTGTACAACAATAAAAACCACATTATATGGTTTTACTTTTGCAAAATGAATCACGTTTTATTAGTTTGGTTTCATTGCTGTGAAGAAACTCCATGACCATGGTAACTCTTATAAAAGAAAACATTTAATTGGGGCTGGTTTACAGTTTCAGAGATTTAGTCCATTTCAATCATGGTGAGAAGCATGTGGTCCTGGAGCTGGTGACAGTTTATCATGTTAATACCCAGGAAAAAGAGAGGATTCCGTGTTATACTGGCCAGACTTGAGCATATATCAGTCCTAAAAACCCACATCCACAGTGACACACTTCATCTAGCAAGTCCCCACTTAGTACTATAAGGTCACAACTCCAGTCCCCATGTGCCAGTATACAAAAATATGAGTTTATGGGGACCATTCCTATTCAAACCACCACACAGCTAAATATTAACACTTAGGATACTTTTAGTGTTCCGGGACGATGAAGTCACAGATATCAGGCTAACACTGATATTGAGGATAACTTACTTTCAATGATGAATTCAGAAGTAATCCCAAATTAACCCTTTTAGTTATGTTAATGTTGCTGAAGTGAAGAGCATTTGTTCTGAGTGAAGCTTACATGAATGAAGAAGGTAGCATAAAAACTAAGAATGCGGCAGAGAGCCTGTGGGCAGCACCCCTCGAGCAAACTTGAGCCTCGGGACCACAGGTAAGACCAACTTGTCTGTTGCAAGAAAGCTGCCTGGTGAAATCAGGACACACAGACGCAGAACTCCTCTAGGACCGGGCACGTCCTGTGTTTACCGGAAGTCCCACACCCGCGGATCCCGACCCGCAGCAGCTCTCTGCTCCCAGACCCCGTGGGAAAGAGACCTCACCGCCTGGTCAGGTGGGCACTCCTGAGGCTGCATAAGCTCCCAGAAGGGGCGGCACAGGTCTTCCTGGTTGCTGCCACAGCAAAGAGCCTGTGGGCAGCACCCCACGAGCGAACTTGAGCCTCGGGACCACAGGTAAGACCAACTTTTCTGCTGCAAGAAAGCTGCCTGGTGAACTCAAGACACAGGCCCACAGGAACAGCTGAAGACCTGTAGAGAGGAAAAACTACACGCCCGAAAGCAGAACACTGTCCCCATAACTGACTGAAAGAGAGGAAAACAGGTCTACAGCACTCCTGACACACAGGCTCATAGGACAGTCTAGCCACTGTCAGAAATAGCAGAACAAAGTAACACTAGAGATAATCTGATGGCGAGAGGCAAGCGCAGGAACCCAAGCAACAGAAACCAAGACTACATGGCATCATCGGAGCCCAATTCTCCCACCAAAACAAACATGGAATATCCAAACACACCAGAAAAGCAAGATCTAGTTTCAAAATCATATTTGATCATGATGCTGGAGGACTTCAAGAAAGACGTGAAACACAGGAAAACATTAATAAACAAGTAGAAGCCTACAGAGAGGAATCGCAAAAATCCCTGAAAGAATCGCAAAAATCCCTGAAAGAATTCCAGGAAAACACAATCAAACAGTTGAAGGAATTAAAAATGGAAATAGAATCAATCAAGAAAGAACACATGGAAACAACCCTGGATATAGAAAACCAAAAGAAGAGACAAGGAGCTGTAGATACAAGCTTCACCAACAGAATACAAGAGATGGAAGAGAGAATCTCAGGAGCAGAAGATTCCATAGAAATCATTGACTCAACTGTCAAAGATAATGTAAAGCGGAAAAAGCTACTGGTCCAAAACATACAGGAAATCCAGGACTCAATGAGAAGATCAAACCTAAGGATAATAGGTATAGAAGAGAGTAAAGACTCCCAGCTCAAAGGACCAGTAAATATCTTCAACAAAATCATAGAAGAAAACTTCCCTAACCTAAAAAAAGAGATACCCATAGACATACAAGAAGCCTACAGAACTCCAAATAGATTGGACCAGAAAAGAAACACCTCCCGTCACATAATTGTCAAAACACCAAACGCACAAAATAAAGAAAGAATATTAAAAGCAGAAAGGGAAAAAGGTCAAGTAACATATAAAGGCAGACCTATCAGAATCACACCAGACTTCTCGCCAGAAACTATGAAGGCCAGAAGATCCTGGACTGATGTCATACAGACCCTAAGAGAACACAAATGCCAGCCCAGGTTACTGTATCCTGCAAAACTCTCAATTAACATAGATGGGGAAACCAAGATATTCCATGACAAAACCAAATTTACACAATATCTTTCTACAAATCCAGCACTACAAAGGATAATAAATGGTAAAGCCCAACATAAGGAGGCAAGCTATACCCTAGAAGAAGCAAGAAATAAATCGTCTTGGCAACAAAACAAAGAGAGTGAAAGCACACAAACATAACCTCACATCCAAATATGAATATAACGGGAAGCAATAATCACTATTCCTTAATATCTCTCAACATCAATGGCCTCAACTCCCCAATAAAAAGACATAGATTAACAAACTGGATACGCAACGAGGACCCTGCATTCTGCTGCCTACAAGAAACACACCTCAGAGACAAAGACAGACACTAACGCAGAGTAAAAGGCTGGAAAACAACTTTCCAAGAAAATGGTCAGAAGAAGCAAGCTGGAGTAGCCATTCTAATATCAAATAAAATCAATTTTCAACTAAAAGTCATCA
Source organism: Rattus norvegicus (assembly GCF_021556685.1). NCBI lineage: Eukaryota > Metazoa > Chordata > Mammalia > Rodentia > Muridae > Rattus > Rattus norvegicus. Next base: position 87,072,210 of record NC_141539.1, on the reverse strand, counting down.
AAAAAAGATAAGGAAGGACACTTCATATTCATCAAAGGAAAAATCCACCAAGATGAACTCTCAATCCTAAATATCTATGCCCCAAATACAAGGGCACCTACATACGTAAAAGAAACCTTACTAAAGCTCAAAACACACATTGCACCTCACACAGTAATAGTGGGAGATTTCAACACCCCACTCTCATCAATGGATAGATCATGGAAACAGAAATTAAACATTGATGTCGACAGACTAAGAGAAGTCATGAGCCAAATGGACTTAACGGATATTTATAGAACATTCTATCGTAAAGCAAAAGGATATAACTTCTTCTCAGCTCCTCATGGTACTTTCTCCAAAATTGACCATATAATTGGTCAAAAAACGGGCCTCAACAGGTACAGAAAGATAGAAATAATCCCATGCGTGCTATCTGACCACCACGGCCTAAAACTGGTCTTCAATAACAATAAGGGAAGAATTCCCACATATACGTGGAAATTGAACAACGCTCTACTCAATGATAACCTGGTCAAGGAAGAAATAAAGAAAGAAATTAAAAACTTTTTAGAATTTAATGAAAATGAAGGTACAACATACCCAAACTTATGGGACACAATGAAAGCTGTGCTAAGAGGAAAACTCATAGCGCTGAGTGCCTGCAGAAAGAAACAGGAAAGAGCATATGTCAGCAGCTTGACAGCACACCTAAAAGCTCTAGAACAAAAAGAAGCAAATACACCCAGGAGGAGTAGAAGGCAGGAAATAATCAAACTCAGAGCTGAAATCAACCAAGTAGAAACAAAAAGGACCATAGAAAGAATCAACAGAACCAAAAGCTGGTTCTTTGAGAAAATCAACAAGATAGATAAACCATTAGCCAGACTAACGAGAGGACACAGAGAGTGCATCCAAATTAACAAAATCAGAAATGAAAAGGGAGACATAGCTACAGATTCAGAGGAAATTCAAAAAATCATCAGATCTTACTATAAAAACCTATATTCAACAAAACTTGAAAATCTTCAGGAAATGGACAATTTCCTAGACAGATACCAGGTATCGAAGTTAAATCAGGAACAGATAAACCAGTTAAACAACCCCATAACTCCTAAGGAAATGGAAGCAGTCATTAAAGGTCTCCCAACCAAAAAGAGCCCAGGTCCAGATGGGTTTAGTGCAGAATTCTATCAAACCTTCATAGAAGACCTCATACCAATATTATCCAAATTATTCCACAAAATTGAAACAGATGGATCACTACCAAATACCTTCTACGAAGCCACAATTACTCTTATACCTAAACCACACAAAGACACAACAAAGAAAGAGAACTTCAGACCAATTTCCCTTATGAATATCGATGCAAAAATACTCAACAAAATTCTGGCAAACCGAATTCAAGAGCACATCAAAACAATCATCCACCATGATCAAGTAGGCTTCATCCCAGGCATGCAGGGATGGTTTAATATACGGAAAACCATCAACGTGATCCATTATATAAACAAACTGAAAGAACAGAACCACATGATCATTTCATTAGATGCTGAGAAAGCATTTGACAAAATTCAACACCCCTTCATGATAAAAGTCCTGGAAAGTATAGGAATTCAAGGCCCATACCTAAACATAGTAAAAGCCATATACAGCAAACCAGTTGCTAACATTAAACTAAATGGAGAGAAAGTTGAAGCAATCCCACTAAAATCAGGGACTAGGCAAGACTGCCCACTCTCTCCCTAATTATTCACTATAGTTCTTGAAGTTCTAGCCAGAGCAATCAGACAACAAAGGGAGATCAAGAGGATACAGATCGGAAAAGAAGAGGTCAAAATATCACTATTTGCAGATGACATGATAGTATATTTAAGTGATCCCAAAAGTTCCACCAGAGAACTACTAAAGCTGATAAACAACTTCAGCAAAGTGGCTAGGTATAAAATTAACTCAAATAAATCATTTGCCTTCCTCTATACAAAAAAGAAACAAGCCGATAAAGAAATTAGGGAAACGACACCCTTCATAATAGACCCAAATAATATAAAGTACCTCGGTGTGACTTTAACCAAGCAAGTAAAAGATCTGTACAATAAGAACTTCACGACACTGAGGAAAGAAATTGAAGAAGACCTCAGAAGATGGAAAGATCTCCCATGCTCATGGATTGGCAGGATTAATATAGTAAAAATGGCCATTTTACCAAAAGCAATCTACAGATTCAATGCAATCCCCATCAAAATACCAATTCAATTCTTCAAAGAGTTAGACAGAACAATTTGCAAATTCATCTGGAATAACAAAAAACCCAGGATAGCTAAAGCTATCCTCAACAATAAAAGGACTTCAGGGGGAATCACTATCCCTGAACTCAAGCAGTATTACAGAGCAATAGTGATAAAAACTGCATGGTATTGGTACAGAGACAGACAGATAGACCAATGGAATAGAATTGAAGACCCAGAAATGAACCCACACACCTATGGTCACTTGATTTTTGACAAAGGAGCCAAAACCATCCAATGGAAAAAAGATAGCATTTTCAGCAAATGGTGCTGGTTCCACTGGAGGTCAAAATGTAGAAGAATGCAGATCGATCCATGCTTATCACCCTGTACAAAGCTTAAGTCCAAGTGGATCAAGGACCTCCACATCAAACCAGACACACTCAAACTAATAGAAGAAAAACTAGGTATGCATCTGGAACACATGGGCACTGGAAAAAATTTCCTGAACAAAGCACCAGTGGCTTACGCTCTAAGATCAAGAATCGACAAGTGGGATCTCATAAAACTGCAAAGCTTCTGTAAGGCAAAGGACACTGTGGTTAGGACAAAACGGCAACCAACAGATTGGGAAAAGATCTTTACCAATCCTACAACAGACAGAGGCCTTTTATCCAAAATATACAAAGAACTCAAGAAGTTAGACCGCAGGGAAACAAATAACCCTATTAAAAAAATGGGGTTCAGAGCTAAACAAAGAATTCACAGCTGAGGAATGCCGAATGGCTGAGAAACACCTAAAGAAATGTTCAACATCTTTAGTCATAAGGGAAATGCAAATCAAAACAACCCTGAGATTTCACCTCACACCAGTGAGAATGGCTAAGATCAAAAACTCAGGTGACAGCAGATGCTGGCGAGGATGTGGAGAAAGAGGAACACTCCTCCATTGTTGGTGGGATTGCAGACTGGTACAACCATTCTGGAAATCAGTCTGGAGGTTCCTCCGAAAATTGGACATGGAACTGCCTGAGGATCCAACTATACCTCTCTTGGGCATATACCCAAAAGATGCCTCAACATATAAAAGAGACACGTGCTCCACTATGTTCATTGCAGCCTTATTTATAATAGCCAGAAACTGGAAACAACCCAGATGCCCTTCAACAGAGGAATGGATACAGAAAATGTGGTACATCCACACAATGGAATATTACTCAGCTATCAAAAACAACGAGTTTATGAAATTCGTAGGCAAATGGTTGGAACTGGAAAATATCATCCTGAGTGTGCTAACCCAATCACAGAAAGACATACATGGTATGCACTCATTGATAAGTGGCTATTAGCCCAAATGCTTGAATTACCCTAGATCCCTAGAACAAACGAAACTCAAGACGGATGATCAAAATGTGAATGCTTCACTCCTTCTTTAAATGAGGAAAAAGAATACCCTTGGCAGGGAAGGGAGAGGCAAAGATTAAAACAGAGACTGAAGGAACACCCATTCAGAGCCTGCCCCACATGTGGCCCATACATATACAGCCACCCAATTAGACAAGATGGATGAAGCAAAGAAGTGCTGACCAACAGGAGCCGGATGTAGATCGCTCCTGAGAGACACAGCCAGAATACAGCAAATACAGAGGCGAATGCCAGCAGCAAACCACTGAACTGAGAATAGGTCCCCCGTTGAAGGAATCAGAGAAAGAACTGGAAGAGCTTGGAGGGGCTCAAGACCCCATATGTACAACAATGTCAAGCAACCAGAGCTTCCAGGGACTAAGCCACTACCTAAAGACTATACATGGACTGACCCTGGACTCTGACCCCATATGTAGCAATGAATATCCTAGTAAGAGCACCAGTGGAAGGGGAAGCCCTGGGTCCTGCTAAGACTGAACCCCCAGTGAACTAGACTATGGGGGGGAGGGCGGCAATGGGGGGAGGGTTGGGAGGGGAACACCCATAAGGAAGGGGAGGGGGGAGGGGGATGTTTGCCCGGAAACCAGGAAAGGGAATAACACTCGAAATGTATATAAGAAATACTCAAGTTAATAAAAAAAACTAAGAATGCTAATAATTAAAAATTATTTAAATAAATATAGTGATGAAAATGTAATATGGACACTTTAAGTTTCAGATTCTAGCAAATATATAAAAGTCATTCTGTTATATAAATACAGAATACATTTTCCACTTCTTATTAAAACATAAAAAACAAAAATCAAATTAGCAAATAAAAACAGCAACTAAAAATATTCACAAGTTTAAAAACAATTCATGGGAAAACTATCAAATGTATCATTAATGTTATAATTAAAATACAAACATATTTATACTCTTCTAGATTTATAAAATACATTTGAGAAGTTGCAGGGTATGAACACACGTTATCCAGCATGCTAGGAAAGTCATATGCCAAAGCTATTCAAAGCATATCATGAGTAGAAATTGTGAAATCTAGTAAAAATCTAAATGACAGGAAACTATTGCACAGATTTTTATAATGCAAAAATCCAATAAGTTGTTGAGTATTTCACATAGACTTTTCATTTTCTTTCTACCTAAAGGAACATATAATATCTACATTGTCAAAATGACTAAGGGTACTTACATTTTACATTGCCTATGTAACTTTTTTGTTTTTCGGTGATATATAGAGTTTGAAGGCAACTTTAGTATTTTATAAAATAAAATACCATAGCAAATAAAAATATATGACTAATTCAGATAATCTCCCTACTCCTTTCATGTATAAATTATGTTCATAAATATTTAAAGTATTTAAAGCACTATCTTCAATTGTGCTTTCTAACGGACAACTGAAACATCATTAGAAAAATTACCAGGCAAAAAGCATGTAATTGACAACTTCAGTTGGTAGAATTCTATTATTCTGCACCCGTCAGTAAATTGTATTATTTTCTTTGATTATAAGACATAAAGTGAGGTCTTATACCGAGCCACCAACGAGGCAGCATACACTAGTTGATATGAGCCCCAGACACATGTATAGCAGAGGGTTGCCTGGTCTGACCTCAGTGAGAGAAGATGCATCTAATCCCTGAGGGACTTGAGGCCCCAAGGAGTGGGGGGTGGCAAATGAGGTTGGGAGGTGGGGTGAAGATATCCTTTGGGATAAAGGAAAGGAGGACTGGACTGTAAAAAAAAGATTAAAGATAAATTTTAAAAATGAGGTCTTAACTTTTCAAATAAAATATGAAAATACTAATTTATTAGCTATGATTTTCAATATATATATAAAGGAATTGGCTTATGAAGTCTATTTTAATACAGTCAATAAAGAAATCACACATAGAAATATTACTTAAGTTTACTAAATTATTCTTATATTTTGTTATATTGAGATTGACAAATGTTGTACTTCTCTAATCATAATACTGATATGTATATGAATATGATATAGATATAGAGATGTTTACTACTTATTCATTTTAAAGCCCTTAACTGCTTTATTATACAGCATGGCTTATTTTTCATTGGATTTTTAAATGTTTTTTTAAGTCTTATACATTCATTTTATTTTCTAATATTCTGGTGTGATACTGATCCATCTTCCAAACCAAAGCCTCTTTCTTTTTAGTGTAACTCACTCAGAACATTGCACACATAGCAAATCAAAAGCAACACCTTACAAGGCTTCCTTATCATTCTTTATTTCCTTTATTTTCACAAACAAACTATCAGCAGGATCTGATGTGAAAATATATGCCATGTCTTTATACACCATTATTTATTTTAATTAACATTTGACATTCAAGAGGAGCAACATGATGTATGAATAGGATTCTCTGATTATTGTCTCCCTATAGACATAGGTAGAACAAGTTCATCCAACAAACTTAATTCACACCAGTTTAAGAGGTCAGGTGAGAAAGTGTAGTGTCCATATATCAGTATGCAAAAATGTAAAATCAGAAAGTGTTGAATCTGAAACAGGCAGTTTAAAAAAAAATAAAAGGATGCTCATTAACCCCTACCTCTACTTCAAAGAGAAAAAAAACAAACAAACAAAAAAAGACATGATGTCCTCAATGAAGAAAGATAAATTAAGTCATTATGTTGTATTTGAAATCCATTACTGGTTATATGCATTGTGGCAAGGAATGCTAGAGAGGTATCTACTGGTTCGTCAAACCCATAGATTTGGCTATGGGAAACACATATCAGTAGGTCATGAGAATGATGACTGCTATTCTCGAACCTTTAGTGACAGAATAGAGCAGATTTCTATATCTTTTAGGTTGCATCACACAAATCACCACATAAGGCTTTGTCTTGAAGCTCAGAAACCAGTTTAGCTAAGACCTATATAGTTTGGTAAAAATGAAAAATTCCATACTCAACAATGACAGACAGCTTCTAGTATTAATCTATCATTTATAGAGTTGCACATGTGTAGATCTTTGGATGTTCCACCCAATATGAAGCTGACTAGAAGTAGAAAAGATTGTGCTGTGTTCAAGAATCTGCTAGAAGAAGACTGGCTCCCGCCAAATAGGAAGAGAGTCTTAAAGCCCACACCTAATGTGAGACCACTACTTAGACAAGGTCACACCTATTAATAGTGCCACACTCTGAGTCACACATATACAAACCATCACACTCCACTCCCTGGCCCCCATAGGCTTGTTCAAAGATATGAGTGTATGAGGGCTATACCTAGCCATAGCATAATAAAAACACATTAAGTCCAACTTCTAAGTATATCTAAATGTGAGTTTGTATATGCAAATAAGCAAATAGGAAGGAGGGTGATAAAGGAAGACAGGTTGAAATGAATATGAAAAGGAACAAAGAATAATGATATGAAAAGTTATATATTTTGTGTATTGTTAATGAAGAAATTAATGATCTTGTTTTCACTAAGATGTTTAAATGTGTGCAATAAGAATGGCAGATAGCATCTTTTGTCATTCAGCAATTCTCTATAACCTCATTTGTCTACATAATGTATGCAGAGGGAAAGTTAAGAGAATTTGCCTTTCTTTTGCTTTGCTTCCCAGTGATGAATGGAGTGGTTTGGAACCAAAGCCTGTTAGAGTAGTTCTTACCACACTAGTTGCTTGTAGAAACTATGATGGAATTCAAAATTTTCTCTCTCTACTCTCAAGACATTGTTGTGTCTTCAACATCTTCGGGTCACTCACAGAGGTATGTTCATTGCTGTGGATACAGCAGGAAAAATTATCATGATGCAACCATTTAGTTGTAGATGCCAGACCTTCTGTAACCAGTTATGTCTGATCAGTCTTTTGAACTTGTCCAGCAGGCCACTGAGCCACAAATCTTACAGTGAAAGACAACTAGCTCTAGTGTCCTCAGCATCACCGATCTCATTGTTTTAAGGGTTGCTCTTGACCCATTTCATAGAAATCCAGTGGGGTGATATCAATTATCAATGGTGCTGTGCTGGGATTGCACAAGACCTCAAAGTAAGTATGAAGGAGGCACCTCTTTGAGGGCACTGAGTAACGGTCGGTTGTTTCCCAAACCCTCAAGCTTTGTTGTTACCTTAAAATTTACCTTTCTAGTGCAACACCATGATGTTTCCAAACATAAATAGCTATATTCAGCCTAAATTGCTTAACTGGATTCAGCCGGAGAGAGAGAGAGAGAGAGAGAGAGAGAGAGAGAGAGAGAGAGACAGAGAGACAGAGAGAGAGACAGAGACAGAGAGAGACAGAGAGAGAGAGACAGAGAGAGAGAGACAGAGAAAGAGACAGAGACAGAGAGACAGACAGACAGACAGAGACAGACAGAGAGAATTCTCTGGAGATCTGAGAGAGCACATCAGAGAAAGAGAGAGAGAGAGAGAGAGAGAGAGAGAGAGAGAGAGAGAGAGAAGAGCAGAGAGAGAAAGCAAAGAAAGCAAACCAAGAAGCCATTTCACCGCAGAGCATCCCTGCCAGCCTCCACTCACAATTTGAGTTAACAGTCATGCTTTTTCTTTTTCCTTTCCTAGACACTCCTTCTCTCAGAATCTCCTTTCCAGCTGAGGCTGACCATTGTCACCACCCCTGCACTGTGCTTCTGATAGAACCCCTTCATGGGCTCTGCACCAGCTCATTTTTACAAGTTCCTGCCTTGTCAGAGTTCCTGTCATGACTTCTTTTGATGATGCATATTGATACGGAAATGTAAGCCAAATAAATTCTATCCTTCCCAAATTTCTTAGATCATTATGTTTTATCACAGCAACACTAACCCTAACTAAAACATCTATATAAAAATGTTTATTTATATATTAGTACATACATTTAAAGTTTGTATTTATTATATATTATATATTTAACATTTATAAATATATAATTGAATAATTGTCATATACATTATGTATTTAGTGTGTAGTATAAGCATATTTTAATCATTTTGTGAAATTTGGTCAAACTGTTAATTATAAAATATCAATATATTGTCAAATATGAACTTTTTCAAATAGAAGATGAAGATATTGAGGTGATACATGACATTCATAAACATGTTTGTGTTACATATTAATAAAATCAGAATCACACTGGATATCTATATCTCCCACGATTTGGCAAGTCCCACTTTAAACTGAGAGAAGATGAAAAACAATTTTATTTTTTAAATCATGTATTAGGTAATTTCAATACTATTATTTGAATTGCAAGGATCAACAAATAAATTTCAAAGAATAAATATGCAACGGTTTGATAATAAACCATTATTGAGATTCTTGATATTAGTTTATAACCTTTATTGTATTGTAGGAAAACTTGCATATGAAGACAGGAGTAAAAAATAAAAACTCATGTTAGTCAGACAAGATATCTAGTACATTCTCTTCCAACAATTGCTAAAAAGCAAATCACTGTTTACTTGGCCTGTAACTCTAAAAGAAGAAAGATTGAGAAAGGGTGCCGCATTATGGAATAGTGATTGCTGCTTTCCGTATTTAGAAAGATACAAGAAAAGATTAGTTTAGTGAGTTTTCCAGCAGAGATTAAAGGTTGTCACATCTACAGAGTGGAGACATTCTGAGCAAGAGAAACAAATACCTTATGGATGTAAACACCAAGAATCAATGTTGGCTATGTTTTGAACAAAGAAGAACATCTAGAACTTTCCAAAAGACAATTGCCTTTGGCCTTAAGGCGCAGTTCAAAATCAACTATACTAACATCTTGCACAGAATGTTTTGCTCACAGGAATCTTGGTGTGTGGGTCCTCCCTCCCTCTCAGCACTCTGGAGGCTGGAGTAGAATGATTTCCATTACTTAGATTCTGAGAACCCTTTTCAAATAACAACAAAACCAATGAGAAATGGCAATAAAGTTTAGAAAACTAAGACTTGACACTAACTATGAGAGGGAAAATACCTATGTCCTCCTGGTGATAGCTTAAGTGGGTAACAAAGACTATTAATATAATATTTTAAATGAATTACATTGAAATAAACTTGTATTTCAAATAGGCTGGCAAAGCTAGTTAAGAGATACCTTATATCCTTCAAAGGTTTCCCTTTTGTTGTAGGATGTCTAGCCCTTTGGGCATATGTCAAGAAGGGTATAACTGAATCTTAAACTAAATTGGTTTTAGCTTTTAGAGGGTTCTTCCCACTGATTTTCATAGATGTTGGAGCAGATTCTAATCCCATAAGAAGTGAATGAGGATCCTCTTTCCACCACAATCTCTAGAATTTACCAGGGGTTATTTTGTTAATCTTTGCCATTCTTACTGGTGTGAGATGAAATCTTTAATTTGTTTTGATTTGTACTTCTCTAGTTGATGGGCTTGGTGGAAAGAAAGCAAAATAACCCTCATTGACTACCTCATTTGAAACTGAATGATTACAGAAGAATTTTACTTATTGGAAAGAACAAAATGAGTCATTTCAAAAATTTTGTTGAAATGGACAAAATGTAGCTAGAATGTAAGCAGGATAAAGCAGTTCATAAGCCATACTTGGTCCCCCAAAGAGTTTTAAACAGATTATTTATTATTGTTATTGTTACTGTTAATATCATCATCATCATCATCATCATCATCACCACCACCACCACCACATTTATCATTATCAAGAAAATAAAAATTAAAAAAATTAAAAATTTGTAAAGCTTATCAGATTTTGAAAAAAGGTATTAAGTTTGTCAGCTCTTTTTTGAGCTTGGGACATTGAAAATATTTATATGGTTGTTCACAAAACTAAGCCCTTCTGCTATTAACCAGGAACCACACTTAAGTTTCAGTGACACATGTTACTATCCTAATTAATACTATCCTTGTATTTCTCATATAAGCAATATCTGTTCCACTTTACTCTCCATGTCATTAATCTAGGAAAATTCATATACTTCTCTTTAAATGCAGTTCTAAATCAATTGCTGTGGAGTCTAATACATCTGCAAAATCTTTTCATCTTCCATTATGTGAGATAGTTTGCTCACAATTGTGAAATCTGTCTTATGAACAGACTATAGCACACAAATAGAGATTAATACTGATATACTGTTTTAATGAATGCCACAAATTGAAACTAATAATTACATAAAATTTTTGTTTATCTCATAGAGAAAACATTGTTATATTTATATTATTAGGTAAAATTGTACTGTGTTCCGGGAAGTTGTTTCGGGGGTAAGAGCAATTGCTGCTTCGCATACAGTTTGGGTTCATCACCCACAAGTAGCTCACAGCTTCTTCAGTTCCCATTTCAGGGACTCTAAAGCACTCTTCTCGGCTTTGAGGGACAAGCCACACATTTGTGTACTTATATAATGCAGGCAAAAACATTCATATACATAAAAACATCAAAAATATAAGATATAAAACTAAACAGAATTCACAACTGAGGGATCTCAAATGGCTTATAAGCACCCAAAGAGATGTTAAAAGTCCTTAGAAATCAGGGAAATGCAAATCAAAATGACCATGAGGTGAGACCTTACACCAAACAAAATGGCAAAGAGCAAACTCTCAGGTGATAGCACATGTTGGCAAGGAGGCAGAGAAAGTAGAACACTCCTCCATTGCTGGTGGGATTGCAAATTGGTAAAATCTCTCTGGAAATCAATCTAGAGATTCCTCAGAAAATTGGAAATAGATCTACTTGAAGATCCAGCTATATACCACTCTTGGGCATATACCCAAAGATGCCCCACCATGTCAAAGGGGCACATGTTCCACTATGTTCATAGTGACCTCGTTTGTGATAACCAGAAGCTGCAAACAATCCAGATGTCCCATAATAAAAGAATGGATACAGAAAATGTGGTACATTTACACAATGGAATACTACTCGGATATTAAGAATGAGGACATCCTGAGTTTTGCAGGCAAAGGGATGGAACTAGAAAGTAATGCCTGGACAATCCTGGGAGAGCCGGGAAGACCACCACTCTGCTCACTGTCCTGGCCCAAGAGGAACCTTCATAGTGCCTTCTGGACACAGGAACCTAAGGAGTAGTCAGGGGTAGCACCCTTCCAGTTTCTGCCTGCCCCCTAACTAACCTAGTTACATATCTCTCTGTACCCAAATCCCATAGGGAAGAGAGCTCGATTCTCAGAAGTGTGGACAATCCTGAGAGCTCAGGAGAGACCACTACTTCTACTCACATTCCTGGATCAAGAGGAACCAACCTAGAGCCCTTTGGACACAGGAACCTAGGAAGAGTCATGGACAAAATCCTTCCAGACTCTGCCTGTGCCCAGAGCTGAAAGCCAGTCTCCAAGAGTGCTGACATACCTGAGAGCAGAGGAAAGACCAACACTTTTGTTCTGTGCTACCCACCTGGAGCCCACAGGATACACAAACCCAGCAGCAGTCTGGGACAGCACCCTTTCAGGTTCTGCCTGTACCCAGAGCTGACCTGGTCTCACAGCTCTCTGTACTCAGATCCCTCTGGAAGAAAACAGTTCTATAGGAGTGCTGACATACAGGCTTAGAGGAGGGTCAAGCCACTGTCAGGAACAGCACGTGAAGCTAACACCAGTGAAAACCAGATAGCGAGAGGCTAGTACAGAAACCTAAGCAATAGAAACCAAGACTATTTGGCATCATCAGAGCCCAGTTCTCCCACCAAAGTGTATCCCAACAAAGAGAAAAAGCAAGATGTGGATTTAAAATCACATCTCATGAAAATGACAGAGGACTTTAAGAAGGACATAAATAACTACCATAAAGAAATACAGGACAACACAGATAAACAAGCAGAAGCCCTTAAAGAGGAATCACAAAACTCCCTTAAAGAATTATAGAAAAACACAACCAAACACGTGAAGAAATTGAACAAAACCATCCAGGATCTAAAAATGAAAATAGAAACAATAAAGAAATCACAAATGGAGACAACACTGGCGATAGAAAACTTAGGAAAGAGGTCAAGAGTCATAGACGCAAGCATCACCAACAGAAAGCAAGAGATAGAAGAGAGAATCTCAGGGGCAGAAGATACCATAGAAAACATTGAAAAAAACTGTCAAATAAAATGTAAAACACAAAAAGTGTTTAACTGAAAACATCCAGTAAATTCAGGACACAATGAGAAGATCAAACTTAAGGATAATATGTATAGAAGAGAGTGACTTAACAACTGAAAGATAGTAAATAACTTCAACAAAAATATAGAAGTAAACTTCTCTAACCTAAAGAAAGAGATGCCCATGAACATACAAGAAGCCTCCAAACTCCAATTAGACTGGATCAAAAAAGAAATTACTCCCATCAAATAATAGTCAAAACACTAAATGCACAAAACAAAGAATATTAAAAGCAGTAGGAGAAAAAGGTCAATTAATATATAAAGGCAGAAATATCAGAATTACACCAGACTTTTTACCAGAAACCTGGAAATCCTGGGCAGACACTGAGAGAAGACAAGTGCCAGCCCAGGCTACTATAACCAGCAAAACTCTCAATTACCATAGATGGAGAAACAAAGATATCCCATGATAAAAGCAAATTTACACAATATCTTTCTACAAATCCAGCCCTGCAAAGTATAATAGATAGAAAAGTTCATCAAGGAGGGAAACTGCACCCTAGAAAAAGCAAGAAAGTAATCTTCTTGCAATAAACCCAAAAGAAGAGAGCCACACAAACATAATTCCACCTCCAACAACAAAAATAACAGGAAACAACAATCACTATTCCTTAATATCTCTTAACATCAATGGACTCAACTCCCCAATTAAAAAAAAACAGACTGCATACAGAAAGAGTATGCAGCATTTTGCTGCATATAGAAAATACACCTCAGTGACAAAGACAGAGACTATCTCACAGTAAAAGGCTGGAAAACAATTTTCCAAGCAAATGTTCCTAAGAAACAAGCTGGAGGAGCCATTCTAATATCACATAAAATAGACTTTCAACCAAAACTTGTCAATAAAAGGTAAGGAATGACAATTCATATTCATCAAAGGAAAAAATCTAACATGAACACTCAATCCTGAATATCTATGCTGCAAATTCAAGGAGACCTACATTCATAAAAGAAACCTTACTAAAGCTCAAAGCACTCATTGTAACTCACACAATAACAGTGGCAGATTTCAACACCCAATTATCATCAATGCACAGATAGTGGAAACAGAAATTAAACGGAGACATAGAGAAACTCACAGAAGTTATGAACCAAATGGATTTACCAAATATTTTTAGAACATTTCATCCTATAACAAAAGAATAAACCTTCTTCTCAGCACCTCATGATACCTTTTCCAATATTGACCATATAACTGGTCACAAAACAGGCTTCGACAGATAGATACAAGAAAATTAAAAAATCCCATGCATCCTACCAGATCACCATGGACTAAGACTGGTCTTCAATAAAAACAGAAATGACAGAATGCCCACATACACATAGGAGTTTAACAATACTCTACTCAATGATGACTTGGTCAGTGAAGAAATAAAGAAATTGATTAAAGACTTTTTTAGAATTTGCTGAAAATGAAGACACCACATATCCAAATTTATGGGACATAGTGAAAGCAGTGCTAAGAGGAAAACTCATAGCTTTGAATGCCTCCTAATAGAAACTGGAGCGAGCATACACTAGCTCTCCTAAAAGCTCTAGAACAAAAAGAAGCAAATACGCCCAGGAGTAGAAGGCAGGAAATGATCAAACTCAGGGCAGAAATCAACCAAGTAGAAACAAAAAGAATTATACAAAGAATCAACAAAATCGGGAGCTATTTCTCTGAGAAAATCAACAAGATAGATAAACATTTAGCCAGACTAACCAGGGGGCACAGAGAGTGTATGTAAGTTAATAAAATCAGAAATGAAAAGGCAGACATAACAACAGAATCTGAGGAAATTAAAAAAAAATCACCAGTTCCTACTACAATAGCCTATATTCAGCAAAACTGGAAAATCTGGATGAAATAGACAACTTTCTATACAGATACCAGGTATCAAAGTTAAATTAGGATCAGATACACCATCTAAACAGTCCCATAACTCCTAAAGAAATCAAAGCAGTCATTAAAAGTCTCCCAACCACCACCACCACCACCAATACAACAACAAAAACCAAAACCAAACAAAACAAACAAACAAACAAAAAAAAAAAAAACAAAAACCCAGCCAGATAGAGTTAGTGAAGTGTTCTATCAGACCTTCACTGAAGACGTAATATCAATATTGCCCAAACTATTCCCCCAGCGTAGGGGAATGTCAGGGAGTGGAGGTGGGAAGGAGGGTGGTTGGGAGGGGGAACACAGTCAGAGAAGAGGGAGGGGATGGCATAGGGGGGTTATGGCCAGGAAACCAGGAACTAGCATAACATTAAAATGTAAATAAAAATATCCAATAGGAAAAAAAAAACAAGTAAAGAAAAGAAGATTGATTGAGATAACTCGGACCCAAAAGGACATGCATGGTATTCACTCATTAATAAGTGTATATTAGCCAAAAAAAGTACAGATTACTATCCACAGTAGTCAAAAATTTTAACAACCCCAATGGCTCAAGTGAGTGTGCCTCAATCCCACTTAGGCAGGAGAAGAAACAATCATGGGGATGAGGACATAGGGAGAGACCTGGTTGGGAAAGAGGACAGGGAAGGGAAGAGGGGAACATGATCATGTTTAGGTGGGGAGAACAGGAATGAAGCCTTCAGGGCCAGGATAAAGAATGGAAACAGGCGACCTCTGGAAGTAAGGGATAAAGGGACCCTCCATAATGTACCAGAGACATGGAGGTGAGAGACTCTCAGGACTCAAAGGGAGGGACATTAGATGAAATGCCCTGCAGTGGGGAGAGGGAACATGTATAGTCCACCTCCAGCTGAAAGACAGGGAATCAAGTAATGGATAGGGTTGTCATCCCACAATCAAAACTCTGACCCATAATTATTCCTGTCTAATAGAACTGCAGGGACAAAAAGGGAGAAGAGCCCGAGGAAAAGAAGGTCCAGTCACAGGCCCAAATTTGGATCCCTCTCAAGGGGGGAGGCTCCAAGGCCTGATACTATTACTGAGGATGAGGTGTGCTCACAAAAATGGGTCTGTTAGGACTGCCCTCCAAAAGACCCATCAAGTAGCTGAACTAGTCTGATCCAGATATTTCCACCCAACCAATGGACAGAAGCTGCTGACTCCTCTGGTTGAATTAGAGAAAAGCCTGAAAAAGGGGAAGAAGAGAGTGACCCTATAGGAGGACCAGCAGTCTCAACCAATCTGGACCCCTTGAGATCTCTCAAACACTGGGCCACCAACCAGGCAGCATACACAAGCTGAATGAGGCCCCCAACACATATACAGCAGTGGACTTCCAGGTCTGGGATCCATCAGAGAAGTTGCACCTAACCCTCAAGAGAGTTGAAGCCCCAGGGAGTGGGGAGATCTGGTGTGGTAGGGGTGGGGACTGGGAACATCCTCATGGATAATTGAGGAGAGGGTATGGGATGTAGAATAGTTAGAGGGTGGACCAGGGGGATAAAATCTGGAGTGTAAAAAAAATGTAATGAAAAGATGAAGAAACAAAAAGCAAACAAAATCACCACCACTGAAACCCAAAGAGTTTGAGTAGGAGGTAGCTAGTATGGTACAAATTCTAGACATTCTTAAGTGAACATAATAAACCATGGTCAAGATTTATACCTGTGAATGACTCTTCATGAAAACGCCAGGTACAACAACAACTTCTTCTTCTTTTCTTCTTCTTCTTCTTCTTCTTCTTCTTCTTCTTCTTCTTCTTCTTCTTCTTCTTCTTCTTCTTCTTCTTCTTCTTCTTCTTCTTCTTCTTCTTCTTCTTCTTCCTCTTCCTCTTCCTCTTCCTCTTCCTCTTCCTCTTCTTCCTCTTCCTCTTCCTCTTCCTCTTCTTCTCCTCCTCCTCCTCCTTCTCCTCCTCCTTCTTCTTCCTTTATCATCATCATCATCATCATCATCATCATCATCATCATCATCATCATCATCAACAACAACAACAACAACAACAACAACAACAACAACAACAACAAAAACATTCCAGCAATTTTCCTCCTCCCAGTCCACTCTCTGGCAGTTCCTCATCCGATTCTTCCTCCCCCTTGCCTCCCAGAGTGTGTTCCCCACACCAGACCTCCCCCTTCCACAGGGCTTCAACAATCTTAAGGATTAAGCACACCTTCCACTGAGGACAGACCAGGCAATATATGTGAGATATATTTATGCCTGTGATCTCGGACCAGACTGTGTATGTTGAGTCTTCGTGGCTCGGTCTCTGGGAGCTCCCTGTCATACCAGTTAGTTGTGACTGCTGGTCTTCATGGGGTAGCCCTTCTTTTCAGCTTTTTCAATCCTTCCCCTAATTCAACCACAGGGTAAGGTTTCAGTTCAACCAATTTCAGTACAATGGTTGGGTGTAAGTGTCAACTCTGTCTCAGTCACACTGCTGATGGACCTCTCAGAGGACACCAATCTCCTGTCTGTAAGCATCAGTAGCATATGTAATAGTGTCAAGACTTTGTACCCAATGAGATGGATCCCAAGTTGGGTCTGTCATTGGATCATCACCTTTCCTTCAGTCTCTTCTCTATTTTTGTCCCTGCAGTTCTTTTAGATGTGAACAGATCTAGCTCAGAAATTCTATTGTGGGTTAGTAACCAGGTCCCTCCACTTGAGGCTGTCTGTATCTACTGGCAGTGGACTCTTCGAGTTCCCTCTCCCTTTTATAGGGCTTTGGGGTTAAGGCCACCTGCACGGAGTCCTGAGAGTGTCTCAGCTCCCAGGTCTCTGGTACATTCTAGAGGGTCCCCCTTCCTACCATCCCCTAGGGATGCATATTTGTGTTCATTCTTGTGGGCTTCTGGGCTGCTCTCATGTCCCTCTCAAACAAGAGCCTGTTCTGCTTTCTCCACCCTCCCCTCTACTTCTCCTGATTATTTTCTACACCTTTGTAAGTGGGATGGAAGCATCCTCTCCTACGCCTTTCTTCTTGTTAATCTTACTGTCTGTTTTATTATCAGTATTCTATGCATTTTGGCTAATATCCAATTATTAGTGAGCACATACCATAACCTTGTGGGTCTGAGTTACCTCACTGAGGATGATATTTTCTAGTTCCATACATTTGCCTACAAAACTCATGATGTCCTTGTTTGTTTGTTTGTTTGTTTTTAGATTTTTTTTTAAGTTTACATTTTAAATGTTATTCCATTTCCCGGTTCCCAGTCCACAAACCCCCTATCACATCTCCCCTACCCCCTTCTCCTATAAGGGTGTTCCCTCCAACCACCCACCCCTTCCCAACTCCCCACCTTGACATTCCCTTATAGTGTGGGTAGAGGTCAAGCCTTGTGAGAACAAAGGGCTTCTCCTCCCATTGGTGCCCAAGAAGTCCAAACTCTGCTACATATGGAGGTGGAGCACTCTGTGTGTACACTTTGGATGGTGGCTTCATCCCTGGGAGCTCTGGTTGGTTGGTTTTATTATTCTTATGAGGTTGCAAACCCCTTCAGCTCCTTAAATCCTTTCTCTAACTCCTCCAGAGGGGACTCTGTTCTTTGTTCAGTGGTTGGCTGCAAGCATCTGCCTCTATATTCGTCGTGTTCAGGCAGAGCATCTCAGGAGACAGCTATATCAGGCTCCTGTGTCAGCATGTACTTCTTGGTATCAGCAATATTGTCTGGGTTTGGTGGCTGTGTGTTTATGGACTGGATCCCCAGTTGGGGCAGCCTCTGGATGGCCTTTCTTTCTGTCTCTGCTCTAAAATTTGTCTCTGTATTTCCTCCTATGAATATTTTTATTCCCCCTTCTAAGAAGGACTGAAGCATCTGCACTTTGGTCTTCCTTCTTCTTGAGCTTCATATGATCTGTGGATTATATCATTGGGTAATCTGAACTTTTGGGCTAATATCTACTTATCAATGAGTACACACCATGTGTGTGTGTGTATGTTTGTGTGTGTGTGTGTGTGTGCGCGCGCGCGTGCATGCGTGTGTGTGTTTTGTGATTAGGTTATCTCACTCACGATATTTTCTAGTTCCATCATACTCCATTGTGTAAATGAACGCAACTTTTGTATCCATTCTTTGGTTAAGGGGCATCTGGATTGTTTCCAGCTTCTGAGTACTACAAATAAGGCACATATGAACATAATGGAACATGTGTCCTTGTGGTATGGTGGGGTGTTTTTGTATATATACCCAAGAGTGGTATAGCTGGTTCTTCCAGTAGAATGATTTCTAAGTTTCTGAGTAATTGCCAGATTGATGTCTAGAGTGGTTGTAACAGTTTGCAATCCCAACAGCAGTGAAGGAGTGTTCCTTTGTGCACATCCTTGCCAACATGTGTTGTAACCTGAGTGATATCTTAGCCATTCTGATTGGTTTAAGGTGGAGTCTCAGGGTCATTTTGGTTTGCATTTCCCTGATCAGTAAGGACTTTGAATATTTCCTTAAGTACTTCATGCCCTTTCAAGAATCCTCTGTTGTGAATTCTCTGTTTAGCTCTGGAACTCTTTTTTAAATAGGGTTATTTGTTTTTGTGGAGGTTAATTTCTTGAGCTCTTTATATATTTTGAATATTATCCCTCTATTGGATGAAAAGTTAGTAAAGATTTTTCCCTATCTGTAGGTTGCCAATTTGTCTTATTGATTGTGCCTTTTGCCTTACAGAATCTTTTGCTCTTAGAGCCTATGCCATTGGAATTCTGTTCAGGAAATTTACCCCTATGACAATGAATTCAAGGCTCTTTCCCACTTTCTCTTCTATTAGATTCAATGGATCTTGTTTTATTTTGAGATCACTGATCTTCTTGCACTTAAGCTTTGTGCAACGTGATAAGTATGGATCTATTATCATTATTCTAAATACAAACTAAAAAAGAAATTAGAGAAACAGCACCCTTCACAATAGCCACAAATAGTGCAAAATATCTCTGTAACTCTTACCAAGCAAATGAAAGATCTGTATGACAAGAACTTCAAATCCCTGGCAAATTTGAAGAAGACCTCAGAAGATGGGAATTACCATCCTCATGGATTGGTAGGACTAACAGTGATAATGGCCAAATTACCAAAAGTGATCTAAGGATTCAATGCAATCCCCATCAAAATGCCAACACAATCCTTCACAGACATAGAAAGAGCAATTCTCATCTACACATAGAAAAACAAAAAATCCAGGATACCCAAAATTTTTCCCAACAATAAAAGAACTTCCAGGGGAATCGCCATCTCTGACTTCTAACTGTACTACTAAACATACTGATAAGGACTGCATGGTATGGGTCCCGAGACAGACAGATTAATCAATGGAATAGAATGAAGACCCAGAAATAAACCTATACTTTATCTTTGACAAAGAATCCAAAAAGATACAGTGAACAAATAAAAGCATCTCCACAGGTTTTGTCATGGAATATTGTGATTTCTCCATATATGTAAATTGATAGTTTTGCTGGATGTAGCAGCCTGGGCTGGGATTTGTGTTCTCTTAGGGTCTGTATGACATCTGTCCAGGATCTTTTGGCTTTCATAGTCTCTGCTGAGAAATCTGTTGTAATTCTAATAGTTCCACCTTTAAATGTGACTTGATCTTTTCCCCTTACTGCTTTTAGTATTCTTTCTTTGTTTTGTGCATTTGGTGTTTTAATTATTATCTGACAGGAGGAATTTCTTTTCTAGTCCAATCTGTTTGGAGTTCTGTGGGCTTCTTATATGTGTATGGGCATCTCTTTCTTTAGGTTTGGGAAGTTTTCTTCTATAATTTTGTGGAAGATATTTACTGGTCCTTTAAGTTGGGAATCTTTGCTCTCTTCTATGCCTATCACTCCTTCATTTGGTTTTCTCATTGCATTTGGTTTTCTCATTGTGTCCTGAATTTCATGGATGTTTTGGGTTAGGAGCTTTTTGCATTTTACATTTTCTTTGATGGTTATGTCAATGTTTTCTATGTTATCTTCTGTACCTGATATTCTCTCTTCTATCTCTTGCTTTCTGTTGGTGATTCTTGTGTTTATGACATTAGATATCTTTCCTAGGTTTTCTATCCCAAGGTTGTCTCCTATTATGATTTTTTTTTTATTGATTCTTTTTCCACTTGTAGATCTTGGATGGTTTTGCTCAATTCCTCCACCTGTTCGGTTGTATTTAAGGGATTCTCTATTTAAGGGATTTATGTGTTTCCTCTTTAAGGCCATCTACCTGTTTCCCTGTGTTCTCCTGTATTTCTTTAATGGAGTTATTTATGTCTTTCTTAACGTATTCTAACATCATCATGAGATGTGACTTTAAATCAGAATCTTGCTTTTCGTGTGTGTTGGGGTATCTAGGACATTCCATGTTGGAAGGACTGGGTTGGGATGATGCCATGTAGACTTGGTTTCTGTTCCTTAGGTTCTTGTGCTTGCTTCTTGCCATCTGGTTTATCGCTGGTGTTAGCCGGCCTTGCTGTATCTTACTGGAGCTTGTTTCTTCTTGGAGCCTGTGATTTTAGGTGTGTTAGCACTCCTGGGAGACCAATTCTCTCAGGGAGGGATTGGGTAGGGAGACCTATAACACAGGGTTAGCTCTGTGGTGCAGATGGAGACCAGAAAGTGCCTGTCCCCAGCTACTCCACAGTTCCTGTGCCCTGTGGGTTCCTAAAGGTTCCCTCTATGGCCACATGTTGAAGCAATAGTGCAGGTCTCACCTGTACCCTTAGGAGTGACAGCATTCCTGGGAGACCAGCTGTTTCCAGGCAGGATTTGGGTAGAGAGAGCTGTGACACAGGGTTAGCTCCAAGGCCATTATTATTATTATTATTATTATTATTATTATTATTATTATTATTATTATTAATTTTTAGACACAGTTTCCATGTATAGCCCTGGGTGTCCTGAAATATACTCTGTGAAACAGGCTAGATTCAAACTCAGTGAGTTCTGCCTGCCTCTGCCTTCCAAGGCATGAAATTAAGGTTGTATAAACCATGCTAGGGCTATTCTAGAGATTTTATCCTGTCCCACTGAGAAGATATATATATATATATATATATATATATATATATATTTCAACATATTAACTTTGTAATATTTACCCATTCCATCATGAATCAAAAGGTTCATCAATAAACTGATAAAGAAAACAGATATATTATGACTAATTGATCATGCAAGAGATAATTATGCCTTTTAAAATAACTCATTTTGTTTACATATTTGTTTAAAATAACTCAATGGAAATAAAACCAAATTAGAAATAGTTTTTACATAAATAGCATCTGCTATTTTATTTAATTTTTAAAAAGCAAAAAAACAATTAAGAAAGCATTGTAAATGTTCTTAAAATAAAACTTATTTACCATTCCAATGAAATGAACACAATAAAAGCAACAAAGAAAATGGTGACTGTTATTCCATCATAGGATTTTCAAATAAAAAAAAACATACATTTAAAATAAAATCTTACTTGTCTCAAAGAAATTGTTTAAAATTCTCATTTAATAAATGTAAATAATATACAAAAAAGTTATTTTCCAAATTATTTTTCAAAGAGTTAACATACTGGAAAGTTAATAACACATGTTACTCAGTGAAGATATTAGAAAAAAGTGTTAGGAGATACTAAGTTATAACCATACTAAGTCTAGTTTTTAAACAGCTACTAATAAATAACCATCAAGCAGACTATTTGTAAAGCTATTTAATATTCAGTACTTTTAATGGTGAGTTAACCATATGCTAGCAGAAGCATGAAATTACATGATTTTCCTGGACTGAATCTCAACACTATTTAATCACTGGAATAATACTTTACATTCACAACACATAAACATCAAGAATAGGTTGTTACAAACCAACAGTAATTACATGTGAAATCTCAAAGGGTTCAGTGATAGATACAATTGTAGATGTTTTCCTTCACTTATATGACAAAATAACCTACAGTCAATGTAACTTTTTATATTCTTCATACTGATACCATAATATCACCATTCAGTTCCTCCATGAGAAAAATTCGCCCTATCAAATGCACATAGATTTATAACGGCTATCCTTGTTCATTTGTGATAGGAAAAAAAGATAGAAAATTAAATTTGAAGACCCTATTAGTGAGCAGCTAAAATGATGGCCTTTATTCACATTTATATATTTACATAGCAAATATTGTACTGTTTTTATTACATAAAATAACATTTTAGTACAACATTATAATGCTTTAAATAATAGCTTAATCTGAGCTGGAAAGATGGTAATGTTCCATTAGGAATGATTCCTTTTTGTTGTTGTTTTCTATTTGATTGTTTGCTTTATTAAAGACCTGAGCAAGGCTCCCAGTTTCAATGTTAGCTGGTTCACAACTCCATGGAACTCCACCTTGAGAGCATCTGACTCTGCAGATACTAAAGATCCATGCACCTATCTACACACAGATGTACTGACATTACTTTTATTACATTAAATGGATATTTAAGAAACAGTTTTGTGTCCCTTGCCACTTTGGTTACCATTTAATAAAACTATATATCTTAATTTTATTCCATGGATGTCTAGAAACAAGGTTTCACAATAAGGTAAGTGTGAGCTAACTCTGAAAAAGTTTTTTAACTATTATAAAATATTATTTCGTGTGTGTGTGTGTGTGTGTGTGTGTGTGTGTGTGTTTATTATCGTTGGAAATTTTGTATTCAGGGCAGAAAAATCTAGAAGCAAAGTCTAGAAATCGTAAAAAATGAATGCAACATTCTTTGTTCCAATAAAGTACATTAACTGCAAATCCTGCTATAGTAAATGATCTCAGTACATGTCATGATGACATTCTTTAATGTTTGTACCAAATGAGAATATCAGGAATATTCTAGGAAAAGTGACGTAACATAATTTAAGCCTAGCATTTGCTCCAAAATTTCCAGTGGGCCAATCACAGACCTGTGCAATGATCCTCTAGTCTTTGGGCATATAATAAAAATGATGACACCTTTTTCCTTGCACACTCCCCTAAGGATTAGAACCATACAAAAATCAAGAAGAAAAAGTTTAGATACATCAAATTTAGTGAAAAAGTATGTACACAATTTCTCCACATTTCTGTATCATTTTAATAAGTAAGCATTCACAAATGTTTTAGCTACATACAAAATTTTATCAGAAAATGAACATATTCTTAGTTATAATTTCTATAATTAAAAATAGGAAAAGGTGCATTTATAAATTCAAGAACTTGTATAAAACATTATTCAGTAAAATATTATCAGCATATGATTTTGATCATTGAATTATAAAATAACAAAATTCATAAACTATATTAAAATCATTTTAGTTGCTTTTAGTTGCCCAGTATTTGAATTTTTCTAGATACTGTTTTTCATATAGGAATAATGAAGGGTCAGGGAATAAAATTCTAGGCAAACAAGATCAATATTGAATAGATAATTTCCATGTAAGTATATAGTATTAAATAAGTTGGTGTTAATTAACAACTCTGACAGTAGTTTATATGAGAAGTAAAATAGCACAAAGCAAATAAAGCATGGTTTTAATGCATTAGATGTGGAATTTCCACTAAAGACTTGATATGTCTTAATAGTTTTTTTCCTTACTGATACCATATTTACTCAATACATCAATTCAAGGCTATTTTGTCTCTGGCCTCATCTCCCTCTGTAATTCCTTCAACATCTCCAGCATCATTCTGGAGTGATTTTCTGCATTCAAGACCCAGAAATTATCTTTCTATGTTCCAAAACCTTGGAAATAATGATCCAATAGGTCCTTCTTTAATTATACTGTTGTTGCTGGAATTTTGTCACACTCATTAAAAGTATAATACACCTAGTTCAGACCTCTACTCTACTTTGCTAGAGAAACATTACCTTCCAGTGTCTAGATGTCTCCCAGTTGCTTTTCCTTAACCTTGGGTGTAGCCCTTCTCATTGTTATTTCCACGGGAGCAGCTATTACTCTATTAAATTGTCATTATTTAGGGTTCATATGTTAAACACCTCTGTGCAACTACATGTACTACTATGCTTGAACAGTAATAATTCCTTATCTGTTCATTTACAGGGACTTTTCTTTGTTTCTGTCTTCAGGGCATCCTCTTGGATCAGTGAAGACTTTCTAACCCTTTTATAGCCTTTCTGTAACACACACACACACACACACACACACACACACACACACACACACACACACACACACACTGATGAAATAGTCTGTGGGATATGAAGCACATTCCAAAGCATGCATTGGGGAAGGTTAGAAGGCAATATGTAGGAATAGGTTTGCTCATCACCTTGATAGCCAGTACTTTTACCTACGGAACTCTCTTGGAATGGTGCATTTTAGTGTAACTCAAACAGTTCTGTGGCACCATTACTGGAGTCAGGATTTTGGTTAAAGGAAGCCCTTTGCAATAGCACAGTTTGAAAAGCACTACTGTGAAATTTGAAAACTTATCTTCTGAGACCCTCAAGTCTTCTTTCTGGTGGTCTTCTCTATTGGCTTTTGAGGTGAGTCTTGTTCAAAGCGAGATATAGCGGAGACCAGTGGGCCTGATACAGTCTCCTTCCTGGTGTGCCTTCCTTATTAAAGAGATAGGAGACTTGATTGCATTTTTTATTTCTTTACATGGAAATTTTAGGCAGGTGGGCCCTGCATAAACTTGTAATTTTTATATAATTTAGCAACTTACTGGAAATGCAAAGTTCAAAGACTCACATTCAAATGCCACATCCAGCCAGGCTGCAGGATTGGACCTGACTGAACAATAAAGGGACTGGAAAAAATACAGACAGACTCACAGACACACAGAAATGTTCTGATTCAGGATTGGACCTGACTGAACAATAAAGGGACTGGAAAAAATACAGACAGACTCACAGACACACAGAAATGTTCTGATTCAGTGGTTTTGGATTTCAAATGGAGAAACCACATTGTCCTGGATGCTCAACAAGTTTATTATATATAACTGAACAGAAAGGAGCATTATTGCATGCAGGTGATTAAGGGGCTAGTGTTATTACATACAGAAAAACAAGAAAACAATCTACAGAGGCATTTTAATTTTGTTTTTATTTTATATACCTACAGTTGGGTTGCTGAGGAAGGGATCACATTCAAAGAACTTCTAGGTCTGTGTGACCTGTCAGGAATACACACAAGCCTTTAATCTCAGGAGATAGCAGGAAGGGATCTCTGAGTTTAAGGGTAGCCTGCTAAAAACATGTTTACATATTGGGTAGAGAAATGCTTAGGTCCAGCAGTGGTAGTACGTGTCCTTAATCCTGCACTCAAGAGGCAGCGGGAAGATGGTGCAGGTGGATGAGTTCATGGAAGTTCAGTTGCTGGAAATTCAGTTCATGGAGTTCAGCAGCAGTTTTTGCTGGGACAGTTTTAAAGACAGGTGGCAGAGAGATTAATCCAGAACATTAGAACGAGTTGCCAGAGGTAGTTTGACATCAAGAAGAGTTATTCCATGAGACACTGTGAAAAGCAAGATTGAATCAGTCAGGTTGGACAGAGTTTGGGCCATAAAAGCTGAGTTGAATCCATCAGCCAGAGTTCCGAACGAACAAGAAAGGTTGAGCTTATTCAGCAGTAAGGTGAATAAAATTCCATTTAAAGTAGTGTTTATGAAAAAGAGGGGCAGGATCAGTTATTGGGAGACACAGGAAGGAATGAATTGTAATGTATAGCTTTGGGAGTAGGGAGCAGGAGGAACCTCTAGAAAGTCCGAGAGACCTAGAATGTGAAAGGCTACCAGGACACAATAGGGAAGAAGACATTAACCGAAGTACCCAACAATGGGGAGATGTAATGGGAAGTGACCACTTCCAGTAGACAGACATGGCCCTGATTAAGACAGCTGGCCACCCACCCATCTTTGAAATTTTTAACCCAGAATTGTTTCTATCTAAAGGAAATGCAGGGACAAAATGGAGCAGAGACTTGAAGAAAAGTCCATCCAGAGATGAGCCCAACTTGGGATCTATCCCATGCACATACACCAAATCTTGACACCACTACTGAGGCCATATTGTGCGTGCAGACAGGACTCTGGCATGGCTATCCTCTGAGAGCCTCTACCAGCAACTGACTGAGACAAAAGAAGATACAGCCAACCATTAGATTGTGATTGGGAACCAATATGGGAGAGCGAGGGGGAGGATTGAAGGAGCTGATGGGGATTACAACCCCATAGAAACAACAACAGTGTCAACTAACACAGACCCCTCAGAGCTCTCAGAGACTAAACCAAAAACCTAGCAGTATTCATGGGCTGTTTCATGGTCCTGGGGCATGTGTGTAGCAGTGGACTGCCTTGTATGGTCCCGGTGGGAAGGGATGTGTCTAATCCTGTTGAAACTTGATGATCCAGGAAAGAGGGATGCTGGTGGGGGTGAGGGCAGGAAGGAGAGCACCCTCTCAGAGGTGGTGTGGAGGAAGGAGGGAGGATGGGGTGAAGATTTCAGGGATGGGGGTGCAGGAAGGGAGGCAACTTTTGGAATGTAATTAAAATAATTTAATAAAAATGACATACTTTTAAAAAAAAGTAGTGTTTATGATATGGAACTGCACAATAGGAATGTTTAGTTGATCCGGATGAAATCAGTTTCATTAGAAAAGCAGTCTTCAGGAAATAAATGTAGAATAGTGAAAGATACTGTGGACATCTCTCAATACATTAGTCTGGCATTCAGACTAAGAGGGGGGGTTTTGATATTTCCCCATGCCTTACCCCTTGGAAACTGTTGTCATTTGCCCTAGAGTTTGTGCCTTTGAGGCCTTGACATGGCTGTGGTCATGTTAACAGCACACATTCACTTACTCAGGGCTTCCCCTTCTCATCACAACCACCTCCTTTTTTTTCTTCTATTGAATATATTTTTATTTACATTTTAAATGTCATTTCCTTTCCTAATTTCCCAGATATAAGCCCACTATCTCATCCCCTCTCCATCTTCTGTAAGGGTCTTTCCTTCCTCATCTATTCCCACTTACAGCCCCCCCAGACATTCCCTTACACTGGGGGTCCAACCTTGGTGGGACCAAGGGCCTCTCCTACCATTGGTGCCCAAGGCCATCCTCTGATGCATTTGCAGCTGGAGCCCAGGGTCAGTCCATGTATAGTCTTTGGGTAGTGATTTAGTCCCTGGGAGCTCTGATTGGTTGGTATTGTTCTTATGGGGTTTCAAGCCCCTTCAGCTCTTTCAATCCTTTCTCTAATTCCTCCAACGGGGTTCCCGTTCTCAGTTCAGTGGTTTGCTGCTGGCATTTGCCTCTGTATTTGACATGCTCTGGCTGTGTCTCTTAGATGACATCTATATCCAGTTTCTGTCAGCATGCACTTAGCTTCATCATACTTATATAGTTTGGTGGATATATATATGCCATTTATGGGCCACATATGGGACAGGCTCTGAATGGCTGTTCCTTCTGTCTCTGCTCTAAACTTTGCCTCCATAATGCCTCCTATGAATATTTTTGTTCACTCCTTTTAAGGAGTGAAGCATCTGCACTTGGTCATCTCTTCCTCAGGTTCATGTGGTCCGTGGATTTCATCTTGGGTAATTCAAGCTTTTGGGCTAATATCTACGTATCAGTGAAAGCATTCCATGTGTGTTTTTCTGTGATTGGGTTACCTCACTCAGGATGTTGTCTCGCATCATCCATTTGCCTATTAATTTCATGAAATAATTGTTTTTGATAGCTGAGTAGTACTCCATTGTGTAGATGTTCCCATTTTCTGTATCCATTCCTCTATTGAAGGGCATAGGGGTTCTTTCCAGCTTCTGGCAATTATAAATAAGGGTGCTATGAACATAGTGGATCATGTGTCTTTGTTATATGTTGGAGCATCATTTTGGTATAAAGCCTGGAGAGGTTATAGCTGGGTCCTCAGGTAGTTCAATGCCCAATTTTCTAAGGAACCTCCAGACTGATTTCCAGAATGGTTGTACCAGTTTTCAATCCCACCAACAATGGAGGAGTGTTCCTCTTTCTCCACATCATCACTAGCATCTGCTGTCACATGAGTTTTTGATCTTAGCCATTCTTACTGGTGTGAGGTAGAATCTCAGGGTTATTTTGAGGCATTTCCCAGATGACTAAGGATGTTGAACGTTTCTTTAGGTACTTCTCAGCTATTCAATATTCCTCAGCCAAGAATTCTTTGTTTAGCTCTGTACGCCATTTTTAAAATAAGGCTATTTGTCTCTCTGGAATCTAACTTCTTGAGTTCTTTGTATATTTTGGATATTAGCTCCCTATCAGATGTAGGATTGGTAAAGATCTTTTCCCAATCTGTCAGTTACTGTTTTTTTTTTTTCCAATAGCAGACACACTAAATTTATTTATTTTTTTTTTTTGCTTTTCTCTTTTTTTTTTATTTATTTTTTTTTATTAACTTGAGTATTTCTTATATACATTTCAAGTGTTATTCCCTTTCCCGGTTTCCGGGCAAAATCCCCCTCCCCCCTCCCCTTCCTGTCAGTTACTGTTTTGTCCTAATGGCAGTGTGCTTTGCCTTATAGAAGCTTTGCAGTTTTATCAGGTCGCATTTGTCGTTTCTTGATCTTAGAGCACAAGCCATTGGTGTTTTGTTCAGGAAATTTTCTCCAGTGCCCATGTGATCAAAAATCTTCCCCATCTTTTCTTCTGTTAGTTTGAGTGTATCTGGTTTGATGTGGAGGTCCTTGATCCAGTTGGACTTAAGCTTTTTACAGGGTGATAAGAATGGATTGATTTGCATTCTTCTACATGCTGACCTCCAGTTGAACCAGCACCATTTCTTGAAAATGCTATCTTTTTTTCTATTGGATGGTTTTAGCTCCTTTTTCAAGTGACCATAGATGTATGGGTTTACTTGTGAGTCTTCAATTCTATTCCTCTGATCTACCTGCCTGTCTCTGTACCAATACCATACAGTTTTTTATCACTATTGCTCTGCAATATTGCTTGAGGTCAGGGATGGTGATTCCCCTGAAGTTCTTTTACTGTTGAATATAGTTTTCACTATCCTGGATTTTTTGTTATTCCAAATAATTTGCTTTTTCTAACTCTATTAAAAATGGAGTTGGAATTTTGATTGGGATTGCATTCAATCTGTAGATTGCTTTTGGCAAAACGGCCATTTTTACTATATTAATCCTGCCAATCCATGAGCATAAAAGTCATTCTATCTCTTGAGATCTTCTTCAATTTCTTTCTCTAGAGACTTGAAGTCCTTCTCACACAGATCTTTCACTTGCTTGGTTAGAGTCACAGCCAATAATATAATATTTTATATTATTTGTGGCTATTGTGAAGGGTGTCATTTCTCTAATTTCTTTCTCAGTCTGATAATCCTTTGAGTAGAGGAAGGCTACTGATTTGTTTGAGTTAATTTTATACCCAGCTACTATGCTGAAGTTGTTTCAGACTTAGTAGTTCTTTGGTGGAACTTTTATGGTGACGTAAGTATACTATCATATCACCTGCAAATAATGATATTTTGACTTCTTCCTTTCCAACTTTATCCCTTTGACTTCCTTTCATTGTCTGATTGCTCTGGTTAGGACTTTGAGTACTACATAGAATAAGTAGGGAGAGAGTGGGCAGGCTTGTCTAGTCCCTGATTTTAGTGGAATTTCTTCAAGTTTCACTCCATTTTGTTTAATGTTAGTTACTGGTTTGCTGTATAAAATTTCTTTCCTATATCAAATGTCCTTTGTTTTCTAAAGACTTGAGAAAAGTCACTGCATGGGAAAATTTGAAAAATTCTGGACTACATGTTTAAATAATGTCTATAAGTTATACAGTTTTTCCTAATTCATTTAAGACCAGAAGTTTTATATTCAGTGAATTCTAAAATGACAGAGGACTGATAAATCATAATAGTAGTGAGTAAAGTTTAGCACAATAAATTATTATTTTCGTAAATTACCCTTGTCTTCCTTCAAGAAAAGATACATAGGCTTGTTTATGAAATGTACTAGTCTGACGCAGTTTTAGGTTGAATTAATCTGTACTTTGAAACATGGACATTATTTTAAAAATTCAGTTTCCTTAGTAACTTGTAGGTTTTTTAAGAGGTGTTGAAGTCTTACTTTTTGCCAAAGTTGAATTTCTTCCAAATTACTTCTATTTTTATGTAAATACTAAGCATGCTTGGTCTTCCAATTAAATTCCATAGGTATAAATAAAAGCATTTAGGTATAAATAGTTTAAAAAAATAGAAAATTTGGGTTCAAGATTTGGCTCAGTGTTTAAAGGCAATTCTCATTGTTGTGAAAGACCCAGGCTTGATTCCCAAGACCCACATGGAGTACAGAATATGTTTTAGCACCAAATGCACAATATGATACACAGGCACAGCCATTTGAAATAATTAAACCAAATCTTAAAAATTATAAATAAAACAAGAAATAGGGAAATTATTTAACCTATTCATTGAGCTGTTTCTTCTGGTATGTCCAACTTGTGGTGATGGGATATGGTAGTTTCCTCTAGTCAGGTGACATTGTAGCCATTTTATTTTCTGTATTTAGCATTGTAATATATAATAGCATATATAATGAACAAAGTTGTTTGAAGGTTATCTGCAATTAAAGATACTATTCCAATTACGTGCCTAAACAAATGTGGTTTCTTCAGGTTAAGAGTTGCTTCGTTATTCCTCCCTGTCAGTGAATCACACAGCAGGTATCTATCTCTCTTGCTTATTCTGTGCTATTTACCTCTCATAGGAAGTAGGTCAGAAAACATCATGACTTTTTCCTTCCTGCCAGCCAGCACATTTAAAGTACTCATTTGGGGATCTATGGCCAAGTATATAGTTTTGAATAGCAACTCTAAGCATTGAACTTAATGCATATGTGATTTCTTTGAAAAGTTAATAGGTCCACTGTGCTGAGCAATGTTATCCCCAGAACAGAGGGAATCTGTATTACAGGTGTGTTTGGAAACAGGAAATTGGTGTCAGCAACAAATTAGCCATATTGAAATTGTGTTCATTCATACCTAGTCCAGAGCATGTAGTCAGAATGTGATTATGCAAAATACACATCTTAATCAAAGGACACATTAAGGAAGGAAAGAATATGAGCATAGTAGTTCTTAACAACCTCATAGTGACTGTTTCAAAACATTTATTTATTATTCATGCATGCATATAATTTAGTTACACCTCATGCCCCCAATTTCTCCTAATTGCCCCACCTTTTTCTATCAAGTTCATATGCTTTCTTTTTCTCTTCTTCTTCTTCTTCTTCTTCTTCTTCTTCTTCTTCTTCTTCTTCTTCTTCTTCTTCTTCTTCTTCTTCTTCTTCTTCTTCTCCTTCTTCTCCTCCTCCTCCTCCTCCTCCTCCTCCTCCTCCTCCTCCTCCTCCTCCTCCTCCTCCTCCTTCTTCTTCTTCTTCTGTAACTTAACAACTATTTAATCCATTGGTTAATGCCTGTATTTAGATGAGTGTGGGGGCATCTACTGGAACATGGGTAGCCTCTCAACACCCAGATCCCTGAAAAGTAAAATGACACTTTTGTCTTAAGTACTCATCAACTGTCAATAGCTCCTTAGGTGGGATTGGATTTCAAGGGCTTTTCCTCCACTCATGTTTGTATATAGGCCCATTCAACTTTGTTCAGGTCTTGTGTATGCGTTCAAAGTCCCTAGATTTTATATGCATAACTGGGCTGACATATTCTATATATTCTATTTCATCACAGGCATCTAATCTTTTCTGCTCTTACAATCTTTCTACCCCCTTCTTATGTATTAATCCTTGAGACTAGGAAGTAGAAAATGATATCTAAATTTCTGATTTATAAATGAGCACTCTCATGTTCACTATCTCTGCATATTGGCAATCAATGGTTCCCTGTAATAATCACCATCTAATTGGGAAAGCTGAAGAAGCTTCTTTTCTGAGAGTTAAGAGATGAGATAATCCATGACTGCAAAGTTTTAACACAGGGACCAGTGTAGTTTAATACTATATTCAACCTTAAAAAAACTCAACAACAACAACACTAACAGCAACAATAACAACAGGAAAACAAGACAGGTTTGTCCCAAGCAATGAGTGTTGATACAGTTTACAAGAGTAGACATGGGCTCCATTTTGTGAAGTGGATTTTAAATTGGTTCAGAAAGTTGTACATGCCTCAAAGTCCCATGATACTTGTGCCATTACTGCAGTATTGGTCACATGTTTTCAAGACAGTTGTTAGTATAGATCACAGGATTCTCACCTGGAAAGGTCTCTTACATTTCTTCCATTCATCCCCATAGCATAGAAACTTTGAGCACGGAAAAAATCATAATCAAACTTCCAGATGAGTACCAGCTCATTACCTCAATATGCTGTGTTTCATGTTTGTTGTGTCAAAAAGAAAAAGCAAAACAAAACAACAAAAATCATAAGAACTTATAATCAAGATGACAATTTTTAGAAGGGTGTATTTATGAGCAAATCAAAATGAAGTAACTCATATCTAACAGGGTGTGATTTATTTGATAACCTATGTTGACTAGGAGAGGAGGTTTTCACCCCTTTATTGAGAAACAGCAATGGAACCTCTTTTACATAGGTATT
Source organism: Rattus norvegicus (assembly GCF_021556685.1). NCBI lineage: Eukaryota > Metazoa > Chordata > Mammalia > Rodentia > Muridae > Rattus > Rattus norvegicus. Next base: position 87,039,019 of record NC_141539.1, on the reverse strand, counting down.
TTAGGAAGCTTATATAGTAGTATATTTCCATATGGCATTTTTCAAAAGTATTTAATGATAGTTTTCTTCCCCATTCTCCTTCCTTTACTCTCCTCTTCTATCTCTTATCCATTTTAGCCTTTGCTGTTCAATTATTTCTTTTCCCTCTCTATTGTAATTTCCTTCAATATAAATTACTCATGGCTATTTATTAGATTATTGCCTTCTGTGAGTATTCTCATTTAAACTCACATATGTAAAGATGCAAAGTTATCTACCTTATGTGAAAGAAAGAAAACTATACCATTTGAATTTCTGGGTTGGGGTTATCAAATTCAGAATTATGGGTTCAAACTCCAGCCATTGAATCCCATAAATTCTTTATAATAATCCATTATGTACATGGACATTTCACAATATGGATCTTACCAATCCACGAATATGAATGTTTCTTCCATTGTGCTTGTGTGTGTCATTATCTATTAAACAAACACAGAATTTGCTAGATACATTATAGCACAATATGTTGACTTAAAAGACAGTAATTGAAAACTTTACTGGTATAAAGGCTAAGTAAGTTCAGGTTTACTGAGGCAACATGCAACAGTTTTGGTACCAGTTTTTATTTTAGTTTTACATTTTGTTGCTATGAAAAGCCACAGACCAAATAAACTTGGGTAGAGGAAGAAGCCAAGCAAGAGAAACACAGGAATATGGAGGCAAGAAAAGAATGGGAGACAATGAAGTAACATTGTTTACTGGCTTCCTCTTCATGACATCACAGGTAGTGCTCCCAGATCTCCCACAGTAAATCAAAATCAATCAATTGGAAGTAACTCCCTATTTGAGGTTGTAGCTTCCTAGTAGTGTGAGTTGACAACCAAGATTAGGAAGGACATTCGTAAAGTTCATGTGTTGGAAGCTTAATCTACAAAGCTGTAATATGTAGAGAGCTGCGACATGCCGCGCCTCAAAGATGGTTCTGGTTTCCGCCTTCCACCCTCCCAAAGGTGAGCGCTCCTTTCAGTAAACAAGTCCTTATTTGGCTATGTCTGCCTGGCCCGCTAGCTTCCGCATAGTGACAGCCTATCTACATGACCCACGTGGCTAGCTATTTAAGTGTGGTGCAGGGCGTTCCCCGGTAGGAGAAGGAGAGAGAGAGAGAGAGAGAGAGAGAGAGAGAGAGAGAGAGAGAGGGAAGAGACAGTTGGAAAAGTGAAGAGAGAGAGTCAGAGGAGAGAGAGTCATGAGAGAGTCAGAAGGAGAGAGAGTCAGGAGAGAGAGATTCAGAAGAGATAGAGGTCAGAAGATTGTATCAAGGTTCCAGAGTAAAACTGCTTGAAGAAGATCTCCTGTGGTCCTGTCTTCCTTGCTGGTGGAGGTTGGGCGCGGCAGTAATATTGAGAAGTGAGGACTTAAGCCTTCGTTTAGAAAGGCATCTCCTTCAATGGATTAGTGGTGTCACTAGAGAAAGGGCTTTTTGATCACAAACCTTCCACATTTCTAATCTTGTCTTTCATTGTGTAATGACACATCAAAGGCTCTTGCTAGATGGAAGTCCACTACCTGCAACATTGCCAGGCTCTAGAATCTGGAATGATAAGAAATTAGTTTCTGTTCTTCACAAATTATTTAGTCGTAGGTATTCTGTTATAGGAATACCAAACAAACAAAACACCGAGATTCTAACATACCCCCAAAGAACACATTAAATGCTACCTGAGACAAATATTTATCTTCCCGTTGTGAGAAGTCAAGGACAAATGCACCATGAAATTCAGTCCACATAAATACCACATCACTTCATAAAGTGAACTTAGCACTCTGAACAGTAAGAAATCCTTTATTTTCACAGAAATATTTTGTTATACATCTATTTGATTTATAAATTGCAAGGTAAACATTTCCTACCTTAGCATCTTAGCATATAGAATAGTAGTAAAGTTGATTAATGCCACTGTTATGTTCTTATTTACAATAACTTCCCATTTTTAAAAAAATAATGCAGTAAAATATGTCCTTCCAGGTATCCTTTGCATAAGTGTTTCTATTCTTTACAATTGCTTTTGCATGCCAGTAATAATATTTCTTAAATTTGGCATAACTTACAGAAATGAGCAACAGGGAACTGCAAGACAAGATATTTTCTCCTGCCTTGTTCTAAACAGATTATCATTCATAACGGGTTCATTGCAGTAATATCTGAAAATTTCGATATAATTGCCAGTTAACCGCATTTGTTCCTAAGATCTAGCCAGCATAATATGAGACATTATAGTTTTGGACCACAAAAATGAACTTATCTGCCAACCACTTTCAATCAACTGTAGCTTTTTTTTTTTTTTTTGCAATTTCTCCTCAAGTGCCAGTTGAAATGCATATGCTACACCATCTCCATTAAATTCTCATCAGAACATGAGGTTGACATTGAAGCCAAGCATTTTTATCATTATAAGAACTTGAATTGGCTTGGAATTTTAAGGCTTAAAATGCATTGCAGATCTCAAAAGAATCACATTATAGCAGAGCAAGGTTTAGCAATTTTAATTTTGTCACCTAAGCCTAGGAATAATGAGAAAGTAGAGCATAAATGAGAATTTTGAAACACCAATGATGTGGAAACAAAAGGTGATTACTATGAATTTTGTTCAGTACAAAATAATAATCTTGTAGATGGAGTATATGGCTACTCTAGGAATTACATGGAACAAGTTCAAAATATTTTATATTGAAATTGAACACCAGAAGTTCCTTAAATTTTTTTATGAAATTTTATTTTATAGCTATCACAATAAACCATTGATTTAAGATAACTAATCAGTTATATTGTTAAACTTTCAATTATTTAGTTCATTAGTTTCTTATAGTCAATAGGCTTCACAGGCAGGGCTTACTTCAGTGATTCTCAACCCGTGTGTTGCAACCCATTTTGAGTTTGCATATCAAAAATCCTGAATATCAGATATTTACAATAGGATTCATGATTGTTGCAAACTTACAGTTATTAAGTAGCAATAAAATAATTTTGTGGTTGGTTACCACTACCACATGAGGTGTTAAAGGGTCATGGCAGCAGCAAACCACTGAACTGAGAACGGGACCCCCCATTGAAGGAATCAGAGAAAGGACTGGAAAAGCTTGAAGGGGCTCGAGAACCCATTTCAAAAACAATGCCAACCAATCAGAGCTTCCAGAGACTAAGCCACTACCCAAAGACTATACATGGGCTGACCCTGGCCTCCAACTGCATAGATAGCAATGAATAGCCTAATAAGAGCACCAGTGGAAGGGGAAGCCCTTGGTCCTGCCAAGACTGAATCCCCAGTGACAGTGATTGTTGGGGGGGCAGCGGTAATGGGGGGAGGATGGGGAGGGGAACACCTATATAGAAGGGGAGGGGGAGGGGTTGGGGGATGTTGGCCTGGAAACTGGGAAAGGAAATAACAATTGAAATGTAAATAAGAAATACCCAAGTTAATAAAGATGGAAAAAAAAGTTTGAGTATCTTTAATAAACTCACAGACAGCAACACTCCTGATTCACCTCCTGAGGGTTCAGACTACAATTCAATCAATTTCCTTAGGCACTCATTTTACATTACTAGTACCAAATCATATTATTGCATGAATGGACAATCAGGTAAGATACAGACAAATATCTATTCACCCCATATTGGGTACAAATGACAGAACAAAGTAGGATTCCATCCAAATCTACTTTATTAAAAATACATTTTTTTAGACTTTAAAAACATGAGTGAAGTTACTTTAGGAAACATAAACTGAACTGAGAACGGGACCCCCATTGAAGGAATCAGAAAAAGGACTGGAAGAGCTTGAAGGGGCTTGAGACCCCATATGTACAACAATGCCAAGCAACCAGAGCTTCCAGGGACTAAGCCACTACCTAAAGACTATATATGGACTGACCCACAGCAGCCTCACCAAAAGGAATTCTCCATCTCTCACAACTTCCATACAGCTGCTTAGATGGATCGCCCCTTTTAGTTAACCTTTCACCTGATAAATATTCTATTACCCCATAAGACCAATGAGCCCAAGTATAGCAGGGACAGAATTACATACAACTCTATATAATATGTAGGAGGCAATGCCTGGAATCTTTCCATATCCTCGTATTCTATGAACTAAAGGCAAGAGATCTGACATCGAGGGTCATCTGTTGGTAGTCACAATTGCTCTCATAAAGAACTTAATGTCTACTTGCTCAAACAATAAGACATACAAATGATAGAATTTAAATTTTGCCTATTGAACTATTTGTGAGAGGAATAAAACATACTTAGCCAATATAATCGAAAGATTAATCTACTCAGGAGGGGTGGCATATACTTTTAATCCTAACAACTGGAAAGCACAGAAGTTGGACTGTCTGAGTTTAAGCCTAGACTGGGATATAAAGAGTTTGAGAATATTTAGGGTGATAAGAGGCCTTGATAGTGCAAGACAGGTGGGAGATCTGTGAGAAAGGACAGCTGGGAGGGGTTCTGGTTCTTACTGTCTTTCTATCCTCTCTTCTGCAAAGTTCCTTATACATAAATGTGGTATCTGTGATGCAGATGTATTTGGTTCTGTTAGTGCTGGGATCCCCATGATCCCTTGATCTCTGTGCTGTGAACAGTTGTAGTTTTGAACTGTCTCCCTCTTTTCTTCTTTGATGAGGGTTATAAGGATAATATTTAGAATATGGTAAAGAATTATGTTGGTGTAGCAAAGTGGTAGTTGTAGATTGTTCTCTCAGAATGATACATTGAAAGATATGTAAAACAGTTCTACAGTGACCAGAAAATTCTGTATTGATATAGAGAAATGATCAAACTTATCTTATGGAGTAAAAGAACAACTTAATTGCTAATACTCTTTTAATATATTCTCCTTCAAAGCCAACCCAATGACCCTGTAATCTAATTGTAGACTCCTTCTACAAAGGCCTTGTATGAGATATTTTTTATTTGTTTTTATTTTGTTTTGTGTTTTGTTTTATTTTGCTGTGATAAAACACAATTATTAAAAGCAACTTATGGAAGAAAGAACTTATTATGACTTATGGTTCATGAGGGATAAATGTCCATTGTTTTGAGGAAGCACACAATAAATAAAAGGAAGGGAGTCAGAAGTAGAAACTAAGAGCTCACATTTTCAACAGCAATCAAGAAAGAAAGAGAGAAACTCAGGAGTAATGTGTGGTTATATATTTTAAAAGTCAGCCTAGGGAAGCACAGCTTTTAGCAAGGCTGTACCATTGGAACCTCCTGAAACAGGGCCTGAAACAGTATTTATAGGCCTGAGTTGGTGGGGGTATTTTACTAACTCAAAACACCACAGAACCATAATCATAATTTTGATAAAATTGCACATTATATTAAACTGTCTCATTGCTTGATGTCATATAAATACAGAAGGGGAAGTTAGCCTGAATTTATTTATTTATTTATTTATTTATTTATTTATTTGTTTATTTTACTTTTAAAATTTTTATTATATTATTATATATTAAATATATTTATTATATATGTATATATTATATTATTAATATGTTATATATATATGAGAAATGTTTTTTCTTTCCCAGTTTCCCCTTCAGAAACCCTCTAAGACCCCCTGTGATGGTGCTAGTCCATTTCCCCCCAACTCCCTTTCACCTTTCATTTCTGGCATTCCCCTGCAATGGGGCATCAAACCTTGACAGGACCAAAGGCCTCTTTATATTTCCTCTTGTGAGTATTTTTGTTCCCCCTTCTAAGAAGTACTGAAGCATTCACACTTTAGTCTTCCTTCTTCTTGAACTTCATGTGGTCTGTTAATTGTATCTTGGGTATTCTGAGATTTTGGGATTATATGCACAAATCAGTGAGTGCATATCATATTGGCTTACCTCACTCAGGATGATATTTTCTAGTTCCATCAATTGGCCGAAGAATTTCATGAAGTCATTGTTATTAACAGCTGAGTAGTAAAACACTGTGTAGATGTACCACATTTTTTGTATCCGTGCATCTGTTGAAGGACATCTGGGTGCTTTGCACCTTCAGGCTATTATGATAAGGCTGCTATGAATATAATGGAGCATGTGTGCTTGTTATATGTGGGATCATCTTTTGGGTATATTCCCAGAAGTGGTATAGCTGGATCCTCAGGTAGTACTATGTCAGATTTTCTGAGGAACTGCCAGACTGATTTCCAGAGTGGCTGTACCAGCATGCAATCCCACCACCAAAGGAGGAGAGTTCTTCTTTCTCCACCTCCTGGACAGCATCTGCTATCTCCTGAGTTTTTTATCTTACCCATTGTGAATGGAATGTGGTAGAATGTCAGGGTTGCTTTGATTTACATTTCCATGATGACTAAGGAAGTTGAATATTACTTTAGTTGCTTTATGGCCAATCGAAATTCTTTTTTTTTAATTTTTTATTAGATATATTTCTTTACTTACATTTCAAACGTTATTCCCCTTCCTGGTTTCCTGTCCATAAGCCCCCATTCCCTCACTATTTTTTATTTTTAATTTTTTTATTTATATTTCTCAATCGATAGTCTTTAGCTGAAATTCTTTGTTTAGTTCTGTATCCCATTATTTAATAGGGTTATATGATTCTCTAACTTCTTGAGTTCTTTGTATACATTGGATATCAGCCCTCTATTGTATGTAGGATTGGTAAAGGTCACTTCCCAATCTATTGTTGCTATTTAATCCTAAAGACAGTGTCCTTTGCCTTCTAGAAACTTTGCAATTATATGAGGTCCCATTTGTCAATTCTTGATCCAAGCTAAGCCACTGGTGTTCTTTTCAGAAAATTTTACTATGTGCCCATGTGTTTGAGGCACTTCTCCACTTTTTCTTCTATTAGTTTGAGTGTGTCTGGTTTTATGTGGAGGTCCATGATCCACTGGAACTTGAGCATTGTAAATGCTATAAGAATAGATTGATTTGCATGTTGCCTGCCAGTTAAACCAGCAACATCTGTTGAAAATGCTATCTTTCTTCCACTGAGTGGTTTTAAGTCCTTTATCCAAAGAACAAGTGAAAATAGGTATGTAGGTTTATTTCTGGGTCTTCAATTCTATTCCATTGATCTACCTATCTCTGTACTTTACCAATATCTTGCAGGATTTTTTTGTTTCTTGTTTTTTGTTTTTGTTTTTGTTTTTGTTTTTAATCACAATCATTCTGTAATATAACTTGACATCAGGGGTAGAGATTACCCCAGAAGTTCGTTTATTGTTAACAATATTTCATTATCCTTTGTTTTTGGCTATGCCAAATGAATTTGTCAAATTGTTCTTTCAAAATCTGTGAAGAATTGAGTTGGCATTTTGATCAGGATTTCATTGAATATGTAGATTGCAAGATGACCATTTTTACTATATGAATCATGACAATCCATGAGCATAGGAGATCTTTCCATTTTCTGACTATTTCTTCAACTTCTTTCTTCAGAGACTTGACGTTCTTGTCATATAAATCTTGCTGGGTTAGAGCTCCAAGATATTTTATATTTTTTGTGACTATTATGATAGGTGTTGTTTCCCTAATTTCTTTCTCAGCCTGTTTATCCTCTGAGTAGAGGAAAGCCACTGATTTGTTTGAGTTAATTTTATATCCAGCCACTTTGCTGAAGTTATTTATCAGCTGTAGGAGTCCTCTGGTGGAATTTTTGGAGTCACTTAAGTATACTTTCATATCATCTGCAAATAGTGATATTTTTGACTTCTTCCTTTCCAATTTGTATCCCTTTGACCGCCTTTTGTTGTGCAATTGCTTGGACTATCAATTCAAGTACTATATTGAATAGGTAGGGAGAGATTGCTGTATATTGCTTTTACTATGTTTAGGTATGGGCCTTGAATTCATGATCTTTCCAAGACTTTTACAAAGAAGAGGTATTGAATTTTGTCAAATGCTTTCTCAGCATCTAATAAAAACCACATGTTTTTTCTTTGAATTTCTTTATATAGTGGATTACCTTGATGGACTTTGATACATTGAACCATCCCAGCATCTTTGGGATGAAGCCTACTTGATCATGGAAAATGATTGTTTTGATGTGTTCTTGGGTTAGGGTTTTGAGAATTTTATTGAGTATTTTTACATTGACATTCATAAGGGAAGTAGGTCTCAAGTTGTCTTTCTTTGTTGGTTCTCTACGTGGTTTAGGTAGAAGCATAATTGTGGCTTCATAGAAATATTTTGGTAAAATTGATGTTTCTATTTTGTGGAATAGTTTGGAGGGAATTGCTATTAGATCTTCTGTGAATGTTTGATAGAATTCTGCACTAAACCCATCTGGTGTAGGGTTTTTTTTGTTTGTGTATTTATCTGTTTTTTTTTGTTTGTTTGCTTGTGGGACTTTTAATAAATTCTTCTATTTATTGAGGGGTCACGGGATTGTTTAGATGGGTTATGTATGTGTTCCTGATTTAACTTTGGTACCTGGTATCTGTCTAGAAAATTGTTCATTTCTTCCAGGTCTTCTAGATTTCTTGAGTATAGGCTTTTGTAGTAGGATCTGATAATTTTTTTAATTTTCACAGTTTCTTTTGTTATGTCTCCCCTTTTCTTTCTGATTATGTAACTTGGGATACTGTCTCTGTGCCCTCGGATTAGTCTGGCTAATGCTTTGTCTATCTTGTTGATTTTCTCAAAGAACCAGCACCTGGTTTTGTTGATTCTTTGTGTAGTTCTTTTTGTTTCTACTTGGTTGATTTCAGCCCTGAGTTTAATTATTTCCTACCTTTTGCTCCTCTTGGGGGTATTTACTTCTTTTTCTTCTAAAGCTTTCAGGTGTGCTGTCAAGCTGCTAGTGTATGCTCTCTCCTGTTTCTTTTAGTAGGCACTCAGAGCTATTACTTTTCCTCTTAGCACTGTTTTCATTATGTCCCATAACTTGAGTATGTTATGTCTTCATTTTCATTAAATTCTAAAAAAAATCTTTAATATCTTTATTTATTTCTTCCTTGACCAAGTTATCATTGAGTAGAGAGTGTTGTTCAACTTCCGTATATATGTGGGCTTTCTGTAATTTTTGTTATTATTGAAGACTAGCCTCAGTCTCTGGTAATCTGTTAGGATACATGGGATTATTTCAATATTCTTGTATCTGTGGAGGCCTCTTTTGTGACTGACCATATGGACAGTTTTGGAGAAGGTACCATGATGTGCTGAGAAGAAGATGTATTCTTTTGTTTTAGGATGAAATGTTCTACAGCTACCTGTTAAATTCATTTGGTTCATAGCTTCTGTTTGTTGCACTGTGTCTTTGTTTAGTTTCTGTTTCCATGATCTGTCCATTGATGAGAGTGTAGTGCTGAAATTTCCCAGTATTGTTATGTAAGGTACAATGTGCTTTGAACTTCAGTAATGTTTCTTCTGTGAATATGGGTACCCTTGAATTTGGAGCATAGATATTCAGGTTTGAGAATTTGTCTTGGTGGATTTTTCTTCTGACAAGTATGATAACTGTTGGTTGAAAGTTGATTTTATTCAATATAATAATGGCTACTCCAGCTTGTTTATTTTGACCATTTGCTTAGAAAAAAATTTTCCAGCCTTTTACCCTTAGGAGGTTTCTATCTTTGTTACTGACGTGTGTTCCCTGTACGCGGCAAAATGCTGGGTCCTATTCATGTATTCAGCCTGTTAGCTTTTTATTGGGGAATTGAGCCCATTCATGTTGAAAGCTATTAGGGATCAATAATTGTTGTTTTCTATTATTTTTGTTGTTAGACGTGGAATTATATTTGTATGGTTATCCTCTTTTGGGTTAGAAAAACAATATTTATTTTAAAACCCTCTTTAAGAAGAAAGGGAAGATTTAGAACTACTAAACTTCAATCTTTATGCTGTTATTTGAGTCATGTATAAATGACATTAAAGAAATACATTAAGAAGAAAATTACTTGAATTTTGATATATCTGAATTATTCCTGTGTTCTCTAACAGTCCCATCAAGAAACAGAACTGTATACTTGAAAGATTTTATAATAGTTTGTAATTGCATACAAATTCTGCCACATTGTTCCATGCCACCAAACAAACATTTTTTACTCTGTCACTGAAAATGAAAAGCCCATCTGCTGTATGTTCCCAGTAAAACACAGATTGTTCTACAAAATCAGCTGATTTTGTCAGATAATAATTGAAGCTTCAAAGATAGTCTTTCAAGTTGCCAATTCATCAAGTGGAGACCACTTCAGGAATACAGTGGGGCCAAAAAATATGAAGAGACTCAGTAGAACTATCACCATGAGCAGCAGATAGGGGTACCAGGGGAAATTGCTAGTGAACATGCCCATGTCTTGATGCAACATTTTGCCTCAAGTTTATCCACATCAACTAATTTAATGTCCTCCTACTGGCTGGTACCAAAGTTCTTTAGAAAAGGGCTTGTGGCAAATTAAAGGGAGGCAAAGAGTTTTCTTGAATACTTTTATGTTTCTCCCTGAACTCCTGCATCTGTTGCAAAAATATAGTAGTTTCTGAGAAATCTTTGAAAGCCTCAGAAATGCTAAAGGCCATCTGCTGCCCCTGTTAAATAGTATTGATCTTGTTGATCTCTGGGTTGTAGGTCTGCATAACCGCAAGCTTCATAGTTGCAAAATCAGATAGAATTTCATTCTTCTTTTGATCCAAGGTATGTTTTAACTTCCCAAAACACAACTTTATGTTATCTGAGTCTTTTGTGAGTAAATGTAGGGATTTCCTCTTGTATATTTCCAAAGTGTCCAAGTGGGAAAGAGCATCTCCCTGGCTCAAATTGAAAGAGGGACTCAATGTCATCAGTTTGCTGAGTGTAGACATCTTCAATAGAAGAGAAAACATAATTGGTGTGATTACCACGAGTAGCACAGTTCCCACCAATCAGCTGCATATCAGTTATATAGAAAATGTTGAGAGGCTGGCCCAAGTGTGCTTTGAGAACAGGCATGTTGGGAGAAATCTTGATTTTGTTGTTTTTCTCAAAAATACCATTTAGTGAGTAATTAACATGCAGACAATTGACTCCAGGAGTTGAAGTTTCCCTAAGGCTGGTTGGACCCTTGAATGGAGATGGTCTCCATTCCACACAATGTCCACACATTCTCCTCTGATAGTCCTTCTCAGCATTTTTTTTTTTTGCAGAAGTTGTGTGAGCAGGGCAACACTGGGAGATCATCTATCAATCTTCAACAAATTGGGCATGTGAGATCTTCTTCAAGCAACTCCATCACATCCTTTGTTCCCAGCAAGCATGTGCTTTGGTCAAACTTAATGTTTCCTTCAAGAACTCCGCTCCCCTCCCCCCACAACCCTGGTTTTGAGTGTAAAACAGGAGAACCAGGGTGCATTACAGATAATCCAAAGAGGCTGAGACCAGAAAGTACAAGAATCCAGTAGTTGTTCAGTCCACAAGGCTAGGAGTCGCACCTAGTCTTTACTAGATGCAGGCTGGAGTCCCAAAAAAGTAGGCTGTAATGCCAAGTGAATGAACTTGCTCACAAGACAAAGGCAAGCAGGCAAAGAGAGCTAGTATACCTTTCAAAGCAAAGGTTTGTCCTTGTTAATTTCCTCATTTTGTCAATTCAATCCATGATGTTCCAAAAACAGATTCATCCTCTCATTAGAGTAATAAGGAAATGTAAGAGACAATGTTGCCTATACTTTATCAGTCAGAGCTAGAATAGGGGAAAACCTTTGGATAAGAGAAATCCACATTGTCCATACCTTTCCTAAATTCTGAGGCCTACATAGTTTACTGAGAAATAATAATCTCTGTGATTGTTTTAAACATTGCTATATGCTTTCTACAAGATAATCTTTCTTTTTAAATTTTTTTTTATTAGTTATATTTCTTTACTTACATTGAAAACGTTATTACCCTTCCTGGTTTCCTGTCCATAAGCACCCATTCCTTCCCCTAACCCTCCGCCCATACGGGTATTCCTCCTATACACTCCCCTTCTTGCACCCATCCTCCATATTCCCCTGCACTGGGGGTCCAACCTTGGCAGGACCAAGGACTTTCTTTTCCCCTGGTGCCCCAACAAGGCTATTCTCTGCTCCAGTTGGAGCCCTGGGTGAGTCCATGTATAGTCTTTTGGTAGTGGTTTCGTCCCTGGAAGCTCTGGTTGGTTGGCATTGTTGTTTTTATGGGGTTTCAAGCTCCTTCAACTGTTCCAATCCTTCCTCTAATTCCCCCTAAGGGGGTCCTATTCTCAGTTCAGTGGTTTGCTGCTAGCATTGACCTCTGTATTGGACATGCTCTGGATGTGTCTCCAGGAGAGATATATATCTGGCCCTTTCAGCATGCATTTTCTAGCTTCATCAATATTATCTAGTTTTGGTGGCTGTATATATCTATGGGCCACATATGTTTCAGGCTCTGAATGGCCATTCCTTGAGTCACTGCTCTAAACTTTGCTACCATATCCCCTCTTGTGGATATTTTCCTCCCTTTTAAGAAGAAGTGGAAGCATCTTCATTTCTTGTGAAGAAATATATTTTGGCAAACTGGGAAGGAATCATGTGAGTTTTAAAGCTTTTAGTGTGTAGACTCACTCTAATGCTTATTACAAAGAGGGTCAAAAACATTCCTCAGAGTATATGATGCTCTGAATCAAAGGCAGAGAATAAAGAAGGTACAAGAATCTACTTCTAAACTGCAGTTCAAAAAAGTTCTTCTTTCAAGCTATACCATAATTAAGTGATAACAAGACACAATTAAAATAATATGTACAGGAGAATTAATGGCAAATTCTAAAACTAAGATCATGACAAGAATTTGAATTAATAAGGGGTAAAAACTGAGAAAAATATTAGCTAATCATCTGCTTATATGAAATTTGAAGTCTTCTCAGAGTCTTAGAGAATATTTTTATATGAGTTATGTCCTTATACACATGACAATTATTTTAATAAGTTTTCGGCTGTGTAACTCTTAGAAAAGATTTTATTAGGGAAAAACAAGCTTATCACTGGCCACATTTCAACTGCTATATCTAGGACTAATCTGATAGGAACAAAGTGATTCACTTCATGGTTTCTGAAAGTTAAAGATCTGTGAGATACTCTTTAAGTAGTTTGAAATGCCTTTCAAATTCTTCCATATTAACAACTGTTGCTATTTCTTTGAGGTCAGTTGTTTTTTGTTCAGCCTTTGCTTTAGCCTACTGTGTAAGATACCTATTTCAGACAGACTAGAAAGAAGTGAAAAGCAAATGATACTCAGAGTGAACTTTGCTATTTTTTAATGTTTATTCTTTTTTTCCCTGTTTTTATTAAATTGGGTATTTCTTATTTACGTTTCAAACGTTATTCCCTTTCGCAGTTTCCTGTCCATCAGCTCCCTAACCCCCCCAACTCCCCTTTGATATGGGTGTTCCCTCCCCATCCAGCCCCATTACCACCCTCCCAACAATCCCATACACTGGGGGTCCAACCTTGGCAGGATCAAGAGCTTCCTCTTCTACTGGTGCTCCAACAAGTCTATTCTCTGCTACATATGCCGTTGGAGCCCAGGATCATTCCATGTATAGTCTTTGGGTAGTGATTTTAGTCCCTGGAAGCTCTGGTTGGTTGGCATTGCTGCTCTTTTGGGGTTGCAAGCCACTTCAACTCTTTCAGTCCTTTCTCTAATTCCTCCAGCTGTGGTCCCATTCTCAGTTCAGTGGTTTGCTGCTGGCATTCGCCTCGGTATTTGACATGTTCTGGCTGTTCTCTCAGGAGAGATCTATATCCGGCTTTTGTCAGCATGTACTTCTTAGCTTCATCCATCTTATCTAGTTTTAGTGGCTGTATATGCTATTTTGTCTTATTACATAAAAAGACTTGTTTATATGATTTTCTAATTTATCAAGATACTTTACATGTGTTGTCTAATTTAATCTCAAATAGCTTATTGAAAGACAAAGAAGAAGGCAGCTATACACTGGTTTCATATTATAAAAAGAAATATAAAGCTTTGAGAAATAGAATATTCTCAATAGAAAGGTTCCACCTAGATAATGTTGGTACTCATGATGTTACCTTGAATACTTCTCTCATTATAATTGCAAACATATTGATGTTTGCATGTTATATAGATCAGGACTCATGGTTTCATTGGATTCTTCTAAGGCACATCACTATGCACAACACAGCCTGTAAGTGTTAACTAGTTTCAATTAGCAAAGAATCAACATATTTTGCCTTAATTGGCCTTAATGGGTTGTGATCTGGAATGCACCCACAGTGACAATATCATAATGACTCTAAATAGAGATTTTTAGTGTAGAAAGAAACGTGCAGACTAAATTGAATGCAAATGGCATGTACTTTGTATATTGTCAATAACTTTTCAATTGTTTTGACAAGCTCCATCATCTATAAAAGGTAATATGGTGGTTTTCCATAGCATGCTCTTGCCTTGAACATTAAAATAAACTTGGTTTAATTTTTCTGAGGTGATTCATAGGGTTGAGGAAATCAGCCAAAAGAAAATAAGCCCAATTCCTCAACTTAAATCTCCTTTAAATCACTAAAGGCAAAGTGTATTACAATATATACTATATATATTACAGTATATACTATATTACAGTACATTTTCAGTTTTAAATCTTTCTAAAAACATCGGGAAAAGAAGAGAGGTGGTAGTGTTGTGGGCTTTTTTTATCTTTATTAACTTAAGTATTTCTTATTTACATTTCGATTGTTATTCACCTCCCCGGTTTCCAGACCAACATCCCACTAACCCCGCCCCCTCCCCTTCTATATGGGCTTCCCCTCCCCATCCTCCCCCGATTACCACCCTCCCCCCAACAATTACGGTCACTGGGGGTTCTGTCTTGGCACGGCCAAGGGCTTCCCCTTCCACTGGTGCTCTTACTAGGCTATTCAGTGCTATCTATAAGGTTGGAGCCCAGGGTCAGTCCATGTATAGTCTTTGGGTAGTGGCTTAGTCCCTGGAAGCTCTGGTTGCTTGGCATTGTTTTTCATAAGGGGTCTCGAGCTCCTTCAAGCTCTTCCAGTCGTTTCTCTGATTCCTTCAACGGGGGTCCTATTCTCAGTTCAGTGGTTTGCTGCTGGCATTCGCCTCTGTATTTGCTGTATTCTGGCTGTGCCTCTCAGGAGAGATCTACATCCAGCTCCTGTAGGCCTGCACTTCTTTGCTTCATCCATCTTGTCTAATTGGGTGGCTATAGTATATGTATGGGCCACATGTGGGGCAGACTCTAAATGGGTGTTCCTTCTGCCTCTGTTCTAAACTTTGCCTCCCTATTTCCTCCCAAGAGTATTCTGGTTCCCCTTTTAAAGAAGGAATGAGGCATTTGCATTTTGGTCATCCTTTTGAATTTCCTGTGTTCTGTGCATCTAGGGTAATTCGACCATTTGGGCTAATAGCCACTTATCAATAAGTGCATACCTAATGTATGTTTTTCTGTGATTGCATGTGGTGGTTTTATGTAAGAAAACTCAAAGGCTGATTTTATCAAAGCAAGGTACTTGCAGTTTTCAAAAATAATGTACCAATGCCTTTGTCTTTAAAACAGGACTTTATGTAATAATTACCTTCATTGTTCTCCTTTTTGTTTTTTCTTTAATTTGAATATTCTCATATATTTTGATCATACTGTCCCCTCCCCAGCTCCTCCCAGCACGTTCCCATATTCATACTCTTTCCTCCCTACCCTTCAAGAATAAATCATAAAAAGCCAAAGTAAAGAAGCAAATGATCAATAAGAGAGAAAAATGCCTGAGCAATACAAAATATGGCAAAAAAGACTACTGAAAACCAGAATGTGTTTGTCTTGACCAACTGTTCCTGAGCATGACACTCCAAATACAGAAAACTAATGTGTTTTTCAGTGGTTATCAAAGTTGACAGTATAGTCACTTTTAACCTTCTTATTGCTGCAACCCTTTAATACATTTCCTCATGCTGTGGCAACCCTCACTGGGAAAATTATTTTCATTGCTACTTCATAACAGCAATTTTACTACTGCGGTGAATGGAAATGTAAATATTTGTGTTTTTTCATAGTCTTAGGTGACCACTGAGAAAGGATTTTTCTACCCCCAAAGAGATCGTGATTCATAGATTGAGAACAGCTGCATGGGCCAAAGGGAAAACCTAATATTGCTAATTCTAATTGCTAAAGGAACCTAATTCTGCTAAAGGGGCAGAGCAATAAAACAACTCCCAGTCACGTACTGTGGCCCCATAGAAACATGTGGCTCACCCCACATCTCAGAGAAGCTTCTTGGAATAAATGGGAACTAACCCAGAGACCCACGAAAGGCAATGTACAGAGAGTGAGGGACGTGGGAACACTCATTCATAATTGGCTGCCTTCATCAAAGACTTACCCTCAGGGATCAATGATCTGTGTTGAACAGGAGGCAGAAAGATTGTAAGAGCCAGAGGGCACGGAAGGCACTTAGAAACAGTATCAAGAAGCTTCAGGGTTGATGCACTTAAGACATCACAGAGACTGTCAGAGTATAAAAGACCTGCACAGGTTCAAACCAGACAAAACTACAATACCAAGAGGGTATGTGGACATGAGTCCCCACCCCCTGATCCAATAAGGAATTTGCAGTTTATGTCTTCTTTGCTTTGTATTGGACACATACAAATATCACTGTGAACTTTAATTCATATATTTGGTTCTGGGTACAAAAGTGAAAGGGCTCTTTTAGATTTATTGTTGTTGTCACTGTTGTTATTTTTGGACCAGGAAA
Organism: Rattus norvegicus; assembly: GCF_021556685.1. Classification (NCBI taxonomy): domain Eukaryota; kingdom Metazoa; phylum Chordata; class Mammalia; order Rodentia; family Muridae; genus Rattus; species Rattus norvegicus. The sequence continues at coordinate 87,022,324 of NC_141539.1, read as the reverse complement.
TTTTTGAAAACCAGATTGTTACTTTTCTTTCATACAAAGGCAGTTAGTGAACATGAATTTTTCCTCTATGGAAAATTTGTCTTTCTTATACAATATTAAAATGATTTGAATTTAAATTGTCAGTTACTAAGAATTTGCTGAGTGAAAAGGATCATGAAGCCTTGAATACTCACCTTTGCCCCAGGCAAGCTGCAAGAGAGTATTTAGCAGATTGGCCCCATGTAGAACCAATTAATATAGCATCTTAATTACTAATGAAAATTAGAAGCAATATTTAAGATGAGGGAAAATATTTTATTCTTTTAGTCTGAAAAAATAAATTATCAATCTGTTCATGAATTTTACCAATTAATGGAAACCCCACTAGAATATTATTGTCAATTAATACAATTAATACAAACACTAATTGATGTCACACCTGTGGGAAGCAATACTTTAAATATTATTATTACAAACTTGATACTTTAAATACTAATTTTGGTATCTATTGAGAACATAGTAGGAATGGAGATAGATGCCTCTGTTTTTGAACACACTAGGTTATAATCTATACTTTGTTAGTGTTCAATCTCAGAGACACATTATGATCAACCTACATTATAGGTTACATATTTTGGTTTACTATTTTAGCTGTTTCACGAAAAACATATTAATAGGAATGGAGTTTTATAGAAAATTTGAAAGAAATATTCTTTTAAAATGAAGAATCAGAAACTGAAATCAGAATAACAATTTATGTGGGTGATACCTTATACTCAAATTCATGTAGAAATTTATTGGATCAATTTTATATAATAAGTATGTATAGTGCTATACTTAGTTTGTGCAATACCTTTTAAAGAAAGTAATATAAACACTATTTTATTTATATAGTGATCTGTTTTGCATGGCTGGATAATAATGAATAAGTACAGGTTAAAATTCAGGCGTAACTTTTCTACGATAGATATCTGTAGGTAAACTTCACAGAATAAAGAAACAAACAAAAGAAGCTAGAGCACTAAAATAATGCCTAACAGAGACTAGGTGAGGTATAGCAGCAATGTACAATGGAATATCCAGAGAAAAGTGAATGTGTCAGAACTATCTCAGACACTTACTGCAAACATAAGGCTCACTTACATCACAGTGGCCTGAAGCAGCCATTGATGTACTGTCTGTGACTCCATTTACATTCCCTGCTACGCCCATGCATATTCAATTCAAAACCACTGTTTTCCAGAAATAACCCCATCTCATCAGTTTTTTGATAAACTGTATATGTATAGCTTTTATTCAGAGTTGATTGAAAAATACTGTTTTTTCAAAGCCAAGTTGAAATGAACCTTTGACATTTCTCATAATGCTACTTCAATACTTTTTAAGCATTTCAGCCCTCTATGTGAATTCTGATCTTTTCTCCCTCGTTCACTATAGGAGCTTTATGGGAATATACTGCTCTGTGAATTTCCACAGGGAAGAAGGGCCTAACTGCTTGAAATCATTCTTTTTCTTCATAGATAGTGTCTTGTATTCTCCTTTCAATTTAGTTGAGCACTGTGGGAAAGTTACAGGGTAGTAATATTTCTCATGTTCCAAACAGCTTTGCGAAATGCCAAATACTCTTTTTTTTAAAAAAAGAGTAAATCCATGGGAAGCTGTTCTCACTTCCAACTTTTCTGTCACAGGCATCGTCTTGAGAAATAGATTTTAAATCCATTTCAAGTCATACGACAGCTAGAGAAGACCCTTCCCAATATGCTTTCACACAAATGGCTGCGATCTCTCCTACGATGTTACATTTAAATTCTTATGCTAAGCAAGATTATTTTAAAGAAATCAATTGAAATAATTGACTAGAAAAAAATCTTATTATTTATTTTGTGGGTGTAACTGATCAAAAAATCGACTACTGCTGTGCTTTATGAAAGCCAGTAATGCAATTGTTTTTCTCTTTCTTTGAGAAACATACTTCAGTTATTGCCAGGGTCTTGCTATTGTTAGAAATTTTCTTGGGTCTGAAGGTGACAAATTCCTTTGCTATTATTATAATTGTGCTTTTAGTCTTTTTACTTTTTTTCATTTAATCAATTGCATTTACTATTCTTCTATATTCAAGTTGATTTATATATGTTTATTCTATCTATGAATATATACTAGTATTTATGCCCTAAGTTCGATAATATATAATTATTTTAAATACTTGGTTTTGTTTTATGTGTGTATTGGGCTACATGTGAGTATGTAAACTATACACTAGTCTGGTGAATTCACAGACCAGAATTGGGTGTTAAGTCACCATACAGAGTATGTTCAAGTGAAAAACTATGCTGGAGACTACGGAAGGATGTAACCAAATATATATGATTAGGGGTTTTGGTTGTTTGATTTTTATTTTTGGTCCTATTGATTTTCTAGGAAAATTTATTTATTTACTTATTTTATTTTATATTTTTGTTTTACAGTCCAAATTTCCCCCCTCCTGATCCACCCTTGACTGTTCCACATCCTATCCTTCCTCTCCCATGTCCATGAGGATGTCCCCATCTCTCAACACAAAAAAGAGAATTATGGCAAAACTTAGGTTTTATAATTATTTACTTATACCAATGTTAGAAACTTATTTCTTCTATCAGATTTATATTTATATTCAATTTTGTGTATAAGATCTGTCATATTGTGTTTTCTAGTCCTGAAGACATCACTTTATACTATTTTGTAATATGATTATATAAATCCATTAGCATACTTTTATATTTTTCTTTTAATTAGATGATCAAGTAAAACATGGATTTAAATGATCAACATAATATTCTTAGGAGTAAATTATTGATAAGAGCATTATGATTTCACATTTACACTTGTAGATTTATAAAATCCATATTTAGCTCACTTAAAGAATTTATGGAATTTATTTCTTATACTTATATATTTGAATAATTCTTAAGACTACAATGTATAACCACTGGATTTTTTAATCTAAACAAAATGAAGTGTTTCTAGCAAACCCAGTAAATATTTTAAAGCTTATTTAAATTCCAAAAACTCAAAAGTAATTTATCATGTGAAACCATTTCTTTTATTCTGTTAGCTGACAGCAATGTTTTCAACTTTATTTCAAACAATGCACAAAGAAAGTTTATGGTCTCTCATTGATTTCTTTAATGGCCATTCACACATTAATTTTAGACAATCGTATTGTGTTCTTTTTACAATAGGTATTGTGTCTTTTGCCATCCAATGGTATTTCAAGTGAGAAAAGGTGATGATTAAAGATTATTAAGGATTACACACACACACACACACACACACACACACACACACACACACACACACACACTGCCTCTGTTTGGAAAAAATAGCAGTTCTTCAAGAAGCTGCAATGTGTTTGAATACTTACCAGTCATCAATCTTATTATTTGCCTTTCTTTGAGCCAGCTGTCCGCCGTCCTCAGATGTCCATTATTTTGTTGGTGCACCCATTAATCATGTCAGTGTTATTCAGCCATCCAAGTTTTGAGCTTCCCACCAACTAATGACACAGCAATATGTTTCAGAAACATGGAAAATACAAATGAATATTTGCATATCGAATAAGGAACTGTGTCTAAATTAAATCTTACATATCATTAAGCTTTTATTTAGTTATCTTCAAAAGAGTTTATATAATAAACTGAATTTTGTATGAGAAACTCAAGAAGTAAATCAGTGCAAAATAAAACAAAACAGACCAACAAGCAAAACCTCTTTGAGAGGCTGTTTGCCTTCACATGTAGTTCCTCTGATCAACTCGCTATGTCTATGAAACTGGACTTCAATTTTTCCATAACAGTGTGACTCAGCTCACTTAGTTTGTGAGATAAAGAGAATTAGAAAAGTCTGAGTTGGGCTGGAGAGATGGCTCAGCCGTTAAAGGCTAGGCTCACAACCAAAAATATAAGAAAAGTCTGAGTTGCTGATGATGATGAGGCATTTTGTACCCCTTTCCAACTCCAGCTAACTTGTAGGCTGGCCACAGAAATTCTAGGTAGACTATTAGATCACAATTTCCCAGCTAAGTAAATTGGATGGTGTGAAGGCATCGGCAAAAAGGATGAAAAACATTTCACTTTTAAACCATGACTCATTGTGTAATATACAGATTTCAATCTATAGTTTATCCTTTCTCCCAATATTTAAATGATTTATAAAGATGACACAGTCAAAATATATTAAATATTTTTATTCAAATTCATTTTGAATATTTGGTTTAAGATAATAAATTAAATTATTAAAGAATAATTAATTAGATAAAATTAACAATATTTAAGGATATAAAGCTATTTAGAATATAGTAAGATATGTCATGGACAATAAAGAGATAAAATTAACAGAGAAAAGAACCAATATTCCAATACCAAGATAGGTAAAAATACAAATTCTAAGAATTTTTTGACAAGAATTTTGTCAAACTCATTTATTCTGTGAAACAGAAATCCTATCTATGAACGTAGATATTTTAAATTGCAAAGCACAAAAGCAATGGGAAATTCATGGTTATGGTTTGCTCATGAACATTTTGGGTGATGAACAAGATGTAATATATATATTTTGCATATCTAATATGGAAAATGGTATCCAAGAGTGTTTAAGTGATGTTTTCATAGGAAACATAACATCTTTATCATATTGTTTCAAAATGATAATTATTTCCATTAAGCAAGAGGAAAACAGAAATTATAAGCAGTAGAAAGTAACAGAAAGCATAGGATATTAAATTTTTATGTATCAGAACACAAATAAATTGTTCAAAGGAGTGAAGCTTTAATATGTGAATAACATACAATTAATACATATAAATGTGCAATATATATATATATATTTAAATGATGCTATAAATTAATTTATAAATTAATTCGGGAATCTTACAGTATGATTAGGTAATATTAGACAAACTATCAAAGCTTGTCTAAGCAATATTTCAGGACTCACAAATAAAAGGTAAAACTGTCACAATCATAATTAGAAGAACAAACATGACGGATAGTTGGGTAATTTTCTTATTCTTATAAATAGCACAATTTGGTCATATTTATTGAGTACCTAGGATTATTATGGAACCTAAAATTAAACAACTATATTCTATGTGTTCCTTAATAAATCACTTTTATTTGTATGGTAATAAATTTGAAAAAATATAATTTATATACAGTCTTAGTTTAAGATATGTAAACTTTTCTAAAGGGAAATACTGACTTTATTCATTTGATATTAACAGTGTTTAATTTGTACCTGTTTTGGCAAATGAAGAGCCAAAAACTAGATCGAGTTATGTTTATATAATAAAGTTTAATGTGTTACACAACTGTATGTAGACAGTATATAATATTAATGCAATTGAACATTAACTTAGGGACCTTTTCTTTTCATATATTAATAACTACCTGTGTTTTTTATTAATCACAGTTGCAATGTGAACAATTTATCTGCAAATATTCAAATGTGAAGTTTGCATTGAGAATCACAGATGATCTTACTACCATGTACCAAAGGAAATGTGGAAGTAGACCCTTCCCCTAACTAAGCACTATGGACCTTTGACCAATCACTGGCCATTATTATACCTACTAAGAAGATAAAATTTCAAATTAGATGCATGGTGCAAGGTGTAGATGTAAATTAATGTGTCATAGTATATTAGGAATGAATTATATATCTCATTAAATATAGCTATGATATCACATTTTTATGCAAAGACCAATTCATTGTAGACAAATTTACTGTGGAAATCTTAGTCTCTAAAAATAACACATCTTGAGTACTTAAATATTTCTGCTCTAAATGTAATTAGAAGGCCATATCAGGATATGTATTGACTTATCAAACAGTTTTTTAAGCATTATTGTCATAAATTAAAGAAATTCAAGGAAAATTTAAAAGGCTAGATAAAATAGCATTAAAATTCTAAACTGGAAAAATTTTCTTTGGTAAAACAGTACTTTAAATCATTCTTAAATTTTCCTTATTCTATGAAAAACAAATTTTCTGTAGTCATTTTGAAAATGGCAGATATTTCACAGGAGTAAGTTCATTTTATGAAGGGTCCAACTGAAGATGTTTCAATGCCACTTGGGAGGGAAGAAGAAAGTAGAGGTCAGAGGGAGGGAGGAAACTGAGTGTGAGAGAGGAAGGAAGGGGGAAAGGAAACATGAGCAGGCATTACAGAGTAGGGGGCAGGATTGAAGCCCTGGGGGACAGCTGAATGAATCATAATATGCAACGTCGGGCAGTGGGAGGTGAAAGGTGGGGGCGTCACACTCTAGATTAAACCAGAGACCTGGCAGCTGCGTGAATCTCAGTAGTCAAAAGGAGGGACCTTAGATGAAATGCCCAACAGTGAAGAGAAGGAACTTATAGAGTCCACCTCCAGTAGAAGGATAGGGCATATAGAGGAGGGATGGGGTTGCCATCCCACAGTCAAAAAAACTCAGACTCAGAATTGTTCCTATCTAAAAAACTGCAGAGAAAAAATCAAGAAGAGTTTGAGGGAAAGGAAGTCCAGTGGCCAGTTCAAATTGGGGTCCATCTCAAAGAGTGACTCCAAGGCCTGACACTATTATTGATGCTATGGTGTGCTTAAAGACAGGAGACTGGCTGCTGTATGAGAGGCCCAACAAGTAGCTGAAAGAGTCAGATGTAGATTCTTACACCCAACCAATAGAGTGAAGTCTGGGACCACTGTGGTTGAATTAGGAAAAGGTTGGAAGAAGTCGAGGAAGAGTGTGACTCCATAGGAAAACCAGCAGTCTAACTAACCTGGACCCCTGTGATCTCTCAGACACTGAACTGCAACAAGGCAGCATACACTAGCTGTTCCAAGACCCCAGATACATATTCAGCGGAGGACTGCCTGGTCTGGCCTCAGTCAGAGAAGATGCACCTAAACATGGAGAGACTTGATGCCCCAGGGAGTCCAGAGGCTTAGTGGGATTGGGGTAAAGGTGGCATGTGGGTATGGGGACGTCTTCATGGAGAAGGGAGGGGACGAATGGAATAAGGAACTGTTGGAGGGCAGTGTGGGAGGGAGATAATGACTAGACTTTTAAAAAAGATTAAAGATTAATAATAATAATCATCATCATAATAATAAACATGCTTATATGTATTGGATGATTTATAAATAATCTTTTTCTTAGCATATTTTGAATAAATATATAATTTCACCATTCTTTAAATGTCATTTTATGACATAAATCACGTGGTCAAATGAATTTTTAATAGACACGACATATTTCACATCCATATAGATGTGTCTCATGTCTACATGGATTGCTTCTGAACTGTGCTTAGGATCACAGATCTAAGAAACATGTATTTGAGATGGGGCATGCTCTTTTGGCTGTGGCTCTTGAAATGTTAAGAGGCAAAAACATTTTCAAATGCAGTCCACAGACTAGAAGCAAGTCTAACTGATCCCTGAAGAATCACATAAGGTCAAGCAGAAACAAGGGCTTGCGTACTGATTTCACTTTCTTTCTATGCTCTTGCTTATGTAGCTTCAGAAAAATTCAGTACTGAGAAATCATTTTTATCCTAGCTTCTACGTAAGTAATACTTTGTAAATTTTAAAAGTACTCTAAATAATTTGCATATCAATGAAATGAGGTAGGTTTTATGTGTGAATACTTAATAGTGTTTTCACAAATGGAGATTAAATGGCATATGACCTAACGCACGTTTAAGCTATAATGTCATAGAATATTGACCATGGTAGCTAGAGGGTACCAACCAAAACAGAAAACACAATGAAGGAAGATTATAATGTTTTCTCTGACACGAACATTCATATTTTTAGTGAAATTGCCCTTCTAAGAAAATGAACAACAATGCCAACCAACCAGAGCTTCCAGGGACTAAGCCACTACCCAAGGACTATATACATGGACTGATCCTGGGCTCCAACCTCATAGGTAGCAATGAATAGCCTAGTAAGAGCACCAGTGGAAGGGGAAGCCCTTGGTCCTGCCAAGACTGAACCACCAGTGAAGGTGATTTTTGGGGGGAGGGTGGTAATGGGGGGAGGATGGAGAGGGGAACACCCATATAGAAGGGGAGGGGGAGGAGTTAGGAAGATGTTGGCCCAGAAACCGGGAAGGGGAATAACAATCAAAATGTAAATAAGAAATACTCAATTTAATAAAGATGGAAAAAAAAGAAAATGGCTGTGTTCCACTTTTGTCTCTCATCTTCATTCTCCTGTATGTGAGCATTCATGAGAGGATTCATGTACCTGATACTGTAACCAATATGTAAATTTTCCATATCTTTTCCCTTTCATCTACTCATTCAATCACATAATATATTATTTTGTGATACATGTATCTAATCAACCCAGTTAATATCTTCTAATCCATTTGAATTGTTGTAGCTTTTTATACCATGTGTGTGTTACTATATAAGAATATTAAATAAGATTTTAGGTAATAACTTTACAATTATGGCAAGTAATAATGTTATGATTACATAATGTATCAGTGTATAATTTAATTTGAAGTAACACAACAAAATAAAAACACAAATTAATTCATCTGAGATATATTTATTTAGTTATATAGTACACTACAGAAATGTTACCACTAAACCATGCATAAAAGTTCATGCCTCTAATGTGAATATGCGGGACATAGAGGTGGAAATATTTCAGTTCAAAGCCACGATTAGTCCTATGCAAGCCTACATTACACAGCAAAAACTCAAAATACACTAAAGAACAATAAGAAAATGTAAAGCAAAATTATTAACTACTGTTATCAGATAACATAAATTGAAATGAAAAATATACAAGTATACAAATGTGAATCTGTATAATTTATACTTATATATTTAAGTCAATAAACAAATATATTGAAACACATTCAGGTAAAGCTTTACAATATTTTATAAGAACAAAAGAAAAGCTTTTCTTGAATATACAGCAGAAGAATGAATAGTATTCATTAATAAAAAGGAAAAAAATAGGAAATTCAGAAAATTAAATGTCTAACTTAGTTATCGGTTGCAACAAAGGTTTTAAGATGACTTTAGTGTTTCTTTACTTGAGTTTTTATTTTTTTACCATTTAAGTTAGTCAACATAAATTATGTCTTGAATATACAAAAATGAAGTCATATGAATAAACTTTTCATAAATTGAAATAGTTTATGTTATAGTAAAGTTATTCATGTTTAGGTACTATATTAAACCTAATTATTAAATTAATCAATACACACACACACACACACACACACACACACACACATATATATATATATATATATATTCACAAGAACAATACACTACTTTATATAAAATTAAGAACTGTTGCAGTTAAAGGCAACCACTTGTTGTCTGGGGATAGTATTGTCCTTGAAAAGTAACAGGAGGAATAATGTACAAAACAGAATGTGAAAGAAGTCATATAATTTATTATATAAGCTAGGGTTTAATTTTGTAAACATAATAATTTATCACCAAATGTATGTAACTGTATTTATCACCTAGAGTATTGTAAAGAAGCAATTATTCATGCAGAGGCTCTGTGTATTAATATATAACTATTAATATATATTGCATATAATGTATTAATATATAATTATTCATGCAGAGGCTCTGTGTATTAATATATAATTGCGTATTGCAATGCCTATTTAGAAAATGTACCAGGTGCTCACATTGACAATTTATTCACCAGCATAAAATGAGGGTCCACACGTGGTATTGATACAAACACACACACACACACACACACACACACAAATCTACTCTTCATATCAGGAAACTAGAACCTATAAAGTCATTTATATCTCTAGCTATTAAAGAATGCTATAATAACTGGGAATTCCTCTCTGGAACGTTCTAAAGAAAAGGTATTCTGTAGGTAAATACTATAAAGTGTAAAAATATAAAACATATTTTTTTCTCTTTCAGTTACTTGTATCTATAACTTAGACGCTCAAGAAACTCTATAGTTTGGGTTATTAGAATATTAAATAAATTTGTGAGATTACATGAACGCTTCAAATCTAGTAATGGTCTCTTCACACCTATTTGAAATGTTCATTATATTTAAAGAACAGAAGGGGAGTTCTGCCTAAGTGTGAAGGAGTTACTTTGTTAATTCAGATGCGTTATTGCACCACCTTGGTGATTTTATGGACTAATTTACTTACTCTCAGAGCAGTTTAGGAATATTACAGTAAAAATTAGAACCCACAGAGGAAAAGTCACATGTTACTACAAATAGGTTAAAATACCCCAAGCAATCTTTGTCAAGAGAGTAATGTTGACTTTATATATTTTTGTCATTAAAGCACTGTAATAATAAAAACAAGAGAATGATAGCATACAAAAGAGCAAATGAAGATCTGGAGAAGTGGCTCAGTGCTGAAGATCATTGACTGTCCTTCCATGATTCTCAGGTTCACAGCCTACCTGTCTTTATCATTTGCTCCTCTGTGAGTTTCCGCTTCACTCCTAGCTGACATGATCATTTCATCAGCGATAATTGTGACATCTAATTGTGTTCCACTCTTATCCTTAGAGAGGGAATTTTTCTTTGAAAACTTGAGAAAGTCGAGGTTATTGGGAGTTCTTTACATATAATCTTTCTGCCTTCTTTACAAATGTGCTCTAGTTCTCTGGGCTCCAACGCTCACACACATAACTATCACAAACAAATCCATAAATGAGTAGTCATGTTTTATACATAGTATTTCTTGTTAGTAAACTAATTCATTTTATGCTATTTATTCAAGTAAAAACTATTTGTATTCAAGCTTTTCTTTGTAGATTGCTATTTGGTTTGTGTTTTCTGCCTGAAATATAACCAATGCTTTATTTCACTTGGTGACTTAGAAAGGGGCTACTCATAATATTTAAGTGAGTAAACAGATGAATGTGGAAATAACTAAAATTTGAAGCTATAAATAAGGAAAATTGGACTAAACAAAAGCCAAAGCTGTGTAACCCTCCTCCGATTTATTAGAGATGTTGTATTTACAATCTGGCTAGTGTGGCAGGCAGCAAGCATAGCCTGAGCACCTATTTTTGAACAAAAGCCGGATATGACAATGATGATTGATCACATTGCTCTATTGTGTTTTCTTTCAGGAAAACTTGGCCATAACCTCAGCCAGTCTGGCGTCTAGTGCTGTACAATGTTAAGAAGTGTCCCTAGTATTGGAACAGGTCCATGTTTTACAGTACACACACAGAAACTGATACCCCATGTGAAAATGCTCAATGCACCCAGTAAGTTGTTTGATTAAAACTTTATCTTTTTTTTAAACTCATTTTTGTTCAGGATGTTTGAAACATATGTGTATTTGCATCCTACAGTAGAACAATTACTAGAGCATCTTAAATCCTCCAGATATTTACAAAAGTATTGAGCTATTTGTTTATTTCTTATTACCAGGCACATGAATAGGGGTGCATCCCTAACTTACCACAGAATTAAAAATTTGCTGTGCAATATCATTTTATGACTTACTATATTTAATGTTCTGTCTTTATCAATATGAAGCCAGACTGATCTAAATATGGCCCATAAGTTTTCTTAGAAATGTTTAAAGATCACTTATCTTGAGTTAAATATGATTTATGAATAAAAACTAAAAGTTAAATCAAATTTAAACACATTGTTAATATGATAAAATATTGTTGGTAACAACAGTATTGAAAATCACATGACATCATAGACTAATTTAAGATTAACAGCTTAAAGAATAAGTATGGCTTATGGAGCCTGAATACTCAAATTGTTTGTTATTTTAACCTTGTCTTTCTTATTATATTATATTACATTTTATTATAGAGACAACAAGAAGAGACATGTACTATGACCTTATTTGTTTAGTAAAATCTGTTCTTTGGCCTACTTTTGTGTTGTGTTATGTTAAAGCCTTCATGAACTAAAATGAGGGAAACTCAAATATCAGATAGTATACATAATATATAACCTTCATAGTTCACCTACAAAGTACCCTGTGTGTATGCCTTGTTTATGTGAATATCCAGAATCTGCCATTGTTGTGCCACTGCCCAGCCCCATAAAACACAGTGTGATTAGCATGGAAAAAGACAAAAGTCAAAGTCTGGATGATGTTAATTGTGTCTGAAAAAGAAAGAAAAACTGATCAAAAAAGAAAACATTTTAATTTGGGGGTCATTCTTGAGTCAACAGATGTTATCCCGTTAGTTAAAGAGTACTAAAAGCATATGTGTGTGTGTGTGTGTGTGTGTGTGTGTATTGTGTATTGTATGTATGTATATACACACATATATATATGTGTGTGTGTGTGTGTGTGTGTGTGTGTGTGTGTGTGTGTGTGTGTGTGATATCTCTGTATTTTCCCCCTATAATAGCAGACATATTAATCTAAGAGTCAGTGGCTCATTAGGTTTCTGGTAAAGGAAGAACAGGCCAGCTTCCTTTAGTTCACAGGCTTCCAGTGTCTGTGTAAGAACACCGAGAAAGTCTCGCTGACATGAATCAGGGTGATTTTGTCTGATTATTTTTACTCTGGTTGGTAAAAAAGAATCCTACTTTTCTCCTAAATAGAAGGGGGAGACTAAAAATATACTGCTAAAACAGCTTCCTTATTCATTACGAACTGACATATTTTTTCTTCCTTTCCTCCTCATTAACATTTTATGTACAGATTATTAGAGTAAGCAAATGATTAGAAAGGGAATTCATTGTGTGACTGAACACTACCAAAATAAGTAAGTCCTAGAGTATATTGCGGCTGTAGTATTAACTAATTTTTTAAAAATTCAAACCTATAGTACATATTTTTATGACTGAATAGTGTGTTAATGATCTGATTTTATGTTTATTAATTCTTTTAGAGTTTGTGGATTGGATTTTTTCTTTTCTCTTCTGACATTCAAGACCATATTCTCTGTGTAATGCATATGTAAACCAAGAGTTTCCTAAAATCATGGAATCTACCTGACACTAACACCGTTGCTCTATTGCTACCTTGCTAGTTAATATGTAGTAAGACATACTATGTAGCTCTTTTCACCTGTTAAAAATTTTATAGCAAATAGTCACTATCTTGGTTTCAAAGGAATTGATCCTCACTTACTATTGTGTTGTGTTGGCACAAAGATTAGGTTGTTTTGATTTTTATCTTATTTTTTCCTCTTTTTAGCTCTTGATAAATCATCTAGTATTATGATAAACCATATTTTGAGCTAGAGTTAGAAACAATATGCTACCTAGTTAAGCTTTGTGCTTTTCCTAAACCTATTGAAATAATTTAACATAAACCTCATTTGTAGCCCTGAATGTCCAGCAATCTGCTCTGTGGTGGAGAGAGTTTGGGACTGCTTCTAGAAACTTGGTAGGAATTTGACATGGGGCAAGTTCAAAGTAAGCTCAAGGCAGGAATCCAGGAAATAGGCTCAGAATAAGAACATTTACATATTTGTTTGTGCAACGCTCTGAGCACCTGTTGTCTTGGTCATCCTGATTACCCCCTAGGAAGGGCGTTTCTTTTATTGCCTTGCTTGTTATTTGACCCAGAACTGTTATTATTTTTTATGTACTTAAAGTTGTATAAAAGCAGACTGGATAAAATGAACCCACTTTAGGTTCATAATTGGCTGGGGTTATGGTACAGTGTTGTCTAATTGTCATTTTTCCTTTTAACCCTTGCTCCTTCCCTGGAGAACTGGTTGACTGAGCTTCCTTGGTCACTGTGGAGACTGACTCCACTTCAAACTCAAAATCAGCATTCGTTCAGATACTTTGTATAGGTAAAGTGTTTGCATATATGCTATGTTGTTTTCCAAAAGACTTTCAATTATTACTAGGTTAAGTATAATGCCTAATACTATGTACATACATATTGCTATTCTAAGTAGAGATTTTTAACTGAATTTTATTTTCCTGTATTTTTATACTATGCAGAAGCAGAAACTATTATTGGTTATAGTAACTATTGTAGCAATTTTGAATAAGTGTAGTTTATTCAATCTATATTCAATCCTGAAACAAAATGATTTCTTGTGATCTGTATTATATTATTATTAAATAAAAGAAAGCAGGCATTTTCAAGTCCAACGAAGTAATGTTTTTAGAATGGTAAGAAAAAAACTGGACTTATTACTCTCACAATGTTGGAAGGAACAAGAGAAGCAGCTTGGCAATGTTTTCCTCTGAAAAAGTTGTGGCTAGGTTTGAACAATAAGTATTTTTTCAGCTTAGACACTTTGGAAACCAAGTAGTTATCTTTTATTTAGCATAATGACATATTCATATTATTCACATTATCTCAATTTACCAAAATAATCTTGAAATAACACTTGTTATAAATGAATTAAAAATTCTCTACTTTAAGGACAGGATGTGTCACAATTTTCCTAGTGTCATTCTAAATATTGGAGTACTTCTTATGGATCATATGAAGTATTTAATGATAATTATTTGTAAAAATATATTAATGTTATAGTAAAAACCAAACAGGAGCATTATTTATTATAAGACCAATTTTTAAGTATAAAAGCATAAAGACAGAATCACCGTCCTACAGAATTTAATGAAAGGGAATTATCCCAACAGTTAGCATTACGTTATAGAAATCAGAAATTACATTCTTACTTATATAATAAGGCATAAACACCCATATTATTAAGAATTATTTCAAGGTTTGTGTATCATCAGAAATAAAATTTGAATCATAATAACTTTAAGGTAATCATGACTGCGTTACAAACCTCATATCAATGATATTTTAATTAACTGTGGAATTATTTGGCATCTGCTAATTTAGAGATGTTCAATACAGACAGTTTAGTTTCAAGTTAGTCAATTACATTAATTTATCCTTTAAATGGGTAACTGCTGTTTAAAATGGACTTTAAATTTAATTTTGGGTTCTCTAATGCACTAAAAAGAACAATCATGGAAAGTCTGCATTTTTCTGAAATTTAAAGCAATGATTTTAGGATCATTTATTTCAATTGAGCTTATATAAAGTATAGTATATGTTTGTGGCCTTATAGTGACTAAGTTGAAGTTATAATAAACTTCATTTTGTCAAAGTTATTATTGGGGTCATTATGGCATGAATTCTGCAACAAAATTTGGATTAGAAATACCATTTTAATATATTTTCACTGAACAATTTTTAAACAAATATCCTGTCTGCAATGAACTAACATATTTGCAATGCATATGCACTGTTAGAAGAATATTATGTAAAAGTAGGAATAGTAACACTCAGACACATAGTTGACACACTGAGCAACATACCTCAAAGATAGTGAGTTAAATTTATAAAACAGTAAACAAACCATACAAACTAAAATGCAAAATCAGAGTATGAATGCTACAACATTAACAAATAACAGTGAAAACGATGTGTGCTTGAGGACAGTACCATTGCTGCCTTTTGGTGCAGGAAGAACCTAACAGTATAATTGCTGTGTCTGAGGAGAATAAATGCCAGGACATATGAGAGGCTGCTGTCAGAGCTGTGCATGGCGGATCATCCAAACTGAAAGACTGTCAGAAAAATAAGGACATGAAAGATAATATCTAAGAAAAAATATATGATTCATACATATATACATAAACATAAAAGAAATATTCTTAAAAACAAATACAACTTTCTTAGAAAATCTTGTATCAGTCTAAATATATGATTTTGGGAGTCTAGGGCAAAAATTACAAAAAAGTTTCCATTAACAGCTGGGAAAACAGAGTCTTCACTAAGAAACACAAAGTTGACCCCTTATTCTCAAACCACATAGAAAAATCAGCTCACAGTTTATGACATTTCTTGATTTAGGAGCTGAAACTTTAAGGCTTCTATAAAAAAATATAGTACAGAAATTCAGAAACTAGGCATAGACGAACGTTCTCTAACTAGGATCCACATTCTTAGGAAATAATAATAATCATAATAAAATGGGCAAGTAGGGTTAATTTAGTAGGGGGGCCCTTTGTAGAATGTAGAGTTAGCATATAAAGGGGTGGGGTGGGGGGATTGTCAGCTATGCATCAAACATGGAACTAATATGCTGCGTCCATCTGGATCTCAAGAATTTAAACACAAATAACCAAGTCAATAAATGCACAATTAGCGTGATCAGATATTTGTTAAATGACAAACTGCAAATAGATGGGGAATTTCAATACAATAAGCCAACATGGAGACGCAAATCAAGATTA
Organism: Rattus norvegicus; assembly: GCF_021556685.1. Lineage (NCBI taxonomy): Eukaryota > Metazoa > Chordata > Mammalia > Rodentia > Muridae > Rattus > Rattus norvegicus. The sequence continues at coordinate 87,006,141 of NC_141539.1, read as the reverse complement.
TATTTTCCACTTTCCCTCATTCAGAATGTGTCTACCACTGGCGGGGTTAATATTTGTGCTGAACTATAGGGAATAGTATGAAGGCATATCCAGAAACACTAAAACCAACTGACATGGTTGTACTACTTCTGGATAAATACCCAGAGCAGCAAAGAAAGCATAGAACAGCTATACCTGCAAGCCCAGGTTTCTTGTAACACTATTTTAATGGATAGAACCGGAGAACTTCAAGATAAGTAGAATAAATGAAACTGAGAAAGGTTAAGTGTCATGTTTTCTTTTATATATAGATTCTTTAAAGGTCATGAAGCATTAAATAAAGGTACCACTAGAGAATAGTTATGAGAAGAGTGGTAGGAGGAGAGGAATAGATATAGATATATGAGCTATTAGAGTAATAAATACGGTCCTGTGTTAAAATAACAATGAAATTCACTATTTTGTGCAAATTTTCATATACTCAAAATATATATATATATATGTATGTATGTATATATATATATATATATATATATCCTAATATGTTACACTTATATATCCATTGAACAATGTATGTACCATAATTTTTAATCTGATAAATTTACCTAGCATTACACTTTTGTTAGCTATGTTTGTTATCCACTTATTAGTCTGTTCTGCCCCCTCAAGCACAAAGGTGAGTATGAAAATCCATGTGGAATTTTCTAGTCCACAAAGACAAAGTACTCCCCACTCACTGTTCGAATGTAAAGATGTCCTCCCAGGGAACTTGTAAATAAAAGTTCAAAGAACAAAGGTTCTGGGATTGAATTCTGGACTATGAATCTCATCAAGTAGATGATGTACTCAAACTTTGCATAGTTAACCTCTGGTCTTGTGAAATTAATGGTCCTGAGCCAAGTAGAAAAAAAAAAAAACTCAAGTGATGCACGATGGAGAACAAGGTGGATGAGTGCTGTGTGACATCAGCTTGATCAAAGGGTGTGAGGATGATTACCAAAACAATCCAGAAAATACTAAGCATTGAGCTGCAATCAAATGAAAATGCACAGAACATACCTTTGTCCTGATCAAGAAATAAATTCAACATCCTAGAGTGTGTCTTATAATTGTAGCTTCACCACCTTGGGAAGCTGAGACTGAAGGATGTTACCTATAGGCTAAAAATTTTAGAGAAGAAATGGAATATTCTGGCAATGACATATTTATTTGACTTAGAGAGCTGGTATTCAAAGGCTGGCATAGATTGTGACATGCTTGAAAACTAGGGTTTTGAATTTTAATATAGAATGTTTCTTTATGTAGTAAAAATTTACAGCATCATTTTATTTTCTTAGCTTCATCACTCACCCACCACCCTCCTTTCCTCTAAACAGTTATTTTAAATTAAGCACACCTAAGTGTTAAATGTAGTTAATTATTTTCTGTAATAATATGTTTGAAGTAAAATAATGTTATGTTTTGCTTGCAATAATTTGCAGGAGAAACACTTTTTATGGACTTAAGTTTCTGGACATTTCTTCAGCAGTTATTCAGAGTATTTTTGGAAATTATGGAGCTATTAGGAAGTGTAGCCTGTCTGAAGAAAGCACATCACTGGTGGTAGAATTCGAGAGTTTAGTCTCTTCTCACTTCCCACCTACCTTCCTGAGTTACTACATAGATGAAGATGTGACCAGACCACTTCTTTCTCCTATGAGCATTTCATACCTTTTTTGTCATTATGGATACAAAAGTCAAAAAATGCCTTTTTATACAAGTTTTTGGTCATGCTTTTTTGCCACAGTAACTAATGTAGTAACTGATATGGTATTTATTAATTTTTAGTTTGCAGATTACTTTTATTAACTCCAAATTCTAGTAATTCATCTAACAGATAAAAATTTAAACGAGAAAAATCACCCATTTGAGGGTGTATCCCTATGAGAATGAATGGTATTGTGATATAGCTCCTTCACTGTAATACCTCTCAGTCTGGAGATGAGATGACTTCCCTATCAAGAGTATGTGCCTCACATGAACGAGACACAGAATTCTGTCTGCTATATCACTGAGAGCAAAGAGCAAGTAGCCAACTCTGTCATTGTGGTTTGTGTGTGCAAAGCCGGGCTTCGAGTTGGTATATATGACTGAGCCTGTTGTTGGAACTGCATGAAGAAGATCTTCAACAAGAAGGATGAAAAGGTGATATTTCCAATAGGTTTGTGTCTTCATCCTGCTATGTTGTGACAAGCACCAACAGCTGGACACACATGTGGCAGATCATGAAGGCACAGACACTGTGAGGCAATTCTGGGCTACATGATGGTCAAAAAACAGCTAGAGATCTGTTCTTGTCCACCCCGTTTTGGTGACTCGGCAACAGAAAGTTGAGACAAAAACCATGAATTTTAATATGAAAATACTCATTTTTGTCTTTCTTTGTGTTGGTATAGTTGTGAATAGTGTGTGAAAATAGAACTGGTCAAACAATAACTGAACTTACTTGAAACATACTGTAAAAGCATTCCATGTTTGACACTGCTTTGAGGTCCAGGAAACAGGTTCTAGAAAACCCGGAGACCTAGGGTAGAATAAAAGACCACTGGCGAAAACTAGACCAAACCAAAAATAAAAAGTGAAAAACCACAAAATAAAAGCAAACAAATGAAAGCCCATGAAATGAATTCTAATCCTATTCTGCTATACTTGTAGACTGGAGCCTAGGATAATCGTCGCCAGAACCACTTCATCCAGCAAGTGACAGGCACAGATGTGGAGCCCCACCCTCGAGCGTTAGGCAGAGCTCTGGGAATCGCACCTAAGAATGGAAGGAAGATTGGAATATCCAGAGGGTTCACAGGCACCACAAGATCACAGCATACAGAATCAACCAACCAGGGTTCATAGGGACTGAGAGACTGAACCAGCCCTCAGGGAAGCCTGTTTATATTTGACCTAGATCATCCCCATATAGGTTAAGGCTGTGTGGCTTGGTATTCTTTGTGAGACTTCTCAGTCGCAGCAGGCACTGCCTTTGACACTTTTGCCTGCTACTCCTACTACTGGGTTAGTTGTTCCAGCCTTGATATAAGGGTACTTTCTAGCCTTATTGTGAATTTTTATACCATGTTTGGTTGATATCCCTGAGGGCCCTGCTCATTTTTTTCTAAAGGTGATCAAAAGAGGAAATCTGAGGTGGGGGGGGGCAGTGACTGGGAGGGGTGGAGGGGAAACTGCCATTTGAATTTAATATATAAAAAGAAAAAATTACTGTAAATAAAAAAGAGCAAAGAGTTGTCTTTTGAAAACAGGGATATGGGATTAATACTATGAAGAGTTAATAACTAAAACTGTTACTGGATGTAGGAACTCAGTAACAATCACACCACTTGATAGTCTGAGTCAGGATGATCATGGGTTGTAACATGGCAACTACTATTTGTGTAGTAAGACCCATCAAAGTAGCCCTCAGAAACCCAACAAAGAAGGACTCATCACAGTGTATAGAGCAAGAAAACTATTTTAACAAATTTGTTCATACACTACGGAAAATTCTGTTTAGAAACATGAAAATAGAATTTAAGTGTTTAATTGATTACTAATACTAAACCAATAGCATCTGTCCACATAAAAATAAAGTATTAATTTATAAAGAAAATTAGTTATTTTTAATTTTAACCTCAAATCTTTTAATCTAAATCAAGTCGTTGATGGGACTTCTAGATGGGTTCAGGTTCTTCTCAATCCATTAGTACCATTATGTACAAGTGGTAATGCTGCCTCGAGAAAAGAATTTCAAGAAAAGATGTGCCACAGAGTTCAAAGGACATACCGCAATTTTATAAGTAACTATAGCACATGATAAGTACCATTTTCAATTTTACCTTCTTTCTAAAACTAAGAACGAGATCGTGAGAGTCACTATAAGTGACTTTTATCTGTAACTGAACAAGATCTACGTGTATAGTATTGAGCCAGCTGTACTGTGTTGTGTCAAAGATGGCCAGCTACCCTTTCCTGTCTTTTCTTCTCCAATAATGCAGTTTCTAAAAATCGCCGTGCAAAGTAGCCATAAAAAACACCGTGACGCACACAGAAATTACCCTTCATTATTTCAAGACTTTTTTTGTTCATTTTCTCAGGGTATTTTATTATACTTTAATCAATGATGCCCAAACATTCTCATGTAAGGGTGTAGTGACCGGTCTCTACTGAAAGAACCACTTCCGCACTCGTTTTGGAAGAGAGAGTGCCGACGGTCCTGTGTCTTGGGATGATCCAGGTAGAGGTGAGTCACTGTCTGAACTCTGAGATGTTTCTGCGGCCTGTTCCTTCTTCTTTTCTTGATTTTGTTTCTTTTTACCATTCTGCCGATAGTAAAAGACCAATATGGTACGTTTCCTTCCTTTCTTCTTGGCTTCCGAGTTCTCTTCAAGCACAGATTGAACTGTGTTCATTATTTGGGGCAAGTTTTCATGTGCAATGTCTTTTGTTGGACGACGAAGCCTTTGCTTCTGGCTTCTAGCCCTTCCTTCTCCTGTAGTCGAGCTTCCAGATGACTCTTCATTGGAGAGGGCTTCAGAGAGTGTGCCTGAACTAGTTTCGTCTGGATCATCTGTCGTGTCCTCCATGTTAAAGCTGTACTGGCTACAGTAAATGAGGGATGCCTCATATATATCCTCTCAGAACAATGAGAGCCACACCCTTGAGCTTTGATTGGCTAACAAAATATTTGTCCAGCCAATGGTATGTCTAAGGCGACTTGATGTCACAAAGGCAACTCCCCTACAACTTCCATGAACTTGGGAGGGAAGAAGTGTCAAAGAGTTATATAACCCAATCAAAATAATCTTTTATTATATACTTTAATTGAAAACGGGTTCTTTTCTTTTACAATAAGTCCTGAATATAGTTTCTCCTCACTCCACTCCCCTCAGTTCCTCTATACCTCCCCCGTTTCTCTGGATCCACCATCATTCTGTATCTCATTAGAAAAGAACAGGCTTCTAAGAGACAATAACCAAAAATGATAAAAATATAATTAGATGAAGCAAAACTATCATATCAAAGTTGGACTTGTCAACTAAATGGAGGAAAATATTCCAAGATCAGGAACAAGAGTCAGAAATCCACTTATTCTGAGTACCAAAGTCCCCTAAAAGTATTAAGCTAAAAGCTAAAATGCATTTTACTGAGTAGATTATCATCTGTGTTCATAAGGCAAGTTGGTCTGTAGTTCTCTTTCTTTGTTGAGTGATTATGGGAATGGTTACCAGGGGAAACTCTGGCCTCAAAAATGAGCTGGAAAATGTTTTTTCTGTCTCTATTCTCTGAAATAAATTGATGAGTATTGACACTAAATCTTTGATGAAAGTCAGGTCATTAAAACCACATAGCCTTGATGGATTTTTTTGGGCGTATGTGTTAAGGACTATATTTCTCTAGAATTTAGAGTGTATAGTTCTATTTAAATTGTTCATATCATCTTGATTTAACTTGTTTAGTGTTTGCTATTGAGAAAATTGTTTCTTTTAGATTTTTGAGGTCAGTGGTGAACAGATATTTGAAGTATGTTCTTTTGATTCTCTGGTTTTTCTTGTCTATTTTGTACCCCTTTTATTTAATTTAGATATTTTGTTTTTATTATTAAAACCAATTTTAAAATTTTGTAGATTTTGATAATAGACCTCCTCTCTCTAATGTCCTTTCAGGTAGTCTCCCTACCCACCCAACTTTAGGTTTCCTTCTCAAAAAACAGAGGAAAACCCAATAAAATTACAAACCTCACTGACTCTAAACCAGGAAAAATAAACTACCTCATAAAAAAGAAACGGTCAGGGCTGGAGAGATGGCTCAGCCGTTAAAGGCTAGGCTCACAACCAAATATATAAAAAGAAACGGTCCTACCTAGGGATCCTAGCCTGGTATGGTTGTTCCCTGAGAGGTTCTACCAGAATTTGGCATACAGATGGTCATACTCATAGCCAACTACCAGATTGAGATCAGAGACCCCAATGGAAGAGTTAGGAGAAGGACTGAGGGAACTGAAGAGGATTGCAATCCCATAGGAAGAAAAATATCAACAAACTTGACCACCCAGAACTCTCAGAGACCACCAACCAAAGAGTATGTATAGTATGTAAAGGAGAGAACCATGGCTCCAGATATGTATATGTTAGAGGATGGCCTTATCTGAAATCAATGGGAGTGGAGGCCCTTGGTCCTGTGGAAGTTTAATGCCCCAGCATAGGGGGATGCTAGAGCGGTGAGGCAGGAGTTGGTGAGTGGGTGGAAGAGCACCCTCATAGAGGCAAAGAGGATGGGGGGAGAGAGGGATGGGATAGGAAATTTGTGAAAGAGTAACCATCAACCTGATACCTGTTCTGGAGTAGTGGATATACCCAGAGTATTTCCATTGGAGAAATTGGATTTTCCTTCTACCAGCAGGTATGACAGGTTAAACTTTACCCTAGATGCTAGGTTTTCATTCACTCATTAATTTATTAATTTTTAATTATAACCAATCATGTGTCTGTGTTTGTGTGTGTGTGTGTGTGTGTATGTGTGTGCGTGTGTTTATGTATTAAAACAAAGAAAAAAATCTATCAAATCTAAGTTGGTCAAGACAAATCAACAGAATGAAAGAGTCCAAGAACAGTTACGAGAACCAGAGACACCAAGAAATCTTGTAAAAATTCTAAACTGAAAGGCATACCATACAGGCAGAGGAGATGGTAAAGGCCAATGCAGATCTTGTGCATCCTACCTCAGTCTTTGTGACTTTATATGTGCCATGCTTGTGCTGATTTAGGGAATTTTCTTTTCTTCATCCCCTCTTGAATCTTAACACTATCTCCTCCTCTTGTGGCAGGGTTTCCTGAGCGCTGAAGGGAGGATTTGATGGATATCATATTTATAACTGTCTATATAATGTTTGGTGGTGGGTCTGTATATATCTTCCCATCTTCTGCAGGAGGAAACCTCTCTGATTGTGGCTGAACAAGGCACAGATCTGAGTATAACGCCTCCCAACACACACACACACAATCCAAATTATGGCTTATGGCCTGAGAGTTTTGTGTTAGTGTTATAGTGCTTGCTTAACACTGGGATAGATCCCAGCAACAGAAAGAGAGATTCTGAAGTTAAGAAAAGTGAATGAGCAAAGATTAAAACAGAGACTGAAGGAACACCCATTCAGAGCCTGCCCCACAGGTGGCCCATACATATACAGCCACCCAATTGGACAAGATGGATGAAGCAAAGAAGTGCAGACCGACAGGAGCCGGATGTAGATCGCTCCTGAGAGACACAGCCAGAATACAGCAAATACAGAGGCGAATGCCAGCAGCAAACCACTGAGCTGAGAATAGGTCCCCCGTTGAAGGAATCAGAGAAAGAACTGGAAGAGCTTGAAGGGGCTCGAGACCCCAAAAGTACAACAATGTCAAGCAACCAGAGCTTCCAGGGACTAAGCCACTACCTAAAGACTATATATGGACCGACCCTGGACTCTGACCCCATAGGTAGCAATGAATATCCTAGTAAGAGCACCAGTGGAAGGGGAAGCCCTGGGTCCTGCTAAGACTGAACCCCCAGTGAACTAGACTATGGGGGGAGGGCGGCAATGGGGGGAGGGTTGGGAGGGGAACACCCATAAGGAAGGGGAGGGGGGAGGGGGATTTTGCCCGGAAACCGGGAAAGGGAATAACACTTGAAATGTATATAAGAAATACTCAAGTTAATAAAAAAAAATAAAATAAAAAAAAAAGAAAAGTGAATGAGGAACAAGAAATGCCTCCTAAAACAAAAAATGGAATAATCATGAACTTATTCTGCCCTCTTTTCTTTAGGAAAAATGAATGGAAAGTGAAACAAGAGTATTTCAATTTATTGAATAATCATATAATAAATGAAGACGAATAAATGAAGATTTCTTCAATGGAGCATATTAGAGAAGATAAAAACTGATGTATTAGTCAGTGTATGCTGACAATGGCAAGTTCAACAGACAATATATGTCTTAAGAGAGGGAAAGGTAAGTGATATTTATGGGAGTTAATTATTAAGGTGATTTATATAATAATTATCTTTTAAATAAAACCTCAATAAATAAATTAAAATGTCAAAACTCCAAAGTTTCTTAAAATGTACTTTGGCCCAAAACACTGAACAAGCATTTAATCTCTATTCATTAGAATAAGAATATTTTAAAAGACACCATGAGAGAACACTGCATACCCACTATTTAGACATTTTTTTTACTTATTCAAGTCCTATTCACTCCCTCCTTCTAGTGACCACCTCCCACAATCCGTCTCCCCCTCCCTTTCTCATCAAAGTGCTGTGGATTCCCCTGGGTATTCACCCAACCTGGCACATCAAGTCTCAGCTGAGGCCAGGCCCATCCTGTCCCTCTGAGGCCATACAAGGCAGCTCAGCTAGAACATATATCATAGACAAGCAATAGCTTTGGGGATAACTCCCCCAACAAGGTCAGGACAACATGAAGACCAAACTGTACAACTGTTCCATATGTGTGGGAAGACCTAGGTCTAGCCAGTATATGTCCTTTGTTTAGTACTTCAGTTGCTTAGAGTCCCAAGGGTCTAGGATAGGTGACTCTATTGGTCTCCTTATGGAGTTCTTATCGCCTTCTGGGCCACAATCATTTTCCCTATTCTTCCATGAGTCCCCAAACTTCATTTATTGTTTGTCTGTGGATATTTGCATCTGTCTGAGTCAGCTGGTGGGTAGAGCCTCACAGAGGACAGCCATTTCCTGTCTTCAGGCACAACAGAGAATCATCAATAGTATCAGGGATAAATTCCTTCCCATGGAATGACTTTCAGGTTAGATCCTATAAAAACAACAATAACTCTAATTATTAATGATTGCTTGAAAAAACTTTTACATCCTGAGGTTAGGTTCAAAAAATTAGGAAAGCCAAATTGCAAAATAATCCTCTGTCAATCTAAATGAAGGGACCCATAAGGCTCTTGAAATCCACAAGAAACATGTAAGACTGAGAACACTCAGGCAAAATCCAAGACTAAGAAACCCCCTTTCCAAATTTCCGTAGAGGGAACACCTTGAGAGTAGAGCTGCTGGTAAGCACGAAGGAATCCAGGGATGGAGCTCTTTTGAGCCTTCAGTCATAATAAGCAGATAGTTTCCATTGTAAGACTTGACCTTAGTCTTAACTACTAGGAGACTCCTGTGGTGAATCTGATGTGAGACCAGAGATTGATGCAAAAGCAAGAGGTTTATTATTCCAGAGAGCTGGGGTCTGCCTACATTGGGAAGAGAGGTGACCACAAACTATCTGTTACTACAGTTTTTATACATCTTGTAAAGGGCAGATTACAGTGATGGCAGTTGGGCATACACGCATTGGTGGGCTCAATTGACATTTAGGTTGCTGCCAATTTGGGCAGCATTGGGGCCCTTGATCTACCTTCCTGGGGGCTGCCATTAGATAAGGTTGAGACAGCCCTGCCTGGAAGGAAAGGGCTGCCTGGCATCTTGGAGACATTCCACGAACTGTGCCCCGTAAGATTGGGTCATTCCTTCCTAGATGGGAGGGGCTGTTTGACTCCCTGAGACAAGTGGGAAATTACTAGCCCTTTTCTTTTATCATTATTTATGCTTCTAAGTGACTCATAAACAATCTTATTGCACATTTCAATTTCCTGACTCTCTGTACCTCTCTCATATCTCTGGAGAAGGGGAGAGATAGATCCTGTAGAAACCTGTTCCAGCAGGTATTCACAACTACCAGTCAAGGGGCCTGAGTTTTTAACCCAGAAATGTTCCTGTCCAAAGGAAGAACAGGGATGAAAAACTGGAACAGAAACTGAAGCAAGGGCCAACCAGCGACAGGCCCATCTGGGGATCCATCAAGTCCACAGACACCATACCCAACACTGTTGCTGTGATCAAGAGATGCTTGCTGACAGGAACTTAGAGTGGTGGTTCCTGAGAAAGTCTGTCCAGCAATTGACCAATGCAGATGTGGATGCTTGTAGCCAACTATCAGATGGAGCTCAGAGAACCTGGTGGTGGAACTGGTGGAAGGACTGGAGGAACAGAGACGGATTGCATCCCATTGGAAGAACAACATAGACTGGCCTGACCACCCAATTCTCCAAGAGTCTAGACCACAACCAAGAAGTGTACCTGGAGGAATCCATGGCTCCAGATACATATGTAGTGGATGATGGCCTTGCCTGACAGCAGTGGGAAGGGAGACACTGAGTTCTGAGGAAGTCCAATGCCCCAGTGTAAGCGGATGCTAGAGCAGTGGGACAGGAGAGTGTGGGTGGTTGGGGAAACACTCTCAAATAGGCAAAGAGGTGAGGAGAGCAGATGTGGGATGGGGGCTGTTGGAGCAGTAACCCGGAAGTAGGATATCATGAGATGGGGGTTGGTGGAGGGGATAACCAGGAAGTGGGATATCGTTTGAGATGTAAACAAATGGAATGATTAATAAATATAAAAATAGAAAAATCTCATTGCTTCATTAAAGTGGGCTTAGACAGACTCATTCTTTTATGTTCATATAGTTGTCCTATTAATTCACTACATACTACCAATACTTGACTGTTATTTTTATGTGTGTGTGCGTGTGTGTGCCTGTATATACAGATATACAACATGCTCAGTCTATGTGCTACTTATATGTATATGATCATAAGACTTTATTTTTTAATAATTTTATTTTATATGCATTTATGATATGTCTGCATGTATATCTGTTTGTGGGTGTCAGGTCCACCGGAACAGGAATTCCACACAGTTTTAAGCTGCCCTGACTGTGCCTAAATTGAGCTTGGGTGCTCTGCAGAGAAGCCAGTGATCTTAATCGATGAGCCATCTCTCCAGCCCAGTCTACAGTTATATTGAATAACAGAATCTTCCTTGAAGAAGTCCTCTTCTATTCTAGGCATTTCACAGTTGACAGGAGTTCTTTGTCTATGTTTGAAGCCCCATGAAGTTACCTTTTTCCATGTTAATATATCCACTGGTGCCTTTACAGTTCAGGTTTTTTGTTTGTTTGTTTTTCTAACTGGGGGTGGTGGTGGTTTGTTTTAGGTAGCCATGCCAATGAGAAAACCTGGGGGCAGCATTTCTGATCTTTTATCTAGGGCCTTCATGTTTTATAACTCCTGTGACATAGTGTAAACCATGTAGTATGAAAGCATAAAACCTCATAGTAAAAATAAGAAAGTTTCTTTTTTTTCCCCAGACCAAAGAATGTACCCCTTTCATACTCTGATACTCTATCTTTCTCAGTGGAGTTGTGATGCATCTCAGTGGAACTGTGATGCAGACAGCTCACCTCATTTCTGCATACAAACAGTTTCTTATATAAAAATTGAGAAAAGTAAAATTTAATATTTCTGATAATGTACTATAAAAGTAAAAAAAAACAGATCATTAAATTCTATATCTTAGAATCACTAAAAACTAGACATAGAAAGGTATAATTAAAAATCAGAATATTATGAAGGGGTGTTGTTCTTTGACAAATGTCTCTTCAACATCTAATGCAATGACCATGTGATATTTTACTACAACTATTGCTGATGCTATGCTGTGCTTACAAACAGGAGCCTAGCATGGCTGTCCTCTAAAAGGCCCAACAAGCAACTGACTGAGACACAGGTATTTACACCCAACCATAGAACTGAAGTTAGGGACCCCTTTGGTTGAATTAGGGAAAGGCTGGAAGAAGCCGAGGAGGAGGGCAACCCCATAGGAATTCCAGCAGTCTCAACTAACCAAGACCCCTGAGATCTCTCAGACACTGAGCCACCAACCAGGCAGCATACACGATCTGGTCCAAGGCCCCCAGCATATATAGCAGAGGATTGCCTAGTGTGGCCTTGTGGGAGAAGATGTGCCTAACCCTGGAGAGATTTGAGGACCCAGGGAACAGAGAGGCCTGGTAGGGAGTTGGGGGTAGGAGCTTGGAGATTTTCTCTTGGAGCCAAGGGGGAGAGGAATGGGATAAAGAACTGTGGGAGGGGGACCAGGAAGTAGGCAATGGCTGGAATGTAAAGAAGATGAAAGTAATAATAGAAGATAAATTAAAATAAAAACAAAAACAAAAATTCAGATATTTTAAGATTTTTATTTGAAATAGGAGGTTATTCATTATTTCACATAGATGTTAAGTTGTTCAGTGAATAGAAATGCTTACAAGGTAGCACACGAGGTAAAATAAATGCAAATAGTTTTATTTCAAGTGATAATACAATGTATTCATGCAGCAATGCAATCTTCTGTCTATGAAGTAGAGTGTGCATCCTTTATTTTTCATTGTAACCATGTATTACATGAGAAACATGAACTTTAATGCTTCCTTTTCTGTATCAGTATATTCTTATTTCCTTTGTTGATAAAACATTAACATAAGCTAAATATAAAAATAATTATTGTATTCTTGAGATGCTGCTGAAATAAACTTGAACAATACATGGTGTGAATAATTATCCCTATATTCCAGTCCTCATAAAGAGACTGAAAATGGAAAAAACATTATACCATCAAACAAATGGAAAAAATCTAAAACTATATTATGTCTAATTAAATATAATCATGGACAGAAAAGTGGACAAACAAAATTTATCAGATTAAATCTAAAGCCAATGTGTGTGTGTGTGTGTGTGTGTGTATACACACACACACACACACACACACACACACATATATATATATATATATATATATATATATATATATACCTTCTTTTTTTCTGGATACCACAACTCTTAAATATCCCATGCACTAGGTTTTGTTATAATAAATTTTCTCCTAGTGCTATCACTGTATAAATATATTTACTCAGGCTTCATTATCCATACCACCCTTCTTTGTTACACATCAAAGAAACATATGTCCGTTTGTTATACATATTGACACAGCAAATTAGCCCTGCCTTGTTCCTTGAACTAACTTTACTCCTGAGATAATAATTTCAAATTGTGTCTTCCTATCCAAGTTCCTCTACAACATCTATGATTCTACAATGGATTATGTCTAAGGAACAATTTTAATGCCTAGAGTGATATAATGATACATTTGTAGTAAATACAACTAGAAATAATGCTCCACCTTTTCTTAATGAGAGCATAGCAACAATTAAAAATTTAATCTTTCTCTTGCATGTAAGATAATAGTGGAATTACAGAGCTATGTTACTCACTGGAAAGATTAAATGCTCCTTAGGACCCCATGTATTTTCTTAACCTCTGCGCTTTTTAATGAAATGAAAGCCCTGTTCATGTTAAAGACGTCATTGCCATTTCTCTAATTACAATGTTAGCACTGGGTTAACAGTAAATAGGGTTGGAATTTTTCAAAAAGTGGACCATTTCCCAGTTTCTCCACTATTACATATTCCCAAAATTATGTATAATTATTGTGTTATATTAGCTTTACTAAATCCTTACTACCTTACCACTAACTACTTGCCTTTTGGGTGTTTCCATTTTCTAATTCTAGAAGGCAATATAGATGTCAAACTTTGTAAAATAATGTGGCTGTAAATTGCCAATAGCTCCTTGGCTAAGGGTGGTACTTTGTGCCCACCTCTCCTTTTCATGCTTGGATTTGCTGTCCCTTAAATTATAATGGGTGTCTGGATGCTATCATGACATCTGTGAATTCAGATCTACATCAGCTCCACTGTTTCCAGAAGTCACTCTTTCCTTATAGTCATCTACCACGTAGCACTTCTGTCACATCTTGTACAATGATTCCTGTCCTGGAAGAAAAGAACATGAGTTAGATGTGCTATGTAGGGCTGGATATTTTGGAGTCACTCGATCTCTGAATCTTGGTTAGTTGTGGGTCTTTATGCTCACCATCTACTACAGAAAGACTCTCTGATAAAGACTGAGATATGCGCTCTTCTCTAAGAATAAATTAAACACTGTGCACATTTGTATAATAGTAGGGGGTTCTCCCCTAATGCTTATTGCCTGTCTAACCATGGTTCTTAGCCTGAAAAAGGTGCTGGGTATGAATTTTGTCTTCAGGGATATATCACAAATCCAATAAGAAAGTAGTTGGTTACTTGCAAGATGTCCTTGTCATTATTGTTCCTTGTGGGACATTATGAACAAGACTTTGGAACAATCACTGGGTTATTTTCCTTCTCAGCAGAAAATTAGAGTGTGATCTAATTTTCTAGAGTGTAATAATAATAATAATAATAATAAAGAATGTAATCCAAGATTTTGGAACCATTTTGGAACAAGTTTTTTTTTTTTTTTTTTTTTTTTTTTTTTTTTTTTTTTGGCATCGTTTCATAGGAATGTCATGATTTTGGCTCACATAGCTCACAGCTGAGTAGGGCAGATTAATGGTTTTCTCTTCCAGTAATAGCTTGTGTACCACTTTCCAGCTCTCTGAACACTGCCATTCACATTTAACTTCCTGGTCAATATCAGCTTGGTTCTTTTTATTAAGACAGGCTCAGGTATATTTAGTTTCTGCCTATTGCCTTTGCTATTTATTTTAAATTTTGTCTTAGGTAAGTTCAATTATATGTTGGGATATATTTGAAACATTTTTTACATTCATAATCTTTTTGGTATTTGTTCTTAGAAGTTGATGCTATTCCTGAAATTTAACGATAGATTTAACACAAAGATATTCCAACCTAAAATACTAATGTCTAAGTAAGTTAAGCTAATATTTGGAAAGGACTACATATTATTCATGATTTTAATTTAGTTAAATACAATAATAAAGGCAATTAAGAAAAATTTAATAATTTGATTACAAATTATGTGCATTTAGGAGGACTTTTGATTTTATCATATATAAGTGATGTTTTACAAATGACAGTTATTACTGACATATTTCAGAGAAAGTTTGAACTAACATTTAAGTATTTCTTATACATTTTATTTTAAGAAGAAACAATAAATAATAAATAGTCACTTTGGGAAAATCATAAGAAAGATGTGTGACATATATTAGATACTTTCATTAATCTTACCTCAAAACATAATATTTATATGTATTATCCCTGGCCATCTTTGGAACCAGATTAGAGATAAATCCTTTGAATATAGACAACAGAGAGTTAGTTGTCCAAAACAGCTTGTTTAATAGGAGGAAGTTTAAAACTAGGTGCGAGGAGTAAAGCAGAAAAAAAGATTTTAATTGAGGAATTATGAACTTTCCTTCATAATACTTTAGGTAAATTACACTCTAATTTTCTGCTTAGAAAAAAAAAACAACAATCTCTTCTGTAGGCAAATGTATGCAAACAGACCTAATTATATTCTTACACTTTTACATATGACATCTCAAGCATGATTCCTTGACCTTCCAGTGCTTAAGAAAATTCACTATGAAGTTAGCATATACTTTCCCAGTTCATTTGATGTATTAACTAATGTGGATTACAAAGTCATTAAATTACTGAGAAGGACTTGCTGCATCTTTTAAATGAAATACTGACAAAATTTCTTCCTCCATAAGAACATTAAGCTACTTGATGTGGGTGAGATGAAGTGGTGCTAATTAAACATCTGGCATCCAACCTCACTTCTCTGTTTTCCCTATGCAAACAACATTTTGCAAAGGGAAATGAGTGATTTAAAAGATTGATGAGTCAAAAAATAAGATAAAACCCTTCGCAAAACAGGAGATTCATTACAATGCAGGTTTACTGTGAAGCTAAAGTTATCATTATTAGAACTCAATTTTATTGCAATTTATTCAATAGTATAAACATGTTTCTAACAATATCATATACCAGACAATGTTACCTATTCAAGGAAATGCTAAGTGAGTGGAAAATCAATGGGTATACTTTTTCTCTTAGGACTATATAACATCAAATTATCATGCTATGTGATTGCTTATCTACATGTTTGTACACATATTTCAGTAGATACATGACTGAGATGTCAAATTCATGTTCAAGACTAAAGCTACATATATAGGTATATATAAGTATATATACACTTATATATGTGTGTGTGTATGTGTCTGTGTGTATGTGTGTGTGTCTGTGTGTCTGTGTGCCTGTGTGTCTGTGTCTGTGTATATATGTATGTGTGTATGTGTAGATGTATATATGTATGTGTTTGTATATAAACTACAACAAGATTGTTTCGTTTATTCATCTTATTTATGATATGTGATGCTGAGACTTTCCCCTCTAGGCTTTAATGTCTTATACGGTATTTTAAATTAGATAATTAATGAGAAACCTTAAAAGATGCATTCTGACAAAATTGAAGCCAGAAGAATTAGCCTAAAAATACTCACACTCTGTTTTCACATGAATCAGTGTTGTCCTAGTTAGCTTTATCTGTTATCCTGATATAGCCTAGAGTCATCTACAAGGGATATTTCCAGGATCAGATTTGGCTTTGGGCATTGTGATGGCTATTCCTGGTTGTCAACTTGACTGCATTTATTATGAACTGTAATCCAGAAATGGAGGGCATACCTATGCATCATATCTTGAGGCTGAAAGATTGGTTTCTGACCTGCATCTTCACACAGAGATCTTGAGGTATAGAGTAGTGATGAAAATCTTAGGCCCACCCAGGTTAGTACAAGATTTTAATCCTAGAGTCTGAGGCAAGCAGATCTCTGAATTCAATGCCTGCCTAGGACAAAGAAAGTTTTAGATCCAGGCAGGATGGTACATATCTTTTATCTGGGCCATACTTTCTGCTAGGGGCCTACATAA
Organism: Rattus norvegicus; assembly: GCF_021556685.1. Classification (NCBI taxonomy): domain Eukaryota; kingdom Metazoa; phylum Chordata; class Mammalia; order Rodentia; family Muridae; genus Rattus; species Rattus norvegicus. The sequence goes on along the minus strand of NC_141539.1, from coordinate 86,989,454 downwards.
GGAGATTTGAAGAATGAAGATTTACTCTGATTTCTTGTACTTACTTGCCAGTTGAAACCTACTTCTCCAGAAGACCAGATTAAACACCTAGCCCCATGGGACTGAGCAACTACTAGATTCCTGGACCTCCATTCATAGCTGTTCATCATTGTGTTAGCTGGACTACAGACTGTAGGTCATTACATTAAATTCCCTTAATATACATAGATAATCCATATATTCTGTGACTCTAGAAGACCCTAACCAAAGCATATCTTGTGATATTGTCTTGATTGTTTATGATCTCTAAACACACTCTGGGCAGCACCATTCTCTGGGCAAGTCTTAAGCTGTACAAAGAGCCTGGCTACTGTGGAGCCTGCCAGCAAGTCAACAAGCAGCATTCCTCTAAGGTTTGGTCTTCAAGTTCATGTTTCACTCCCTGTGTTCAGAATCTATCTGGACTTCCCTAGGTGATAGATTGTAACTTCTAAGATGAAAATTGGATTTTCTAAGTAGTTCCTGGTCATAATGTTTATCAAAACAGAGCAAGCATGTGGTACTCCTCTGGACTCTTGCTCTGCATGGCACAGAATTTGGGAACCCACATAGGTTATATATAAGTGTTCCCTGAAATATAGGATCAATGTGCAGGGAAAATGTTAGTCATTTATAGATTCCTTTCATTGTCTCAAAACTGCATCAGCTTTCAACTATCTTTTTTTTTTCTCCTAAAATTGAAGGTCTAGTACTAAAGCTTTCACAGAAAATGGGTTTGATAAAATACCATTTTTAATTATATGGAAAACAACAATGCAGTGATAACAAAAGATATTATAGAAATACTTCTCCTCCTGCATGTAAAAGAGACAGACTCAAACATCACTGGATTTTAGCTCAATGCATTTAAATGTTCTCCTTTAATCTAAATGGGAATTGGAAAACAATTTTAAGGTAATATACTTTGATTCACTTAAAATTATATAGTTATGGACTGGAGAGATGACTCACAGGTAAAGAACAATCACTGCTCTTGCAGAGGACTGCGCTTCAGTTTCTAGCACTTACACGGTAGCTTACAACCATCTGTAACTGCAGTTTCAGTGGATCTGATACTCGTTCTTGCTTCTGTGGGCACTGCATGTACTTGGTGCTCATATATCAATGTTGGCAAAATACACAGGCACATAAAGTAAACAAACAAATAAAGAAGTAATTCATAGAGTGGAGAGGGTTGTTGAGAGAGGTCTGCCTGTGTAACCCTAGTAGTCCTAGAATTCACTTCATAGATCAAGCTGTCCTTGAACTACAGAGATCCACATTCCTCTGCCTCACAAATACAGGGATTAAAGAATGTGCCACCACTGCCTAGTACAAGTAAACATTTTTTTAAAAGATTGATGCACTCATCTCCCCATATAAAAATAGATGGAAATTTATAGATTTAGAAAACATGTAAATGTAGAGGATCATTTACTATTACTAAAAATCAGATGAAATGTCTCCAAGGCACTCTCACCTACTGTGTAATGCCTGCTCTCTCTTTTGCTGCTAGGATTCTCTGTTAATAGACCATCCTCTGCTCAAGCTCTAAATCTCTTTGACTTTCCTTCCGCCATGTTGCTGGGTCTGCCCTCATTCCTTCTTCCACCTTCCTATTTTGGTTTTCTTAGGACCTAGGAGTATATGGTTTGATAGTCCAGAATAGCTTATGTTATAGCAGTATAAATGGGAATATAACCTTCCATACATTACTAATATTAGACCCATAGTTATATTTTGATGTTTCAAGAAATTTCAAATAATCACTGTGAAAGTTATTGCTCATTCAAAACAAAATCAGGTTCACTTTTAAGCAAAATAATTTTATGAAGTGCTTTTCTATAAAGAAATAAGAAAATTACCCTTCATTTAAGAAGAATTGAACAAGCGTCCCCGCAGAGCTTTAAGTATTAAAGCAAGTAGAGTTCAGTGGCTTCAGAAAAAAGGTAAGAAATTATCATAGATGAAAAATTGAAATAACAATGAGAAAATAGAGTCTCTTTTGTTTTATTGAGTACTGGCTAATAAAGGAGACTCAAGGATGGGTCTCATTTACCCTTTACATGAGTAGAACTGTAGGCTCTGTCATTTACCAAAGCAGAATAAATATACAGAAGAAAATATAATAGAATAAGATGAAAATATGAAATATGGCCATGGTAGTGATTGTTGGTAACCTCAACATTTGGGAGGCTAACACGAGAAAGTCTCAGATTCTAAGCAAGTCTGGAAAACATTTGAGATATTAAATTAAACAAAATCAACCAAAGCACCATGTACTACATACGTTATTAAAGAGATTGCCTCTTACAATACAGGCTTTTGATATTGCCCTTTGATACATACACATGAACACACATGAACACACACACACACACACACACACACACAGAGAGAGAGAGAGAGAGAGAGAGAGAGAGATTTCAAAATATAAATTTAAAGAAATGACATCAAGTCTATCCCTAGATATCTGTGTTTATTTTCATTAAGAAAGGGTACTCTCAGCTTCCAACCAGAGAAGCTTCTCTTCACAATGAGTGGGGCAAATGTAGAAGCAATTGGCCATTTAAGAGGATGATGAAAAGAGAAAGAAACACACAGGAATTCATACAAACGCCAAAGTGGAAACCATAATATATGCACAGATGTCCTGATGCAGACCCATATCGCCACTGTGCATATATCACCACTGTGCATGTTGCCTCGGTCTCTGTGAGCTCATATGAGCTTTGGCATATTGATTTAGAAGGCCTTGTTACCTTGGTGTCTTTCATCTCCTTAGGCTGGACTCATATACGTTTAGCTTCCCCGTTCCAGGGATTCTATGAGACCATAGGGAAAGGATTTGATGGAGACATTTAATTTTGGGATAAGTATTTCAAGAGTTCTAATTTTCCGTATAATGTCTGGATGCCGGTCACACTGTATTTCTCCTACCTGTCTCAGTCTCTCAGTCTTTTGATTTCCCTTGGGCTTTTCTTCCCATTTGTTTGTTTTTCTTTTTTAATGCTGAAATGATGGTTTTTGTTTTATCTCATTATATTTTATTGTTATCCCCTAGAAACCCATTCTTTTCTAATGAGAGACAAAGGAAGGGGGATTTGTTTGCTAGCAGGGGTCTGGAGAAACTTGGAGTAATAGAGGGAGAGAAAACCTTAATCAGGATATATTATGTGAGAAAAAAGACTATTTTCAATTTAAGGGGCAGAGACGAAAGGCAAAAAACATCTTTATTAGACTTGGCACTTGCAAATTATATATGTACCATAATTTATATTTTAATATGAATATATTATACTGTCTTGAGATTTATGGGGTTTCTTGTGAATGGCATAATTATCAACTACTGCAAGACTGTCTAACTGATATTTAAGTGGACTATAAATTATCAATATGTCTTAACTCCAAATAAGAATAAAGAACACATGCTGAGAAAAAGGGACAGGTAAATGCTCAGACATAAGAGGCCATTTATACCATTCCCTTTCTGAGTCTCAAGGGCTATTGTAGAGTAAGGAGTTGTAGGAATATAAAACCAAGACGATAAGAAGGGATGTGGAATACTACATTTTGGCATGGCGTAGCCATTGTTATTGTTATGAACACACAGTAGCTGTGGTTGCCTAGACTAGACTTATATTAGACTTGACCTGGGAACAATCAGTGTTGCATAGGAAAGGTCTTCATGCAGATCTTTCCCTCCCTGGCAAATGATTGACTATTGAAGGATGTTGGGTGATGGGGAGTCATTTTCCTTGGATATATATATCCACTGCTGAGTCTGCCAGGCTCCACTGGACTGTTCCATACATGGAACACGTTAAAGTCACTAGGTCCCAACACCAAACCAAAATACTTGAACATGGAAAAGAACACTAGAGAGAAGAGGGGGTCTGACAAGGGTAAGAGGGTGATAAGACACAGAGTGGGATGAGCATACAAAAGAGGAGTGAACTTCTTGCTTACAGGTATTTGAAATTGTCAAAGGAAAAATGATTATCAAATCAATTTTGAAAATACTTTTAAATACAAACCAATATAAGCAACTGAGGAAAAGAAAATTTCAGATAACAGTAGCTGACACTATTCAAAATATTATAAATATCAACTGGAAAACATGCGAATCCATATTAAGTACCTATATATTATTGATCAGGGCTGAGAACAATGTTAATTAAGATGATATTGTGATCCCCACCTCAAAATATGTAAATATTCCAAGATTATTAAAAACACAATGGCATTTCTCTTAGAGATAATTGATGTTTAAAAATAAACATCTCTGAACTTGTATTTTGAAATATTATGCTTAAAATATATGGATTTTAAAAATAGAAAAATAATGTTGTTATAAAAATGAGATAGAAACCTTTCCTGTGGAAATCAATATGTAGAGAGAAATTGATAGTATAAAGTTCCTGAACAAAGTGGGAGAATGGATTCAAGCCATAGTTGCAAGTATTCTAGTTTTCTCTTCTAGCTATAAAGGCTCTTCCACCAACTCTGGGAGGAAGGCCATAAGGATGATTGATGACACTGATATGCTTGGAGGTGGAAAGCAGGGAAGTCATTATAGTCTCTATTAAGTAGGACTCAAGGTATCTGCTGAGTGTAATGGGGAACCACTAGGGCAGGATGCAGAAAGAATGTATAGTAATGTTTAAAAATAGCTATTGTGTGGGCTGACAGAGGAAAATGATTATGAGAAGACAGCTAATTGTCCTCTGAGAGTTTTATAAGGTATTGCGAACCATTATAGAGCCATAATAATTAAGACATTTTGAAAACTGTGCAATAATAGACATTAAAGCAGGCATATGTGTTCCAGAATGTAGGAATAGGAACCTCTTCCTCACATATATACAGATGCCATTAATGATGTAGTGACCCTATCAAAAAGGTTACGGCCCATATATCTGAGGAATTACATATTGACAAGTATCCATTGCCTCACAACTGAAATTGAATTAATTCTGGAGACAAAAAAATACTTAAATGTGAAGGGAAATCTTTAATAAATGTAAAGGTTATTTTCACAGTGCATCTTCTCTACTTTAGGGACAAAATTACTGGCTCCTAGCTTTACTGGTGTAAAACCTATGAAACTGGAACTTGAAAGACTGATCCCTTAGATGATATTAGTTCCAGGAGAGCACATAAAGAAAAATACAGCCTTTAAATTGTCACAGACCACGCAATGTACTTTAGAAATACCCGTGACAACAAAATACTAAATATTTTTCTAACAAAAGATCCCCCAAATTATTTCAACACTAATTTTCTCCAATGTGGTTAAAGTTGGTTTCTGATCTTCAGTAATTTAGATTTCTTTGTTGCTTCCTGGGCTTAATAAAAATGGAAGTACAGATAATATGTGCATTTATTTAGAAGTTTATTCCTACAATGTATTTTTAGAAAACTTGCTAATGTTGATTTACATATATAACACATTGCTTAAAATAGCCACTTCCTAAACACTCTTGAAAATTTTTAGGTCAACAAACATTTTTCAGTTTTCTTAAATGATAACTAAGAAAAGATTTACTAAGTCAAACAATAGATTTTAAAAATCAGTTTATTCACTGGATAGCATTAATTAGTTTTCTACTGTGGATGACAAATCTATTCCTAAAGTTTATAAAAAGGACTATTATTTCAAATTCTTGCCCAAGTTTGTTATTACTACTTATAAATTTTAGCATTTCTAATTAATGTGATATTTCTTATGCTCTTAATATTAATTTTCCTGTAATATTTTTTTCACTTTACAGTATGTGATAATTTCTTTATTCTTTTTGTGATGTCTTTTATTACTACACTAGTATATTTACTTGAATTTAGTTTTATAAATCATGGAAAATATATACATTTCATTAATATATCTATTTAAAAATTAATAATCAATCTTAAATGTTATATTAAGTAAGTTAAAGGCAGTTTAAAGAAAAAAGAACAAAGTTTATTTACTTACAAATAAAAATTAGAAAACAAAATAAGAAAATGCCTATGACATTGCAGTATAAAAATTATAAGCAGCTTAATATACATAAAGAGTTGAAACGCTACTGTACAGAACAGGGAACTTAGGTAGTATAGAAATATGCTGAACTTCACAACTAATGCTAGAATTAAATGTTAGACTTCAAGAAAACAAGACATCTATAAAAACTGAGCTTACTATGATAAATTTTAGATAAAAGGTTCATATTGTCATGTACGTCAAATAAATGAAAAAATGGCACAACTACTTTGCAAACTATGTTGACAATTATATGATAAATAGGAATAAATAAATAAATAAATAAATAGGAATATCTAATGTCGATAGCTCATTTTTGTAATTCCAGCACTCTCGAAGCCTTCACAGGTTAGAATACAAACACATACACACACACACACACACACACACACACACACACACACACACACACAGACCTACGTTTAAGAAACAGTCATTTACATGTAAGAGAATATGTTCAATTCTTGTCTCTCTGACTTTAAGTTACCTCACTCAGGAAGACTGTATCTATCCACTTCCCTGCAGATTTTATAAATCTGCCTTTTATGACTGAATATGTCATTGTATAAATCTATTACATTTTCATTGTTCATTCTTCTGTTGGTGATCATTTAGATGTTTCCAATTCTTTGCTATAATGAATAGAAATGCAATGAGCATGGATGAACCAAGAGATTAGGAGAAAGTATTCTGTAGAGTACTTTGACTACAGAGTGTGATAGCTTATGGTTCGTCAATTTGCAATGTTTTGAGGAATCATACTGATTTCTATAGTGAGGCTACAAGTTTGCACAAGTAAGTAAGTTTTCTTTATTTTCCAACTCCTTACCAGTATCTGCAGTTATTTGTTTCATTAATCTTGATCATTCTGACCAGGGTAAGATCAAGTCTCAAAGAACTTTTAATTTTCATTCCCATGATGTCTATGGATATTGATCATTATTTTACATTTCTTTTAAGCTAGGATAGCTAGAAATGGACCAGGTGGGAAGAGAGGCTTTTAAAGGAAGAAAAATCGAATATTGTGTTATAAAGGGACAAGGAGGAAACTACAACAAGAGGTTTAAAGAGAGAAATTATGAGGCAGAGCAGAAGAGGGTATATGAGAAGGTAACTAATATTTTACAGACTTTTGAAAAGTTATGCAAAAGTCTATTACTCTAGAAGTTTTTTTTAAAAACATGTGTTTGCATCTATGTCTCTGTGCTGCTTTGTTTCAAGAAAGAAAAAGAACATGAGATTTGAGTGGGGGTTGGTATAGGGGAAAAATGGAAAAGGACAAGATCAAAATATATGACTTCTCAAACTACAGTGCAAACATTTTTCTAAAACAAATCAACTCTTAGAAGCCACTTCATAGGCTACTTTTTTCATACAGTGTCATTTGACAGATGTCATAATCACATTACTGAAACACATTTTCTAAAAAAATTTATTAACGGTGCTATGTATAAGTGCAATTAAAGTGATTTACCACTTTAAGGTCCATTTATTTTGTTCTACTAATTCACTTTAATAACATTCCTGCCAATGCTTATTATGTCATTAAGTATTTCTTCTTTCCAGTGAGGAAATATTCTCAGGCTCAAAGAAGGGTTAAGTAACCACGGAGGAAAAGGGGGTTTTCATGAGAATTTTGCATGATGGATCCTTCTCTAAAATATAAGAATATCCCTGGTCATCTTATTCAAAAACTCTTTTGCTGTGGACCCTGAAAACCTTCTCTGCTCTGGGAACATCCTATGCTGTGTTTTTAAATCAGAGTCAGTGTATTCTTTATTAGTATTTCCTGAACGTAGCTCCACTTTGGTCAAGGATGATGTTGATGTATTCAATGTTTTTGTTCATGCCACATTTGAATTCTCAAAACCAATCTAATTAACATTCTCATTACCAAAACTAATCACTGTAGTTTCCTCTTGTGACCATTTAGGGACAATTAATATCCACTGATATATGAAGAATCTTTGTGAGGTGAGAGTGCCTCTTTGTTATATTAAGATACAATAAAGACATAGTTTTTATGTCAGTTTTTCCAAGTATTTCCAACATAATTACTCATTATTTATGTTCATATTGCAAAAAGATGAAAGATAGATAGCTTTGCCTTTTATGTAGTGTTTCTTACTTTCCTGAGCATTTTCTGTTAATGAGCAGTTACCAGTAAAGCAATTAAAAACCATATATGTATGTAATAATACAAATATGCAAACTGAAATTGCTTATAAAGTAGAATAGTATAAATTCATCAGTACTGTTCAGATTTCGTTGATTGTTTTCATTTTGTATTTAAGCTATAGCATGCACAGTGAATATAGTCAAGGAGTTGCAGAGCTGTGTCCTACCAACTTAGTGAAACTTGCGAGGCTCTTCCCCACTTTCTCTTCTATTAGTTTCAGTGTAAATGGTTTTATGTGGAGGTCCTTGATTCACTTGGACTTGAGCTTAGTACAAGGTAATAAGAATGGATTGATTTTCAGTCTTCTATATCCTAACCTCCAGTTGAACCAGCAGCATTTGATCTAAATGCTGTCTTACTTCCCATTGGGTGGTTTTAGCTCCTTTGTTAAAGATCAAGTGAACATGGGTGTGTGGGTTCATTTCTGAGTCTTCAATTCTATTCCATTGATCTACATGTCTGTCAATGTGCCAATACCATTCAGGTGTTATCACTATTGCTCTGTAATACAGCTTGAAGTTAGGGATGGTGATACCCCCAGAAGTTCTTTTATTGTTGAGAATAGTTTTTATTATGCTGGGTTTTTTTTTTTGTTATTCCAAATGAATTTGCAAATTGCTCCTTCAAACTCTGAAGAATTGAGTTGGAATTTCGATGGGGATTGCATTGAATCTGTAGATTGATTTATGCAAGATGGTCATTTTTACTACATTAATCCTGCCAATCCATGAGAATGGAAGATCTTTTCATCTTCTGAGATCTTCTTCGATTTCTTTCTTCAGAGATTGAAGTTTTTGTCATATACATCGTTCACTTGATTGGTTAGAGTCACACTATTATTTGTGACTATTGCGAAGGGTGCTGTTTCCCTAATTTTTTCTCACCCTTTTTAATCCTTTCATTAGAGTAAGGGTACTGAATATTTGAGCTAATTTTTATATCCAGCTACTTTGCTGAAATTGTTTATCAGCTGTTGGATTTCGCTGGTAGAATTTTTGGGGTTACTTAATTATACTATCATAACATCTACTATTAATAATATTTTGAGCTCTTTTACAATTTGTTGCCCTTTGACATCCTTTTGTTCTCTAATTGACTACTGGTTTATGCTCTAAGATAAAGAATGGACAAATGGACCTCATAAATTTGCAATGCTTCTGTAAGGCAAAGGACACTGTCAGTAGGACGAAAGGGCAACCAACAGATTGAGGAAATATTTTTACCAATTCTTTATATGATAGAAGATTAATATCCAATATATTACTCAAAAGAACTAAAGCAGTTAGATTCCAGAGAATCAAATAACCCTATTAAAAATGGGATACAGAGCTAAACAAGGAATTCTCAACAGAGGAATATTGAATGGATGAGAAGTTCCTAAATAAACATTCAACATCCTTAGTCATCAGGGAATGCAAATCAAACAACCTCGAGATTCTACCTCACACCAGTCAGAATGGCTAAGATCAAAAACTTAGGTGACAGCAGATGATGGCAGGGAAGTGGAGAAAGAGGAACATCCCTCTACTGTTGGTGGGATTGCAAGCTGATAAAACCACTCTGGAAATCAGTCTGGAGGTTTCACAGGATATTGGACATAGCATTACCTGAGGACCCAGCTATACTACTCCTAGATATATACACAAAAGATGCTCCAACATATAACAAGAACATATATTCCACTGTATTCATAGCAGCCTTATTATAGCCAGAAGCTGTAGAGGACCGAGATGTTCTTCAACAGAGTAACGGATTGTTGAACATTCACACAGTGGAGTACTACTCAGCTATTAAAAACAATGACCTCATGAAATTCTTAGGGAAATGGAAGGAACTAGAAAATATCATCCTGGGAGAGAGAGCTCACCGTCCAGACAGGGGGGACTGCTGGCACTGCAGAGCGGGTCAGACCGCCAGTACTGCCCACCCTTGCCCACATCCCTGGCCCAAGAGGAAACTGTATAGGGCCTCTGGCAACAGGAAGATAGGGGCACTCAAGTGGCAGGTCCCCTGCAGTCCAGACACCGCCCAGATCTGGAGGCACCCAGTCAACAGCTCCCTACACCCAAATCCGGTAGGAGGGAGAGCTAAAACTTCAGGGGTGCAGACACGCCTGGGAAGCCAGAAGAAACTACACTCTGCCTACATTTCTGACTCCAGAGGAATACACCTAATTCCATCTGGGACCCCTGTGCACAGGGGCCTGGGAAAAGGCAGGGCAGGCCCTTCTGGTTGCCGCTCTCACAGAGAGGTCAAACGCATCACCCTAGGAGCAACTTCAGTCCCGGGACCACAGGTAAGACCAAATTTATGCTCCAAGTGACCTGCCTGGTGGACTCAGGACACACAGAGGCAAAATTCCTTTGGGACTGGACACTTCCAGTTTTTAGCTGGAGGCTGAACCTCGCTGATCCCAACCCACAGCTTTCTGCTCCCAAACCCTGTGGGTGAGAGAGCTCACCACCCAGACAGGCGGGTACTCCTGAGACTGCAGAGCAGGAGAGATTGTCAATACTGCTCACCCTTGCCCACATCCCTGGCCCAAGAGGAAATTGTATAGGGCCTCTGGAAACAGGAAGATAGGGGCATTCAAGTGGCAGGTCCCCTGCAGTCCAGACACCACTCGGATCTGAAGGGACCCTAGCAACAGCTCCCTGCACCCAATTCCCATGGGAGGGAGGGCTAAACCTTCAAAGGGGAAGAAACATGGGGAAACCAGAAGAGACTACACTCTGCCCACATTTCTGACTCTAGAGGAAAACACCTAACATCATCTGGGACCCCTGTGCACAGGGGCCCGAGAAAAGGCAGGGCAGGCCCTTCTGGTTGCTGCCCTCACGGAGAGTTCAAACGCAGTCCGCCAGGAGCAACTTCAGCCCCGGGACCACAGGTAAGACCAACATTTCTGTTCCAAGTGACCTGCCTGGTGGACTCAGGACACATGCCCACAGGAACAGCTGAAGACCAATAGACAGGAAAGACTACACGCCTGAAAGCAGAACACTCTGTTCCCATAACTGGCTGAAAGAAAACAGGAAAACAGGTCTACAGCACTCCTGACACACAGGCCTATAGGACTGTCTAATCACTGTCAGAAATAGCAGAACAAGGTAACACCAGACAACCACGGGTTAAAGGTGGTCTTCAATAACAATAAGGGAAGAACACCCACATATACATGGAAGTTAAATAATGCTCTACTCAGTGATGACTTGATCAAGGAAGAAATAAATACAGAAATTAAAGACTTAGAATTTAATGAAGGTACAACATACCCAAACTTATGGGAGACAATGAAAGCTGTGCTAAGAGGAAAACTCATAGCTCTGAGTGCCTCCAGAAAGAAACAGGAGAGAGCATATATCAGCAGCTTGACAGCACACCTAAAAGCTCTAGAACAAAAAGAAGCAAATACACACAGGAGAAGTAGAAGGCAGGAAATAATCAAACTCAGAGCTGAAAACAACCAAGTAGAAACAAAAAGGACTATACAAAGAATCAACAGAACCAAAAGCTGCTTCTTTGAGAAAATCAAAAAGATAGATAAACCCTTAGCCAGACTAACCAGAGGACACAGAGAGTGTGTCCAAATTAACAAAATCAGAAATTAAAAGGGAGACATAACTACAGAATCAAAGGAAATTCAAAAAATCATCAGATCCTACTACAAAAGTCTATATTCAACAAAACTTGAAACTGGACAATTTCCTAGACAGATACCAGGTACCAAAATTAAATCAGGAACAGATAAACCATTTAAACAACCCCATAACTCCTAAAGAAATAGATGGTCTCCCATCCAAAAAGAGCTCAGGTCCAGATGGGTTCAGTTCAGAATTCTACCAGACCTTCATAGAAGACCTCATACCAATACTATCCAAACTATTCCACAAAATTGAAACAGATGGAGCGCTACTGAATTCCTTCTCTGAAGCCACAATTACTCTTATACCTAAACCACACAAAGACCCAACAGAGAAAGAGAACTTCAGACCAATTTCCCTTATGAATATCGACACAAAAATACTCAATAAAATTCTGGCAAACTGAATCCAAGAGCACATCAAACCAATCATCCACCATGATCAAGTAGGCTTCATCTCAGGCACACAGGGATGGTTTAATATATGGAAAACCATCAAGGTAATCCACTATATAAACAAACTGAAAGATAAAAACCACATGATCATTTCAATAGATGATGAGAAAGCATTTGACAAAATTCAACACCCATTCATGATAAAAGTCCCAGAAAGAATAGGAATACAATGCCCATACCCATAAAGAAGGAGAGGGGAGGGGTTAGGGAGATTTTGGCCTGGAAACAGGGAAAGGGAATAACAATCAAAATGTAAATAAGAAATATCCAAGTTAACAAAGATTAAAAAAAAAACAGAAAATATCATCCTGAGTGAGGTAACCAAAGCACAAAAGAATACCGATGTTATGTTCTAACTGATAAGTGGATATTATCCCAAAATCTTGGAATACCCAAGTTTCAATTTACAGATCACAGCTTAAGAAGAAGAAAGACAAAAGTGAAGATACTTCTTAGAAGTATCTTAGTTCTTCTTAGAAGGGGGAACAAAATACAGGAGGAAATACAGAGACAAAATGTGGAGCAGGGACTGAATAAAAGGCCATCCAGAGACTGACACATATTAGAATCCATTCCACATGCAGTCACCAAACCCAGTCACTATTGGGGATGCCAAGAGGAGTATGCTGGCAGGAGCCTGATATAGTTGTCTCCTGAGAGGCTCTTCCAGAGTCTGACAAATACAGAGGTGCATACCTGCAGCCAACTATTGGACTGATAATGGGGTCCCCAATGGAGGAGTTAGAGAAAAGACTGTGTAGCCGGTAGGGTGTGCCACCTCATAGGAAGAACTATAATATCAATCAACCCAGACCCACCAGAGCTCCCAGGGACTAAACCACCAAACAAAGAGTGTACATGGACCAACCAATGGCTCCAGCTGCATATGAGGATGGGCCTTGTTGGGCATCTATGAAAGGTGAAGCCCTTGGTCCTGTCATGGCTTGATGCCCCTGTGTGGGTGAATGCCAGGGTGTGGACACAGGAGGCAGTGTGTGGGTTGCGGAGTGAGCAACCTCACGAATACAGGGGGTGGAGCAATTGGTTGGGGTGTTTATGTAAGGAAAACAGGGAAAGGGGATAATATTTGATATGCAGATTAAAATATCCAATCAAAGAAAGGAAAAAAGAAAAAAATTCTCGTAGGAAACTGAAGTAATATATTGGATCAATGAAAGAGTGTTCCTCCACAGTCAGACATTTAAATGTTTGTTCTCCAGTTCATGGTGATGTTTTCAGAAAACTTGGAGAAATGATCTTGTAGGAGGAACTATGTCATTGGAGGTGTGTCTTGATATTTAAAATATCACTTATCATTTTTAGTGTCCTATGTGATTGACACAACAATACTGTATTTTGTGGTAGAACAAAACTTTCAGTTAACTAACTGAGAAGACCCTGAATTTCCCATTAACAAAGTTTGAATCATAGCCCTAATAGAGTATTGGAATACTGACAACCAGCATTATGTTTCCTCTTAGTTCTTGTGTTCTTTATGTAAGCATTACATAGAAAATTATTTGATTATTATAGTTTAGAGTTCATTTGCATTACTAATGTGGTAGATAGAAACTACTTATATATTATGGTTTGAGAAGGTCTAAGAAAGTTTATTACTCCTTTATTATTAAGCACAGAATGGCAAGGTACAGTAAGAATTAAATTAGCAATGTATATTCAATCAAGCAAATATATGCTTGGAAGTAAACAAAAATTTCCTTGTATTCTCTTACTAAATATGATAAAAAGTTCTATTTATTCTGCTGTTATCAATTTAAGAGATATGCATAAGGTCTAGTACTAGAAACAATACTGGGTTCTTATTTAGTCTTTTGCACAATGGGTCTTTGATCATGATGTGAAGCATGATGAGATCCTTTAGCAGTTATGTTGTAAGACTCAGCATTAGAGTTATGTATTCAATTACACTGGTTAAATTTACTGAATGAAGAAGGAAAATGTTTCTTATGTACAACTATACTATTTTCTTTAGATTTATACTCAGAATTAAAATTCTAATAAAAAAATTGGAATCAAATGAGGAACAGAAACAAAAATGTACATGAATCACATTGACACTGCAAATAGAGTCAAAAAGACAACTTATATGGGAGAAAGAATTACTTGAACTTAGCACAAGAAGAACCACAATATAGAGTAATTCCATTATAATTTTTAGGTAAGTCTATTCTAGTGAGAGACTGTGTGGATTATTTTGGGTGGCAATGGATCATGGAGGACTTAGGGAAGAAGATAATCAAGATAAATTGTATGAAAAAACTATTTTCAGTAAATAAAAATAAACTCACCAATGAAGTATTTTTGCTGTGCTAGAGCCTTACTGATACAGACAAGAATGCTTGCAGGTAACCATCCAACTGATCCTGCAATGGAGGAGAATTAGAGAAAGGATTGAAGGAGCTGTAGGAGTTTTCAACCCCATAGGAAGAACAACATCAACCAACAAGACACCACGGAGCTCCCAGGAACTAAACTACCAATCAAAGAGTACACACGGACGGATCCATGACTCCAGCCTCATATGCAGTAAAGAATGGCATTGTCTGTCATCAATAGGAGGAGAAGCTCTTTGTCCTGTGAAGGCTCAAACCCTCAGTGTAGGGGAATGCCAGGACAGTGAGTTTGGAGTGGGTAGGTAGGTGGGGGTTCACCCTCATAGAAGCAGGGGAAGGAGGGATGAAATAGGGGAGTTCTGGCGGAGAAACCAGGAAAGCAGATAACATTTGAAATGTAAATTCATAAAATATCTAATTATACAAAGGGAAAAAGTAATGAATTGAACTTAGGACAGGTGGTTATATCTAGACCTACTGTAGGGAGGCATCAGAATTGCCACTAGTTTGAAAATAATCACTTGCAAAAATGCTTACTTTTTCTTTTTCTTTTTGTATTTTTTTGACCATGTTAAAATTCACAGACAAAAAGAAACAAAGTGATAAGATAGGCCCAAGGGAGCATGCATGAACCTCACTCAGAAGGGGAAACAAAATAGGACAGGGGGAAATAAGGGAAATAAGTAGTTGAGGGGGTGAGAAGGGATACAGGGATAGGGATCAAGTATGGGGGAAGGGGGTGTGGGAAAGGGTTGAGAATGAGAAGGGCAATTGATAGGAAGCATCTGTGGGAGTAAATGGAGACCTGGGATGGCAGAAGTTCCAGGGGAATCTATAAAGGTGACTCTAGCTTTGAGAACTGTCTTTTGTGCACAGAGGCACATGTTTTTATGATTGTGAAATAGTATAAATTCATTTTAATGATCCCTGTTATTTTTATGTTATTAAATTAGATGGTTTTTTCATATAATATATCTTATCTATGGATTTCCCTCCTTCAACTCATCTGAGATACTCCTCACTTTCTTTCCCATCTAGATCCGTACTCCTTTAATCTCTTAGAGGGAAATGTCAGGCACCTAAATAATAAAATAAAAATATGATAAAACAAACCATAACAGGACAAAACAAACAAAAAGAAGTTAAGAAAAATAAAAGAAATGCATATAGTTACAGACATACACAGGATTTTACACACTGGAATCTCAGAAGCACAAAACCAGAAGGCATAACATACATTCAAAGGGTTTGTATATAAGACTAAACAAGAAAGTGAAAATTCCCCCAAAAAACATTATAAGACAAAGAACCAACAAAAAAATTCCATTGTGTTTGTTTTGTGATGGCAATCTACTGCTGGGCATGGGGTCTGCCTAGTGAGAAACCCAGCTTAAGTCATTATAACAGATTTTGATTAAGGGTCCTTGGCAACTCACTTGACCAGTTAAAAGCAATGACGACATATATATATATATTATATACATATAATATATATATATATTATGTGTGTGTGTGTGTGTGTGTGTGTGTGTGTATGTAATGAAAATGAGAGAGTAATTGGTGCTTGGAAGAAGCCTCAACACATGACACTTAAATCAAGCCTAAGAAGAGAAGTCAGAGGCCCTCAGCCTACATAGTAATAGTAGGAGTAAAGAACACTACTACTGTGTGTGCTATGGGATACTTTCCTCTATCCCAAACAAAATAATAAGCAAATGTGATTTTAAAATAAAGCATAGCATCATTTAAAATACGGTACATATGTGATTTATACGTTAAATATGCATAAATATATTAGATTTTTAACAAAAACAATATGATTTTTCTGAGATCATTAAAAAGTGTGTTAGCTGCCCCAAAATAGACCTCTATGAAAACAAAGAGAAGCAGAAAAATTAACTTGACAGGCCTTGTAGCTAAAAGATTTTTCATTTATCATTAATATTTTTTTAATTTAATGTCTTTTGCTGTTCACTTGTATAGCTTTTGCTTAGTTTTTAACTAGATAATTTCTAGAACTCTGTTTTCTTAAGGTAGTTTTTAAAACAATACTGCATATGAAAAAAATGCCTATGAGAAAACTTGTTCACCTTTTTGTTTTGTGCATTTGAATACGAAAGGTTCCCTAGTACAATTTTAATGATAATATAAAAATCTTTGTTCCTTTTGATTATCTGACATTACTGACCCACAGATGCCAAGAAGAAAATCATGTTACTGAAAGCACAATGATTTCAATCATTTCTGCCATCCAACAACTCCCCTATCAACAAACGCCTATTAAAATACTATAGAGAGTATTATGGACTTCAGTATCTCAAAATTGTTTAAAAAGCAGACAACAACAACAACAAAAAAACCCCAAAGAATATAAATAAAGGAGCAAGAATATGTTTCTCAAGTTGCAAGGATCCTAATGTGTGAGAATTACCTTCCATCATTTATTTTTAATAATTAATTTTTAAATTCATCTTATATCCAGATCACAGCTCCCCTCGCCTGCTCTCCTCCCTTACAAGTCCCACCACCCATAGCCCTCTCCCCTACTCCTCAGTCAAGAGAGCCCCCCTTGGTTACCACCCCACCCTGGGACATGTACGCCCTCTTCCACTGAGGCCCAGGTAGGGGAAGAGGAAACAATGACTGAGTACAAAGACACAGACTTCCCCTGTTCCATGTTTTCGGGAACCCACGTGAAGACCAAGTTACACATCTGCTAAAAATATATGGGGCTTAGGTCCCACTCCTGCATGTACCCTGGTTGGTGTCCCAGTCTCTGTGAGCCCTAATGGGTCCTGGCTAACATATTCTGTACATCTTCGTGTGGTGTCCTTCCCACTTCCAGCTTGCTC
The DNA here is from genome assembly GCF_021556685.1 of Rattus norvegicus. Classification (NCBI taxonomy): domain Eukaryota; kingdom Metazoa; phylum Chordata; class Mammalia; order Rodentia; family Muridae; genus Rattus; species Rattus norvegicus. The sequence continues at coordinate 86,971,930 of NC_141539.1, read as the reverse complement.
ATGTCTAATCTCTACTCTTACACAAGAATTCGGAACTTTGTCCGATGTTTGGCTGTGAGTCTCTGCATCTGCCTCCATCTGCTGCTATATGAAGCCTCTAAGGAGACAGTAATGCTAGGCTCCTGTCTGCAACATAGTAGATTATCATTAAAAGTGTCAGAGTTGGCTCTCATGATCTGAGCTGGGTCTCAAGTTGGCGAGTCATTGGTTGACTGTATCCTCAGTCTCTGCTGTTTTTAACCCCACACATCTTGTAAAGAAAATCAAATTTGCGGTTGAAGATTTTGTCAGGGGAAATTGATGTCCCCTCCCCCACCTTCTCTGTAAGTTCTACCTGGCTACAGAAGGTGACCATTTCAGTTGCTTTGTCTCTTTCGTGTAACAGTCTTAACTTATGTCATCTCTCTAGATTCCGTCGATCCTGCCTAGTCCCAGGCCTCCAGCTAGACTCAGAGAATACCCCACTGATTACCATTCTCATTCCCCTCTTTCTCCACAGCTTGTCATCCTCACCCTTCCCCCTCAGAGTTGGGGAGAATTGACTTTTATTGACATCACAACAATATGATGTATAGATTTAGTTTTGCATTTAATTCTCACCTGATACTCCTCATTTGCATTCACCATAGAATGTAATGCAACATAAATAAACCACAACATTTGGAGACAAATCAACAAGAGAAACAGCCTCATAGACAACTTTAACCAGAAACTATAAACTTACTACTTCTAAATGTATTCCCTCAATTCACATTCGATCAGGATTATATTGAACAATATTCTCTTTTGACTTCTTGTTTGCTGTGACTGAGGTTCTTATATAGAAACACAGACAAATATAGTATAGCATTTTATACATTTAAACATATAGCTCTTGGTCTAAAACTATATGCCAAATGTATGTACATAAATATATATATATATATATATATATATATATAGTTAAAAATAGAGATAGTAAAATTGAAAACTAGATCAAATAAATACATTTGAATTCATTAAATACATTTACTGAATAAACTCAGTTGATTAAATAGGAATTGAAAATGTTACTGAAAGGTCAATAAATGTAAATATATGTATATTACAAATAGATTATTTAATATAATCATTTCAGCTTAAATTGGATCAAACCATCTCTTATACCTCTAAAACATCAACAAAGTTGCACCTTCCCTCAGTTCTCCTATTTCATGCATGTGTACCTGATTACCAAAACAACCATGAGTGATGGATTGATACACTCTTGAGTCTATTTCATTTTTGCCATTGTAGAATATTTTGAGATAATACTTGTTATTTTATGATACTAACTCAGTACTCTAAGTGGGTTTATTTTGAACCATTTTTAGTAATTAATGTTAAATTGGAGCAAGGAGAATATCATTTTTAAGGACATCTAATCTCTAAAGAAATACAAATATATATGTATATATATATATGTATGTATACACATATATCAATACAATATTATTTTTATCAAAATGAAAATAATGCATGAGAGATAATTTCAGAGAAATTCAGAAAAACTATTAGCAGAAGAGGTTTTACTTACATTTATTGATTAGTTTGTAGGTTATATTTACTCATATCACATATAAAGTAAATTTATATTTGAACATTATATCAAGTTATAGCTTCAACATTTTCTATGATTATTTTAATCACCAATAAGAAAATAGAGGAAAAGAAAAAGTTACAGCCAATTAAGTCATTTATTGAAATTAGGTATAGTTAGTAATGTACTATATTTTTCAATATAAATTATCTCTAATTGTGACTATAAATATTACCTTTTTGATATTTGATTTTGTTAGGATTTTACCAAAGTATCCTTGACTTAAAGGAATCTACAAGACAATGGGGAAATATAGTGAAAAGTCTATGAAATACCTCAAGAGGTTCAGATTATATATCTAGATTTAGATCTAAATGTAAATGTTGTTCTGTATATGAATATAAATATAGATATGAACTGATTATAGAGAGAAGTTGGATGGATAGAATTCCAAAGAACTAGGCTCTAATGCCACTGAGAGAATACATTTGCCAGTCAGAATATGGACATGCAAGAAAGAAGCAAAATACTTCCTTTTTCCATGTTCTTTATATAGGTGCCTCAAGAACATTAGATGTTCCTAGTCAAATGATCAAGGTTGTTCCCACTTTAAATAATTTAAGAAAATCTCTCATAGGAGTGCCCACTCTTTTGGGTTTCAGTTATTTTCAGATGTAGTCAAGTTGACACAACCTTGTTTTCAGGGTTGAGATATGTCTTATCTTTCTTATTTAGAAAATAAATGCTTCCAGGCAAACCAGAAATGCACTTTTAAGTATATATATATGGCTTTAGTAAGATGAAATTCAAACTTAATTGTGAGCACATTTATGTTAAACTCAAGGTAATATATTAGATATTTTAGGAATGACAAGTGAATTTGAAGCTAAGTGTAAAAGAATGAAAATTTTTAGGAGCAAATAAAGGTCTGGTATGATCATTGTAAATAATGTCTTCCATGCTGAATAGTGTAAAGATAAATGATTAAATAAACATTTTAGGATGCTTTCAGATAAAGTGTTAACTTGTCATTACATTTGACCTCTATGTTTCCTTCCCTTTTCTTTGACCTATATTTTAAATGTGGTTTGAAAACTTAAATATCACTATTTCTATTTATTTTTAAACTGTTTATAATATTTATTGTTAGATTTAAAACATACCCTGTTCAACAAGTTTAGATTTGCTTAAATATACATGTCTTTATGACTGACCACTTAAAACAAAATGACCAATGATGTTGATCACCTAAGGAAGAATAATTCTTCATCTCAAGTGTCACAAATTGCCAATCTAACAGTGGAAGCTTATGATATTTCTCCCATCCACAGATATGTCAGCTGATATTTTAATTATTCAGGTCTTGTTTATTTTTTGTATTATTGAGATTTTATGCATTCATCTCCTTTGTCCTACATAGAAGAAAATAACTCAATATAATTCCCAATCTTCTAGATCTTTCAATCATACCCTCTTTTCTGTGATGCTTTCTGATCCTTGGTTGTAGGATTCGAGCTGTTGCTGTATTAATAGGAGGTAGGAACCACAAAGCAAGTTGTTTGCTAGATTTTTCCTAGTCACAGCTATCTGCTATTGTTTCCCTCCCCTTCAAAAAGGACTTTCTTAGTCAGGTGGGGACTGCTGTACTTATCTGTTGGTATGGTTGTTAGAATAAGAATTCCCCCATATGCTAATATGTTTCACACGATGCTCTCTATGTTCCCTCTGGCATACAACTCTGCCCATACACAGGCTATCTGTGATTGAAGATTCCCCAACTCTTTCCACTCCTTTGGAGAGCCATCCACCCTACAATCAAAGGCCAGACCTGCCAAAACCTAGGTTGCCCAGCTACCTACAAATCCAACTCACATTCTCTCTGCTCCATCAAGCAGACTCCTCTTGCCCAACCACCTTCTACATACGCCAAAAGACCACATAGCCCCTATCCCCATTCCTCTTCTCCACCAGGCTGTCATTATATCCCAGCCTCTAATGTAGGCAGAGTTTCCTGTTGAACTTGAGACCAAACAGGCTATAGGAACACCTGGTACCAGTTCTGGAGGATATACTCTGCTTGACAAGAGACCACACTGGCCACCAGATATCTAGTCTCTACCCTGGTTAGAGAATATCTACTTAACGACAGGTCACACAAAGCAGAAAATCAGAGATGAAATATAAAGCAGTGAACAAAATATCCATCTAACAAAGAAAAACCTAGAAATCAGCAGCTAGACCCATAATTATCACACGTCCAGATGCTTCGATGCCAGACTAAGAATACAATCAGCAAAATCCAGGGCAAAATCTCTTACCAGAGCCCAGCTATCCCACTAGAGCAAGCCCTGAATATCCTACCATAACTGAAGCACAAGATAAATATCAAAAATCCAACTTTATGAAGATGATAAACATCCTTAAAGAAGTGATATGGTCCATTAAAAAAGAAATAGAGGAAAAGAAAAATAAAAATTGGAGGAAATCCCATAAAGAAAAAAAAAACAGAGTTGAAGAAAATGAATAAAGGTATTCAAATGAAACCTTGAAAATGGAAATGGAAACAATAAAAAAACCCCACAAAATTAAGGAATACTAAATGTGGAAAATCTATTTAAGCAAATAAGAACTATATATGCAAGCATCACGAACAAAATATAAGAGATGGAAGAGAAGGAATCAGAGAAAGAACTGGAAGAGCTTGAAGGGGCTCGAGACCCCATATGTACAACAATGCCAAGCAACCAGAGCTTCCAGGGACTAAGCCACTACCTAAAGACTATACATGGACTGACCCTGGACTCTGACCTCATAGGTAGCAATGAATATCCTAGTAAGAGCACCAGTGGAAGGGGAAGCCCTGGGTCCTGCTAAGACTGAACCCCCAGTGAACTAGATTGTTGGGGGGAGGGTGGCAATGGGGGGAGGGTTGGGAAGGGAACACCCATAAGGAAGGGGATGGGGGAGGGGGATGTTTTCTCGGAAACCGGGAAAGGGAATAACACTCGAAATGTATATAAGAAATACTCAAGTTAATAAAAAAAAAGAGGATAAAAATAAATAAATAAAAATTACAACAGAACAAATAGATAATCTTGTCAAGGAAAATGTTAAATCTTAAATATGCTTGACAAATAACATCTAGGAATTTCGGACACAAACCAAAGAATAACAGAAATAAAAGGAGAATTTCACTGCAAAATCTCAGAAAATATTTCAACAAAGTCACAGCAGAAACGTTTCTCTACCTAAATAATTTGATGCTGGGGTGGTTTATATATGCTTAGCCAATTGAATGGTACTCTTAGGAGGTATGGCCTTTTTGGAGACAGTGTAGCTTTGTAGGAAGAACTGTAGCATGTTCAGGTGGGCTTTGAGACCCTTCCCCTAACTTCTTGAAAGCCAGTCTTCTCCTAGACTCTCAGAAGATGTAGAACTCTCAGCTCCTCCAATGCCATGAATGCCCAGACACTGTCATGCTCCCACATTGCTGATAATGGAATGAACCTCTGAACCTGCAAGTCAGCCCCAATTAAATGTTGTTCTTATAAGGGTTGCCTTGATAATGATATCTCGTCTAAGAAATGGAAATTCTAAGAGAGGTGCATATAAAAATAAAACACCAAATAGAATCGACCAGAAAAGAAAGTTCACTGTCCACATAGTAACTAAAATGAAACATACAGAATAAAGAAAGAACATTAAATTTGCCAAGGAAAAGGTTTAAATAACACATAAAGGCAAACCTATTAGACTTACATCCAACTTCTCAACAGAGACTCTAAAAGTCAGAAGGATCTGGACAGATGCCCTACATCTGGGGACCACATCTAATGAATGGCATCTAATGGACTACAGATGAAAGCCCAGACTACTAAACCCAGCAAAGGTTTCAGATGGAGAAAACAAGACATTCCCTTTAAAATTAAATTTAGACAATTTCAAATTCAGCTCTACAGAAGAAACTAGAAAGAAAACTTAATTAACTCTGATTAATGGGGAAAGTATATTCCCCAGAAAGAGAGTTTGAAAGTAAAACAAAAGAAGAGACAGCTCAGGGCAACAGCAACCATTAGCACACGTGGAGTTCAGCAGCTTGATGGAGCTTGAGAGGCAGGAACTATGACATAATGACCCTTAAGCAACCATGCCGGAATGAGTAGGCTCTACCCAACAGTTGATTCATACAGATGCAGATACCCTCAGCTAAAGAGTGGATGGGGCTTTTGGGAAATTTATGGAAGATTTGGGGGAAGGATTATGGGCCCCAAAGGGAATTGGAAGTCCACAGGAATACCAATAGAGTCAACTAAGCTGGATCCTTGGAGCTCTCAGCGTCTAAACCAACAGCCAAAGAGCATACACAGGCTAGACTTAGGTCTTCCTGCATATATGCAACAGATGAGCAGCTTGGCCTTCATGTAGGTCATGAAAACCTGGATCATGGGTTATCCCAAAAGATGTTGCCTGTCTGCGGGATGTGTTCTGGTTTGGCTGCCTTATCTGTCCTCAGATAAGAGAGAATATGCCTAGCCCTGAAGAGACTTGATGTGCCAGGGTGAGGGGATAGAGGAGGAGGTCTCCACCCTTTCAGAGGAGAAGGTGGAAAGGATTGTGGGAGGGGGAATGGGGAGGGTGACAGGATATAAATTGAATGAATAAAAATAAATTAAAAAAGAAGAAAACTGCAACCCAAGGAAGTTAACACCAGCCATGAAAACATAGAATATAAATAACTTCATAGCAGAAACAAGAGAAGGGAAACAGACATACATATGTATAAACACACACACACAAACACACACACACACACACACACACACACACACACACACACACACCACTGCCAACAATAAAAGTAACAAAATAGCAGAAATTAATAGGCATTGCTATCTCTAAATATCAATTGTGTCAATTCTACAAGAAAAAGAGACACAGTCTAACAGAATCCATGTGAAAACAGGATAAATTCTTTGGCTGCATACCAGAAATACACTTAAGCTTCAAAGATAAACATTACCTCATAGTATGCGGTTGAAGAATTTTCTAAGCAAATGGAGCTAAGAAGCAAGGTAATGTAGCCATGTAATATCCAACAAAATAGACTTCAAACCAAAATAAATTAAATGGCACAGAGAAGGAAGCTTTATACTCATCAAAGAAAAAATTCCACCGTGATGATTTGTTCTTAACATTTTTGCACAAATATCAAAAGCATCCCCGTTTGTACAATAAAATAATAAAATAATAAAATAAAATGGACCTAACATATATCTATGTAATATTTTACCCAAATGCAAAAGAGTAACCTTAATGTCAGGACCTCATTGAACTTCCTCAAAACTGACCACATACTTTGCAATAAAAGCAAGTCTAAACAGAATAATAAAAAAATCAAATAACTCCCTGTATCCTATCAGACCACAAATAAATAAACTGCATTTCAACAACAGAAACAACAAGGAACATATCAAAAACGTCTGCAAATACATGGAAGCTAATCAAATCGCTACTGAATGACTACTGAGTCAAGATAGAAATAAAGAAATTAAAAACTTCCTAGAATTCAGTGAAAATGAATGCACAACATATCTTAATGTATGGGACACAATGAAAGCAGTGCTAAGAGGAATTTTCACAGCAATATGTGTCTCCATAGAAAAACTGGAAAGATTTCATACTAGCAAATCAACAACACACCTGAAAAGTATAGAACAAAAGAAGCAAGCACATTCAAGAGGAGTAGATAGCAGGAAATTATCAAACTGAGGTCTGAAATCAATAAGATAGAAACACAGGGAACAATACAAAGAATCAGAGAAACTAAGAGTTCTTTCCTTGAAAGTCAATGAGATAGACCAACATTTACCAAAACTAAATGACTGAGAGATAACATTCAAATCAAGAAATCAAATAATATGGAGATATAAAAATATACCATTAGGAAATTCAAAGAATTATTAGGTCATATTTTAAAACCTTCTATTTCAAACAATTGGAAAATCAAAAAAAAGTCAGAGTTTTTCATTAAATAATACCAATTGAATCAAGGTCAGACAATTTAAATAAGTTTATACAAAATAAACCTAAGGAAATGGTAGCAGGCATTAAAAGTCAACTACAACAACAAAAGGATAAGGCCAGATACTTTTAGCACAGAACCAGACTTTCAAAGAAGATGTAAAGCCATTACTCCTCAAATTATTTCATAAAACTGAAACAGAGGGAACATAGCCAAATTTATTTTATGAGGCAATAGTCACCCTGATACCCAAACCACACAAAGATTCAGTACAGAAAATCCAATCCCTTGAACACGTAGCCTAGCACACCCATCTGCTCACTCACCCTGGCACACGCTTGGCACATTCTTTTCAGCCTCATCTTCTTTTGCCTCTTGCTCAACCAAAGAGCCAGCCTTTCTTTCTTAGTGTCCCATTAGTCACCACAGAACTACCATGTCCCTAGGACCACTGAAATTCCAGGTAGTGGACAAGGGGAATGAAGAGGAGAGCTTAGAGGCTCTGTGAGGGTCAAGCTTCATATCTGGCCCTCATATCTGGAGTGGACTGCCTGAGTCCAGAGCTGGGTGGGATGCAGAGCCTAAATTAGATCTGAGCTTGTGGGACCTGGGGCTTTAACTCCATGAATTCTGCACTTGAGTGGCTCAGACAGGAGCTGCAGGAGATGCAGGCTAAGGACCAGCAGCTGGAAGGGCAACTGCTCAGGCTACTGGCCCAGCTGCATCGACTGAAAGTAGACCGAGTATGTCACCTGCACCAGGGCTTCTGGATGAGGCTGAGATGGAGTTGGAGTTTGGGATTAGCCTGATTCTGGCCCTACCATGGCAGCATCTGAGACTCATGAATGAACATCAATGACAGATGCTTCACCCTCTGCTGACAGCACTTGCATGTCTCTTGTAGTGTCTGGGGAGAAGGAAGGAAGGGACCCCAGAGGTTCTGCCACCTGCTGAAACATTTAGGTTTCTGAAATCTGGATCCAGAGAGCACAAAGCTCCAATAGGAGGAAGAGAGGAACTTGGACCCCAAATTTCTTAATAAAAAAGCATTGAATCAAAAAGGAAAAAAAGAAAGAATTATAGGTCAAAATTCCCAATGAACATCTGTCTTAGTTAAGGTTTCTATTCCTGCACAAAACATCATGACACAGAAGCAAGTTGGGGAGGAAACGGTTTATTCAGCTTACATTTCCTCATGGTTGTTCATCACCAAAGGAAGTCAGTACTGGAACTCAAGCAGGTCAGGAGCTGAGCTGATACAATGGCCATGGAAAGATGTTACATACTGGCTTGCTTACTCTGACTTGTTCAGCTTGCTTTCTTATAGAACCCAAGACTACCAGTCCAGGGATGACACCACACACAATGATTCTTCCCATTCATGATCACTAATAGAAAAAATGCTTTACAGGTGAATATCATGGAGGCATTTCCTCAAGGGAGTCTTCTTTCTCTGTGATAAGTCCAGCCTGTGTCAAGTTGACACACAAAATCGCCTTTGCAAAAAATACTAAAATACAGGCAAACTGATTCCAAGAACATATCAGAAAGAACATCCACCAAGATCAGGTAGATATTATTCCAAAGATATAGACATGGTTCAACATATGAAAATCTGTCAATTTAATCCAAAATATAAACAAACTGCAAGAAAAAGACTGAGATGTTTGTCTCATTAGATGCAGAAAAGACTTTGCCAAAATCCAACATTCCTTCTTGATAAATGTCTAGGAGAGATCGGGCATACATAGTACATACCAAAACATAGTAAAGACAATTTCCAGCAAACCTTCAGCCAACATAAAATTAAATGGAGAGAAACTCAAAGCAATTCCACTAAAATCCAGAAAAGTCTTATCCACTCTTTCCATATACATTCACTACAGCATTTGAAATTCTAGCTAGATCAATAAGAAAATTTAAGGTGTTCAAAGGGATTCAAATTGAAAATGAGGAAGTTAAGCTATTACTTGTGAATGATATACTATACATAGCAACACTCAAAATATTCTATCAGCACACTTCTATAGCTAATAAACAAACAAACAAACACACAACAACAAAAACAGCAACAACAACAACAACAACAACAACAACAACTACAAATGGTCTGAGAAAGATACCAGGGAAAGAGCACCATTCACAGTAACCCTAACAATAAAACAATACAGTGAGTTAACTCTAAGCAAATGAAAGTTTTATATGACAAAAACTTCAAGTCCTCAATGAAAAGAGAGAAAAAGATATCAGAAGGTGGAATGGACTCTGATGCTCATGGATTTGTAGGATTAACATAGTAAAAATAGCTATCCTAACAAAAGTAATCAGCTTTATATATACATATATATTATATTATATATATTATTAATATATATATATTATATAAATATATATATAAGAAATATATATATTAACTTTACTAGAAACCAAACTTTTCAACAAACCAAACAATCCAATTAAAAAGTGGAGTACAGTCCTAAATAAAGTATTCTCAGTATATGAATTTCAACTGGCTTAGAAATCCTTAAAGAAATGTTAAACAACTTTAGGTATTAGAAATGCAAATCAAAATTACTTTGAGACTTCATCTTACAACTGTCAAGATGACCAAGATCAATAACACAAGTGACAGCTTATGATGATGAGAATTTGTTACAAGGGGACTCTCCTCCATTTCTGGTAGAAGAACAAATTTCTACTGTCACTATGAAAGTGAACATGGAAGTTCCCATGAATATTGGAAATTAATTTAGTTCAATATTTGACTGCACTATTCTTTGGCATATACCCCAAAGATGCTCCATGTTACCACAAGGACATATGTGCAACCGTGTTCATAGTAGCTTAATTTATAATAGCCAGAATCTAGGAGCAATCTAAATGTCCCTGTTAAAATATGACATGAAATTTGCAGCCAAATTTATGGAACTAAAATAAATCATCTTAAGACAACTCAGACCAAGAAAAATAAACATTATATGTACTTCACTTATAAATTGACATTAGCTGGACAGTAAAGGACAATCATACTCTAATCTATAGCTTAGATAAAGAGGAGAGGTCTTTGTGGATGCATGAATCTTCCTGGTGAGGGATAACTGATTTTGTGAGTAGAGTGTGGACTGGTAGGGATGAGAGTTATGGAGGGAAAGAATACAAAGAAAGTGAACTAGAATTGGAAGCCATTTGGGATGAGATGTGGTAACCTAGTGCGTACACTGGCATCTTTCTGGAACCTATAAGGATGAACCTAACAAGGACCCTTGGTAATGGAGGATATGGAGCCTGAAGAGGACATCTTCTATAACCAGGCCATATTCCCAATATTTGGACTGGTATACCAACCTAATCATAAAACCTACAACCCACAACATATCCTGTCTGAAAGATGTGCTGTGGCAATGGTAGTTCCACGTATCTTGTGGAACGAGCTAGCAAGTGTCTGGTATGACTTTAATTCCATGCCACAATATGGAGTCTATGCCAGACACTGACTGGATCTCTAGAAGTTGGATAACTAGAAGACCAAGATTTGAACTAAGCACAGTTGACAAAAGGGCGGGGGTGAATAAACTTTTATATTTTGTAATGATATTCTGTCAAAGATTGGAACCTAACAAAATTTTCATAATATAGCATTCCAAAGGCAGCTGATGGGAACAGATAAAAAATTTCCACAGCTAAATATTAGGTGGAACTCAGAGAACACTGAAGAAAGAAGAGGAAAGATTGTAGGGAATAGAGAGCTAAAGGACATCAGGAGAATAGGACCCACAGAAGGACAGCAGGAGAGTAGGACCCACAGAATCACCTAAGCAGGGTTAATTAGGTGCCACAAAGCCTAAATTACAATTTATTTATTTGTGTGCACTAAACCCTCTGCATACATGCTTTGGTTATTTAACTTGGGATTTTTATGTTGGGTTCCTAACATTGAAACTGGGATTATCTCCGTGGGTTGTTTTTTTTTTTTTGTTTTGTTTTTTTTTTTTTTTTTTTTTTTTGCCTACTCTTGAGACTCCATCCTACTCAATTGCCTTTTCTAGCCTTGGTATGAGGGGTTATACCTGGTTTTATTGCATCTTATGAGCTGTGTTTTGTCTATATTACTGAAGGAAAAGAGGAGCAGTGGATCTGAGAGAGAGGGGAGTTGATAGTGGGGTGATCGGAGGAGGGTACGTAGGGAAAGTTGCAGTCAGCATTTTTTTGAGAGAATAATATGTTTTAAAAACATATTCATATTTATATTTATTTGTATTATGAAATTTATTTTAATAAAAATTATTTGAAGTATTTGAAACAGGAAAGCAAAACAATGCAAAACATACCTGGCTCAGTATCTTTGCCTGTCCCAACCCAACCTGTGCATCAGGATGTAAGATCTCAGCTACTACTCTAGTACCTTGCCTCTGTGCCCACTTGGCTATCCATCTACCACATGGCTCCTCACCATGATGATCATGAACTAACATTCCAAAATTGTAAGCAATGATTTTGTTTATAATCTACCTTAGTTATGTTTGTTCTTATAAATCCACCTTTTATTACCTTCCTCTTAACCCCTTTTGAGAAGAAATTTCTCCCAAACTTAATAGCTCCACCTTGGAAATAGGCTCACCCTTCAAATTCAGGAAGTAAAAAGAATTTACAAAGTTCAGGAAATAACTTACAGGATATAGGAAGTTCAAAGTGATGACCCTAACCACCAACCTCTGACAGCTACTGATTTCCATTTATTCTTTTGGCCCTTTTTCCCAGGTAGACACCTGGGGGTGACTTTAACTGTCACTCTTAACAGTGGAGATATAGAACCTGAAGTGACCTGCTCCCATAGACAAGACAGACACACAGTGGAGAGATAAGGACATCAACCCACTGACAAAACTTTTGACTTCAAATTTGTCCTTTCCACAATAATTATAGAGACAAAGATGGAGTAGAAATTAGGGGAATGGCCCACCAATAACTGGCCCAATTTGAGACCCACCCCAAAGACAAGCAACAGTTTCTGGCACTATTAATTGTCTGGCATACTCTCTATGCTTACAGATAGGAGTCCAGTGAAACTGTCCTCTGAGATGCTCCACCCAGCAGCTGACTTAAGACAGATACAGACACCCACAGCCAAACATTAGAGGGAGCTTGGGAACTTTTATGGAAGAGTTGGGGGATGAGCTGTGGAAGTGATAGGAACTCCACAGAAAAGGAAAAATTGTTAATTAACCTGGACCCTTGGGAGCTCTCAGAAAGTGAACCAACAGCCAAAGAGTAAGCATTGGCTGGACCTAGGCCCCACACATATGTACTAGAGGTGCAGCTCTGTTTTCATGTGGGTTCCCCAACAACAGGAGCGAGAGCTATTTTTAAAGCAGTTGCCTTTATGTGGATCTGGTACCTCTTAACTGGCTGCCTTGTCTGACTTTAGTAGGAGAGAATAAGACTAGGTCTGCAGAGAATTGATATGCTAGGGTTAGGGGGATACCCCAAGAGGGAGGATCTCCACTCTCTCAGAGGAGCAGGGATGAGAAGCATGAGGAGATGGACTGTGTGAAGCAGACACTAGAAGGAGGGGGAGTAGCAATCAGTTTTTAAAGTGAATAAAATAAATAAATAATAAACAAAAACAAATAAATAAATGTAAAACAATAAAAGAAAGAAAAAAGGAAGCTCTTGAAACTAACAATACCCCTTCTATACTTTGTGTAAACAGTAGCAATTCCTAGAAATAGATGTTTTGACTAGAATCTGCAGTCCCTTTAAGGCCCTTGAGTGATGCAGTTTTCTTAGTTTATAACTATGTTTGGTTGTTATACAGCAGCCTTTGAGTTACCTCTGATCCTGAATGTGACACCAGTGAACCGAGTACTTCACTAAACTGTATGCGAGTAGAATTGTCCTCTCATTTCTCATTTTTGTCCTATCTGAGGCATATAGATTATTATTGCAGGAAAGTCATGTGACACTGTCCTAATTCATTCTTAGGCCCACTACTTCGGTTGCTTTTTCACAACCATAAAGCGCCTTCTTGGTTCAGTGATATGTGTGGTATTATACCATCTTCAACTACTAACAGATTTTTGCCTCCTCAAATTTTAGAATAGGTAAAGTTCATGTTTGTTTGCAGTGTGTCATAGAATTCCTTTTTCATTTGTGTTCTTTGATTTTGTCCTCTAATCTTCAGATAGTTCCATTCTGAAGTATCCCAAAGTCCTGGCTGAAAAACGTCAAAAGGACTACTGTTATAGAACATCACCATTTTCTCACATTCAACATTTTATTTAGCTTTCTTCACTAAGAAAAACTGTGAAGAAATGGAGGTATATAGTTTATGCATGTATGTTAATTCCTGTTAAATATCACATCACCCAATGGAAGTTTGGCTTTCTTCTAGGTCTGTGTTTTTTTCTGTTGACAAGGGTATTTAAGGGAAAATACTGACAACATGTTCCCCCAAATGAGGCAGATTGTTTGTACAATTGGTGCTTAGTAAAGATAGTTCTTCTCTCACTGTTTTATATTTTATGCTGAGTTCAGAATAACCTATAGTAAGACGTTGCTCTCAGTTTGTAAGTCAATGAACCAATGGAACACTAATGGTGGACATTCACCTGTTAGAATCAAGGATTTTAGTCCTCATTCTTTTTAGAAACAATCATTTCTATTTACTTTGAAACCTGGAGGCTATTTAATACCTATCATTTAGATGTATACACATGTACATGACTTAACTGCTCTTCTTGTTATAAATATCAGTTCTTTAATCATTGTGAAGAAATGTGTAGGCAAGGGAGATTATCTATCCAACGTACAATTACACTGAATTTATATAAGATCATAATAAAAATATATCAAAGTAAAAGTATCAAAAACAGTTTTGCAGTGCAGTTTTTACGATAAATTTGATATTTTTGCTCACATTTAATCAATTTATCATAGCAAATTTTGATTTTTTTCCTGAAGTGTAAGAAGCTCTATATTTAAATTTTAATCTAACCTGACATTTCTAAGCACAAATGTTTTTAGATGTTTATGGGATATGCTGATCTCATTATATCTGGGGCAGCTGCCACTGAGAAGCAACAATACTATACAGAGGCCTGAATGCTAAGCAGGGAACTCTGCCAGTCTAAATATACTATACCTGATGTCTATCAGCTACCTTCTGGGCGGCAAGGGCACATCTCCAGATTCCTGATACTGCAACCTCAACAGCCTTATGAACTATAAGTTGCCAAGGCAGCAGGAGAATTAGCCCCTGGGAATATGGGCAGGTGGCAACCATTTCCACCAAGCATGTTGATAGAATAAGTGCATACGTTCAGATAAGTTCTGAATGTGAGCCAAGAATATTCTCTTCTTGCCAACTAACCTCTTGCTATTCTGTCTCCTCACCTGCTTCCTCCCACGGGAGCTATTCAAGCGATCTTCACCAGCTGCCCTGTTGGAGACAGCTCTGCTGTGACACTGAACAAATGATGCATGTGAAACTGTGTGGGCACAGTGAGTACCTCGCTGTTCATGTGGATTCTAGATGCTTAGTGTCTCCTTTGATTTTTTACTCTTTTGAAATATGATGTCACACAATGTGGCCAGAATGCACTTTAGAACTATTCTAATTTGACATAAAGTTTCTGTCGTATTTTATGAAGTATAATAAAGAATAAATAGAATAATGCAATTACTGTCTGAATGGAACTGTAATAATTAAATAAAGTTTCTAGATACAGATTACCACTGATCGGACATCTGGCTTCTACTTTTTTCTTGACTTTTTAACTTTAAAAATTTTAAATTAATAAAGGCTAAGAGAAAGTCTCTGTTCCCAAAATTCACATATGTGATCTGCTTTTATTGATAACATATGGATAATACACCAGGAACAAAATCAGCTGGGAACTGAGTAGTAAGAGCACATGCTAAGGCCAAGGCTTTGACCTACACTAAATAATAATCTTCATTTTGAATAGAATTACCATCACTATATCAATCAATATCATATATCCAAATCTACATCCAATCCAACTCCACATCCCTATCTATATCTATTGAATCTATATCATCTGCAAAATTTACCAAACGATATCTCTACTAACCCTAATCAAAATAACTATCCATGGTAAGCTGTTCTTACCATGGTTTGGTGTCAGCGTTTTTCTAGAACAGATTGACACTGGAATCAGTGGACAAAGACAAAAAAGACCCATGCTTGGACTTCTTGCCTGGTCCTGTTTGAACTGCTTTGTAGCCCTTCGATTTGTTCTTGCTAATATTTGAAAAATCTTTTTCAAACAGCCAAAATTTAAGCACACATGGTGGAATTGAACTCATACCCAATCACAATGATGATGCATAAATCTAGATTGAAGATATAAGGCAACTATTTTAGTGGAAGAAAAACTCTATTACAGATTTTAGAAGGATTTTCTCAATAGCAACTTTTGTTGCTATTTTTGTTAAAGATAAAACATGCTGTAACAATTAGATTTCAAGACAAGATATTGATGTATTGATATAATAATAGCTTATTAATGGCTATAAAATTATTTTGTTTCTTATACAGTTTTATAGAAATGAGGCTTTTTTCTATGTAATCTTAAGTAAGCTATTGAAAGTTAAGAAATATAGCTGTCTTCTAAGAAGCTTTGCCAGAGCATGACAAATACAGGGACAAATGCTCAGAGCCAACCACTGAACTGAGAGTAGGGTCGCCATTGGAGGAGTTAGAGAAAGGATTGAGAAGCTAAAGGTGCTTGCAACCCCATAAGAACAACAATACCAACCAACCAGAGGTCCTAGGGACTAAACTACCACTCAAAGTGTATTCATGGACAGACCCATGGCTCCGGCTGCATATATAGCAGAGAATGGCCTTGTCAGGCACCAATGGGAGGAGAAGCCCTTGGTCCTGTCAAGGCTGGACTACCCCCAGTGTAGGGGAATGTCAGGGTGAGGAGGCAGGAAGGGGTGGGTGGTTGAGTGAGAGAACACCCTATAGAAGAAGGGGGAGGAGTGATGGGATAGGAGGTTTCTGGATGAGGAACAGGGAAAAGGGATAACAATTGAAATGTAAATAGAAAAATTCAATAAAAATATAGTTAAAACCAGGAATAGAGTCTTTTGTTTTCTCATCATCATGGTTAAGTAAGGATGGAAATTATATTTAGAAAATGAAATCATGCCACACCCCTCAAACACACCCTATACACTTAGTAATAGAAATAAGAATGACATAAAACCAATACCACATCTAAGTTATTTAAAAAGTTATATTACAATTGTATAAACAAGCAAGATTCTAATGGCTGCAAGAGGCAGGAGGTGGTATGAAATTGATAAAGAGCTAAATATATCAAGTTTATAAGATGATTGAGTTCTGGCTACCTGACTTTCACACTGTAGGGCTGCTGAACATTGCTACTAAGTAGCTTCATTACTCCTTAACTTCAAACAAACAAACAAAAATAGGAAGGAAGGAAAAGAAGAGAGAGAGAGAGGAAGAGAGAGAGAGAAAGGGGGGAAGGGAAAGGGAGTGGGACAGAAAGAGAAAGAAGGTAAGTATCCAAGGTGGATGTTGATATGTTAATTAGCCTGATCATGGTGATAGTTTTTATTATAGAAACAAATTAAGTTTGAGCCTGAGACATATGCAATTACTTGCTAGTCACACATTCACAGGAAAATAATATTAACAATTTTCAGAATGCTATGTAGCTGAAGTGGGGCACACTTATCTAAAACTGCTGTATATATGGCTAAAAATGCTATGATTTCTATATAAAAGACACAAAAAAGAGAAAAGTCTTTATATATAACCATATGCCAGTTTTTAACTGTATAATTTTCTCTATTATATCTTCTTCGTTACATTGTCAGAACTTTGCAGAACATTGTTTTCTTGAAATCTGGAACTCTGGAAACTGCTAATATCATCATAAATCAATTAAGGAGACTTCTCCTGAAGATTCTACCTAGAAGAGTCATGTGTTAGAACACAGGTGAAACTTTCCTAAAAGACCATGTTTCTCAAGATTAATTTAAATCACCTGATACATTTCATTACATATTGAGGAATATATTTCCTAAGAAATCCAGGACGTTGGAAAATAGCTCTCTCTCTCTCTTCTCTCTCTCTCTCTCTCTCTCTCTCTCTCTCTTCTCTCTCTCTCTCTCTCTTCTCTCTCTCTCTCTTCTCTCTCTCTCTTCTTTCTCTCTCTCTCTCTCTCTCTCTCTCTCTCTCTCTCTCTCTCTCTCTCTCTCTCCCTCTCTCTCTCTGAGGCAACAGAATAATTGGACTTAGTGGACTTAATGTCACGTGTACTCTATCCCAGCATACTGGAAGCAAAGGTAGGAGGGTTTCTGTGAATTCAAGGCCAGACTCCTATGTATAATGAGACTTTGTCTCGAAAAATAAAATTAGCAACAAAACAATTACCAAGTTGTAGGGCATCTTTTGCACCACTGAATATAATTTCTGAATAGCTAATATTACCACATATTGACTCAAACACTTCATAAATAAAACTCAAAAGGAATTAGAAGGAGCTTATATTTCTTAAAGTAACTAGGTTATTTGTAAATTATAAAACTTTGGAAAATAGACTGTAAACATAGGATTAATGATAAGGTTAAATTGCTGCATAGAAACTTCCATAGATTGATTTGTGGTAGACCACACATTGTGTTAGTATGAGTGTGGATTTTATTGTTGGATTGTCACTAGTAAAACTATTGAAATATGTTCTCATGTTTGTCTATTGCAATGGTTCAAAACATTCCTAATGTTGTAACCCTTGACTATAGTTCATGTTGTGGTTAACACAAATCATGAAATACCAACCAAAAAGTACACTTGGGGGGGGGGACCCATGGCTCCAGTCACATTTGCAGCAGAGGATGGTATTGTCTGGTTTCCATAGGAGGAGAAGCCCTTGGTCCTGTGAAGGCTCTTTTCCTCAGTGTAGGGGAATGCCAGGGTGTTTGGGTGGGAGGGGTGAGCATCCACATAGAAGCAAGTGGAGGGGGAATGGAAGGGAAGAACTGGAAAAGGGGGTGGTATTTGAAATACAAATACACAAAATATCCAATAAAATATGGGCAAAATTTAGAAAGAAATTAGTTTCATTGTTACTTCATAACTGTAATATTGGTCCTGTTATCAATGTACTGTAAATATTTCTGGAGAAACTTCTCCAAATGTTTCTCAAAGAAGTATTTTCCATGGTGGAGATGCAGCATTTATTTCTTATTAATTCATCACCTGATAGAGAGGTTGTTTGTATCTATAAGCTATTGTGAATAGTGCTACAAAGACCATGGACCTACAGATATCTCCTGACATGTTAGATTTATTTCATCTGAATCCATGCCGCAGCATTGGAATTTGTGCAATATAGTAGTTCCCATTTTAGTTGCTGAGGAATTTCTCTTTTGCTCTCACTGGTTTCAATAAATTTACATTCTCATCAGGTTTCAGTAGGGGCTCCCTTTCTCTAAACCAGCAGTTTTCAACCTTCCTAATGCTTCAAAAGTTTAGCACAGTCCTTCAGTTATGGTGACATGCAACCAAAAATTATTTCATTGTTACTTCATGACTGTAATTTTGCCACTGTTATGAATCAAGATGTAAATATTTTATATGCAGGATATCTGATATTCTGCTCTATATTCTTTTTTTTTCTTTTTTTCTTTTTTTTCGGAACTGGGGACCGAACCCAGGGCCTTGTGCTCGCTAGGCAAGTGCTCTACCGCTGAGCTAAATCCCCAACCCCCTGCTCTATATTTTTATTACTTTGTAGTCTTTGGTCTTTCTCCAGCACTTGGTATCTCTAGTATTTCTAAATGGAAATATTTTTCCTTACATAAGACTACTTTTTCATCATAGTTGTGCTTGTTATTTTCTAGAAAAGATGTGAATTTAATTTTCCTCCAAATCCATTGTTTTTATTAAATTATTTTATTTATTTACATTCCAAATGTTGCCATCTTCCTGGTCCCCCATGCCTGAGTTCTTCACTCCAACTCACTTCCTCTTTGCTTGTGAGAGGGCGCTCGTCTACCCACCCATCCCCAGCTCATCACCACCAGCATCCCCCTTCCCTGGGGCATCAATTATCTACAGGGCTAAGTGAATCCTCTCCCACTAAGGTTAGACAAGGCAGTCTTCTCCTACATATGCACCAGGTGACATGTATGTACTTTGTTGGTGATTTAGTCTCTGGAGCTCTGAGAGGTCTGGGTTAGTTGTAATGCTTGTTCTTCCTATGTGGTTACAATCCCCTTCAGCTCCTTCAGTTCTTCCCCTAATTCTTGCAAAGGGTTCCTGACCTCAATCCAATGACTGAGTATACTATCTGCATCTGACTAACTCAACTGCTGGTAGTGCCTTTCAGAGGACATCAGTGCTAGTCTCCTGTCTGTAAACACAGCAGCATCAGTAACAGTATCAGAGTTTGGTGCTTGTATATTGCATAAGTCGTAAGTTGGGTCAGTCACTGGATGGATTTTCTTTCAGTCTTTTCTCCATTTTTGTCCCTAAATTTCCTTTAGACAGCAATAATTCTGGGTCAAAACTATTGAAGATGTAAGGGTGGCCCATGCTTCAATGGGGGGCCATGTCTGTCTACTAGAAGTGGTCACTACAGGTTCCATCTCCCCACTCTTGGGGCTAAGGCCATCCACATTGAACCTTGGGAGCCTTTCACATTCTAGATCTCCAGGAACTAATAAAGGTTCTCCCTGCCCCCACCACCTGATGCTGCACATTTCCATTCACTCTTCTGGCCCTCTGGGCTTCTCACCCATCTTCCCCTATACCTCTTCCTGCCCCACCCATTCCCCTTACCCTCTGCTCTTCCTCGCTCCTTCCTCCAATGATTATTTTGTTTCTCCTTCTACATGGGATTGAAGCATCCACACTTGGGCCTTCCTATTTAAGCTTCTTAAGGTCTGTGAGTTGTATCATGGGAATTCAGAAATTTTTGGCTAATGTACACGTATCAGTGAGTACATACCATGCCTGTCCTGTTGAGTCTGAGTTACCTCACTCAGGATATTTTCTAGCTTCATCAGTTTGCCTGCGACTCTCATGATGTCCTCATTTTTAACAGCTGAATAGTATTCTACTATGTAAATGAACCACATTTTCAGTATCCATTCTTTGCTTGAGGGACTTCTGGGTTGTTTATAACTTCTGGCTATTACAATTAAGGCTGCTAAGAACATAGTAGAGCATGTATGCTTGTGGCATGATAGAGCGTCTTTTGGGTATATGCCAAGGAGTGGTATAGCTGGGTCTTCAGGTAGAACTATTTCTAGTTTTCTGAGGAATCATCAGATTGATATCCAGAGTAGTTAGAGAAATGGCTCAATGGTTAAGAGTACTGACTGCTCTTCCAGAGGTCCTGTGTTCAATTCCCAAATACCATATTGTGGCTCACAACTATTTGTAGTGGGATCCAACGCCCTCTTCTGGTGTCTGAAGACAGTTGCAGTTTACCCATTATCTCTATTTTTAAGGTTTTCAAAGATATATATATATATATAATTTTAATTCATCATATACTCTCTGTATGAATAAAGATTAAATTTATACAGCATTGCTAAAGTTTTGGTTGCTCTTATAATTATATTCTGTCTTCAAAGCATTGCATAAGCCTCTCCTATTATTAAATATCTAAGCATTCTTGCACATTAAAAGAGTAGTTGTGTGTGTGTGTGTGTGTGTGTGTGTGTGTGTGTGTGTGTATCTTGCACCTGCCACCTGCATTTGTAGTTGCACATGTCATTGGGCTTGTGTACACGTGGAGTCCAGAACCAATCTCTGTGTTCTTCACTCAGGTCCTAGAAACCCTGTTCTGCGACAGAGTCCTTACTGACCTAAAGGACTGTGATTGGGTGAGTCTGCCTGGCCAGTCTCAGCATTCCTTGAAGAGAGCCTGTTAATGTGTGCCACCATACCGATACTTAGAGGTTCCTTAAATGGAAATAAACATAACATTGTTCAAGGTTCTACCAGTATTGATAATAAAATATTGTATTTTAGAAAGATATCCTGGTCTTTTACTATGATAGGTCAAAGTTCCAAATATATTTTAAAAGAGTAATTATCTCCTAAATCTGAAGATTATGTTATGAAAAATTTTAATGTGAAAAATATCCCAGTTTCTGAACAAACGAGATAATTTTTGAATATTCAGAATAGAAACTATTGTATAGTCACTTTACAAACTTTAATTTGAGTGCTGAATTTGAGACATTTTTAAGTGTAGTACTTGTATTTTACATTCAAATGATTGACATTTTTTAATTTTTACATTCTAACATGTGTTTGGTATCTTGATTAATAAAAAGGAAATAAAACTTTATTGTTGATTCATTTACTTCTCAGTTTTTTTGTGTAGGAAGCTTTCTAAAGCCTATTAGGCTTTCTTTGATTGCAATTTCGGAAATTGGTGAGCTCACAAACGACCCCTGAGAATCAGGTCAATGCTATGTTGGATGTGCTTGTGAAACAAGAAGCATTGTATAGATTTAAAATGGTCCTCAATTTCCTACTTCATTGGCATTTTCTCAATTACAAGGAGATAACTATACTCTCAGCCAAGAGTCTTAAAAGGAAGAGCAGCAAAAAACATGTCTCAAAACTTCAGTGAACTCGTAATTTGAGCTATTTATAATGTCATATTATTTCTTATTCTTTATTTTGTTTTAAATTAATAAACAACACGAAAACATAAAGAAATGCTTGATGCCCCAGTATAGGGGAACGACAGGGCAAGCGGGTGGGAGTGGTTGTGTCACTGGGGGAGCACCCTCATAGAAGCAGGGGAAGGGAGGAAAGGATAGGGGGTTTCCAGAAGAAAAAGCAGGAAAGGAGACAACATTTGAAATGTAAATAAATAAAATATCCAATGACAAAAGAAAAGATGAAAAATGTAAAGGTCTAGTAGTGTAGAGAAATTTTAATCCAGCAACATGGATGCTCTGGCAAGGGATCAGATCCAAAATAACATCTAGGTCTGTGTGTTCTAACTCGAATGTCACATCTTTAATTTATCTATCTAGAATACAGAGGTGCCCTTAGTAGTCATCTTTAATCCCTAACAATGAAGGTAAAGTTAATTTCATGAAGGAAATAGCCGTCTGAAAGTAACTTCAAGTTGAGGGGCAGACAGGGTGAAAAATTTGAGAAAGTATGACAGAATAAGCCAGACATAGGATATGGCCAACTCTCACTAAAACAGACAAAAAGAGAATCTACTTAGGAGCAGTGTGGAGAAAGAGAGACAGAGACAGTGAGAGAAAGAGAGAGAGAGAGAGAGAGGGGGGGGGGGGGGAGGGAGGGAGAGAGAGAGGGGGGGGAGGGAGGGAGGGAGGTAGGGAGAGAGAGAGAGAGAGAGAGAGAGAGAGAGAGAGAGAGAGAGAGAGAGAGAGAGACTTTTGACCCTGTCATTTTTACAAAGATAGGTTGCAGGTGAAGTCAGAAAGAAGAAAAACCTTATTTATTTATTTATTATGAATTTTAGATCATGCACCCCAATATAACTTGTTATTAATTTCCTCTCCCCTTGTACACATTCTTGACCCTTTCAACCCTGTCCCTCCCCCTAAGTAGAGATAAACCAATTCATTGTGGGGAGTTGTAGTGTGCCACCTGTGTCCCACAGTATTCCCTTTTGTACATACACCTTTGCTTGCAAATGTTTATTGCAATGAGTCCTTGATTTGCAACAAGGTTTCGGCAGCTGTATCAACTCTATTGGGACTCCACTCAGATGTCCTGTTGTTTCCCTCATACCCACAGATAAGCACTGAACGCTCATCCTTACATTTTGCAGAAATTGTAGACCATTGCAAAAGTCACAGTGGTAAAAAAAATTCAGAGAACATCTGACTCGTTAAAAAAAAAAGCAAAGAAATGCTGATATCTAGTCCCTATTAACACACCCACAACACAACTCCAATATGTGAGACTCAGGGATACCTTGGAAGAGGTCATATATATATAAATTTATTCACAAATACCATTCATATAAAAATAATAAAGGAAATGTCTAAACCCTTCTCAATTTCATAACTTTATTTCTCTGGGAGACATGGGAATATTGGTTAAGGAAAGAAGGGAAAGGTTGTGAAACATTTAATTTAGTTGAAAAAATAGAATAAAATATGATAGATGTTGAAAATGGTGACAAACTGTCTTCTCTTGACATTTTGGATATGTGAGCTGCTTTTAATGGTTTAGCCATCCCCCCAGACTAAATTATGACTCTCCGAAAGCTGATGCATACCAATTTACTCTTAAAGACTGATATATTCTCTGTAGCATAAATTAAGTATTCAAGGGTAAGCAAATCTCAAAGGGTCTTCATAGTTATAAATATATATTTTTCAAGAATTTCTAATGCACTCATATTAAGATACATGAGATTATTGAAGTATGTGTTGCTGCAATTTAAAATCCACTCATTTTGTGTATAAAGAAAACATTATAGCATGTACTACAGGAATTAATGTGAAAAACAACTAGTTCAGAGAAGGTAGGTTTCTACAAAAGAAATTCTATAAGAATTCCTATGGCCATATGGAAACAAATATTCATTTGAATTAATGTACAGACCAGTTATGATCAATTGTTTCTCATTTAATATACTTAAATAATAAAACAGTCTCTTAAAAGTAAATTGGCCCTTAATGGGAGGGGAGTCTCTTAATCCTGTGGAGGCTAGGGTTCAGGAAAGGGGGATGCTAGGGAGAGGACAAGGGGTATGTGGGGGAGCAACCTCACCGAGGCAAGGGGAGGCAGCATGGGATTAGATGTTTGCTGAGGAAAAGCCTGGAAGAGCTTGAAATGTAAAAAATAAGATAATGAATAACTTGATGCACAAAATATTAAAAAAAAACCCACAATAGTGCTGGCTATGCTCTAGTAAAGCAGTGTCTTGCCCCCAAAGTCCCCATGGTCCCCTTGAAGTGGCTGCCTAACTAGTGTTCCTGTGGTGGTTAGTATATGCTCAACCTAGGGAATAGCACAATTAGAAGGTATGGGCCTGTTGGAGTAGTTGTGCTACAGTGGGCATGGGCATAAGACCCTCACACTATTGCCTGGAAGTCAGTCTTCCACTAGCTGCCTTCAGATAAAGACGTTGAACTTACAGTTCCTCTTGCACCATGATTGCCTGGATGCTGCCATGTTCCTACCTTGATGATACTGGACTGAACCTCAACCTGTAAAGCCGTCCCAATTAAATGTTGAGTCTCCTTGGTCATGGCGTCCATTCACAGCATTAAAACCCTAAGACAGACAGTTTTCTTGCTGCATATTTTGTTTCTGCTCCCATTCCAAGCCATCTACTCCTGTGGTTAGCTTCTACAAATCCCTATAATTCAGTAAAGTCAAAACTCTAGAGACATTTCCCTGATGACTAAGAATGTTGAACATTTCTTTTGGGGCTTCTTGGCCATTCAATATTCCTCAGTTGAGAATTCTTCATTTACCTCTATAGCCCATTTTTGTTTGTTTATTTGTTTTGTTTTGTTTTCATGATAAAACATATATTCATTTCACAGAACAAGTAAGCTTCCAGATGGATACATTTAGTATATGAGCATCAGTACTAGCCTGGGCAGAACTGCCAATTAAGCCATCCCATTTCAGAGGGCACTCTCATAAGCCTTGAGCTATATTTTTTTATGAAAATTGGTGTGCCCAGGATGGTGATATGTACTGTAAGACTTGAAATGAAAAATCAGTTCCAGGCCCTTTTTGTGTTTTTTGTTTGCTTGCTTGGTTGGCTGGGGTGGGGGAGGGGCACTTATAAGAAAGGTACTCAGGAATGATATGTTTTTGAAGAATGTTAAATAAGAGCATTATAAAATAATATCTCACAATTCTAATAATTTTCCAAATGGCATAGTAACATGGATTATACTAGTGATAAAACACTGGAATTCTACAATAAAAAAGGACTTGATAACCATGCCCAGTACATATACATATGTATATGACCATGTCTCCAGTTGCATCCTAACATGCTGGTATTATTTGCATGGACATTTTCACTACTCCCTCTGATCAACTTGGACTTGAGCTTTCTACAAGGCTATAAGAATGGACTGACCTCAAGCTGGCCAGATCCTCCTGCCTCTGCCTCCTTCAGCAAATCCCACCAGCCTGTGCCACCAGAAAATGTGTTTGTTGTTCATATGAACCCTGAATATGTTTTCTACATGTCTTCCAGCTTCTATGCAGGTGATTTTTTTTAACTCTGCACAGAACATACAAAGTATTATAGATTACCTAAATGCTTATTTATCAGCTGCTATCCTCCTCCTAATGCTCTGTTTATTTCATTTAAATATTCACAGTAGAATTATTCTGAATTAAACATTTTTGTTCAAAGGTTAGTATAACATATTTACACACATTTATCAGGATTCATTTTTTCCACTTGATATGAATTTTGACTTTTTGAAAATAATGGACCAAACTACTGTGTTACTTCACTGACTACTATGGATAGTATACTATCTGTTGCATGGGGTTGCCCTATAGCATTTGTTCTAGGGACCTAAGAATTAGAATTTTAGCTTAGTTAGTAAATAAATAGCAATATTTTATCAATGTTAGGAGCACAGCATACAGGTCCTTCTGCCCACAGATATTCAGAGACACTAGAAATGTTAAGCAGGTAGGATTGTCTTTCTAATGGGAAAGATGAAAAAACCAGTTCAATCTGTTCTTTCACCAGGATGCTGGAATGAAAGGGAAGAATAGCCTAGGTGAGCTGCATAATGCTATATCAAGCTCCTACAAGCAGGACTGGTAGTAACTTGTAATATAAATGTTCCACACAGCCAGAAGCTCACCAAACTTCTGCAACCAGTTAATTCATAGCCTACATGACCTCTATGCTAGCTCTATGAATGAGATTAGGCCAGAATCTTAAGATAGCATAGGTAGCCTACCTCTAGATTCCATATTCTTAGAATAAATGACATGTACCTTAAACTGAGTTGTAATGTAAATGCACTTTCTTGTGCATAGGGGATTATATTAGACCTGGTAACTTTTGTTCAGATTATATTGTGTTTGAAAGATGTTAATAATTAACTATCTCATATCAGAAGCTTAAGAAGTCTTGATTCAGATTAGTGAGGTCAATCTGAACTTGGTTTTCATTTTCACCACTTCAGAGTTTTCTTTCCCGCCTGATATCTACAGAGACTCCTTCAATTCAAATGCATGAAGTGAAATACAACAAAACCTAGAAATTGAGTTGAATCAAATTTAATGTAAAAGTCAACTAAGTTAAAATAAAATAATTTAATCAAATGGAGTGATTTTTTTCAAGAATACTAATTGAATTCACTTATTGTTGGTTTCCTCTTGCCCAGATTATGTAACCTGGTTACTTTTTCTATAACTATTAAAACATTATTATTTTAAAGTAGCAACCACAAAAGGAATGGATCAATTTGCATTCTTGAGATCAGTGATGGTGACCTCAAGTCAAATAGTGTTATTTTGATTTCTTATTTTCCAATTTGTATCTCTTTGATCTCTTTTTGTTGTCTAATTATTCTGGCTAGGATTTTGAGTACTATGTTGAATAGGGAGGTAGAGAGTGGGCAGCCTTGTCTAGTCATTGATTTTAGTGGGATTGTTTCAAGTTTCTCTCCATTTAGTTTGATGTTGGCTCCTGATTTGCTATATATTGCCTTTAAAAGGTTGAAGTAGGGGTTTTGAATTCCTGATCTTTCCAAGACATTTTTTCATGAAGGAGTACTGAATTTTAGCCTCTGTTTGACATGCTCTGGTTGTGTCTCTCAGGACAGATCTATATCCAGTTCCTGTCAGCATGCACTTCTTAGCTTCAAGAATCTTATCTAATTTTGGTGACTGTATATATATGAATCAAATGTGATGCAGGCTCTGAATGGCCATTCCTTCAGCTTCTGCTTTAAACTTTGTTTTCTTATCTCCTCCTATGAATAGTTTTGTTCACCCTTTTAAGAAGGACTGAAGCATCTGCACTTTGGTAGTCCTTCTTCTTGAGCTTCATGTGGTCTGTGGATTTCCTCTAGGTAATTCGAGTTTTTGGCTAATAACCACTTATCAATGAGTGCATACCATATGTGTTTTTCTGTGAATGGTTTACCTCACTCACGATGATATTTTCTAGTTCAATCCATTTGCTTATGAATTTCATGAAGTCATTGCTTTTGTTTATGTCGTGGATTATGTTGAAAGACTTCTGTATATTGTACCATCTCTGCATCCCTTTGATGAAACCTACTTGATCATGATAGATGATTATTTTGATGTTTTCTTGAATTAGGTTCTCTAGAATCTTATTGAATATTTTTGCATTGATATTCATGAGGGAAATTGGTGTGAAACACTCTTTCTATGAAGGGCCTCTGTGTGGTTTAAGTATAAGCATAAATGTCGATTCAAAGAACATATTTTGTAGTATTTCTTCTGTTTCTATCTTGTGGAATACTTTGAAGACTATTGGTATTAGGTTTTCTTTGAAGATAAGATAGAATTCTGCACTAAACCCATCTGGTCCTGTGCTTTTTTCCTTGAGAGACCTTTAATGACTGATGATATTTCTTTAGGGATTATGGGACTATTTATATGGTTCATCTGATCCTCATTTAACTTTGGTACCTGGTATCTGTCTAGAAAATTTTCCACTTCCTCCAGATTTTCTTGATTTGTTCAGTATAGCATTTTGTAATAGTATCTGATGATTTTTTTTTTAATTTCCTCAGATTCTGTTGTTATGTTTCCATTTTCATTTCTGATTTTGTTAATTTAGATACATTCTCTGTGCCCTCTGGTTAGTCTGACTAAAGGTTTATCTGTCTTGTTGACTTTCTCAAAGAACCAGCTCCTGGGTTTTTTTTTTTTTTTGTTGTTGTTGTTTTTTGTTTTTGTTTTTTTTGATTCTTTAAACAACTCTAAGATTCTACCTCACACCAGTCAGAATGGCTAAGATCTATAACTCAGGTGATAGCAGATGCCAGCAAGGGAATGGAGAAAGAGGACCATTCCTCAATTGTTTGTGGAATTGCAAGATGGTACAACCACTCTTGAAATCAGTCTCATGGTTCATCAGAAAAATTGGACATAATACTACTCGAGGTCCCAGCTATACTATTCATGGGAATATACCCCAAAGATGATCCCATATATAACAAGGACATATGCTTCACTATGTTCATAGCAGCCTTATTTATAATAGCCAGAAGCTGGAAAGAACACAGATATCCTTCAACAGAAGAATGGATATGGAAAAGGGGGTACATTTACAAAATGTATTACTTCTCATCTATTAAAAACAACGGCTTCATGAAATTGTTAGGCAAATGGATGGAACTAGAAAATATTCTCTTGAGTGAGGTAGCCCAGTCACAAAATAACACACATGGTATGCACTCACTGATAAGCAGACGATAGCCAAAAAGCTCAGAATACTCAACATACAATTTACAAACCATATAAAGTTGAAGAATAAGAAAGACCAAAGTGTGTATGCTTCAGATCTTCTTAGAAGGGGGAACAAAAATACTCATAGGAGGAAATATGGAGACAAAGATATAGAGGAAATATGGAGTAGAGATTAAAAGGCCATCTGGATACTTTCCCACCTGAGTATCCATCCCGTATACAGTCACCAAACCCATACAAGATGACAAGAAGTGCAAGCTGAGAGGAGCCTGTTGTAGCTGTCTGCTGAGAGGCTGTGCCAGAGTCTTACAATTACAGATGGGGATGCTGACAGCTAACCATTGACCTGCTAGCAAGGTCCCCAATGGAGGAGTTAGGGAAAGGACTGAAGTAACTGAAGAGATTTGCAACCCCATTAGAAGAATTCAATATCAACCAACCAGACTCCTCAGAGCTTCCAGGGACTAAACCGCCATCCCATGAGAACACAGGAATGGATGTATGGCTCCATCTGCATATGTTGCAGAGGATGGCCTTGTTGAGTATTAATAGGAGGAGAAGTTCTTTGTCCTGTCAAGGCTAGATGCCCCAGTGTAGTTGAATATCAGGGCAGGGTGGGGAGCAGGTGGGAGGGTTAGTACCCTCATAGAAGTAGAGGGAGCGGGATAGTGGATTTCTGGAGGGATAACCAGGAAGTTGTATAACATTTAAAATATAAATATATATGCAATAAAAAGAAATGTAAATAAAACAAACAAAAACAAAAACAAAAAACCAGAAAAAAACTCTAGAGGCTTGTAATTTATCAGTCAGATTTATATCAGTAAATTCTGAACCCACTAAATGCCCACACAATGAACTCAGAGCCAATTGATATTGAAGTAAGCTGCCTACCTAGATGATCTGGGACAAATTATTCTTTATTAATCTCTCTTCTATGATAATCACAGCTACCTGTGACTATTAAAAATCATGTGGATTGGGTGCATCCTTCTATTCCTTCCTCTTCCTTCCTCTTCCTTCCTTCTCCCTTTTGTGTCCCCATCTATCTTGGCTTTAAAACACTCAGCCTGCCTTCTTTTTTCTCTGCCCAATCACAGGCTCTAACCTTATCTTGTTCCTGCCCTCACCTTCACATAGACAGAAATCCACAATAAAACTAGTAATTTTTTTCTTCAATTGATATCTCGTTTTACAGTTTGTACTTCTAAGATATTATTGCTATTTATACTAATAGGTATAGTTTCATAGCTATCAGTTTTAGAATTCTACAGAGAGTTATACTTCTATACTTTTCTTAGTTATCTCAAGGCTCTGATACTAGCTAGCACGTAAAAAATTACACTTTGTTCCTAGGATTCTTATGAAGCTCATTGAAGTCAAATTTGAAACTTCCAATATTCAGAGCAAAGACATAAAAAATGCGTGAGAATAAAGTGTCACAAAAAATAAATAAAATAATACATCAATTGATGCCATGTCATACCTCATACATATTAAGAAAACTTGTTAATTTGTAAGTATTATTTATTTATTAATGTAAAAATCATT
This sequence comes from Rattus norvegicus, assembly GCF_021556685.1. Taxonomy (NCBI): domain Eukaryota; kingdom Metazoa; phylum Chordata; class Mammalia; order Rodentia; family Muridae; genus Rattus; species Rattus norvegicus. The sequence goes on along the minus strand of NC_141539.1, from coordinate 86,941,342 downwards.
TTGAAACGAGTTTCAACTCAAGCAACTTCTATGGATTGGATAATGTGCCTGCTAGAAAAATTTGATAGATAGAAAAAATACTGTACTTGAAATTATTAGTTATGGAGGCCCCTGAGCCTCATAGTAACATAAAATGTTGTCATTTTCCCACCAGAACTTAACTCTAAGACCCCATTCCAGAAAATAGCACATGCTTTGTGCACAAGATATAGAGAAATCAAACTGACATGAGCTGAAACTTTAACGAGACCACAAGGTGCTATGTCATCTATCAAGGAAGAAAAGGTATCAAGATTCTTACACTTTTGTGATCTTTGTGACCTATAATAACAACCTGTCAGGCAGGAAACTTCAACTGGTATAATAGTGGTATGACTATGACGGGTTTAACCAACTAGTTTCTGACTGGATTTAAATATCAATTCATAGCATGATACCCACAGCTGGAATTAAAACCTGGTCAGAAGACAGTCTCTCTGAAGTCCCAAGCCCCTAGTGAGAAATCTACTACCAGACTCTGAATTGACATATAAATAATGGGGAAACATCCTTGTCAAATTGGAAGTACAAGAAAGGTAGTGTGAGATCAAATATTCTTATATAATAAAATAAGAACTATACTATTATACTTGCACATGATGGAATGATGACAAAAATATTTAATTCTACTTTCTTATTTAACCAATTATATTTGTCTATAAGAACAAGAGTCTTTTTATGTCCAATAAAAATACTACAATTCACAACAAAAAAAGAAAAAGAAAGTTAGTGTGGTGTTTAACCCTCATTTAGTGATGAATCAACTAGAGAAACATGACAAAAAGTAACAATGGACTTAAAAGACTCTGTATAAAAGACATACACATTATTCAATATTCAGTGTTCTAATTTAACCTTTTTACTAGTCAATAATGGATATCGAATCACCAGAAGGAGTGACTCCTAATGATATGGTTGAACATAACTTTTTATTTCCGTGTACTGTCAGATGAAAAAAATAATAATGTTTCACCAGTATAGTCTTTAGTATCATTTTAGAAATAATAATAAATAAAACACCCAGGACACTTACTATTGCTATACCTACAGAATAGTATAATCATAGCATTCAATAGAGCCCATATCAACAAATTACATGTAAACATCAATATTTGTAAGCATACTTTTCTTCCCTTTCTACTTTATTACCATAGTGTATCGTTTGAAACATAACTGATGGAATTATAGTAGGGTAACATGATTATCACAACTTCTATTAGAATCAAGTACATACGGAGAATAAAATTTACTATATTCTCTAATGTGTAGAGAGGATCATTAATTAAACAGCTAGAAGTAGCATTTCTAATATTAGACTTTTAGAATAAATGATGATAATGCCATTGTTTTCACTGTGATCGGCTGCCTACCCACTTGACCTCCTTCACCTTTGTGCACATACCAGCGATAAATGACAGAAGAACATCTGGACATATCGTGTTCCTAAAATCTCTAGAGCTATTTTTGCTGGTCTGAGCTTTATCTTTATTTAACCTTTTATTTTTTTAATGATGAAAGATTGTCTCACTATCAGCAATTCTTTAGCTCTAGTGAACTTTTGTCACTATCTCCCATTTTAAACACTCCCATCAAGCAACATGATTTTGCCAATTTATGCAATTATTTTGTTTTTATTTTGCCAACATAGTCTAATACATAGTACTCTGTTGATCTTAAATGTGAGATCATTGAGTCAGATTCTCTCTATGCATAAAATACTCCCATAATGTGAATTTATCAACATAGGAAGCTAAATTAGCTTTTAGCAAATCAGCATGTATTCTATCAAGTAATGCTTTATAAAGTATAAATAATTCAACTTTCAAAAGTACAAACATGAATAATTTCAAATTTGTGAACACAAAATGGTCTAATTAACTGCTCCAGATCATCTACCAATTTTCTCAATGATTAATACACATTTCAAGACATGAAATAAGGGAAACAAAGCCCTTTTGAATCAGGTATCACAAAACATAAATATGAGACTCATTTTCACAAACCAAAATAAAGCAAAGCTTAAGAAACGTGAAAACATGAGTAGTTTGGCAAATCACATTCAGAGACCATGGTGTTGGTTAAATATTGCTCACTATGAAGGCGCCGCATGTTGAATTATATAGCTCATGTGCAAAAGAATACATTAGTAAGCATTTGAAAAAATGAAAGATGACAAAATAAAAAACAAAAATAGAAAATATTGTATTACAATATTAAAAATAATTAAACTTATATTTTTCTCATTATGTTAACAGTCAGGATTCATGTCAAAGAAATAAACACTGCTAATGTATGTATACTTTGGGTAGAAATCACCCATTATTCAATAATGCTAAGTTCTTCTGAGAAAATAATTATTTCTTGTCACACAAATCAACAGGGTCTAAGATATTTAGCATTCTGATACGAGTCATAACCTCTATTGATTAATGCCAGTTCAAATTAGCATCTTTCTACAAACAATAGCTATTTTCCAGTCCATGTACATTAACAAGTATAATGAGAAAAGTTCTCATCATAATTTCAACAATAGTAATTATAACACTGGAAAACATTAGTCTCACTTATGGGAGGTAATATCAGAAGCATGGAACATTTGGATAAAAATTATGAAAGAGAATATAGCAATGTATTTCACCAGGTTATAAAAGTTACCTTGACACTTTTGTTTATAATACTTTATTTCCTGAATCCCAGATTATTAATTTCTCCCAGACTTATCTACTGATCCTACAAACTATCCTGATGAATACTTACTCACAAATGATCATGATATTGCATGGCTTTATCCCAGAATTGTGAGTAGGGGTTAGTGGGGTGTTGAAGAAATGACAAGAACATACAGAAGAGCTGTGACTCAGTGATCTGTACTCTGTTATAAAGAATATAAAGCACCCCATAATCTCCATGTGTTTACCTATGCAGTTGAAAAAGGATCCAGAATAATTACATGCAGATAAGTAAGCTGCTGTTATTTCATATTGCTGAATAAATAGTTAACTTTAGCCAATCTTATTAGGAACAGTCTCTATACAGAAACAGTCATCAGGACATTAATATCTAGTAGGAGGAGAAGAAAGCGATGGTTGACATTTGCATCTAGACCAGTAAAAGATTTGCCATCCCTCTGAGCCTGACCTGGGGAAGGCTTTGACAATTCCCTACGGTTCTGAAGCTTTTGTCTGTGACATGGCTGGCAAATATCAATAACACACATTCTCTTAGGATTTTATATATTCAGAACCTCCTCCACCCCTCACAGTCTATCTTATTTTAACTGTGTTTAAGATAGAAGTTCATTTTTAATTCACTTACAGAGTACCTATAAACAAAATAAATAGGGAATATTTCTCAAGAAAATTACATACTTTTCTCTGGGTGAGAATTTACTAAGATTCAACTGATCTACAACAGCTGATTTTTGTAATTTGTGATTCCTGGGAAGACCTTGATTGAGGGTGTCTTTAGAGTAGATTGGGCTGAGTGTTTATAGTATATTCATTGGCAAAGCAGTTCGTGATGGAGGATGTAGGAGCAAGACTGTTTCCTACAACTTTGAAACTACCGTTGTGTCTAAAGAAAAATCTCATCTTACCATATTTAATATTTTTGCTAACTAAATTCAAAGGATCTCTACATCTGTTTTAAATATAGTACAAAATCTTACTCATTTTTCTTTCAATCCAAAATACTCATAATCATGGGGTCAGTAAGTGGAAACTTACTATTGAATTTGTAAAATTTCAGAACAATATACATCAAATTTTGTAGGCTTGGGTACTATTGATAGACTACCAGATAGAGTATGTCATCATTTCAAAATAAATTAAATTAACCAATATAAAAAGAACTACATTACATTTAGAAGTAAATTGCCCTTCGCTTTCTATAGTGAAAAGGAAAAGCTATATGTTAGCAAAACTCACAAAGGTCAGCGATTTTATGGCTCATTATAATTCTGTAGCAAAATAATATGACATGGACATAAAAAATAAATATAATGAGTGAAATGCAAGCATTGTGTTAGGTGTCAGATAGCAACATGCTTCTTACTATTGAAAAACAATGCTAATTAGGTGACTTCATCTTTGACTCTCTGTGTTAATTTCAGCGACTTGTAGTTGCATTCATCATAAGCTCCATGCCATTGTGAACACCCTATGTAATGTGCGAGAAGATGAGTAAAATGTTAAAATCAGGCAAAACAAGCAAGGGGACTTTCAGGTATAAAGTCCTAAAACAAATGAAAAGATCTTTGCATTTATAAAAACAAAAAGCATTACGACATCTCTGACTCCAGAGGAAAACACCAAAACGTCATCTGGAACCCTGGTGCACAGAAGCTCCCGGAAAGGGCGGCACAGATCTTCCTGGTTGCTGCCGCCTCCGAGAGCTCCTAAGCAACACCCCACGAGCAAACTTGAGCCTCGGGACCACAGGTAAGACAAACCTTCCTGCTGCAAGCAACCTGCCTGGAGAACTCAGGACACACCGAGGCAAAATTCCTCTAGGACCAGACACTTCCGGTGTTTACCAGGAAACCCAAACCCGTGGATCCCGGCCCGCAGCAGCTCTCTGCTCCCAAACCCTGTGGGAGAGAAACCTCACTGCCTGGTCAGGTGGGCACTCCTGAGACTGCAGAGCGGAAGAGACCACCAACACTGCCCACCCCTGCCCACATCCCTGGCCCAAGAGGAAACTGTATACAGCCTCTGGGTTCCCTTAGAGGAGGGCCCAGGAGCAGCAGGTCTGCTGCATCTGAGACACCGCCTGAACCTGAAGGAACTGACCAGATAAACAGTTCTCTGCACCAAAACCTTCATAGAGGCAGACACGCCTGGGAAACCAGAAGAGACTGCACTCTTCCCACATCTCTGATTCTAGAGGAAAACACCAAATGCCATCTGGAACCCTGGTGCACGGAAACTCCCGGAAAGGACGGCGCAGATCTTCCTGGTTGCTGCCACTGCAGAGAGCTCATAGGCAGCACCCCACGAGCAAACTTGAGCCTCGGGACCACAGGTAAGACCAACCTTCCTACTCCAAGTGACCTGCCTAGTGAACTCAGGACACAGGCCCACAGGAACTGTGTTACAGCTGAAGACCTGTAGATAGGAAAAACTACACGTCCGAAAGCAGAACAATTTGTTCCCATAACTGGCTGTAAGAAAACAGGAAAACAGGTCTACAGCACCCCTGACACAGGCTTATAGGACAGTCTAGCCACTGTCCTCTAGTAACACTAGAGATAATCTGATGGCGAGAGGAAACTCAGGAATCCAAGCAACAGAAACCAAGATTACATGGCATCATTGGAGCCCAATTCTCCCACCAAAGCAAACACTGAATGTCCAAACACACCAGAAAAGCAAGATCTAGTTTCAAAATCATATTTGATCATGATGCTGGAGGACTTCAAGAAAGACATGAAGAACTCCCTTAGAAAACAAGTAGAAGCCTACAGAGAGGAATCGCAAAAATCTCTAAAAGAATTCCAGGAAAACATAAATAAAAAAAGTAGAAGCCTGCAGAGAAGAATCACAAAAATCCCTGAAAGAATTCCAGGAAAACACAATCAAACAGTTGAAGGAATTAAAAATGGAAATAGAAGCAATCAAGAAAGAACACATGGAAACAACCCTGGATATAGAAAACCAAAAGAAGAGACAAGGAGCTGTAGATACAAGTTTCACCAACAGAATACAAGAGATAGAAGAGAGAATCTCTGGAGCAGAAGATTCCATTGAAATCATCGACTCAACTTTCAAAGATAATGTAAAGCAGAAAAAGCTACTGGTCCAAAACATACAGGAAATCCAGAACTCAATGAGGAGATCATACCTAAGGATAATAGGTATAGAAGAGAGTGAAGACGCCCAGCTCAAAGGACCAGTAAATATCTTCAACAAAATCATAGAAGAAAACTTCCCTAACCTAAAGAAAAAGATACCCATAAGCATACAAGTAGCCTACAGAATTCCAAATAGATTGGACCAGAAAAGAAACTCCTCCCGTCACATAATAGTCAAAACACCAAACGCATAAAATAAAGAATATTAAAAGTAGTAAGGGAAAAAGGTCAAGTAACATATAAAGGCAGACCTATCAGAATCACACCAGACTTTACGCCAGAGACTATGAAAGCCAGAAGATCCTGAACGGATGTCATACAGACACTAAGAGAACACAACTGCCAGCCCAGGTTACTGTATCCTGCAAAACTCTCAATTAACATAGATGGAGAAACCAAGATATTCCATGACAAAACCAAATTTATACAATATCTTTCTACAAATCCAGCACTACAAAGGATAATAAATGGTGAAGCCCAACATAAGGAGGCAAGCTACACCCTAGAAGAAGCAAGAAACTAATCGTCTTGGCAACAAAACAAAGAGAAGAAAAGCACGCAAACATAAACTCATATCCAAATATGAATATAACAGGAAGCAATAATCACTATTCCTTAATATCTCTCAACATCAATAGCCTCAACTCCCCAATAAAAAGACATAGATTAACAAACTGGATACGCAACGAGGACCCTGCATTCTGCTGCCTACAGGAAACACACATCAGAGACAAAGACAGACACTACCTCAGAGTGAAAGGCTGGAAAACAACTTTCCAAGCAAATGGTCAGAAGAAGCAAGCTGGAGTAGCCATTCTGATATCAAATAAAATAAATTTTCAATTAAAAGTCATCAAAAAAGATAAGGAAGGAAACTTCATATTCATCAAAGGAAAAATCCACCAAGATGAACTCTCAATCCTAAATATCTATGCCCCAAATACAAGGGCACGCACATACGTAAAAGAAAACTTACTAAAGCTCAAAACACACATTGCACCTCACACAATAATAGTAGGAGATTTCAACACCCCACTCTCATCAATGGACAGATCATGGAAACAGAAATTAAACAGAGACATAGACAGACTAAGAGAAGTCATGAGCCCAATGGACTTAACAGATATTTATAGAACATTCTATCCTAAAGCAAAAGGATATACCTTCTTCTCAGCTTCTCATGGTACTTTCTCCAAAACTGACCATATAATTGGTCAAAAAACGGGCCTCAACAGGTACAGAAAGATAGAAATAATCCAAGCGTGCTATCAGACCTCACGGCCTAAAGCTGGGCTTCAATAACAATAAGGAAGAACGCCAAGATATACATGGAGGTTGAACAATGCTCTACTCAATAATAACCTGGTCAAGGAAGAAATAAAGAATGAAATTAAAGACTTTTTAGAATCTAATGAAAATGAAGGTACAACATACCCAAAATTATGGGACACAATGAAAGCTGTGCTAGGAGGAAAACTCATAGCTCTGAGTGCCTGCAGAAAGAAACAGGAAAGAGCATATGTCAGCAGCTTGACAGCACACCTAAAAGCTCTAGAACAAATAGAAGCAAATGCACCCAGGAGGAGTAGAAGGCTGGAAATAATCAAACTCAGAGCTGAAATTAAACAAGTAGAAACAAAAAGGACCATAGAAAGTATCAACAGAACCAATAGTTGGTTCTTTGAGAAAGTCAACAAGATAGATAAACCCTTAGCCAGTCAAACGAGAGGAGACAGAGAGTGTGTCCAAATTAACAAAATCAGAAATGAAAAGGGAGACATAACTACAGATTCAGAGGAAATTCAAAAAATCATCAGATCTTACTATAAAAGCCTATATTCAACAAAACTTGAAAATCTGCAGGAAATGGACAATTTCATAGACAGATACCAGGGTACCGAAGTTAAATCAGGAACAGATAAACGAGTTAAACAACCCCATAACCCCTAAGGAGATAGAAGCAGTCATTAAAGGTCTCCCAACCAAAAAGTGCCCAGGTCCAGACGGGTTTAGTGCAGAATTCTATCAGACCTTCATAGAAGACCTCATACCAATATTATCCAAACTATTCCACAAAATTGAAACAGATGGATCACTACCGAATACCTTCTATGAAGCCACAATTACTCTTATACCTAAACCACACAAAGACCCAACAAAGAAAGAGAACTTCAGACCAATTTCCCTTATGAATATCAACGCAAAAATACTCAATAAAATTCTGGTAAACCGAATCCAAGAGCCCATCAAAACAATCATCCACCATGATCAAGTAGGCTTCATCCCAGGCATGCGAGGATGGTTTAATATACGGAGAACCATCAACGTGATCCATTATATAAACAAACTGAAAGAAAAAAACCACATGACCATTTCATTAGATGCTGAGAAAGCATTTGACACAATTCAACACCCCTTCATGATAAAAGTCCTGGAAAGAATAGGAATTCAAGGCCCATAGCTAAACACAGTAAAAGCCATATACAGGAAACCAGTTGCTAACATTAAACTAAATGGAGAGAAACTTGAAGCAATCCCACTACAATCAGGGACTAGACAAGGCTGCCCACTTTCTCCCTACTTATTCAATATAGTTCTTGAAGTTCTAGGCAGAGCAATCAGACAACAAAAGTAGGTCAAGGGGATACAGATTGGAAAAGAAGAAGTCAAAATATCACTTTTTGCAGATGATATGATAGTATATTTAAGTGATCCCAAAAGTTCCACCAGAGAACTAATAAAGCTGATAGACAACTTCAGCAAAGTGGCTGGGTATAAAATTAACTCAAATAAATCAGTAGCCTTCCTCTACACAAAAGAGAAACAAGCCGAGAAAGAAATTAGGGAAACGACACCCTACATAATAGACCCAAATAATATAAAGTACCTCGGTGTGACTTTAACCAAACAAGTAAAAGATCTGTACAATAAGAATTTCAAGACTCTGAAGAAAGAAATTGAAGAAGACCTCAGAAGTTGGAAAGATCTCCCATGCTCTTGGATTGGCAGGATTAATATAGTAAAAATGGCCATTGTACCAAAAGCGATCTACAGATTCATTGCAATCCCCATCAAAATACCAATCCATTTCTTCAAAGAGTTAGACAGAACAATTTGAAAATTTATATGGAATAACAAAATACCAAGGATCACTAAAACTATCCTCAACAATAAAAGGACTTCAGGGGGAATCACTATCCCTGAACTCAAGCAGTATTACAGAGCAATAATGATAAAAATTGCATGGTATTGGTACAGAGACAGACAGATAGACCAATGGAATAGAATTGACGACCCAGAAATGAACCCACACACCTATGGACACTTGATTTTTGACAAAGAAGCCAAAACCATCAAATGGAAGAAAGATAGCATTTTCAGCAAATGCTGCTAGTTCAACTGGAGGTCAACATGTAGAAGAATGCAGATCGATTCATGCTTATCACCCTGTACAAAGCTTAAGTGCAAATGGATCAAGGACCTCCACATCAAACCAGATACACTCAAACTAATAGAACAAAATCTAGGGCAGCATCTCGAACACATGGGTACTGGAATAATTTCCTGATCAAAACACCAATGGCTTATGCTCTAAGATCAAGAATCAACAAATGGGACCTCATAAAACTGCAAAGCTTCTGTAAGGCAAAGGACACTGTGGTTAGGACAAAATGGCAACGAACAGATTGGGAAAAGATCTTTACCAATCCTACAACAGATAGAGGCCTTATATCCAAAATATACAATGAACTCAAGAAGTTAGACCGCAGGGAGACAAATAACCCTATTAAAAAATGGGGTTCAGAGCTAAACAAATAATTCACAGCTGAGAAATCCCAAATGGCTGAGAAACACCTAAATGTTCAACATCTTTAGTCATAAGGGAAATGCAAATCAAAACAAACCTGAGATTTCACCTCACACCAGTGAGAATGGCTAAGATCAAAAACTCAGGTGACAGCAAATGCTGGCGAGGATGTGGAGAAAGAGGAACACTCCTCCATTGTTGGTGTGATTGCAGACTGGTACAGCCGTTCTGGAAATCAGTCTGGAGGTTTTTCAGAAAATTGGACATTGAACTGCCTGAGGATCCATCTATACCTCTCTTGGGCATATACCCACAAGATGCCCCAACATATAAAAAAGACACATGCTCCACTATGTTCATCGCAGCCTTATTTATATTGGCCAGAACCTGGAAAGAACCCAGATGCCCTTCAACAGAAGAATGGATACAGAAAATGTGGTACATCTACACAATGGAATATTACTCAGCTATCAAAAACAATGACTTTATGAAATTTGAAGGCAAATGGTTGGAACTGGAAAATATCAACCTGAGTGAGGTAACCCAATCACAGAAAAACACACATGGTATGCACTCATTGATACGGCTATTAGCCCAAATGCTTGAATTACCCTAGATGACTAGAACACATGAAACTCAAGACAGATGATCAAAATGTGAATGCTTCACTCCTTGTTTAACTGGGGAAGAAGAATACCCTTGGCAGGGAATAGAGAGGCAAAGTTTAAAACAGACACAGAAGGAACACCCATTCAGAGCCTGCCCCACATGTGGCCCATGCATATACAGCCACCCAATTAGACAAGATGGATGAAGCAAAGAAGTGCAGGCAGACAGGAACCGCATGTAGATCTCCCCTGAGAGACACAGCAAGAATACAACAAATACAGAGGCAAATGCCAGCAGCAAACCACTGAACTGAGAACAGGACCCCCGTTGAAGGAATCAGAGAAAGAACTGGAAGAGCTTGAAGGGGCTTGAGACCCCATATGAACAACAATGCCAAGCAACTAGAGCTTCCAGGGACTAAGCCACTACCTAAAGACTATATATGGACTGACCCTGGACTCTGACTTCAAAGGTAGCAATGAATATCCTAGTAAGAGCACCAGTGGAAGGGGAAGCCCTGGGTCCTGCTAAGACTTAACGTGATTGTTGGGGGGAGGGCGGCAATGGGGTGAGGATGGGGAGGGGAACACCCATAAAGAAGGGTAGGGGGAGGGATTAGAAGGATGTTGGCCCATAAACCGGGAAATGGAATAACACTCGAAATGTAAATAAGAAATACTCAAGTTAAAAAATAAAATAAAATAAAAAAATAGCATTACGCGGGACTGGAGCATTCAGAAATAGAACAAACTGGAGTGGAAGTGTATAATGGATTCTAACTATGATATCTATATCTATATCTATATCTATCTATCTATCTATCTATCCATATATATATATATATATATATGTGTATGTGTGTGTGAGTGTGTGTGTGTGTGTGTGTGTGTGTGTGTGTGTGTGTATACTGACAGGAGCAGTTTAAATGTCTTCATATTTTATACTAAAGCTGAAGAAATAAACCTTATTTTTAAAAGGATATCCATTAAAATAGAGTAAGTTAATAGGAAAAGATGGTAATAGGAGTAAAAATGACAATTATATTTCCTGTTCTGGTTAATAAATATAAAAAATATAATTAGAGTGTGATAAGTGAGTTTCTAGATGTGTTTATTTCAAACGTGCCAATACTATAGATCTGTATGTAATTTATCTACTAAACTGCTCAGAAATAGAAATGTAATTATTATTTACATTTTAACAACAAATTTTGTAAAATAAATGTGTAGATATAAAATAATATAAGTTTTAATTAGAAAGGGCAATATTATCTCTAATGAAAGACAGATTTAAAGAATAAAGACTTTGGTAAATACCAAGGAATACAAAGAAGTATTTAGAACATATTAAATATGCAGTAAAGTACTTCATTCATTTGTTAAATCGTATACTCCACCAATACACACTATACGGTTGGCATATCTTAAGAATACCGGGAAATACATGGATTATGATAAGCAGTATATACTAAAAATCCAAGGTAACTACTTTTATTCATTGATTATAGTATCTGAAACAGAATCTCAGTACCACTCTAGCCCAAGATGATTTTGAACTAATGACAAACATGTAGTCAGAGTTACCAAAGTCTCACCTCTATATGCCTTAATTAGGCATGAAGCACTAGCCCCTGCTCTGCTCTGGGACTCCATCTAGTGTATACCTACCTGTACTGCACGATGAAAGCATCCTCAGCCTCTGTCTCCCCATTATTGTTGTTGATATGCTGAGGTTGAGATGTACCAGTCCTGTTGTGTTTAGAAGGCCTCAATTCCTTGATGTCTTCCATCTAATCTAGCTCTTAATTCATTCTACCCACCTTTCTGCAGAATTCCCTAAGTGGCTGAAGGGAGGGATTTGATGGATAGATCCATTTAGGACAGAGTGTTCCAAGGTCTCTCACTTTCTGCCGATTGTTTAGTGGTGTGTCTCCCTATTTGTTCCTACTCGCTTCAGAAGGAATCTTCATTGATGATGGCTGAGCAAGACAAGGCTTTTTGAGTATAGCAGAATTTATTACTTGCTATATCTGTTTGGTAGAATAGTAATAGTTGGTTATCCCCTAGATCCCTGGCCTATCTAATATTTTATTTGCCAGCATACCAGCCTCAGATATGGGTTCCATCTCATAGAGTGAGACTTAATTCAAAACGTAATTTTTGGTAGAAAGACCCCACAAGCTCTGGGCCCCTACTGTACCAGTGTATCTTACAGGTAGGAGTTTGAAGGGTTTTAACTGAGTTACTATATACCTTCCTCCTTTGCTCATGAGTAGAATACCTTCTAGTACAGCTCCAAAGGGGCGACGCCTAGTGGTATGCACCATGTAGACTACCTCACACTCACTGTGTTGTATTAGACTTGTCTTTACCAATAGGGCTTGGCATCACTTTGGGGAGACACACCAATAGTCTGGGTTTTTTAGGGCTCTCTATTTGGCTTCTTTAGCCTCTATTAGGTGTAACCTATTACAGGTACTAAACTTAATTTGGAAATGAGAAATGACAAGGTGCAGTCTGTCTCCCCATTATTGTTGTTGATATGCTTGAGTAGCTTTCATAGATGTATAGATTATTTGAAGCTTCTACCACATTAGGTTACCATATGACTCCTAAATAGTCCTTAGTGAATGGTGTCTCTCACTCGCCACCCTCTTCCCTCTTTATTCTCGTTTAGCCTTCCCATTCCAGTCATCCTACCATCTATAATTACTTATTCTACTTTCTCATCCTAGGAAAACACAGTGATTTCTCTGTCTAGTTCCTTACTGTCAACTTCACCTCTGTGTTTCTATGAGCCTCAGCAGTTATGCTTACCCATGACTGAATCACTAATATCGGTAGATAAGCCATGCCTACCTCATTTGTACTTCTATGTCTGTATTACTTCAGTCAGTGCCATTTTTAATCCATCCTTATGATTTTACTGTTTTTATGATTGAGAAATATTCCATTGTGGAAATGTACCATTTTTTACTTAACCACTCATCCCCTGATGGACATCCAGGTTGTTTCTAATTTCTGACTACTATGTATGGCAGCAATGAATTTAGTTGGTTAAACAAGTGTGTTTGTAGTGGAATAAAGTGTCCTGTGTGTATATGCCAGAGGGTGGTGTAGCCATAACTTACGGTTCATGTATTCTCTGGTTCTTGAGGAGCGACCACATTACCTTCCACAGAAGATGAACACTCTGGCAGTCTGACCAGCAATGAATGAATGTTTCCTTACTCCAAAACCTTCCAGCATGAGTTGGCACTTGTTTCATTGATCTCAGCCATTCTAACCAGTGTAAGAGGACATCTCGAGACAGTTTAAATTTTCATTTTCCGGGTGATTAGGGATTTTGAAATTATAATTGTTTCTTAGCCATTTGGCTTTCCTCTTCTGAGAATTCTCTGTTTAGGTCTGAACCCACTTTTTTTTCATTATTTGAAGTATTTGGATTTTCAAATTTTGAGGTTTTGAACATAGTTGCTAACACTCTATAGATGTATAGTAGGTGAAAATAATTGGGGTTGGGGATTTAGCTCAGT